>NW_024423319.1:2386468-2389232 GCF_017311325.1 Ursus maritimus | reverse complement strand
TCTGTGTGTGGCACAATCCCAGATTCAGGCCATAAACCAGATTCCTGTTTGGGACAAGGGAGAGGGTGCCGGTGGACCCTGTGTGGCTCTTACAGGACTGTGAGCTGGCATGGGGCTCCTTAAAGGCAGCAACTCCCATGCCCCCACCGTGCCCTGCTCGCAGACCCACATGTGAAAATGTCCTCGAGGAGCCCAGTGAAGACCCTCTTGCTGGGGACTCCCCGCCCTGACCCCCCCCAACCCCCTCGTGCATCTCACACACTCCCCTGTGGCGTTGGACAGAGACCTTGAACCCCAGATAGTGGTGGGAAGCTGTTTCCAGATGGCCCTTCCTGGCCCTGCTCCCCCTTCCCTGCACCCTCCCCCAGCTTCTCCCTCTCCCCTCCACCCAAGCCTTGCCCACAATTAACTCATTTTTTCAGATCACTTCCAAACATAAGTCAACGCTGGACAGAGCTGTAGGAAAAGCTTCCTCAAAGCTGGCCCCAAAGAGCCATGTGGTGAGACGGGGCCTCTTTGCCAGCCCTCACCCGCCAGCCCGCCCTTGGCTCCTGCAGCGGGGGCCTGGGGCTGGGGCCTTCCGAGGGTTGGCCCAGAGGCCTGTGGTCAGACACCCCCTTCTTTGCCTCTGGCTCCACCCGGAAACCCCTTCCCTCAGGCCTGGCTTCCGTTCCACCTTGTCCTGTCCTGATCCGCAGGTGCCCCTCTGACCAAGAGGGCGGTGCCCAAGCAAGGGAGCATCTTGGGACTGCTTAATGACAGTGGTCATGCTGGGACCCAGCAGCCCCTGGTTCACACACAGTTTAGTGCGGGGGTGGGGGTGCAGCTGGGAAGGCTGCAGGATGTGTCATTCCCCTCCTCCACTTTTTCCAGAGGCAAAAATGGAGGTCTGGAGGGAAGGGAGTTGCCTCGAGGTAGTCAGGGAACCGGTAGAGGGACCAACCCAAGGCAGCCTGTGCCCAGGGGCACTGGGGCCCCAAGGGCTGGGGTCCATGCTTGCCACCCTAGCTCTGCCCAAGTGTGGTTTCCTCCGGAATTGGGAGGCCTCAGCACTGGCGCCCACGGCAGGAGCCCACAGGCTTGGCAGGTTCTGGGCAGCCCTGGCACCTGCCCCCTATACCGAGGGCCCAGAAGGCCCTGAGGCCTGCTGCTTGCAAGGCCCAGCCCCTCTCCTTTCCCAGCCATGGACGTAAGACCTGGCAGCCTGGGGTGGGCGGCTTGCCCTGTGGTGGGCCTCACAAGTCCACTGTGTATAGAGACAGAAACCCCATTCATGGGGGCCACTGGGCCTGGTCCAGTGGAGAATAAATGCAGGCCTTAGAGCAAAAGACCAAGAACACTCGAGTCCAAGAGAAAAATCAATCTCTCTTTCTCTTCAGGTGGGAGAAGGGGACATTGGGGGAGGTTGGGGGCAAGGCCTAAGGAGGTGTTTGTTTTGGGGGGACCTTCCTGGGGGAGAGCTGGGGCGGAGGGGAGGCTCCGAGCACTACAGCCAGGGCCAGGAGCTTAGGGAGCAGGGCTGTGGTGTGCCGTCCTGCTTGCGCCCCATCCTGCTGTGGCTGCCGCGCCCACCCTCCCCGCTATTCATCCCCTCTGCCGGCCCAGGAGGCCTGCACAGCCCAAGTGAAGTGGCCATAAAGAGCGTGACGCTCCCAGTCCTGGCTCTTTGGGTGGGATGCTGCCCTGGAGGGGTCCTGGCCAAGCAGGGGCCGAGCCTGAGAGAGCCCACGGCCACGCCAACCCCCGTGGGCACGCTGACCCTGCAGCCGTCACCCAGCTGGCCCGGGCCCCCCAATGGTGAGTAGGTGGCACCAGCAGGAAAAGGCTGGCAGGAAGGGAGCACTCTATCTTGTTCTTAGAATCCTCCCCCCCAGGGGTAGGGGCAGAAGGAGAGAAGGCTGGTCACCCCAAGGCTGCCCACCCAGTGCTCACCTTGGGTGCTTCCGAGGGAGTTAGGAGGAACCCATGGGACTCAGGGAACCCTCTCTGGAGGGCAAGGGGAAATGGCAGACTCTGAGAGGCCCAGTGCCCGTAGCCCAGGGTGACGGCAGGGGAAGGAAGGAAGCCCCCCTAGGAGGGGCCACTGCAACTGGAACTGGAGTAATGGATCCAGGTTTGCTGGGTGGGGAACCAGCTGCCCAAAGACCTACTGATAAGACTGGGAGACATGTAGGAGGCTGAAAGTGGGGGATCCAGGGCTTGGGAGGGGTGACACAAATGGCCCCGGGAGACCAGCTATGGTGTGACCTTCATCTCATACGCCAGTGGTTGGCACCATGTTTGGTTGCCCCACCCTGAGGTGTAGGAGTGGGATGAGAGGGGCTGGTGGGTGGGTCCAGGACCTGCAAGGGATGCCCATGGTCAGTGCTCGTTAAGGTGGGGCTGCCATGTGTTAGAGGGGAAGCAGGCAGGGTGACCCAGCCCAAGGGCCACTGGCCTGCTTATGACATTGAGCAGCACTCTGCTCTCCCTCTGATGCTTGGGGTTCTCCACTCTGCGGCCAGGAAAAGGCAGGCAGGAGATACTTGGTGGCCTTGGGAGTCTGTGACAGAAGGCTGAGAGCTCCTGAGGGTAGGAGAGAGAAGAAGTGAGGCCTGGGCAGAGAGAGGAGGGGGGGGCCAAGCTGTGACTGATCCCCCCCTTAGGATGGAAGCACAGCTTCTCAGCGAGGCAGGGCGCCCAGCCACTCTAGCCCATATCAGCTCCTTCTGCAGGTCAGGTGCGACCCACCTTCGGGAACGGCAGCCTGGACAGACCTGAGGAT
>NW_024423319.1:2368875-2386458 GCF_017311325.1 Ursus maritimus | reverse complement strand
ACAATTAACTCATTTTTTCAGATCACTTCCAAACATAAGTCAACGCTGGACAGAGCTGTAGGAAAAGCTTCCTCAAAGCTGGCCCCAAAGAGCCATGTGGTGAGACGGGGCCTCTTTGCCAGCCCTCACCCGCCAGCCCGCCCTTGGCTCCTGCAGCGGGGGCCTGGGGCTGGGGCCTTCCGAGGGTTGGCCCAGAGGCCTGTGGTCAGACACCCCCTTCTTTGCCTCTGGCTCCACCCGGAAACCCCTTCCCTCAGGCCTGGCTTCCGTTCCACCTTGTCCTGTCCTGATCCGCAGGTGCCCCTCTGACCAAGAGGGCGGTGCCCAAGCAAGGGAGCATCTTGGGACTGCTTAATGACAGTGGTCATGCTGGGACCCAGCAGCCCCTGGTTCACACACAGTTTAGTGCGGGGGTGGGGGTGCAGCTGGGAAGGCTGCAGGATGTGTCATTCCCCTCCTCCACTTTTTCCAGAGGCAAAAATGGAGGTCTGGAGGGAAGGGAGTTGCCTCGAGGTAGTCAGGGAACCGGTAGAGGGACCAACCCAAGGCAGCCTGTGCCCAGGGGCACTGGGGCCCCAAGGGCTGGGGTCCATGCTTGCCACCCTAGCTCTGCCCAAGTGTGGTTTCCTCCGGAATTGGGAGGCCTCAGCACTGGCGCCCACGGCAGGAGCCCACAGGCTTGGCAGGTTCTGGGCAGCCCTGGCACCTGCCCCCTATACCGAGGGCCCAGAAGGCCCTGAGGCCTGCTGCTTGCAAGGCCCAGCCCCTCTCCTTTCCCAGCCATGGACGTAAGACCTGGCAGCCTGGGGTGGGCGGCTTGCCCTGTGGTGGGCCTCACAAGTCCACTGTGTATAGAGACAGAAACCCCATTCATGGGGGCCACTGGGCCTGGTCCAGTGGAGAATAAATGCAGGCCTTAGAGCAAAAGACCAAGAACACTCGAGTCCAAGAGAAAAATCAATCTCTCTTTCTCTTCAGGTGGGAGAAGGGGACATTGGGGGAGGTTGGGGGCAAGGCCTAAGGAGGTGTTTGTTTTGGGGGGACCTTCCTGGGGGAGAGCTGGGGCGGAGGGGAGGCTCCGAGCACTACAGCCAGGGCCAGGAGCTTAGGGAGCAGGGCTGTGGTGTGCCGTCCTGCTTGCGCCCCATCCTGCTGTGGCTGCCGCGCCCACCCTCCCCGCTATTCATCCCCTCTGCCGGCCCAGGAGGCCTGCACAGCCCAAGTGAAGTGGCCATAAAGAGCGTGACGCTCCCAGTCCTGGCTCTTTGGGTGGGATGCTGCCCTGGAGGGGTCCTGGCCAAGCAGGGGCCGAGCCTGAGAGAGCCCACGGCCACGCCAACCCCCGTGGGCACGCTGACCCTGCAGCCGTCACCCAGCTGGCCCGGGCCCCCCAATGGTGAGTAGGTGGCACCAGCAGGAAAAGGCTGGCAGGAAGGGAGCACTCTATCTTGTTCTTAGAATCCTCCCCCCCAGGGGTAGGGGCAGAAGGAGAGAAGGCTGGTCACCCCAAGGCTGCCCACCCAGTGCTCACCTTGGGTGCTTCCGAGGGAGTTAGGAGGAACCCATGGGACTCAGGGAACCCTCTCTGGAGGGCAAGGGGAAATGGCAGACTCTGAGAGGCCCAGTGCCCGTAGCCCAGGGTGACGGCAGGGGAAGGAAGGAAGCCCCCCTAGGAGGGGCCACTGCAACTGGAACTGGAGTAATGGATCCAGGTTTGCTGGGTGGGGAACCAGCTGCCCAAAGACCTACTGATAAGACTGGGAGACATGTAGGAGGCTGAAAGTGGGGGATCCAGGGCTTGGGAGGGGTGACACAAATGGCCCCGGGAGACCAGCTATGGTGTGACCTTCATCTCATACGCCAGTGGTTGGCACCATGTTTGGTTGCCCCACCCTGAGGTGTAGGAGTGGGATGAGAGGGGCTGGTGGGTGGGTCCAGGACCTGCAAGGGATGCCCATGGTCAGTGCTCGTTAAGGTGGGGCTGCCATGTGTTAGAGGGGAAGCAGGCAGGGTGACCCAGCCCAAGGGCCACTGGCCTGCTTATGACATTGAGCAGCACTCTGCTCTCCCTCTGATGCTTGGGGTTCTCCACTCTGCGGCCAGGAAAAGGCAGGCAGGAGATACTTGGTGGCCTTGGGAGTCTGTGACAGAAGGCTGAGAGCTCCTGAGGGTAGGAGAGAGAAGAAGTGAGGCCTGGGCAGAGAGAGGAGGGGGGGGCCAAGCTGTGACTGATCCCCCCCTTAGGATGGAAGCACAGCTTCTCAGCGAGGCAGGGCGCCCAGCCACTCTAGCCCATATCAGCTCCTTCTGCAGGTCAGGTGCGACCCACCTTCGGGAACGGCAGCCTGGACAGACCTGAGGATGGGCACCTTGGACTGGCCACAACCGCAGCCCACTTCCAAGGATGGAGTCCATGAAGCCCCCAGCCAGCCCCCAGCACCCAGCTGGAAGGCCCTCACCAGGCCAGGGCTGGCTCAGAGGAAGGAGTCACCCCAGCAGTCTGGGAGCAGGGGTGGAGTCACAGCAAAGGGCCCAGCAACCAGTGGGCCCAGCCACGGGCCGCAGCTGAAATGGGGGCTGAAGCAAGGCCCCAGTCCACCAAGATCAGGCCCTTGCAGGCCAGCAGGGCCCCCCAAGCCCAAGAGGGGGCAGTGGCTACCAAAGAGGGCCGAGGCAGGAAGACAGGAGGTCGGGGAGCCAGGAGAAAGGGCCCAAAGCCCAGGAGGCCTCCCAAAGGTGAGAACTGGCCAAGACAGGAAGCCCCCACGTGGAGCCAGCGGAGGTGTGGGGCTGTGCCTGAATCTCAAGTGGCTGAGGCTTGTCCAATCTTCACCAATCATACCAGCATCACCAGCCCCTTGAACCCCGCCCTGCTCTCCATGTGCCCAAGCTGAGTGGCCCTGTGTGCAGGCAGGAGAGGAAACTGTCAAAGCAGGTCCTCCTTCCCAGCCTCAGGGCCCCCATTTGGGCTGTTGTCCTTGGTGCTGTATTCCAGTTTGGCTGGCCAATTTGCTGGCAGGTCCAGGGGGGCCCAGGCAGGGTCCTGCCCCTCGGCAGGCCTCTGTTGCTATGTGCTCAGCCTGTGGCTGTGGCTGTTGTCCTCCAGGGGCCTTCCGCCCACCCGGCTCAGGGGGCCAGCATCAAAAGAAGGATCATAGCCAAGGCCAAGGTGGCAGCAGCACCAAGGAGACCACAGGCCATGGGTGGAAAAGGCCTAAAAGCAGGCAAGGGCACGGACACAGGCTTACAGACCTAAGCACTGCAGAACAGGCCATGCTTTCCCTGCCAGCCTCCTGCCTTCGGACCCATCGCCTGCAGCAATCTCAAGATGAAACACATCCCTACCCTGACAGACCCTGGCCTAGCCACGCTCCACCTGGCAGGTAGGTGACCCCCCTCTCCCTACTCACCCCTGTGGCAGGAGTAAGAAGGCCACATGTGGGCTCCCCCTCTAGCGGGCCCTCATCCCCTGTGGCTGCTGCATCACTGTACCTGGAAATGGCCTGCCTCCCCATGGGTCCTGGTTGGCAGCGAGAAGATGCCCCGACTTGGGACAGTCAGAGGAGCCAGCTCCGGGGACGCTTGGGTGGCTCAGTCGGTGAAGCATCTACCTTTGGCTCAGGTAGTGATCCTGGGGTCCTGAAATTGAGTCTGCTCAGCAGGGAGTCTGCTTCTTCCTCTCCCTCTGCCCCTCCCCCTGTTCATGCGCTCACGTTCTCTCTCAAATAAATTTTAAAAAAAGCGCCAGCTCCTCTGGCCCATGTTGGAGAGGTCCTGGCAGAGGGGAGGGGGACAGGGAAGGGTGGAATGCAACCCTCCTGTTTCTGCAGAGAATGAGATTGCCAAGGTCCCAGCACACGCATTCAGTGGGCTGCCCAGCCTGCAGTGGCTGGACCTGAGCAGAAACAAGCTGGATGCCCGAGGCTTGCACCCCTGTGCCTTCAAGGTACGTAGCAGCCCCTGCACTCATGCTACCTGGCGGGGCCAGATTGGGGAGGAGGGCCGGCAGGTCCAAGATGGCTCCAGGCGTCCACTGCTTCTCTCTTGCGGGATAAGGCCTGGAGGGGCTGCTGCGCAGAGTACCCAGCACGGTAGGCCTCAATGATTTTGGATGACACACTCCATAGCTGGGTGTGGAGAGCAGCACAGATCCTCAGGCCCCGCAAGGGAGCGTCGGTTCTGGGAGAAACTGAGTAAAGGTTCTCAAAACCCTCACTGACCTGGTCCACGTGGGAACTGGGAAGCCACCATGCAACCAGATAGGTGTCCCCCGGGCAGGATCAGCCCGAAACCACGCCCAGAAAGCCTAGCCTGGCTGATGGCACCCCAGTCCCCAGCCCCCTCTTCTCCTTCCCCAACCCCCCCGGAATCTGACGCGGCTGAAGCGGTTGAACCTGGATGGGAACTCGCTATCCACAGTGCCAGCCTTGCCCGCCTCTCTGCAGGAGCTCAAGCTCAATGACAACCTCCTGCAGGGCCTGCCGCGCAGCAGCTTCCAGGGTGGGGGCCGGCCGGGGGACAGGGGAGGCCAAGGAAAGGCGCGGGTGAGGGGAGGGTATGCCCCGGGGTAGCCTGGTTCCAGGGCAGAGGAGGGAGCACCGCTCTGGGAACGTGGCCCTGGCCTCAAGAGGCAGGAAGTCTCTGGCGCTCCAGCAGGTCGCTCCCCGGGGGGCCTACAGAGGTCCTCAGGCAGCTCACGTGCCCCCTGCCCACCCGCTCTGCAGGGCTCGGCAGGCTGCTGACACTGGAGCTGGAAGGCAACAAGCTGCATGACGGCGACATCTCTCCCCTGGCCTTCCAGCCCCTACACAGCCTGCTTCACCTGAGGCTGGACCGAAACTGCCTGCGGGCAACCCACCCGGCCTGCCAGCCTTCCTGCAGGTGAGCCCCGGGGCCAGAGGAGGCGATGCTGGAGGCGAAAGCTACCAGAGGAGACAGCTGCCCGGGACGGTAGTTTTAATGATACACCCGCAAAGCCTCAGTGCCAAAGGGTCTCTCCTCTGACTGACCTACCCTTCCGGAGGCCCAGAGTTGGGCTTTGGGGACTGTCTTGGACTTTCTGGGTGTCCCTGAACAAGGCTCAGGCCCTCCCTGGGCCACATGGTCCCCTTGCTCGACGGTGCTCTACAGGGCAGTGTCTCGTGGGGCTTGGAGGAGCCATGGCACAGCTAGCAGGTGTTGCTGGGATCCTTTGCAGGATAGCCCAAGGCCCCGAGAGCAGCACAGATGGTGGGAGCTGGGTCTCACAGATGGGGCCAGGTACAAAGGAAGAGGGAGCCAGGCCAGGCAGGTGGGCCCCTCACCCTGGGCACTGGCCCTAGGAGCTGCACCTGGGCACCAATGTCATCGGGGAGGTGACAGAGGGCGCGCTGAAGCACAGCCACAGGCTCACTGTGCTGGCCCTCAGCAACAACCGCTTCCAGGAGGACCGGCTGGCCCCCCGTGCTTGGATTGATCTCCCGTAAGTGCTGCCACCTGCCCTGGCACTGCCCAGGCCTTACCCCTACGGGCACATGGAGGCCAGAGAGGGAGGATTCACCCAGATGAACCCAGAGAGTAAGGAGGAGCGGTGGCTCTGTTGCTTGGGCCTGATCTCAGGAGGGTCATCGGCCTCCATGCCCAGGACTCAGGGTGACCTGGGACCTGAGCCGCCCACCTACTCCTCCAAGATTTCCCTGTCCCTCCTGTCCAGCAAAATCCCCAAAGCCACAGAAACCCCTTCCTCTGCCCATACCTGGATTCGCCCTATAGGCCTCCGGCAGCTCTCCTGGGAGGTGACTTGGACCTAGACAGAGGGGCAGCGTGGGCGCTGAGAACTGGCCAGCTGCTGAGTTTAGCTAGGGGGTGACCGGGGCAGGAAGGGGCACAGAAGACAAAAGCATATGAGTTTCCTGGGGCATACCAGACAAATACCACAAACCAGGGAGCTTAAGACCACAGAGATTTCTACTCCTACAGCTCTGGAGGCCAGAAGTCTAACATCCAAGTGTCGGCAGGGCCAGGCTCCCTCTGCAAGGGCCAGTCCCTCCTTGACTCTTCCAGTTGCCGGTGGCCCCAGGTGTTCCTCGGCTTGTGGCCACATCACTCCGGTCTCTGCCTCTGTTGTCACATGACCTCCTCCTCTGTGTGTCTCTGTGTCTGTCCCCTTCTGTCTCTTTTAAGGATGCTTGTCATTGAATTTAGGGCCGTCCCTAATCTAGGATGAGCTCATCTTGAGATCCTTCACTTACATCGGCAAAGACGCTTTTGCCAAATAAGGTCGCGTTCACAGGTTCTGGGCAGACATATATTTGGGGGCCACTATTCACCCCACTACAGGAAGGGTCCAGGATGAGTCCTTATGATCTGCTTTGGATAGCTGGGTGGAGGCACCAGCAGAAGGGATCCAGAAGGAGACCCGGCTCTCATAGACCCTGCCTGGGAGTAGGGATGTGGCCTGGGAAGCAGCAGGAGGGCTGGGGAGTACAATCCATGGGGTCTGGCGACCACCATGGCAGGGCAGGGCAGTGGTAGGCAGGGGTCAACAGACACTCCAACCTGACATTCCAGGGACCAGAGCCTCCCGCCCTGCACCCTCATGTTCCAGGAAAAAGTTACCAGGACGTTTGGGATTAATTATTCTTTTTTCCTCTCCCCCTCTTGCCAAGGGGGCAAAGGAAAGCAGACAGCAGCCTAGGGCGGGGCCCCCCAACCGCTGTTCCACTTCCACCGCGGGGCCTGGGCAGGGGGCTGGCAGCCAGTCAAGCCCTGCTGGTGCCACCCAGCTTTTCTCTGGCCGGTGGAGGGGAGGGGGCTGCTGGCAAAGTAAGCTCAGGGGGCACTGGAGCCCTGACCCCTGTGGGCTGAGGGCAGCATAGGCCCCAAGGCCAAAGGGCTGACCCCACCCACAAGGGCTGGGCATATCACTGAGAAAAGCCACTTTCCCTGCTCTGACCCAGGCTAGAAGCATCTCCACCCTCTGTTTCTGCTTTTCCCCTTGCTCAGCCCTGGTCCTGACCCATAGCCCGCCACGGAGTGGGTGACCTGGACTAACGGCCACCCAAGCTTCACCGCCTGCTTCCCTGGTCTCTCAGGGTCCCTAGCCATGGCCCCTGGGAGCCTTAGTTTTCTTTCCTTCCCCATCTTTCTTCTGCTTATCAGCACGGGTGAGACAGGAAGATGACAAGAGAGCATAGAGACAAGAGGCAAGGGCCACGAGGCCGAGGCCAAGGAGGGGCAGAGCAAAGCACTTCCTTTGTCCCATGTATGTTTGAGGAGCCCCTGAGGTGGCGGAAGGACTGGCCTCACTAGCCATGCGGTGAACAAGGAAGGACCCCACCCAGATCCCCTCTTCCCAGCCTCTTTAGACAGAGAAGGACACAAAAGCCAGACGGGGCCTGCCCTGACTCATGGTCAGGCCGCAGCTGGCCTCCTCAGCCTTCCCAATGGTCGGGAGCGCTGGCGGCCACGGTGTCAGGGAGCCAATCCCCCACTCTCTTCTTGGGTGTGGGCCGGGCACCTTGATGTGGGGCTTCGGCTGTGGCTCTGGTTCCTGCCGGGCTCTGCTCGCTCACTCCACGTCAGTACACCTGCCCTGCAGGAAGCTGGAGAGCCTTGACCTGTCCCACAATCGGCTGGTGCACGTGCCCTCCTTCCTGCCCCGGGGCCTTCGGTACCTGGCGCTGCACCACAACCACATCGAGTGCATCCCCGGCTATGTGTTCCTGCACATGAAGCCGGGCCTGGAGCTCCTGCACCTGTCCCACAACAGCTTGCGTGCTGACGGCATCCACGGCGTGTCCTTCCTGGGCCTTCACGCCTCCCTGACGGAGCTGCTGCTGGACCACAACCAGCTGCAGGCCATCCCACGTGGCCTCCTGGGCCTCAGGGGGCGGCAGGTGCTGCATCTGAGCCACAACCAGACCAGGTAGGGCCCTTCACCTTCGCCCATCATACGGTCCTGGCACTCCGTGCTGCCCACCAGGGGGAGAAAGGGACGGCTAAGGCCAGGGAACCCTGACTGGCAGGTGGGCCTATAGGAGGAATCCTTCACTACCCCCAGCTGTCCATCTTGGTTGCCATGGCAGAAGGCTTTGCCCAAGTGCTTGGCAGGCCTGGGGCAGCCAAGTTGGAGGGCTGCAGACAGCAAAAATCTGGGCAGGTGGTGGCAAGGGGGAGGTGAGAGGGCCCTGGCCCAGAACAGCAAGGGTTGAGCCTCCAGTGGGGACGTGGCAGTTGGTGGCAGTGACCAGCCTGACCCTCTGCCCTGGGTCCAGTAGCCATGACTCCGTCGTACTGCCCCTCACCATAGGGCCCTGTTTCTCTCCTCTTATATGATACTTGCCTCCCCTCTCCAGGGTCTTTTCTCCTCTGTTTGACCTTGCCACCCCCACTCTATAGACACGTGCTCCTGAATTCCATCTGTGACACTCGAGTGGATCAGGACCCCAATCTCATCTCCACACACCTGGAGAACAACCTTATTTACCGGCGCCGCATCCCACCCACCACCTTCTCCTGCATCCGGGTCTACCGCAGTGTGGTCCTCTGGCCTCAGCAGGGGGAGGGGGTGGCGGAGGGCTCCTAGGAGCCCCCTGCTCCTTTAGGACTGCTGGGGGGGGGGGCAGGCCTTAGCTCCACTTGGTTTTTGCACTACTAGGAGAAAGATCTAGAAGACCCTGCTGCTTCAAATGTTCGCCCTTCCCATTGACTGCTGATGCCCCTTCACTTAGTAAGTGGCCCAGCAGGGTGCAGCGCTGATTTGGACTTGAGCATAATAAATGCATTTCACTCAAGCCCAGGAGCCGCCACCAACCTCCCTCTCTCCCTCCTGGATTTAAGCTGCATTTGCATGCTGGCGCTCTGTTGTGCACAGAGCCCCCAGGGCCTGCATCCTGGACACTGCTTCAATAGCAGGGAGGTAAGAGGGCCTGGTTCCAGAAGCTTCTCCAAGAGCCTCCCCAATCTTACCTGCCCTGGCCAGGGTACTAAAGTCACCCTTCACAAGGATGTAGGAGCTCAGCTGCTCAGACAGCATCAGTACCTCTCTTCCAGGAAGCATCCCTGTCCCAGGTGTGCACCCACAGAGATGGGCTTTGTTGGCAGAACAGGCTGATACGGAGGCCCCTGCTGCCTACCCTTTGTCCTAAAGCCACTCATACTCACACCTGTACCAAGGCCAGTGACACCTTCCCTCTCCCTCTGCCCCTAATCCAGGTCCCAGGGCCCTTACCCTGGTTCCCCCATCCCTGGTGCATACACATCCCCAGTCCAGCCTGTGGGTCACCAGGGCCCCACCCAAAGACCTTAGGGGCAGGGGCAGGCATGCAATGATGTGGGACCTGAATGTACCTTTGTGAGACCTGGTGCCAAGGAAGGCTGGGGAGTGCTTGGTCTGTGGGAGGCCAGGCCTGGCCTTGCGAACCCAGGGGTGACTGCCCCCTGGCCAGAGTTGCGTCCTGTCTGCCTGGTGGGGGAGGCAGACGTAGACATCAGCAAGCTGTGAGAGCTCAGCCCTGCTAAGCCCTGAGGACAGGACAGGCCAGCTGTGCTGTGTGGGGACACAGGGTCTGCAGAGCCCCCTGAAGTCCCTAGGGCACTCGCCCTGCTCTTGTGAGGAGATCACTGGGAACAGGGTAGGGTCACCAGGTCAGCCTTGACAGTTCATGATGCTACTGCACCAATGTTTGGGAGGGTGACAGATGGGGGGGCACAGCCAGCAGAGAGCACAGCTGACCCAGCCCCTGGCCCCGGGGGAGTGGGAGGCTCATGGTGGTGTGGGGGCTAGAGAAATAGCTAAGTGACGGGCATCAAGGATATAACAAGGAGCGGGACTGGCCCCAGCTTTCAGTGCTGCCCAGATGTGGGTGGAGTGAAGGAAGAAGGGCACCAAGTGCCTACTGCGGAGATCTTGCCCAGCCACCAGCTCTGGCTGGGGTCTGGGCCTGGGAACTGCAAGTCTTATGTGGGTCCCATTCTATAGCCAGCCCCCCACCCCCAACCCTCACCCTCACTCCACCCTCTAATTCTCAGCAGAGAAAGGGCCAGACTCAGGCAGGGGGCGGGGAGAGGCCTGGGAAGCATGGGGAGTGTTTGCTTTGGACTCATCCTTACATTCCTTCTTCTCCCGGGCCCAGGCCCACAGATATGGCACTTCCTGTTTGGGCTGGGTCAGAGGTCAGCAGCCCTTGAGGCGCTGGCCCCAATGGGAGGGAGGGCTTGCTGCTTTCCCAGCTTTCATGACCCCTCCTCCCCAGCCGGCTGCCAGGCCTGGCCCCTGCTCTCCTGCTATGGTCAGCCCCCAGGCCCCTCCTTCTCTGCCACAGAGGTCAGGCCCTGGGAGGCACAGGAAGTTCAAGCTAGATGAAACCCCCTTCCTCTGCTGGCCTCTCCTCCCTGCTGCTCTTACCTCTACTGAGCAGATGAGACCAGAGGGCCTGGGAGAAGGGCCACATCCCAGGGCCCACTACTTGTCAGGGTAACCTGGCCTTGCGGTAGGGGGAGAGGGGCAGAGGAGGGCAGGGGCAGCCCACCGGTGATTACTGGGATAAATCCCACTTGAGACCGGAAGCTACTTGGCCCTTGGGAGTGCTGTCGGGTGGGCTGAACCCAGGCCTGGAAGCCGATCCTTAATGAGATGCAGCCAAGCCCCGAGTCCCGAGTGGGTGTCTGCCACTAGGTTCCCCAGAAACCGACTAGGACTAGGAGGCAAGGATTAGCTCATAGGAAGTTTACTGGGAGGCTCTTGGGGCCACCACGTCGGGGAGGGGAGGATAAGAACAGGAGTAGCCCAGGGAGAAGCTGGCCTGTGACAGGTGATAGCCCAGCCAAGCCCCACAGGTGCTCTGGAGCTGAACCAGTCCTGAGTGGCGGTAAGGGGACTGGACCTCTGTCTAGCCCATCATCATTACACGGGGCTGCCCTGAAAAGAGTACAATTCTCTCATGAGGGCCAGGAGCTCAGGGCCGGGGTTGCCGGCAGCTAGAGCCCCGGGGCTTCTTCAGTCCTAGAGGGGAGATGGCTCAGGCAGCATGGCATGCCCCCAGTGGGACGCCCCCAGACAGAGCCTCAGCCAGGGCAGCCAGGGCAGTATACCTGATACCTGCTGGCAGGACGAAGGCCCCCCTTCACCACCACCACCACCCCCAGTTGCCCTGTAGCCACCCCTTCTTCACCCGTGTCCCTGCCCCCATATCCTCCACTCACTTGTGCCGGCATGGTGGTGGTCACTGGACCCTCTTCAGGACGGGCGCTGGCTCCATTGGAGCATACAGTCAGTAACCCCAAAGCGCTGGGCATCTGAGGGGTGACTACAGTTGGGTGGCAGGAAGGGAGGCACTCATCAGCCCTCAGACTGAGACAGGAGTGCTGAGGTGGTGGGGGCGGGGAGACTGAGGGTAAGGAGAGTGGGGACAAGTGGAGACCAGGAAGGAGACACATAAGCCAACAAGTTCAGTGGTAGAGAATGGGGACAGGGAGCAGAGGTGTACCCCTTAGGGCTGGACCGATGTCTCCTCCCCAGGACCTCAGTGGAAACTTGTACCTCTCCCACTCCTCCCAGCCACAGTCCTGGAGCCCTGCCCATCGGCTTCCAAATTCTTCTCCAACCTGCCTACTCTTTTCTATCCCCGGCACCCCCACGTAAGGGTCAGCCTCCTGCTCCTTCGCCAGGCTTCCTGCCTAGCTTTCTACATATCTGGCTCCAAGCCTGCTCCCTGCCTCATACCCCATGCGGCGGCAAGCTTGGCTCAAGCCCCCCACATCCAGGAGAAACAGGCTCAGGAAGGAGCAAAGGCTATGTCTAGCATGGTGTGCCGCAGGCCCTGCCACCCCCCAGCCCCTGCCCCTGTAGCAGTTGCCACCATGGCAGCCACGTAGGGCCGATCCAAGAGACACTGGCTGCCGGGCCCCCTCCCTGGTTCCTGCCCTCACCCACTGCCCCCACCAGAGCCTCCTAGGCCTGCAGGCAGCAGGAAGATGCAGGCACTGCTCCTGGGGGCTGGCCTCCCCCTGGGGGAAGACCACGGGCATCCCGAGGTGCTTCATAGCCTCCCTGTGTCTCACCGGTTTTGCGGGTAGCCCACAGATGCGTCCCTGTGGCACAGCCCCCTGTCCACCTTCCTTCATCTAGCCACACCCCAGACCATGCCTCTCTAAAGATAGCTAGACACAGGCCCGGCCTCTGTGGAGACCCCTTCGGGCCCTGAAATTACAGCCCTGGCGGCCTGGGGCAGAGAGCCGCTGTGTGATTATGTCCTCAGGGGAAGGTCAAAAAAAGCTCTGGCATAGAGAGTGCCAGCTTTCACTGGCCACACCTCGGCTATCGGCTGGGAAACTTCCAGATAGTGGAGGCTCAGCCCACTCTGCAGCAGCTCAGCTCCCTCTTGGGTCTGTTTGCACCCAGAGGGTCTCCCTGAGCACAGTTCGGTATGCTACCTCAGGGCTCCCCAGTGTTATGACTCCAGCCTCCAGGGACACTCCAGGTGGGAGGGGCTGCCCCCTGGTGACTATGGGCCTGGCTCCCCTACTGTCGCTGCCCCGCCACTGAGGGTGTGGAGATGGGGAGCGGATGAAGCCAGGAGGCTGTTGAGTGAGGCCCGCATGCGAGGCCGTGAACTTGGAGATCCTGGCTTGGCTTCGGGGGCCGCAGTGCCCAGGAGCCTCGAGGGCCCTCTCGGAGATCTCGGCTGAGTTCTGGGCAGGGTCGCTGGCTCAAGAAGTGACCCGTGTGCATGTATATGCTGTGACCCTGCTGGGCACTTGTCTTGGAGACTAGGGCGCAAGGGGGCTCCCTGGGGTGAGAGCACTTGCTTTGGGCTGGCTTGTAAGAGTCCTGTGTGAGCACTCCAGGGAAAGGCTGGAAGGCAACCCAGGGGCCGGGGGCAGAGCCACCTCCCTGCAGGAAGCCCTCTCTGCACCCCCATGTAGTACCCAGGGCTAGTACCCAAGCCTGTGTGCTTTCCTCTGTGGCGCTCATCATACTTGCTTGCCATCATGCTTCTCCAAGCACATCCTGGCTTCTGGTCCAGTAGCGCGTGTGCTCAGGGGGCGGAGAACAGTGAGGCTGACTGACTGAGTGCCCAGGGAAGGGACAGAGAGACAGATGGAAGATCTAAGGAGGGAGCGAGGAGCCAGGAAGAACAGACAGGAGGAGTGACGTGTAGAGGCAGAGAGGAAGGAGCAGGGCCGAGGCAGACACAGCACGGCAGGGAGGCCGGGAAGGCCCCAGAAGGGGGCTGGCAGAGGGCCCCTGGAACTCAGGGCCATGATGTTCTTTGCAGGCCCCAGAGGCTCATGGGACCAGCAATTGGGTGGGCTGGAGCTCAGGGGGAGCTCTCTCGACTGCTGTCACCTCGGCAGGGGCCCCTTTCAAGCCCTGCAGCATTGACCTGCTGGACCACCTCCCAGGCTTCCAGACTCTATCCTCCAGGGAGCCCCAGCAGAGGCAGGGTTTCATGCCCAAAGGGGAGCCGTGACTCGAAGCTTGCCTGCTGTGTGCCCTGCTTCTTTCCCGGGCCTCCCCCTCTAACTTTGAAGGCAGGGCACACACAGCTGTAAGCCAGCTGTTAGGGGACAGGCTGCAGCTGACTCCAGGTCCTTCACACACACAGGCATACAGGATGGCAATGGGTTTAGATTGGCCTGCCCCAGGAGCCCTCCCCCCCGCCCCCGCTGACAGCTGCTTTGCAGCCCTGCCTTCCCCTCCCTCCTCTAGGCTCCCTTCCTTGCTACACACGCCCTTGCCTTAGCACCCTTGCCCTCGCCAGCCCTCCTGTCTCCTGTTACCTCTGCCCTGCTACCTTCAAGCACCTTCCTCACACTCTAGGGCTCCAGGCTGGGTCCTGCGGAACAGGCCCGAACAGCGAGGTGAGGACCAGGGGCTCCGAGCAGGGATCCAGCAGTGGGGCCTAGAGCAGCAGGGTCAGCCAGCACTCTGTAGCCCTCTGGGGACAGTGTCCAGGCTCGAGCTTTGGCCGCCTGTCTGGTGGTGTCCCGGAGGTCCAGGGCATGCTGGGAGAGGGACCTCATCCCCCATGGGCTCATGCTGGCAGAGGCCAGGTTCTGCCTCTCACACACACACCCCCCCCCCGACCCCATGACTCGGCCAGCCCTGTCTACCACGTTTTCTTGCGGAGCTAAGACAGCTGTGCATGGGGGCCTCAGGAAATGCCGGCTCTTCCTTCCGGCCTTGCCCTCCAGGCCTGCCCTCCCCTGCCTCCTGCTGCCTCCTCCCAGCCTTGGGAAGCCGGAGGGCAGGGGGCCACAAGGACAGGCTGTGCCCAGCTGGGGTTCAGGTTGTTCCTGGGTTGCAGGGAAAGAGAAGGCTGGGGGGGGGAAGGGGAAGGGGAAGGCCCCGGGACTGAGGTGCTGCCGGCTGGTCTGGGAGTGGCCCCCAAATTAGAGGGCCAGGCCGGCCGAGTGACTCAGTGGGCCTTGGGCCGGGTGTGCAGTTATGCCTTATTGCAGACTGCAAACCACAGACACAAGAGCCTTCCAGGCGCAAGAACCGTATTTACGGAAATATTGCCCCAGATGCATCCCCCGACTGCAGGAAAGAGCTCCAGGGTGCATACTGTGCCCTGTGCAGGGTGTCACCCCATCGTCACCCCCAAGCTCCCTCCAGGAGCGTGCCTGGCCAACACCCAAGGCTGTGCACTGTGCAGGGGACACTGAGGCTGCCTCACCTCATTGTGGTGATACTCTTCCCCCTGCTGCTCCCACACCCTCTGCACCTTGCTGTGTGCTATTCCTTCCACTGCCAACATTTCTCTTCCCTCCTTGTTCTCTTGTCTACTCTAAGTCACCTGCTCCAGGTAGCCTTTCCGAGCCTCTGGTGCTGTGTGCGGCTCTGCGGAGGCGAGAAACAAGAGTGCTCCCGTCCCCTCCCCACAGGGCTCAGAGCTCAGCCACGGAGCCCCCAGAAGTGCCTTTCCCCAGCAGAGCTCCAGCCACCGTATTCGGGGCTCTTTTTGTGCCCGCTGGCACTCCTGGAGGCTGAGGACCTGGGTGATGGCTCCTGAGGTCCCAGCCTGAGAACAGTGCAGGGCTAGTGGAGGGTGGCCTTGGGACACAAGGCCAGGTGGGGCCTTAGATGCAGCTAAAGGCTCCTTGGGGCAATGGTCATGTCTTACATGGGTTTTTTTTTCCCCTTTTTAAAAAGAGCTTTATTAAGATAATTCACATACCATAAAATTCATCTATTTAAAATGTACAATTCAGGGTGCTTGGGTGGCTCAGTTGGTGAAGCGTCTGCCTTCGGCTCAGGTCATGATCTCAGGGTCCTGGAATCGAGTCCCGCAACAGGCTCCCCACTCAGCGGGGAGTCTGCCTCTCCCTCTGCCTGCCGATCCCCCTGCTTGTGGTCTCTCTCTGTGACAAATAAATAAATAAAATCTTTTTTAAAAATGTACAATTCAGTGGTTTTTAGTATGTTCAATGTGCAACATCACCATAGTCAACTTTAGAACACTTTCATCATCTGGAAAAGAAAACTGGTGTCTTCAGCTGTCACCCTCTAACCCTCCTTTACCCTCCGGACCTAAGAAACCACTGGTGCACTTTCTGTCCCTATAGGTTTGCCTATTCTGGATATTTCATGTGGAACCATACAATATGTCTTTTGTGATGGGCTCCTTTCACAGAGCACAATGTTTTATACGTGGCAGAGGCACTGTGACTGGGGACGCTGAAGCTCAGTGAGGCTACGTGGGCTTCTACGATACAGACTTTGTATTGCCAGAGACTTTTGAATATGTCTCCAATAAACAGTAAAAAAACACAAACGAACAAGCAGACAAATGACTCCCCTTGTCTGGAAGGGCATGTGTTCTCTCCAGTCTCTGGGTCCCAAGCATCTGTAGCCACCTCGCCCATGAAAACAAGAGCTCCCACCCCAGACCCAGTTTTTCCCACATCTCTCTTCTCCATGGCCTGGAAGCTTCTTGCAGGCAGGCACCACGGCTTGATCAGGCCACCATGTTTCTCGGGTCCTCGGCCAGGGGCCCTGAACTGATGCTGGTGCACATGGAAGGGGATCCGGGCCCAGCCACATCCCCAGGCAGAACCTTCTAGACCCCACCTGCATGTGGCCCTAGACAGCTGGCCCGGTGGGCAGAACCCGCAGGCCTCACCCCTGTTCTCCCTTCTTGGGCCCACTTCTACCACGCCTCCCTCAGCCTCTGCCTGTGGAGCTTGTCGTCTCTCCATGCAGTTTTCTCTTTTGATCTCAGGGGCATTCTGTCCTATCTTGTTGTTGCCTGCCTTTAGTTTCTTCCCTCTGTTTGCTTTGCAGACCTCAGCGCTGCTCCCCGCTTCGCTTCGCTTTCTAGCTCTATGGAAACCCTCCCCTTGCCTGTGGGAGTCTTCCTCAATGCCGTGTCAGCCCAGGACAGAGGCTGGCTGTGGCCTGGCTCCACTGCATGCTGGCTACACAGACCAGGGGAGGAAGGGGACCCCATTGGACTGTAGACACAGGTGGAGCTGGGGTCCTCTGGGCCCTCAGGAAGCAGCTGAGCTCCCAGTGATCACGCAGCGTTGTGGCTGATGATGGCCTCTTCCTGGGACGTTTGGCAGGCTGGCCCAATTCGCCCCTGTAAGTGGCCAGCACAGGGCTCAGCCCTGAGGAAGTGCCCACCCACAGAACATTCATCGCATCCTAGGGGACCGCATGGATTGAGCAAAGAAAGATGACTCACTCTTCCATTCTCAGCTTGTCTGGGCCTCAGGGAGGGCAAGCTAGGGAAGACCCCCAGAGTCTGTGACACCGTCCTGTCAGTCCCCAGCTGAGTCCCATCTTGAGTTCACAGGGAGAAGACCAGTCCTCTTTTTGAGGGGAAAAAAGACTGGAGTGGGGTGGGGGGCTGGGATGTCCAGAGTACCTGGGAGCCTGCATCAAGCCCTTCCAGAAATCCACAACGGCTGCCTCCCTGACTGCAGAGAACCACCTCCTTGTTCAGGCCCAGGCTGCTGGAGGTTCTGGGCAGACTCAGGACAGAATTCCAGGGGCCACTCACTGGACTAGCAGCCACAGGCCGCCTCCCCCACGCCTCCCTTCCCTTTCTGCTCTCTGCCTACAAGTGCCAGCAAGCCAGTTCCCGCCCCTCTCTGGGCCTCAGTGTCCCTATCTGGGCAGTGGAAAGTTTGACTATCTAAGGCTATGCCTGCCCAGAGACACCAAGGGTCCTTGTGTGAGTGAGAGTGTGTCCCTTCCCCATGCGCCTGGGGCGGGAAGGGGGTGGGGGGAAGCTAGCCCAGCCGTCTACAAGAAAATTGCTCCCTTTGAAGCTTCCAGGGGGGCCGGGAGGCCTGCCCCATCCCTCCCTTCTTCCCTCCCGCTCTCCTTCCCTCTCCGCCCCACCAGCCCCCTCCCTCTTTTCCTCCCTCCCCGCCCCCTCCTGCCGTTGTCCCCTCCCTGTCGGCCAGCCCGCCCAGCCTTTAGCCTCCCTCCCACCGCCTCCGTCTCCCTCTCTCCACAAACTGCCCAGGAGTGAGCAGCTGCTCTTGGAGGGCCCTACGAAGACGACAGACGCACTGACTGCCTGACACCCAAGCTTGCCAACTAGCCAGCCTGTGCCCAGCCGCTTGCCCTCCCCAGGTAGGGCCCCC
>NW_024423319.1:2356915-2368865 GCF_017311325.1 Ursus maritimus | reverse complement strand
CCAGCCCCCCCCCCCGCTGTCCCCGCTGCCCCCTCTTTCTCTCATCCCTGGTTCCACTGCCCCCTCACCGTCCTGGAGATGCCCCCTGTCCCTGCTTCCCCCACACCACCCCTCCACATCCCTATCCTTGTCCCTGCCACCGCCTTATGTCCCTCTCCCCCTCTCAGGATGCGTGTGATTCCCACGATCCCCACGGCACTGCTGTAGGCTCCTGGCCCACACCCCTTGGTTGCCACCCTTCGGCTCCCTTAGTCCTTGTCCCTTCTGCATTTTCTGCCCCCCTTTCCTCTCCCTTCTGACCTCACTCAGCTCCACTGTATGTCTGCCCTCCCTGCCTCCCTCTCGTGTTCTTCCCCTTGACTGCCCCCCTCTCCAGAGCATGGCCCAGGCATGGCTGGGTGGCTGGCATCCCAACTCTGCCAGTGGCCCTCTTTCTTCCCTGTGGGTCCCTGAGTCCCCGAGGGCATCTTGCACTCCTGCAGGCTTCACTCTGCGCTATGCTCTGGCACCCCTGGGGAACAGTCCCCACTACCCAGGACTAGTCCTTGGCTTGGGCTCAGAGACTTGGTTTCCCCAGCACACCCCAGGCAACCTGCCCAGATATTTCTCCCTTACCCACAGGCTAATTCCCTTCCTCTACCTCCTCCTGAGTGAGGGGTGGGTCCACAGGGCCCTGGCCACAGGGTCCCTGGGTGTGGCTGCCTGGGTGGTTCAGTTCTGCCTGTCTCCAGGACCCTCTTGGATTGAGACTCAGAATGAGGGATGGTGGGCAGAGAGAAACGCAGGCAACTGGGCCATGTTAGCTTGGGCAGGCCTGGCTTGGGGCCCTGGAGGGCTTCTGGGGACCCTGGGGAGGGGAGAGGCCACAGGTCCACTTCCAAACTCAGACACCATTGTCCCAGGGTGGGTGCCTTTAAGGATCAGTGAAGTTCAAGAGCTCTGTCCCCCAAAAGCAGCCCCCCACCGACTGGTGCATGGGGCAACTCTGGACTGGAGGGAGAACCCCAGGTCTGAAGCAAAAGCATAGCTGCAAGGTTGCCCCCCAAAGTGCTTTGGGAGGGAATGAGTCTCACCCCCCACTCCCTCCATTGTACAAAGGGGACAAGTGAGGCCCAGAGACAGGCAGGAACCTGTCCACAACTGCACAGCAAGTCAGACGCAAAGTTGGGGCCAGGACCCAGGGCTCCTGACTGACAAGCCCTGGCTATTGACGCCATACCACCCAGGGAAGCCTCAAAGTCACTTGGGCATTGATAATGACGACAACCTGTGGCCAACTGCACCACGTGGGGATTGGAGTGGGAGGTGACAGGGCCACCAGTCCCTGCCTTGCAAGTTCCCAAGACGGCTGGCATGTTGCAGGGCCTGCCAAGTGACCCAGGAGAGGAGCAAGGCAGAATGGAACTCTGTGCATGTGTCACCAAGTGCCCTGGAGGGTTGGGGGATGGGAGCACCCCCCTCACTGCTCCGTGGGCGGGGCTGTGGCCTGGGCACCGGTTTTCGAGGGCTGCCCAAGCTGGTTCTGCTGAGGGGAGCAGGAGGCCCAGGGTACTGCAGGGCAGGGTGGTGGGTTAGGGCAGGCGGGGTAGACCTGGGTCAAGCCAGGGCGACTGTTATCGAGCAGAGTTTGTTAAGGGCCACTCTGGTTGCAGATATGGCCAGTCCTGTCCTCAGCGTGCTCCTGCATCTGTGCCCTCCCCTGCTCCCTGGCCTACCAACTCTCTACCCTGTAGGTACTGATTGGCATTGAGACAGGCTGGAGAGGCTCAGGCCTCCCTCAGTGCCAAGAAAGAAGGTTCCCGGGGATGTCCCTGCAGGGACAGGGTTGGTGCGGAGTGAGTATGCCTGCGGGCAGCCACGAACACACAGGGGAGCGCCTCCTGGAGGTCTGCAGCTGCCAGGGCCTTCTGCTCCCTGAGGCACTGGGTGCTGAGGCAGAGGCACCGTCATGAGGAAGCCGCCCACGTCTGGCTACCGTAGGACAGCACGGGAGTAGCCTTTGAAGGCAGGACTGTGGGGGTGCATCGAAAGAAAGGCACCACACTGAACGGAGAGAGCAGACTGGGAGCCTGGCCAGCCTGCACGCGCACTCCCGCGCCCACCCCCGGGCCTACTTTTGAACCCCAAGAACCCAGGTCACAGTGGGCACTAACCATCCCACCGCTTTTGTGCCCTGCCCTGGAGCAGGGACCTGAGTGCCCATGTTGTAGATGGGAAGTCTGGAGCCCAGCTTTTTCGCTGATGGGCTGGTGGCAGTTCTGTGCAGGCTCATTTCAAGGGACCAGAAATTTGGCATGCCAGTCCTCTGACCAAATTTCTTCCCCATCCTACCAGTGGCCCTGGCCCATTGGAGGAGCATAAAGAAGGAAGGACAGGAGGAAAGGGGGTGTTTGAGAGACCCCAGAGTGTCCCTCGGGTGCTAGTGCCAAGTCCCCACAAGACGGCAGAGCCTTCCAATAGGGCCTCCCATCTCTCCCAGCTCCCCTGCTTCCTGGGCGCCTCACTGCCATCCCTCTTCCACTCCCTGGAGAAGCCCCGTGGACACAGCGCAGCACAGGACTGTCCCAGCCGTCACTTGTCCTTAGCTGCCTGGGGACACAGCTGTGGCATAAAAGAGTGGCAGTCTCCCAGGATCTCCCTGTGGCACACAAGCAGCAGGCAATGGCCCAGGTGCCGCTCACCCTGCTCCCCTCCCCCACCCAAGGATGGTCCCAGCCCCAGGGCCTCTGTAGCCTCGTCTACTGAGCACCTGGGTCGTTTGTCTTGCACATCTCTAGGGACCTTCCAACAGCACTGATTGTAAGAAATATCTTCACCCCCCCAAGCACGACTCCCTCCCCACCATCCTCATTGGTCACCCCAGGGTGAGAGTGCTTGGTCTCTGCCCCGAGCTGCCTCCTTCCACACCTATTGGCCCCATTGGTGCGAGGGGACACACCAGCCCAAGGGCTTGGCTCAAACTGAGGGGCCGGAGGGGTTTTGGTGGCTCTCCCAGGCACCCTCCCTGTGAGCTGTGGAATTGGGAGTGGGTGAGCAAGAGCTCCCCCTGAAGGCAGGGTCCTGGCAGCTCTGCCCCTTCCTGTCAGCTGACCCCGGGGCCAGACAGTGCCCCTCCCCTCCCTCCTGTCCTCTTCTGCTCAGACACTGGGGCCCACACCTCAATCACCCACAGGACGCCTTCTGTAAATCCCACCTTAGAGGGAGCCAGTAGGGGGCCGGCAGGGGGCGCTGTGCTGGGGGAATGGGGAGGGTGTCTGCTTAGTCCTGCCCCTCACTCTCGGGGCCTGAGGCACATTGACACTAAGTGGCCAGCCCCATGGTCAGGCCAGTCTCCCAGTGGCCCCTGGGGTGTGCGTGGGGCCCTCGTGACCACCTCCTCTAGGGGGTGGGTGGCTGTGATTCATCCCCTGTCACCTGGAGCCCACAGCCTGAGCTTCCCCCCCCCCCGCCCCCTACCGGAGCCTCCTTCACTCCCTCTGGGACTCCAGGCTCCTGGGAGCCGCCCCAGAGCTACCCCATTTGGCTTCTCCTGTCCCTGCCAACTGCCCTGCTCTGAATCAGGGCAGTTCATGGGGTGGCCGTGGAAGACACCCACCAGCCTCGGTTCCCATGGCAGCCTACAGAGCAACTTTACTGGCCTTCCCAAGGAGCCCGGAACTCAGATGACTCACCAGCCCCTCCCTGTGGTAACACATCTCTCAGTTTTAAGGGGCTGGGGTCTCTACCCAGTCTCCTAGCACTTAGCTCTCTCAGTCCATGGCATCTGAAAGCCAAACTCTGCAAACACCAGCCTGGGACTGAGCTGCGGGACTCTGTGACTCTAAGCTCACTCCCGTTTCTCCCCCACCATCTGCCCCTTGAGGGTTGAATGGCCAAGTGGAACGCAGCAGACACAGGCCCAAGTGGCTGCAGGATTAGGGATCTGGGGAACAGAAGTGGGACTTGAAGGAGAGGGGCAGAGGGCAGAGAGAGGCTGGCTCTGGCAGCCTGTCCCAGGAGACCAGAGGCAAATGTGACTTTGACCTTCCTGCAGTCTGAGTCCCTTCTCACCCTTGATTATGGTCCACCAGGGCCTTAGAGGCCGCCTGGCTGCAAGGAGGCGGGCACTGGGGGAGCCCTGGGAGGGGCCCCCTGGGCTGACTGCAGAGGGCTGGCTCCCACCCCCAGCCAGATCCCCTGGCAGAGAATAGGGAACCCGATGCAGGGAAGGAGCTGCTGGAAACCCTGGGCTCAGGAAGGGAAAGGCCTCACTCCCAGATGCCTGGCCACTCTCCTGCTGGGAAAGCAGGGCCAAGCCCTCTTGCCTTGGCCTGGCCCAGCCAGGGAACAAGGCAGGTAGGGTGCCAGGCTCTGGGAGCCAGGCTGAGAACATCTTCCTGTGGGGTCTGGTGCCCGCTAGGACCTAAAATGCTCCAGGGAAGCTCTCTGGCCTGGCTGGGATGATGGCTTTTCCATGCCCCTGCAGACCTGAAGCAGGAGCCTGGTGGGTGTGCCAGGGGAGGTGTGGCCCCTGCTGGGGCCACGGAGGGGTGGCCGGCCCTACAGACAGTGGGGAGCTACTGTTAGCAGTGGTCAGAGAGAGGCCCCGTGTTGCCAGAAGATTCATGATGCAAGCAAGGGGGCAAAGGGCCCACAGAGCAGGGCACTGCTTTCCAACAGCATCACCTCCCAGCTCAGGTGAGGGAGCTGCTGAGGAGTCTTTTCCAGGGACCCAGGGGCTGATCCAGGCTCTGCACAGCCTAGGAAGTATAGGGTCTTGTGGCTTTGGGACCTGTGGCACAGTCTGCAGTGACAGAAAATGGGGCCAGATACATGGACAGGTAGACAGACAGACAGACAGTGGAGTCCAGTTCTACCATTTCCTTACTGTGTGGTCTTGGGCAAGAGTTTTGGGTAAAGTCTGAGCCTCAGTTTACCTATTCATCGAATGGTAAAACAGTGCTTTTTTCTTTTGGTCTTTTGAAGGGCCGAGTTAAGAGATCGTTTAAGGCCCCCACCCTGCCCCTGGGAGATGATAGCATCCACCCTCTTCCTCGAACATTCTAGAACGTGGTGGGGAGGAGCTCAGGATTTCTTCAGTGAGTGGGGAAGAGGAGGAAGGACACATGGCTCAGGCCAGAAAGGACCCGGAAACTCAGGACCCCGAGCTGCCCTGGGTCATCTGCTGCTTGGTTCCTGGCCAGCAGTTTGACCCTCCTGCTTTCCAGAGGTCTCCTGGCAGAGAGGGAGAGGGGTAGATGGCTCTCCTGAATGCTGTGGGGAGAGAGGTCTGGCTGAGCCAGCACTGGCCACCGTGCCAGCTCCCTAGTACCAGCCCTCTGCAGCCAATGGGCCGGCTCCCTGCTGGCTCCCTGCAACCTCCCGCTCCCACATTCAGGTCAAACCTATACCTGAAGGCTGGCAGAGCCCGGGGCCCAGCTCCATCCAGTCACACTGGCAGTGCCAGGACGACGGCAGGAAGAAGTTGCCCTGGCCGGCCACGTTGAGGCGTTTGCTCACTCTGCAGCCGACGGTGGCTGTGGTGCAAACGCAGATGGGGTGGGGTTCAGGGCCTGCCCCCTCCCCACTCCAGCCACGAGCCCCTTACACGGTCACCCCCTCACACACATGCACGTGCGTAGGCTTAAGTGGACCCATGGGTGGCACATGCCCCCTCTCTGTGCTCGGCATGTAAGTGTGGACTAGATGCTGTCAGAGGGTCAGTGGGCTGGGGACTACTGGCCTGGGAGGGCAGCAAGGAGCAGCTGGGGATACAGCTATGGAATGCAGCTCTGCACAGTGCCCCTGTCTCCGGCCTGTGGTTTGAAGCTGGCCCCTGAGGGCTTTGGTGGACAGAGGGGGGCGGGGGGAAAGGGTACCCTGTGTTGCCTGTCCCCCTCACCCCTCCGCATCCACGTAGTCCCAGGGATTCGGCAGGGCTAGGTAGATGGTGGCACGCATGCCGGGGTTCAGGTTGGGTTGCTCGGTGGGATCAGACACCCTGGGCTGAGGCCTCGGGACAGTGCCCGGCGTCTGTGACTTGGCAGCGGCAGGCCACACATCTGCAAGCAAGCTCCCAGGGCGTGCCAGACCTTAAGTCCTGCTCCCGCCGCCCTTGGCCTGGCCTGAATGCCTGGCACAGCCCCTCCATGTTCTCAGAGGCTGCCAATGTGCCTTGTTTGGCGTTGACCTGGAGCAATCCCACTCAGAGGACTGCGCTGGCTTTCAGAGGGCTAGACAAGGAAGGCCCTATTGGTCTGGCGGTGCAGGCTTCAGGAAGCCCAGCCTTTTCCCTTGCTCACACCTGCGGGCCCTGGGCCAGAGGCCTCACCGCCGTGACCGCTTCTTTCCTTTGCTCTGAAGGGGAGGGGTCCGGCGAGCTCCAAGCACACTTTGATGGGGCTCAAGGCCCTCCATGAAGTCCTTTGGGACACCGCTCAGGTCCATTGTCCGGTCAGACCCCTCCTCCCTGTGCAGTTCTACCCGCTGAGTCTTGTGTCGGCTCCCAGAGTGGAAATGAGGCTCTGCTGGAAGCCTGCCCAGCCCCCACCCTGCCAGCCTGTCCACTGCCTGGCCCTAGCCAGGAGTGGGGGGGGGGCGCGCGGGAGAACCAGCCACACCTTGTCCTCTGCCTCTGTCACAGGGCCCTGGTGTAGGGCCTCCAAGCCCTCGGCTTCAGTCCCTCCCCCCCAAAAGCTGGAGCCGAGGGCCACTGCCTCAGCCTCTCTGTGGCCCCCAGAGGCAGGGACATCAAGCATGGCTGGTTTGAGCTGGTTCATCTCCTCTAGAGCCCCCATTCCCCTGGGACAGGTCCCATGAGCCCACGTGGAGCCTGGGTGGCCAGTCTCGCCCTGCTTGGCCTTCCCAGCGCCATTCATCCTCTACTCTGGTGGAACGGCCAGATATGGGGGCAGAGAGTCCCTGTGGAGACCCCCAGCCCTTCCCAGCCCCGGCAGGCTAGAAGAGGCCTGTTTTTGCCCACCTCTCCCCACAGCCTTCCCTGCGCCTGGCCAGACCACCCCACCCACCCCCACCTATCCAGGTGAACTGTGGATCCCAAAGCCTTCCAAGGCTCCCACTGGGCGTTCCAGCCCTGACTCATCCCCCTGTGAGGTAGCGGCTTTGGCAGGGGCGCCAGGCAAGCAGGCAACAGGCTGCCTCCTCCCTCTCTCCCATTCCATCTTGCTCTCCTGCCTCCATCCTCCCCTTCCTGTTCTCTCCTACCACTCCTCCTCCTCCCAGCCCGGGGCGTCCAGTGGCTCCCAGGCAAGGGCCCCAAGCAGCAGCAGCAGGCACTCGAGGCCTAGGCCTACCCTGCTCAGCCCTGGAGCTTGCAGAATCAGGGGAAGAAGGAGGGACAAACCGCCCAGGTAGGCAAGTACAGGGCCTTCTCCCTACTCAGCACCATGACCTTCTGGGGGCTCCCCTGAGTCCTGCCTGGCCAGTCTGGGGCTGGCAGGACCTGGGGTGTGATCGTGGGGTGTTGGGGCTTGAAGGAGCCAGGCAGACTGGGTGCTCCCCCAACATAGGGGACCCTTGCTTTGCTGTGTGATGTGGGACAGGCAAGCGCAGCTTCTCTGAGCTTGTCACTGGGGACCACACTCAGGAGAGCTGTTGGGACCTGCTGGGGGCGCTCTGGGGCTGGCTCTCCAGCTGAGTCCACTGAACCTGTCCTGGGTCTGTGACCTCTGCCGGCCGAGCACACTGCAGCCCTGGTTGCCAGAAAGGCTGCTCCATTCTCTCCCACTCTGTCCTCGGGGACAGCGGGAGCCAGGGTAAGCAATGTGGCCCACTGAGGGGGTGCCTGAGGATTGTGGAAGGGGGTGGCAAGACTGGGATCGATGGGAACCCAGGGCATAGAGCAGTTGTGCCCAGACCTGGAGGTTGTGCCAGGCCCCTGGCCTGCTGGTTGGGAGGATTCCAGGGCTCAGCCTGCAGCAGCCAGCCCAGCCCCACACTAACTGCGCTTACCCAGGAAGGCAGCAGCAGGGTCCTCCGCTCCCCGGGGACTCCTTCCATGTTTCCAACCAGCAGTCTCCCGGTCCCACTGAAGCCCCTCACAGCCCCTCCCCTATTCAAAATGGGCCCCAAGTGAGGAGGGTCTCCCTGGGGTGGGGCCCGGTGTGGGTCTGCGGGAAGCCCCTGGAACCCGGCCAGGCTCACTGCCCGCAGATGCACCCAGGGCAACCCAAGACACCAGAGTCTGGGAGGGAAGCAGGGCAGGCACACTTACGCCTGTGTAACAAATGGGGAAATTAAGCTCCCTGGGACTTTCCCAGGAAATCCGAGTAGGTGAGGGTGGTGAGAGCGGCAGGGCTTGGGCCTTTTCGTGTACCGGACCTTCCAGCAGAGCGGCCTGTCTCTGGATGGGAGAAGAGAGGAGGCGGGTAAATGCGGGCACCCGGGACAGGTTTAGGCAGGGTAGCTTCCCCCTCACGCCCACCCCGCTGCCTGGCCCGGGGGAGCCTTCAGACGAGCCTGATCCTGCCTCTGCCACCTGGGCAGCGGCCTGCTCCCCTCTGGTGGCCTCTCCAGGGGGCTGGGCCACGGGCAGAAGGAAGGCGGGAGCCGATGTGCGAGCCCTGGGGCTCTGCAGGCCGAGCCAGGGGAAGTGTTGTGGGCGAGGAGAAGGTGCTGAGGCCCTGGGGAGCAATGGGGAGGGTGGGGGGGTGCCCCCTCCCCTCAGCCATTTTGCCACTGCTCTGTTTCTCCACACTGTCTCCAGGGCTAGCCCAAGTCTCAGTTTAGCGTGCCCAGCCTGGTGTCTTGGCCTCTCAACTTTTCTTCGAAAAATGTGGGTGTGCTGCAAGGGGGAGCTCAGGCAGGAAAGGAAGTGACTCATGGTGGTCTAGCTCAATGCTCACTGCACCCACATTGCCCTGAGCCACAACAGTGTATTCAAATCCAAATTCTTCAAAGTGGGTATGGGGCAAATAGTTGCCTTTCTGTCTGCCTCCTCCACTCCCTTGGCTCGCCTCACTGACCCCCCACCCCAGGCAGGCTGCCAGCTGACTCGTGTGTGGGGGACAGCGGGGGTGGGGGTTAGTACTGCAGACTCACTGACTGGCAAGGCAATGCATTGCCCATTAAAGCCAGCATCCTGCCTGGGATCAGAGGGGAGCAGAAGGAGGTATCTCCTGCCTGCCCGCACCCCGTCCGTCTGCCACCTCCTTCCCTGCCACTCCTACCTTGGGGTCTGGCTGTACCCAGTGAGGAATGGCGAACGGGGTGCCAACACGTGCAGAACCTCAGCTCCTGCTGTTTGGAGGTTTGCCGGGAAAGGGCCCAGAGGGCAGGTACAAGTGCCGGCTGGGCCCTCCTGACAGCCCCTTCTCACCCTGGCTCCCAGGCACGCCCACCATGTGGCCCCTGTGGCTCCTCGCATCCCTGCTGGCCCTGAGCCAGGCCCTGCCCTTTGAGCAGAAGGGCTTCTGGGACTTCACTCTGGACGACGGTCTGCCCATGCTGAACGATGAGGAGGCTTCAGGTGCTGAGACAACTTCAGGAGTCCCAGACCTGGACTCCCTGACGCCCACCTTCAGCGCCATGTGTCCCTTTGGCTGCCACTGCCACCTGCGGGTTGTTCAGTGCTCCGACCTGGGTCAGTCCTGGGACCAGGGTGGGCCGGATGCATGAAGGTGCAGGCCCAGCCCAAGGGCCCGACCGAGGAGACACATGTCCATCCCATGGGATGGGCATGAAAGGGTGGGGTTAGGGCTGGGGTGGCCCCACACAGGCTTGGGGATCCTGGTTTCAGTGTGGAACGGTATCCAGTTGTTTGGTTGCAAGCGAGTGGGGCATGAGAAGGGCCTTCATCTGTGGCTGAGTCCCTGCGTGCGTGTCTGTGTGCATGCGTGTGTGCTCGCGTGTGTCCCCATGCGCAGTCACTCATGCTGGTGACATCGGCCCCGGCCCCCAGGTCTGAAGGCTGTGCCCAAGGAGATCTCGCCCGACACCACGCTTCTGGACTTGCAGAACAATGGCATCTCTGAGCTCCGCAGGGATGACTTCAAAGGCCTCCAGCACCTTTATGTAAGCCCACCCCTGCCCTGAGGGGCTTCGAGGAGGTGGGCAGTCTGCAGCTCAGGAGTTGGGTGCTTATGGGTGTGTACATGTGTGTGCAGTGTGAGAGGGGACAGGGGGCCCATGGAGTCCTGTGAGAAGTCTGGAGTGCCCCAGTCACAGGTCACCTGTGTGATGTCCACAGTATAGCAGCCAGAAGCACAGGACAGAATCGTTCAGCCCAATTCCCTCTGTGGCAGAAAACTTTTTGTTGTACGGGTGCATTGCAGCAAGCCGAGAAGGAAGGATTTTGTCATAGCTAGGGTGCAAGTAGGGAAATCAAGTTGCAGAGAAGTGGTGGGCCGTGGGAGGCAGCACTGGCCCTACCAAGCCTGAGTACCGGCACCTGGCTCTGCACTCGGCACAGACGGATCTCCGCTTGCCAGAGGCTGCGCGGGCAGCCCACGAGACCGCCAGCCCCGGGAGACAAGGGAGGAGAAGCGGTGAGGGTGAGGGGCAGGAAGCTGGCGCCCTCACTTCCCACACCCTCCCTGCCCCAGGCTCTCGTCCTGGTGAACAACAAGATCTCCAAGATCCACGAGAAGGCCTTCAGCCCCCTGCGCAAGCTGCAGAAGCTCTATATATCCAAGAACCACCTGGTGGAGATCCCTCCCAACCTGCCCAGCTCCCTGGTGGAGCTTCGCATCCACGATAACCGCATCCGCAAGGTGCCGAAGGGCGTGTTTAGCGGGCTGCGCAGCATGAACTGCATCGGTGAGTGCGGCCTGGACTGCAGCAGGCAGTCCCCACCCCGCGGCCGGCACGGACAAGCCTGGTGGGCCTCATAGAATGTTCTGGAGGCTTGTCTGGGGGCATGCCCCAGGGCTGCCATGAAGAGAAACCGGGGGACCATAGAGAGAGGGAAGGGAAAGGCCCAGCCCGCCGGGGACCACCACGGGCCCAGCCAGAGGAGATGAGCAGGCTGGGGTGGAGCCCCACCTTGATCTCTGGCTCCCCTCCCTTTCCTCCTGCTTCCACTACCCCCGGAGGCCAATGCCTGGACCAACACCCTTGAGAGGTAATGGTCTTGAACAGCCAGGAGTTTGCAATCAGCCCAGTAAATTACCGGAGCTGCTTTCAGGGAGAGCTGGGGGAGCAGGGCTGGTCAAGCCAGCCCAAGCCAGAAAGCCAGCAGGACCTGGGGCTGTGCAGGCAGCCGCCCAGCTCTGGTGCCAGGGCTGAGCAGGGCTTCTCTCCTAGAGATGGGCGGGAACCCCCTGGAAAATAGTGGCTTTGAGCCTGGAGCCTTCGATGGCCTGAAGCTCAACTACCTTCGCATCTCTGAGGCCAAGCTCACCGGCATCCCCAAAGGTAGGAAGGCAGCCCCTTTCCCCCATGCTGTTTGGCCTCCATGGCACAGATGGGCACAGATCGGGGGATGGGGGGCTGGAGACATCTGGAACCACCAGTCAACTCAGAGAGGGCTTTGGTAGTCCTGTGTTCCCATCCACCACCCCACATACAGACAGCCCACACACGTGGCCTCCCCTCCTGCATTCCATTCAGAGCACCCTCTTTTCCTGGCAGACCTCCCCGAGACCCTGAATGAACTCCATCTGGACCACAACAAAATCCAGGCCATCGAGCTGGAGGATCTGCTCCGTTACTCCAAGCTGTACAGGTGGGCTGGGGGTCCGAGCGGGGTGCCCTGCCCCACTGCTCTTTTCTCCTCTAGCCTTTTGGTACATCTCTTCTGCCCCTCACAGGCTGGGCCTGGGCCACAACCAGATCCGTATGATCGAGAACGGGAGCCTGAGCTTCCTGCCCACCCTGCGGGAGCTGCACCTGGACAACAACAAGCTGTCCAGGGTGCCTTCTGGCCTCCCGGACCTCAAGCTCCTGCAGGTGAGAGCCGCACGCAGCCGCCGTGCCCGCTTCCATAAGACCGAGTATGCAATAGGACCTTGCC
>NW_024423319.1:2332366-2356905 GCF_017311325.1 Ursus maritimus | reverse complement strand
CTGCGTGCGTGTCTGTGTGCATGCGTGTGTGCTCGCGTGTGTCCCCATGCGCAGTCACTCATGCTGGTGACATCGGCCCCGGCCCCCAGGTCTGAAGGCTGTGCCCAAGGAGATCTCGCCCGACACCACGCTTCTGGACTTGCAGAACAATGGCATCTCTGAGCTCCGCAGGGATGACTTCAAAGGCCTCCAGCACCTTTATGTAAGCCCACCCCTGCCCTGAGGGGCTTCGAGGAGGTGGGCAGTCTGCAGCTCAGGAGTTGGGTGCTTATGGGTGTGTACATGTGTGTGCAGTGTGAGAGGGGACAGGGGGCCCATGGAGTCCTGTGAGAAGTCTGGAGTGCCCCAGTCACAGGTCACCTGTGTGATGTCCACAGTATAGCAGCCAGAAGCACAGGACAGAATCGTTCAGCCCAATTCCCTCTGTGGCAGAAAACTTTTTGTTGTACGGGTGCATTGCAGCAAGCCGAGAAGGAAGGATTTTGTCATAGCTAGGGTGCAAGTAGGGAAATCAAGTTGCAGAGAAGTGGTGGGCCGTGGGAGGCAGCACTGGCCCTACCAAGCCTGAGTACCGGCACCTGGCTCTGCACTCCGCCCGCGGGCACAGACGGATCTCCTTGAGGCTGCGCGGGCAGCCCCACGGACCGCCAGCCCCGGGAGACAAGGGAGGGAGAAAGCGGTGAGGGTGGGGCGGGGTGGGAAGCTGGCGCCCTCACTTCCCACACCCTCCCTGCCCCAGGCTCTCGTCCTGGTGAACAACAAGATCTCCAAGATCCACGAGAAGGCCTTCAGCCCCCTGCGCAAGCTGCAGAAGCTCTATATATCCAAGAACCACCTGGTGGAGATCCCTCCCAACCTGCCCAGCTCCCTGGTGGAGCTTCGCATCCACGATAACCGCATCCGCAAGGTGCCGAAGGGCGTGTTTAGCGGGCTGCGCAGCATGAACTGCATCGGTGAGTGCGGCCTGGACTGCAGCAGGCAGTCCCCACCCCGCGGCCGGCACGGACAAGCCTGGTGGGCCTCATAGAATGTTCTGGAGGCTTGTCTGGGGGCATGCCCCAGGGCTGCCATGAAGAGAAACCGGGGGACCATAGAGAGAGGGAAGGGAAAGGCCCAGCCCGCCGGGGACCACCACGGGCCCAGCCAGAGGAGATGAGCAGGCTGGGGTGGAGCCCCACCTTGATCTCTGGCTCCCCTCCCTTTCCTCCTGCTTCCACTACCCCCGGAGGCCAATGCCTGGACCAACACCCTTGAGAGGTAATGGTCTTGAACAGCCAGGAGTTTGCAATCAGCCCAGTAAATTACCGGAGCTGCTTTCAGGGAGAGCTGGGGGAGCAGGGCTGGTCAAGCCAGCCCAAGCCAGAAAGCCAGCAGGACCTGGGGCTGTGCAGGCAGCCGCCCAGCTCTGGTGCCAGGGCTGAGCAGGGCTTCTCTCCTAGAGATGGGCGGGAACCCCCTGGAAAATAGTGGCTTTGAGCCTGGAGCCTTCGATGGCCTGAAGCTCAACTACCTTCGCATCTCTGAGGCCAAGCTCACCGGCATCCCCAAAGGTAGGAAGGCAGCCCCTTTCCCCCATGCTGTTTGGCCTCCATGGCACAGATGGGCACAGATCGGGGGATGGGGGGCTGGAGACATCTGGAACCACCAGTCAACTCAGAGAGGGCTTTGGTAGTCCTGTGTTCCCATCCACCACCCCACATACAGACAGCCCACACACGTGGCCTCCCCTCCTGCATTCCATTCAGAGCACCCTCTTTTCCTGGCAGACCTCCCCGAGACCCTGAATGAACTCCATCTGGACCACAACAAAATCCAGGCCATCGAGCTGGAGGATCTGCTCCGTTACTCCAAGCTGTACAGGTGGGCTGGGGGTCCGAGCGGGGTGCCCTGCCCCACTGCTCTTTTCTCCTCTAGCCTTTTGGTACATCTCTTCTGCCCCTCACAGGCTGGGCCTGGGCCACAACCAGATCCGTATGATCGAGAACGGGAGCCTGAGCTTCCTGCCCACCCTGCGGGAGCTGCACCTGGACAACAACAAGCTGTCCAGGGTGCCTTCTGGCCTCCCGGACCTCAAGCTCCTGCAGGTGAGAGCCGCACGCAGCCGCCGTGCCCGCTTCCATAAGACCGAGTATGCAATAGGACCTTGCCGCGCAGCTGGCACCGCCCCCTCCTCATCTGGAAAGAAGCAATCACAAGTATCAGTGCTGAGGAAGCAGGGAAGGCGAGCGGGGACTCCACTGTGGATGGCAAGGAGGGCAGGTCATGGGTGGAGAGAGGGTGTGGGGCATGAGCAGGAGTTGGCCTGGTAGATATTGCGGCTGAAGTTTTCCTAGGTGGCTGGGACACCAGAAAGGCATGGCAGAGCCTGGGAGGTCAGGGAACAGTCTGGGTATTGGAAGTGCACAGATTTGTGGCAAGATAGGTTCAGCTCAGGGCAGGAAGTAGACTGATGAGGGGTGCAGGGTCTTGCCTGGGGTCCTTTCAGGGACCCCTGTCCCTGGCTTGGCTTCCGGTCTCTTCCTCGGCCCCATTCACACTCACCAGGACACCTGCCATTCTCACAGGCTGTCCAGCCAGAGCCAAGTCCAGACCAGCCCTGCACCAGTGAGGGCAGAAGAGGGGGTCAACCCAGAAGCTGCCACGGGGAGGCCCATGACCGGCTGAGCGCGCCCTCTAGCGGCCGGTGTCCTCTCTGCCTCTAGAAGGCGCAGCTGCAGTCTGAGCACCTACCCACCATCACGGGGTTTCTTATCCACTCACCCTCCTGCTTCCTCTGTCCCTCCCCTAGAGAGGGGCTTCAGGAAGTTGAGGGCTGCTGGAGAGCAAGCACCCTGGGGACTGGAAGGAAAAGGAGGTCATCTGTAGGCTCTTTCTCCTCTCATACCTATGAGTCTCTGGAGTGAAAAACTGCTGCCCAGGGGCAGCCCTGGAGTTTGGGAAACCCAGAAGGAGGGCCGGGGGCCCTCTGTGAGCCCAAGGAGCCATTTTTCCTGCACTGATACCCACATCCCAGGCCCCTCACTTCCCACCCACCACACACCGCCTATGGGTCCCTCATCCCAGCCCCTGGTCACACACCAGTACCTTAAAATACCATCCAACACCCACCTGACAACCATACCCAAGCATCGGTTTGCTTCTCCCAACCATGGAAGAATCACATCCTGGCCCTCAAAAGGGCAAGCACTGCAGTGAAATCACACCCATGAGGTGGCCAGGTGGGACTCTCAGGAGGGAGGGCCCAAGCCCTCTGTTGTCTGCCCTCCACTTGGCCCACCCAGGCTGGACCAGATTCGGAGGGCAGTCAGGGGATGCCTGGGCCGCTGGCACTGGGCCTGAGCCACGCCCCTCTGCCCCCAGGTGGTCTATCTGCACACCAACAACATCACCAAGGTGGGCGTCAACGACTTCTGCCCTGTGGGCTTCGGGGTCAAGAGGGCCTACTACAATGGCATCAGCCTCTTCAACAACCCTGTGCCATACTGGGAGGTACAGCCGGCCACCTTCCGCTGCGTCACTGACCGCCTGGCCATCCAGTTTGGCAACTACAAGAAGTAGAGGCAGCAAGCAGCCGCCGTGGTGGCCTGGGCGGGGTCTCTGGGGAGCACAGCAGACATCGTGAAAGGGAGGGCAGCGTGAAGGAGCGAAGCCAGCGCCCAGCTGCACCCAACCCAGCCCCACCCTTGATCCTGGACCCCAACTGGCTGCCTCCCGACGCCTTCATCCTGGCTCCCAAGCATGTAGATGGGGAACAAGACCAAGCCGCCATCACACGCCTCTCGGCTTCAGAGCTGCCCCTGCCCCCCACCCCCGTCATAGCCACTCACAGGCACCCTCATAAAGCTCTCTTCCCATTCACCCTGAAATCGAATTGCCCAAGGCTCCAGTCCAAGAAAGACGGGCCCTGGGTCTAGGGGGTGGGAAGGGGCTAACAAGGATGGAGACAGCCCACCTCACCTGCCTAGCATGCATTCCTCCTTCTCATGTACTTCCAGCTTCCAATTGTCCTTGGCCTGGCCTGCTACCCTTGGCCTCCCATGCCCCCCCACCCTTCTGCAAGTTCATGGCCCATCCATCCAAGCCTCCTTGCTCTACTGGCCTCTAGACCAATATCTTCTTCTCTGGCTCTCTGGCTCTCTCTCCACCACCCCCCCCCCCATCTCCATCTATCTCTCTCATCCTCACTCTCCTCTCTCACATCTCTGAGCTGGGTCTTGTGTCTGTCTTGCTGGGCGTCTGCCCAGCCCCTACCCAGGCAAGCTGGGGGCAGAGGGCAGCTGCCCCCAAGCCTGCCCTGCCCAGGCCTTGCCCCCAAGTCTGGACTGTCCTGGAGGAGGCCAGCAGGTAGAGGTGATGCAGGGGAGCACCGGCCTGGAAAGGGCCCAGCATCCCACTGGAGCCCCCAGTCAGCTTTCCTTGTCCCTCTTTCCCCCCATGATGGCTAGTTCTCCCCTCCCTTTGCCTTCTGGCCCCCGATATGGTGGGGGTTTCAAGCTTGAGAAGGGGCTGCTTCTGAGGTCGGTTGTTGTCTTTCAATTAAAGAAACACTGTGCAATATGTCTCTGTGTGCTGCCACTCTCGGGGTGGCACTGGGGACTGAGTGGAGAGGAGAGCTACAGGGGCCGTGGTGGCTGGCTCCCAGGGTCTGCCTCTTCATGCCCACTCTGAGCCTTCGGCTTCCTCTTTGCTGCTTTCCCTGCCTGCAGGTGAGAGTCCTCACTACCTCCAGATCCACAAGGAGGCCCCTTCCACTTCCTTAGAGGCACTTCCATTGCCCCAGCTGTCCTTATACTGGGCTCCTAAAGCAGCCTTGGCCGAGGGAGCATCTGCTCTCCCAGGGTGGAGCATTTGCCAAGCACATGCCATCTTCAGAGCACCAGATTAGACCCTCACTCTGAGAGGGGAGCCTGGAAATCCTAGGGGCCCTGCCTGCCTGTCCTGATGGGATTTGGGGGCTCAGAACAACGCTGGATCCGGGCTGTTATCAAAACTGTGCACAGCACCCAAGTCAGCACCAGGGGGCGCACACCTGGGCAGGACAGGCCTCATAGGGCCAGGACAGCAAGTTGTGTGTGCCCACCTGTGCGGGCCTGGCCTGGGCTCCATGCAGAGCCTCCGCCCAGTAGGTCACACTGTGCCAGCAGAGCCAAGCCCAGGTTGCAATGCTCTGTCACTGGCTCCCAAGAAAGATCCAGGACATGGCCTGAGAAGAGTAGCGCCGGGGATATAGGTCTGCCCCCGACAGGGCAGCATGGGCATGGGCGGGACAGTTCCCAGAGCAATGTGCCCTCAGACGGTAAGCCCAGCCGATTGAGGTGGTGGTGGGCTAGAGCCTGGCTGCCGTCCTTCGCTCCCCACAGGTGGCTTCTGCCTCAGGGGGTGGGGGCCGGGGCTTTCCTGGGCAGCCACAGGCTGCCAGTAGAAAGAGCAGGCAGGGCCCACGAGGAGTGCCAGCCCAGGAGAGAAGGAGCTCGGAGGCACCACGTGCTGGCTCCGAGCACAGAGCTGCACGTCCTTCTGCCTGGCCTGGCACCAGGGTGCCCAGCGTCCCTGAGTTTCCCCTTTTGGGGATAGGAGGCGCCACTCAGCATGGTGGCCCTGTGATAGAATGTCACCCGTCGGCATCATAGCACTATTCTGGGCCATGTGCTCCACAGCGCAGCAATCTCTGCTGAGCTGGGCAGGCTCAGGGCAAGGGCACTGGCCAGGGGCCAGGAGACAGGGCCTCAGTCAAGTCCCCTCACTGGTCGGGAAGAGGGACAGCCATAACCGGGGCCCTGGAGGAGACAGAGACATGGAGCCCTCAGGCTATTTCCCTGTGGGCCGCCTGGGGCACTGAACTGTTTCCTGCAGGTCCAATGTACCCCTGTAGATCTTTGTCTTCCTTCCCAGCCTTCCTGCCCTTCCTTTCCTCTCTGCCTCCCTCTCCCTCAGGGACAGAGGTGTCAGGATAAACTAGCGAGACAAGTGGGGCACCTGGGTGGCTCAGTCGGTTAAGCATCCGACTCTTGATCTGGGCTTGGGACATGGTCTCAGGGTTGTGAGGTAGAGCCCCACATCGGGCTCTGCAATGAGCTTAGAGTCAGCTTGGGATTCCTCTCTCCCTGTCCCTCTGCCCCTCCCCTGACTCACACACATGTGCCCCCCCCCCCAAAACAAGCAAACTAGTAAGACCAGTGTAATAATGCTGGTAGGCTCAGATAAGACTCCTGTGGCTGGGCCCCAGGGAAGGTGTCCTGTGGGCCTTGTGGGTCACCCTACACGGTAGGGAACAGTGCCCTGCAGGCAGGACCCACACTCTGCCCAGATCAGAGGCCCCGAGGCAGCCAGGGGACCACTTGGGCCCTGTGGCAGGAGCTCCTCATGGAGCTCAGGGCCTTCCTGAGGTCATGGGAGGCCCCAGGGTGGCAAAGCTGCAGCAGGCTGGTCCACTCTGAGCTGTGAGTAGATGGATGGGCTCAGGGGGGCCCAGTTAGAAAGCCTCAGCTCCGCCCGAAAAGCCTCAGGAAAGGTGGGAGGGGGGACCAGGTTCCAGCTGCTGGATTTGGGGACAGATTGGACATGGGGTGACAGGAAGGAAGTGGGCACCCCCAGGTCTGAGGCTCCTGGAGGAAGAGGAAGGGGCTGCAAGGAATATCACCTGAGGGCCGGGAGCACCCCCGGCACTATGGGCGTGTGGACGCAGCTCGGAGAAGGGATCTAGGCCGGAGAGGGAGCTGAGGCAGGCACATGTGCACGCAGGCCATGAAAGTCACGGGAGCAGCTCACTCGGGGAGGGCTGTCCTGTGAAGGAAGTGGCTGCCAGGGAGCGTTCTCAGCGACACGGGGCTAGGGCGGGGGACATTTCCAAGTACTTACTGCAGGTCAGGTGCCTTCTGGACATAGCGGGGCCCAGCTGGAGCCTAAGCCGAATCCACTGCTTGGGTTTAAACAAGTTGGGGCTTGTCGGAAGGGCAGCCAGCCAGACATCCATAGACCATGGCTGGGGATGGGGGCAGGGCCCCTCAGAAGGACAACCCCTCCTTGAAGGGCCTGAATGGGTGGGTGGAAAAGCCGCTTTGAGAACTTGGGGGGCAGTGTTCATTCAATTCTGGTCCCCCTGTGGTCTCTAGGCCCCGTCCCCATGGGCTCTGGGCTCTGGTCTTGGGAGGGCAGGGACTGCAGGAAGAGGCAAAGCCAACCCCACTCTGGACATGTGGGGCATGGCCCCATCGCCAGGTGTAGCACAGAGCCACTGCAGCCCTAGAGAGCCCGGGGCAGCTCTGACACTGAAGGGCCCCGGGGCCTGCTGCACACGGGCTGCCAGGGCAGGGATAGGGCTGCCCGGGGTCTGAGCTAGCCCCAGAGGCTGGAGCCAGGCCGGCAGGAGGAGTTGTGCCCAGAAGGCCACTTCCCCATAGGCCACCTGAGCTGTTCCTGAGAATAGAGGAACCCTGGCTCTCCAGGACCTCTGGGGTAGGATCTGTTGAGGCCAAGTGCCTAGGAGGTCCCAGGAGAGGTATGCTGCAGGCAGGGTTGGGGGGACTCAGGACTTCTTGGGGGCCAGGTCAGGGACTGGTAGGAGTTTCCGGGGGAGGTTGTAACAAAGGACCACAAGCCGGTGGCTTCAGAGACTGATTCTTTCCTAGTTCTGGAGGCCACAAGTCCAAATCAAGGTGTCCGCAGGGCCGTGCTCCCTCCAAAAACTCTAGGGGAAGATCCTTCCTGCCTCTCCCAGCGTCTGGTGGCTCCGGTCATTCCTTGGCTTGTGGCTACCACTCCAGTGTCTGCCTCTGTCTTCATGCGGTTTCCTCCTCTGTGTGTGTGTGTGTGTGTGTGTGTGTGTGTGTGTGTGTGTGTGTGTGTGTGTGAAATCTCTGCCTCCCTCTTATAAAGGACACTTGTCACTGCCCAGATCATCCAGGATGATCTCTCCACATCAAGACCCTTAACTGCAAAGTCCCTATTTCTGAATAAGGTCCCAGTCTGGTTCCAGGACTTAGGACATGCACGTCTCTTTGGGGGCATTTCAGCCTGCCAGAAGGCCGCAGGTGAATACTGATCTGGGAGGCCCCAGCAGGACGGTGGCCCCCAAGGCTTGGAGGAGGGGTAAAGGAAGAGTTTATGCTCTCAACCAGGGAGAAAGTGAACACTCAGAAAAGAGACGGCCCTGGGGCCCAGCCAGAAGTTCCCCCACTTCAAGGCTGGGCTGAGGAATTGCTGTCCCCAGAGGGAGGCTGTGACAGCCACACCAAAAGTANNNGGAGAGAAATCAGGCAGGGGAGGAGGGGCGGCAGCTACAGGGCCCAGGAAGAGGGGTGTGGTGATCCGGTGACGGTTGGCTGAAGACCTGGGAAAGAAAGCATGCGGCAGTGGGGGAGGGGGAATGCTGGAGGCAGGTGACAAGGAGGGGGTGGTCAGTAGGAAGAGGGAGTGTGGGCTTCCTCCTACACAGTGTGAAGGCTGCAGGGCCTGAGGGGGGCCTCTCCTTCTTGGCTTTGTTTCTTGGGCCAAGAATGCCTTTGAGATGGCCCCAGGAAGAGACAGCTGACAGGGAGCCATTAACATGTAAGAGTCAGGGGCACCGACCTAGGCCTGAGGCTCCCGAGGGGGCAGGAAGGGGCAAGAGCACAGTGAGGACTAGGTGTGGGGCTGGAGGAAAGGAACAAGGGAGGGTACAGGGAAGCAGGGAGGTCTGGGCCACTCAGCCAAACACCTTCCCCTGCTGCACCCCCAGCCCCAGCCGTGGGCCTCCCTGGAGCTGCCCCCTAACCATTTTCAGTACAGGAGACAGGGCTTGATGTAAGGAAGAACTTTCTAGAGAAGCTCTCCCCACCCACCTCTGTACAGATGGAGAAACCAAGAAGGGCTGGCCAATGAGCAGGGGCCATCGATGACAGTGGGAGAGATTCCCTGGCACCCAGGCTCCCTCACTCCCCAGGTCTGAGATCTCCCTTAGGCCACAGGCTAGTGACCAACTGTTTTGAACCACAGAAAGGGGGCCATCCTCTCTCCCAGCTCATTAGCTGTTTGGGGATTGCCATTTGCCAGAGACGGGATTTTCATGACACCCTGTGGAGTAGTGGCTCAGTCCCTTCAGCTCTCCTGAAGCCACATACCTTGCTCTTTGGCCAGCTGACTTTGGCCATAGCGGGCCTCATCACAAAGGCGTGTGGTACAGCCAACTCTGGCCTGGGCTGGGCCTTGGCAGTACCCCTAGGAAAGAGGCGAAGCGGTGGTGATGAGTGTTCCCTGCCTCTGATTTTCTCCCCTCAACTTGTTTCTTCCCCCTCAGTGTTCAAGGGCAACCCAGCAGGAGGTGGTCTATGCATAACTGGGAGAAGGGGGTCTCACGTAACTGTCCAACCAAGGCAGCCGGCTCCAAGCTCTGGGAGCAGGACGGACTTCACATGATGGTGCCGATGCCCCCATGTGGCCAGCAGCCATTGGCAAAATGAACGTGCCCCCAAGGGCAATCAATAGGTCCCCTGGTCCCTGAAGGGAGGCAGTGACACAGTCCCAAGGGAGTCTTAGTTCTTCTCTTCAGCCACTCCCAAGCCTGCACGTGTGAGACTCTCCCCTCCCACTCAGCACCCATTTCTTCCCCACTCCTATCCCCCCACCAGCTGCCAACACATGGCTGCGAAGAGGCTGACCGATAACTGAACATTTGCTATCAGCCAGAGAGTGCACCTCCTGCCCAAGGGAGGCTCCTGTAAGGGCCACCAGAACTTCCTGTGGCTCTACAGCCAGGGACCTCAGGCCTGGGACCAAAGGACATGCCACTGGGCCAGACTCCAGGAAGCCTGCCACACTGCGGGGGACCAAGAGGGGGGACCCAGCTTCAATCTGTGGGGTAGAAGAGGCCACAGGCTCTCGGGAGGTGTTCCCACCCAGCTTCACAATTGGCTTCAGGTGGGGTCTGGTTCCCCTCTGAGTGTGGGACAGCAAGAACAACTCCAAGATGGCTGCCTCTCACATGACAGGAGGCTCCATGGGCAACACCGAGCTCGCGAATAGATGCTCAGGCAATCAGGGGACTCGCTCCAGCTCTTATCTTCCCTATTCTGGGCCCAGTGCATCAGGCAGACTGGGCTCTGGGGCTGCTGTGGGGCCAAGGGAGCCAGACTTGCTGCCAGCTGCCCCCGCTGTACTGGGGCAACCCCCCACCTGTGGGACAACCTGCTAGCTCTCTAAGAGCAAACAGCCAGGAAACGTGCATCAGTAGTGTGTAAGAGTATGTGTGAGTGAGCATGTGAGTGTGTGTGAGAATGAGGGTGTAAGAGCATGGGTGAACAACCGTGTGAGGCTGTGTGTGTGAGAGCTCTGAGAGTGTGAGTGTATATGAGTGTGCATAACTCAATAGGTGAAAGTGGGTGTGAGTGTGAATATATGTAAATAATTGTGCATGAGTCAGTGTGAATGCGGTTGACTAGGTATGTGGGAATAACCGTGTATAAGTGTGTGAGTGTGACAGTATGTAACTATGTCTGAACCATTGGCAGTGAGCGTGTGCATGTTGGTTGGTGAGTGCACACAAACATGGGTTGGCGTGAGCATGCATGAGTGACCTATGAGTGTAGTGTGTGAGTGAGCGAGTGTGCGCTAGGTGAATATGACCTTGTGTATGAATATGAGTGCGATTGAGCATGTATGAATGTGTGAGCGAGTTTGGGGGAGTGAGCATGTGTGTGTGACAGAGCATATATGAGCATGTCAACGTGTGGGAGTGAGCATGTGTGTGTGTGCGTGTGTGAGTGTGCCTGTGGCCTCTGCCTGGACTGAGAGGTACCAGGTCTCAAGAGCCCAGCTGCTTCCTGGGGGAAAGACAAACTCTGGGGAGGTGTGACAGTCCCCTGGCCCAGGGCCAACCCTTTGCGTCCTCTAGGTCTCTGTCACAACAGCGCCTCCTACTAGAAGCCTTCCTTGAGCCCCCCCCCCCCCGCACCATCTTTTGTCTCCCCCATCAGTATTCCCTGAGGGCCCTTACCCCAACTTCATGACCACACATTCACTCTGCCTACCAGCTCTCCGTTTTGTGGCCCCTGCTGTGTCCCCAGTGCCCCGCTTGGGCCTTGCACACAGGACACCCTGGGGCCCCGTTTGTCCAAGGCAAGAAAGAATTTGTGGCTATGTCCAAGTGTCTTCTACCTGCCACGTTCTTGGGCTCCGAGCCCTGCCTGCTCCGAGGTGGTGAGGCTTCCTGTGGGCCTGTCACTTCTCTTTCTTACAGAGTCAGCCCCCTCGCACTTCTGCTTGATGTTCACAGATGGTGGCAAAGGCCTCCTCTGAGTTTGGAGGCACCCACTGTCCCTGAAACTGGGAAGCTTGGGACCCTAAAGATGAGTGGCATGGGCCAGCCAGCTTCCACCTGGCTGCGGGGTGTCTGTGGGCACACACTCGGTCTCTGTCCATGGATGTGCCTGTGTGTGTTGGTGGGTAGGGGTCTTCTCTGCATTGGGGTTTGTCTGTGTGTCTGTCTCCACTTGTGTCTGGAATGTATGTGTCCCTGTGCATCTGTCTCTGGGTGTTCACCTGTGTGCAGTACCTCTGTATCCTGTGTAATGGTGTTTATGGGATAACCTTTTGGGGTCACCAACTTTGAGAATCTGTCATAAGCTCCAGTTTCCTTCCCAAAGATGCTCTTAGTTGTCATACTCCCAACAGCAGGCAGTTTCAAGAGTATCACGACCCCCTGGGAAACCACAGGGGCCCAATAACCCCCAGGCTTCAAATCAGCAACCCAGCTCCACACTCCATTTGACTGTTAGGGACAGGACCCAGAGGACAGGGGTCTTGAGAGGGAGCAGCAGTCCGGGTGCCCCAGTCACATGCTCATCGCTCTTTCTCAGAGCTCCCAGGTGCCGGGGCCCGCAGGTCTCCAGCCAAGCCCACCTCTCATCCGCTGGCGCCCTCGGGGGGCACTGGCAGACCAGGAAGGACAGGCACACACCCCACCCCCACCCCCGCGCGCGCGCATCACCCAGGACAGAAGCGTGCGCTCAGGAGTGGTGGCTACTGAGCCCGAGGCCCCCAGCGCGCGCGCCGCCCTCCGCGCTCTCTCCCTCCTCCACTTCCTCCTCCTCCCCTCCCCCGCTCTCTGCCTCCCTCCCCTCCCTCCTCCCTCCCTCCCTCCCTCCGCGCTCAGAGCTGCGGCTGGAGCCGAGCGCGGCGCTCGCCCGCGCCGCGGTGCCGGAGCGGTAGGAGCACTCGGTGACAACTCTGCCTGTACCGCGGAGAGTCCTCTGCGCCGCGCCCGGCCAGAGCCGCCCTGCTTGTCCCGGGCCTTTCCGTCCTTGGAGCGGATCGTTGCCCGCAGGGCGCCCGCCTGCAGCGACAGCAGCCGCTGGAGCCGAGGCCACGGCGTCGGCCGTGCCCAGGACCCGGTAAGTGGTGCCTGGGGCGCGCAGGCAGGGGCGGACGGGCGGGGCGGGCGGCCCAGCAGGTGGCGCGGCCCCGCAGGTGGGGGGACGCGGGTCCCCGCCCACGGCACCTGCGCCCCGCGTCCGGCCTGCGTGTCCTTGCGGCGCCGCGCGTCACCCCGGGAGCCCTGGGCCGGCAGGCAGCGCCCACCGCGGCCGCGCCCCGGCATCCCCTGCTCAGACGCACGCAAAGCATCTGCGCGAGGGGAAAAGCGCCGGGGGGCTGCGGGCGGGGTCCTGGGCGGGCACAGCCTGGGCGCTGGGGGCCTGGGCTAGAGCCAGGTTGCTCTGCACGCACCTTCCCAGAGTCTCTTGACACCCCCTTCCCCCCCCCCCGCGCCCTCACACTGTGTCATCTTCCCCCAACACACTGAGAAACCCTCACGCGTTCCCACACTGTCCCCCGCGCGCCCACACAGCTGCCCAGCAGACCCCCTGCCACTGGCCGGGGCAGCGCCAACAAGCCTCCCTGGCCACACTTGGATAACTCCTTTTCCATCCCTCCATGCACAGCTGTCCTCCCCCTCCTCACCTGCGTGACCTTGGCCAGATGGCTTCTCCTATTGGGCCTCAGTGTTCTCTGGGTTTAGGATTCTGGAATTGGTGGTCAGATTCTCTCTCTAGGACCTGGTCCCTTTCGTTCTGCTGGCCCCTGCAGGCTTAGCGGCCCGCCAGCTGACGAGGGGTGGCAGGCAGGGTAGAGGCATGGCCTAGGTCTGATATGTAGGGAGTCTTGGGGTGAGGGCTAGCAAGGGGTTAGAAGAATGTGTGGAAACACTCCCTCAAGGGGCAGGACAGGGCCAGCACCCCTCAACTAGGAGCTTGACACTCCCCAGGGCCAGGCAGGTGAGTGGGCCCACTCGGTATTTCAAAGATGAGGTCATTGAGCCTCAGACCTAAAGTGGTTTCCTGCTGGCCACAGGGTCGAGTCCATCCCAATCTCCCCTGGCTCCCAGCCTGGAAGGCATCCCCCTCATTCACCCACTACCTCTGTGCCCCCTCCACCGACATAACCCTTCACTAGTCCGTGAGCATTTTAAGGGAGGGAGCACCTGAGTGCCCAGCACAGGCCTGACTCAGAGTGGGCACAGGTTTCTGTGTGGCACGTTCACGACCTTGACCTCACTGAATCTGCCGAATCACCTGAGGAGGGAAACAAGTCTGGGCTCTTCGTTCCCATTTTGCAGTTGGGATAACTGAGGCCCCCAGAGGGGAAGGGACTTGGCCCTACATTGACTGGATGGGTGGATGGCTGGGGGCACTGCCAGGAGCCTAGTGGGGCAAAGCACCTCCCACATGTCCCAGCACCATTCTGAGCAGACTCCTGAACCCCCCTCCCCTGGCTGAATCTCTTGGTCAACACCACATGCAAGCCGCTCTTTGCATTGCCCCCTTTCACGGTCGAGGAAACCAAGGCCATGTGGCTGGTGAGTAGGGTGCTGGGAGCCCCTACCAGAACTGGCCCACAGAGAAGAGGGCTGGGGGTCTGCCACGGCCTTAGCCTGGCAGAGTGTCCACGGGTGGTGCTGGCCCCTAGAGAGCGAGCCAATTGGAAGGGGCTGGGCAGTTTCGGTCCCAGGGCATTGATTGTCCCTGCTGTTGGCCTGGAGGAGAGGGACGGCCAAGGACACAGCTAGTCTTGATCAAATCAACCTGGTCCCTGCCCAGCACTGCCAGGTGGTTTGAGCGAAGGGGCAGGCAGCTCTGGCACAGAAGTGTGTGTGTGTTGGGGGGGTAACGCAGGCAGATGGAACTGGGGTGGCGTGGGAGGGGGCTTTGCGCAGAACCAGAAGGAAAGCCATTCCTTGGGGAAGGAAGCCCCCAAGGCTAAGAGCGCACTGGGGAGAGAGCTATAAGCAGCAGAGATGCTGCAGCCGGACCCTGAGGGGTGAAGGAGGCTGGTAGGAGGCGTCTTGGCCTAGCCAGGAGCTCTATTTCACTGCCAGCTCTGGGCCTGATGGTCTTTGTGACCTTGGCCAAGTCCCTTCCCTGCTCCAGGCCTGGGGAGGGGAGGGGTGGGTCTCAGAGACTCCGCTGACATTTCAGGATTCTGGGCTGGAGCTTTGGAGGTCGAATCATTTGTGAGCGAGTGGGGAGAGGCCAGGCCCTGAGTCAGTGAGCACTCTCCATCCCAGAACATCTTCTCCCAGCCCAGGAAGGCAGCCAAGCGTGCTGGGGTCAGCTTCGGTCCCTCCGCCTCCCCCAGCGTGGCTTATAGAGAAGGGCCCCTTGCCTTCCCAGTGGACAGGACAAGAGTGCCCTGGGTCCCTGGGGGTTTTGAGAGCTGAGCTTCAGCTGGTTCTCTTGAAGCCAGCAAAGCCAGGCCCAGCTTCCTCCTCCCACTTGCAGATCAAGTTGTCAGCACGTATGTGGGCTATTCCCATTGCACTCCCTCCTTCCAATTTTAAACTGATGGCTGCTATCTCCATCAGAGGTTACTAGTACATTAAATAATATCAGTAATAGTAATGGCACTCATCTTCTCAGAGCTTCACAGACATCCCCTCACTTCATTGAAATAACAACCAAATGAAGCGAGGGCTGTTACTATCCTCATTTTGCAGATGAGGAGACTGAGGCCCAGAGAGGTTAGGCAACTTGCCCAAGGTCACGCAGCCAGCAGGTGGCAAAACCAAGATTGGAAGGCAGGCCATTAGTTGTACATGTGAGCTGATTATCGAGGGCACTCCTAGCCCTGGGAAGACCTTGCATCTATCCACTGAGGGAAATGGACAAACCGTGAATTCCTATCTATCCAAAGCAAGTTGGGGAGTGATCGACTGTTCAGTAAGTCTGCGTGGCCCCTCCAGGTCACCGGTACGAAGGAGCAGTCTCAGTGTATGTAAACGGCAGCTGATAGACGGGGACCTGGGCTGTGGCACCAAAGGCAGACGCTCAAATCTGACAGCATGCTGCCCAGGAGCCTCACCAGTGCCATCTCTGAGATGGGCCCGGGAGCCAGGCTCTGGCTGTATCTTTGCTGGGCAGGGCAGGCAAAGACCTGAAATGTGCAGATGTCTCCTCCCCAACCCCATCATTTCCCAGAAGGCCGCTTCTTTAGCTGGGGCTCTGGCTCCTCACTGCTCCTCTCTTCCCTGCACTGCCTAAGCTGGCAGAAGCCAGGCCAAGTGGAGCCTGGCTGGAAAGCCCTCCCCTGCCTATGCACCTTCTGTTGGGTGGGAGGTGCTGGAAGGTGGCCTGGGGTACCGCCTGGAGAGCGGGATTTGAGGTCACACGTCACCAGGATGGAGGGAAAAAGGATCTCAGATGTAGGAGTAAAGGCTGGGTGTCCTGGATTGCCAAGGTTGGGGAGGGGATGAGGTCGAGGTCACATGGCTGAGTAGGTGGCAGAACCCACTAAACCAGAGCTACGGGATGAAGTGGAAAGGTCCAGGTGGGAGGAAAGGGCTGGAGGTTTCTCCTGATTCCCACCTCTGGGGACTGGAACACAAGAGGTTTCCAGAGACTTGGGTTGAAATCAGAGTTGGGTGGGTGGGGTGCTAGGTCAGTGTTATCGGGGAGCACCTTATCTAAAGCGGTCCTGAGTCTGCTTTGGGTTCTGTAGGTGGGTCCCTCAGAAAAAGGGAGCCCTTTTATTCAAATGAGAAGTTCTTTCCTGCAGCAACAACCTTGAGGCCCTGTCTAGCCTTGCAGTCCAATGCAGTAACCACTAGCCACAAGTGGTAATTTAATTAAAATTAAGCAAATTTTAAAATTCCGTTTCTCAGTCTCACTAGCCACATTTCAAGTGCTCAGTAGACACACATGGCTGGTGGCTACTGTATCAAACAGGGCAGATAGAGAACATTTCCATCATTCCAGAAGGTTCTGTCATGTAGCACAACTTCAGAGCCAGTGCAGACTCCAGGCCTCCTTCTGACCCTGAGCTCACTGCCCTGCCTATACCCCCAAGGCTCCTTGAAAAGGAGTGGGTCAAGTGGGTGTGGATGCCTCTGGGCAGCCTGTCTGTCCCCTGGAGAGTCGGGGGCCTTTGCCCCATTGTGAATGGCTGGCGCAGGTGTACCCACAAACATGGCGAGAGAGCACCTCATTCTGGGAGCAGACCTCTGATCAGGCTCCTGCCATGTGCCTCAGGCTCGCTCACCTGGAACATGCCAGCGGGGCCAAGCAGCTCGGCTCAGAAGGGCGAGGTTTTTGGGTTTAAAAAAATAAACAAATAATGTTTATTTCTTTCCATTTAAAAATAACGCTCTTAACATGCATGCTCTTTATAGAAGATTCATAAAACACAGAGAAGTAGAAGACATAGGAACCCCCCTCCATCCTATCACCAGAATGCAAGCCAGTGTTTCCATCTTATTGGACTGGTTTCCTCTCCTCTTTCTTTGCATAGGCCTTTTATTTTCACATTACTGTAATTATACCATGGGCACAATTGTGTAATCTATTTTTTACTTCACATAAGCATTTTCTTTATTAATATAATCCTTTCCTAAACGAATTTTTTCAAAATGGATATAGTTTAATTTTTTAAGATTTTGAAAGCAGTAAGTGCTTATTGCAAAAAGAAAGAAAGAACTTGAACCGCGAGAAGAAGGAGCTACAAATTTATCGAGCACCCAGGATGTATCAAGGCAGTCCTCAGGGCTATAATTACAATTTTTAATGGCTGAATAATATTCTCTCGAGAGATTATAATTCGCTTAATTATTTGGCTATTTGTGGCGGTCCAGGCGCTCGGACCCGTCTTGCTGTCATACGTGAAGCTCTGCGGAGCACCTTTGTGGGTAATGCTCATCGCGTCCCGAGGAGAGAGCGCCCAGACAGAAGCTCCTTCTGCCAAATTGTTCTCCAGAAGGGCTCTTCAGTACATCCGAAAGATTGGCTCACTGAAGCCTTGCCAGCATTAGATATTGTGATCCAACAACCTGGCATAAATATCTAGGTCCAAAATATCTTCTTCAGTATCTAGAGTGAGCATTTTCCCACATGTTTATTTAATTGTATTTCTCTCCTTTTTAGTGATCTGTCTTTTCCTTACCTTTATTTATTGAGACCCTAGTGTTTTTCTTGTGGGTTTGGATAAACTTTACACATGAACGATATTGATAACTTAGCATACTTGTTGCAAGTGATTTTGAAAATTCTTTGTTCTTTGCCTTTGAATTTTTTCATGTACAAGATAAACACTTTCTATGTCACATGTTTTTGTGATTTCTTCCATTGCTTCTGGGCTTACAAAATCCCTTACAAAAATCTGAGAGCTATCCATTCCTGGGTTTGCCCTGCATGTGCGTCCATGTGTGCGTGCATGTGTGTGTGTGTGTGTGTGTGTGTGTGTGTGTGTGTATGTGGTTGCACTTTAAAGATATTTAACCCTTTAATTCAGGGGTAGGCAAGCTTTTTCTACAAAGGGTCGGATAGTAAATATTTTCCCCTTTGCAGGCCACACAGTCTCTGTCCCAAACGCAGACAGGACAGAAATAAATGGGCGTGGCTGTGTGCCAATAAAACTTTATTCACAAAAACGCTTGGCTGCCAGATTTGACCCTTGGGCCATGATTTACTAAACCCTGTTTCATCCAAAAGAAATCTGTCTTGGGGAATAATATGAGGTGAGGATCTAAGGTACATTGTTTTCCTGAGGGCCAACCCATCATCCCCATTTCTTTTATCAAATGATTTGTCCCCCAGCTACTGTGTCCTTAGTCGGGATGGATTCTGATGTGGATTCTGTCCCATTCTGCGGACCTGCCTGTGGGCTCACACCTTGCATCTTTTAATACCTGACCTACAGGTCACACCTTAGTAATCTTAAAGCAAAACAGACCTCCTTTGCTCTCCACAGACACTGTGGGTCTTCCTCACAGAGACACACAGGGGGAGGCGAGTGTGGGCAGGAGAGTGCGATCAGAAGCAAAGGCTCACAGCTGAGGACAGCCAGACAGCCCGGGAGCACAGGAGCCTCCTGGTTAGAAACAGAAAAACAAAGCTGGCAAGCCAGGAAGGGACAGGAAGATGTGGGAATCACCATCGGTGGCCCTCACCCGGGCTGCTGGGACTCGGGACCCAGATGACAGGGCTCGGGTCTTTTTGCTTTTCTTTGGGAGTCATGTCTTTGGCTTGCCCCAAATGCAGGAGTATTCGAAAGAGCCAACGCAGTCCATTTTCCCCTAAGTGGCCCGGGAACACCAGCAGTCCCTGAACCATCCCAACCCTGGGAAGCCGTGCACGCTGCCGTTTTGGTGCAAACCCTGAATGGGAGCCGAGGCGCGTGGAGCAGCCGACTCTCTGCTGAACCACCATCTGCATGATCGCCGGCATGGGCCTCGATGGTGGCATGGGATGTGACCGCCAGCCCGGCAGAAAGTGCTCAGCACCATGGGAGCACAGCGTGGGGAACTGCCGGGGCAAGTGCTTCCCGGGCCACGTTGGTGCCTCCACCTGCTACGCCAGGTCCAGGGGACCTTCCCTGACACCCCTCCCCTCAAAAGGCTTCGGCTGTGGTCCTCCTGGGAGAACTCTTGGTTTGGAGCCACAGGCCTAGGAGGGAGGCACTCAGTCCAGGGACAGGCAGCCTGGGCTCCTCGGGCTGCTGGGGTCCCTGACTGCTGCCCTGTGAGTGGGGTGGCCCCTGCGGTCAGAGAAAGGCTCGTAACCTGATTGGCCCAACACCTGCAGCGGGACAGGAGCGTGGGGCATGGGCGTAGGCACAGGCCAGTGCAGGGTGCCTCCCATCCCCACCTGGTTCCTCCTTCCCATGGCCCCTGGTTCCTTAGCCGATGGGCTGTGGTGTGGGGTATGCTAAGGGGGGAGACTCAGACCCCACCACATTGTTGTCACAGCTGAGATGTCCCAACACGAGAGGGGCCCTCCTGCCTCGGCACCACCCCTCCATCCCTCTTGGCACTTCCTGGGCCTGCCAGATCTTTGTGGTGTCTTCTCAGGGCTTTACAGGAAATGCCTTCTGGCTTTGTGTGCTGGGGTCCTCCGCCAGAAATAGGCTTTCAGGACCTGGCCGGGCTTGAACTTTCAGGAGATGGCAGCCAGGCCCTTGGTGACCTTCAGGTCCTGCCCTAGTTGCCGGTCGGGGTTAGTAAGGGGGCTAGAGCCGAGCCTGGAAGCCTTGCTGATAGCCCTTCCTGTCCATCACACTCTCCTCTATCAGCGCGTTCGCGTTCGGCAGCACGTATTCCCCCAAAGTTAGCCGGTGGCGTGAGGACTTTGCTGTCTGGGTCACAGAAGGCCAGCCAGGCTCAACTCCCATCTTCAGTCTGAACATGTCTTCTCTGCTTCACCCAGCACCCTTGCCACTCCCCTCCCAAAGGAACGGCCAAGGCCAAGGTCTTTCCTAAGTGCTCAGAGTGACCTGCGCCTAAGTTCCACATATGGTGATGGTCCTAGTCAGCTCTTTCTCCACGTCGTGTTGGCTCTACGGACCTGGCTCTAACCTCCAACCAAGTTGGGTCCTACTAGGGTGGAGCCTAAGTTTGCCCACACATCTCCCATCCCCCACTGGTGCCTGGTCTTCTAGACTCTTACTGGCCACAGGGAAGTGGATCGTCTTCCCTGACGGTCCTCCTGGCCCCGACCTTGACCCAGTGAGTCTCCCCAAGGCTTTCTTCCCAAGGGCTTCAGCCTGTTTCCAGAAACCAGAGCCTCTCCCCACCAGGACCCACAATGGGGCCCCTGTGGAGCTTATGCCCAGGGGGACGCATGTGTTTCCTAGTGGTCTCCTTGTCTAGTCACCCCTGGGCCTGCAGTGTCCCATGGCTATCAGCTGCCTATAATTTCCTTAATTACCTGTCTAGGCCTTGGGTGCTTCCAGTGGCTTGCTGCTGGCTTTGGGGATCAGAAGCTGGTGGGGGGGGCAGCGAGTGTGGTACCTCAGACAGAGCTGGGGAGACCTGGGGGAGGATTGGGATTGGGCACCCCTCATTCTGCCCCTGTGTCCTCTATGAAAGCCAGGAGGACAGGGATCTGCTACCTCCCAGACCCCTCATGTATTTTCTCTGCCCCTTTGGGGGCTGGAGGCATGCCCCAGAAGCCAGCCACGGTGTTTCTGGGTCCCCTCCCACCTGCCACTCCTGAGACCACAGGCCAGGCCCCGCTCACCACACTACCCGCCCACTGCTCGTGGGATAAAGCGGGAGGGGTGTGGGCCCAGTGTGCCAGACCACGAGTATGGGGGGAAGGGGCGGCTGGCTCAGGCTCCCTGCTGCAATGCAGTTCTCTCCTGAGCAGCCGCTGTAATTGGGTAATTAGTGTCATTATGCTTCCTGCCCATCAGCTCTCCTCTCCTGTTCTCTCGCACTCTCTTTTTCCAGCTCTCGCCTTCTCTGGCAGGAAACAAATGACTACCTTCCCCAGGGTAGAGTTGTGACCCCCATAATGACACTCCAAGGCCCCAGCCAGAAAGGGGCTTCCGACTTCCCTCTGTGACCCAGGGGCACCTGGTGATCTGAGAGCCACCCATGTGGGAGTGTGGACTTCCCTCCAGAAGCATCCTGGGGAGCCAGCTATTCCCACAGTGTCTAGCACTCTCCAGGAGGGATTCGTGGCCCTGGCCAGATTGAGGATGGCCCCAGAAATGGGGAAGCCTCCGAGGATTGCATGGGGTCAGCCCCTGACCAAGCAGAATGTTCTGGCCTCACTAGTGGACTCTGGTTCTGACCTATGAATTTTGGGGTCCTGTTGGGCTCAGAGAGAGCTCAGGGCTTCAGGGCAGGTGGAGGTTAGGTGGGCGTGGCAGATGGAGGACTCAACAAGGGGCATTCCCTTCCTCATCTTCCCTCTGGGGAAGCAGGCTCTCTGGGGACCTTGCTAGGTATGCGGGCATGGTTGCATCCTGTCCTCAGAGCTCACACCAACCCAGATGCAAGAGTGGAGAACCAGAGAGGTCGACTGCCTTGAGCCGATGGGGACAGCCAGCCCTGACTCCGGTGGCTGCACTCCCGAGCCCTGAGGTTCATGGGGACAGATTTCCTGTCTAGCCACTTTGTTGAACTCTTTTAATTGGCTTTAATCATGTGTTCATTGCTTTTCTGGGGTTTCCTGGGCAGTCACTTGGCAGAGGAGCAATGTAGAATTCTCTGGAGCCAGACCACTTGAGTTCGTGTTGGCCTCTGCTCCTTGCTGGCTGTGTGACCTTGAGTGAGCTCTTCAACCTCTCTGTGCCTTCGCAGCCTCAGCTTTAAAGTGGGGCCCGTATCACAGAGCAAATCAGTTACAGTGTTAACTCTGTCCCCGGCATGGAGAACAGTGTTTCATGCAGCCCAGGTGCTTGGTATTGCCTGTGACCAGACTGTTACTCTTTCTTCAATCTTCTCATGGTTCTGTCTGCTGCTTTCACTGGAACTTCCAGGACAGTGTCCAATACACAGGTGAGAGGGAGTGCAGCTCCAGGTCATCACGTGTCCCAGGGAGCCCACGGAGGTGTGGGCGTTTGGTAGGTCGTGGAGACTACAGGGAGGCATGGCCGGCGAGTCAAGCAGCTGGTGACATTCCTTCCCTTTAAGGATACAACCCTGAGGTTGGCCCTATCCCCCTTCTGTCCTATGTGCTGTCCCAAGTGTAGTCCAAGAGTAAGCTGTGTCCCTGTTCCTTTGCTTGAATCCCATTGGTCAGGACATAGTGTCACATGTAGCTGCACCAGAGTTGGGAGAATGTAGTCATTTTGCTGGATGACAAGATGCCTGATTAAAAACTAAAATACAACGTTGGAAAAGAGGCGCAGAAATCGGGGAATGTCTAGCAAGTCTGTGCCACAGCCTCCGGGGGGTTCGTTAGCACTTTCTAAACAGAATGCAGATGTGGAGGCCAGGCCTTCCCCAAGTTTTCTGGTTCCCTTCTGGTCCCTTCTGAGGACAGGGTGGGGTCAGCACCTCTGAGGAAATGCACGTGGGAAGTGGGACCACACTTCTTCCGGGTAGAAGGGCAAGAGCCAGAGGCAACGGCCACCAGCGAGCCCAGCTTCCAAGCTTCTCAGTCTCTGCCACCTAATAGGGCAGCCACCCGGCTGAGGCAGGATGTGGGTGGTGTCAGGGGTCACCAAGCGCAAAGGGTGGGGGTAGGGCAAGTGCAGAATGGTCTGCTTAGGTTTCCATTTCAGAGAGAGGGAGCTCCTGAAAGTTACAATTTCCATGGGCAGGACCACTGGCTCCCCGCCGGTCAAGGCAGGGGGATGCTTGCAGTTTCTGGACGCAGAACTGTTTGGTTTCGCGACTGTGGTTCAATACAGAGGCCATCAGATTTACTGTCTGAACGATTTGCAAGTGTACAGCTCTGTGGCATTAAGAGCATTCGTTCTTATTTTGTGCAGCCATCCCCACCATCCTTCCCCAGAACCTTCCCAGCTTCCCAAACTGCAACTCTGCCCCCATTAGACACTGACGCCCCCTCCGTCTCCCCCCAGCACCCCCTCCCCCCCGCCGTGCCCACCGTCCCACTTCCCGTGTCTCTGCATCTGAGTACTCTGGGCACCTCGTAGAGGTCGGACTCCTACACTATCTGTCCTTTTGCGCCTGGCTTCTCTCACTCAGCGGAATGTCTTCCAGGTTCACCCGTGCTATAGCAGGTGTCTGAATTTCCCTCCTTTTGAAGACTGAAGAACATTCCATTGCGTGGATAGACCACATTTTGTTATCCGTTCATCCCTCGATGGGCCCTTGGGGCTGCGTCTACCTTTTGGCTGTTGGGAATCATGCTGCTACGAACATGGGTGTGCAAATCTCTCTTCAACCTCTGCTTTCACTTCTTTCGGGGATACACTCAGAAGTGGCACTGCTGGCTCCTACGCTAAGTGTGTGTTTCATTCTTTGAGGAGTTGCTATACTGTTTTCCGTAACAGCTGCACCATTTCACATTGTCCATTGGGGCTTGTTTTAACTGGAGAATTCTGAGCCCTCCCGGGAGCTACTGAAGGCAGGCAAACGTGTGGCATCGAAGCTGGCTGGGCCCTGGGGTCCCCAGGCAGAGGGCTTTGCAGACTCCCACTGCCACCCTCTTCTGACTATGAAGCTCCGACTGGGACGCGTTTTTAAAGTCCCCTGTGGAAAGGGGGCCCCTCCACATCTGGCATCCACTGTTCCAGATTCAAGTACTGGGGCCATGAGGTAGCCAGGGGTACTGTAGAAGTTCACCCACCTGTAGGCAGGGGCTGAATGAAGGACACCCCGGGTCCCTGCCACCTCCAGGAATCTAGACTTGTGTTTCTCCAGGTTCCAGAATCCTCCTTGGTTGGGCTCTAAGTAGCAAGGACTTCCAGTGCCTGGAGTCTGTGTACTTTCTGCTGGCCTCAGACGGTCCTTTGAGTCTGGACCAGGCACTGGATGGGAAGCATCCTTTGCACTTGCTGGCAGCCCCCAGTGAGTCCCCGGGGTGACCCTAGTGGCCTGGTTGTGGCATGACAGGCCCTCCCTAGGGGCAGCCCAGCAAGGGCAGAGTGCCGGTGGACCCGTGGACCAGTGGACAGGGGGTGTGTGTGTGTGTGTGTGTGTGTGTGTGTGTGTGAGTTTGGGGTGAGGGTGCTGCGGGGCTGGCGGGGGGGGGCTGGCCCTTTTCTGCTGTTACTGTTTTTGCACAAAGCTGTTCCCCATGAGAGATGCTTGGCTTGTGCACAGATTGTACCAGGAACAAGGGGGAGGAAGGAACGGAGGGGGGACTGGCCCTTTAAATCTGTTTTCTCTGTTTTATTTCCTTCTTTCTTCCCATCCTCCTCCCTCGGCTAGCACAAGTGGTGGAGCTGTGAGGGCCCAGGAGCTGCAGTGACGGTGCCTCTGAAATATTAATGAGGCTGTTCTCTGCCTCAGCTCCCCCCTCCCTCCTCGGCTGAATGCAGGCCTCATCCTGGGAGCCCTCTTTTCCCTACCAGGTGGCGAGCCAAGGTGTGTCAAGCAGAGGGGAGGGGCAGGGGCTGGGCAGTAGGGAGAGGGCCTGGCAAGGGAGGGGGTGGCGTGAGAAGTCAGGGGTTAAAGGGGCGCCCAGCCACATCTTCACCTGCCTGAGATTAAAACCAGGTCCAGGAGACGGCAGGGCTCTGCCGATGGCAGTGGCATTTCCAGAGGGCCCCTGCACCCACTGCCCACCTGCTCCCAGCTGGCCACACCCCACATCTGCAGGTGTGAGGGAGGTCTGGGCCAGCTGGCAGGGGAGGGGGGGCGGGAGGCGGCTCTTGCT
>NW_024423319.1:2291408-2332356 GCF_017311325.1 Ursus maritimus | reverse complement strand
TCAGTTCTGTAGGGCCTGGCCTGGGTTCCAGGTGCTGGGAGGTGGACAGAGGAGGGGACAGTTTTTTTAAAGAATCCCCACAGTGAGTCACATTGCTTTGCCATGGGTCCTTCTGGAAGGCATCCCTTCTCAGTGGGTCTGTCGGAAGTTGCCAATGGGCAGTGGGCCTCAAGGAGGACAGTGGTGCAGGGCATGTGCCAGGGTGGGCCCTGAGGCCCACATCTCTTGCCCTCTGACCCTGCCTCAGATGTGACTTGGCTATGCTGCATTCTCCTCCTTTCTTGCCTTGGGCAAGCACAGGGGAAATGTTCTTGTCACCAGTTTACTGACCCCAGGGCTGAGGGCACCGTGACTTGGGAGTGACGCAGAGAGCTGGGACTTCCTGGCTTCTAGTCGGTGCTGCCAGCCAGGCTCCATCCGTCCTGGGGATGCACGCCCACTCAGACACCAGCAACTGCACACTGGTGGTAGTGGACAGTGACTGCAGGGGGACTATGTTGCCACCATTGAGAACGGCCTGAATTCTAATGCATTGCCACCTCTGACTTGCAGGATTTAATTCTGCATTCCTTGTCCCCTCTGTAAAGGTGAGGGTGGGCAGCCCATGTGGAGTAGGCAGCTGGGTAGAGCATGGAGCCAGGCCCCCTGGGGGAGCACAAGGCTTCTCTCTCCTGGCAGCCAGGGGGCTAAGCTGCTCCGGGTGTCATGACTCTTCTCAGGAACACGGAAAGCAGAGCCAGGAGGTCTGGGGTCATTGAGCCTCCCTGAGCCTCAGTTTCTACATCTGTGAGAAGGACAGCTGTGTTCTTGCCCCTTGTTTATGAAGTACAGTGAGGGAAGCATCTGGAGTGGGGTCCCCAGAGAAGGGAGCTTGGGAACAGAGATGCCCCCACCTCATTCAGGAAGCTCCTAGCTTTCTGGTGGGTGGTGGGCTGCCCAGGGCCTTGGGGGAGGAGGTCAAGAAGGCAAAGCGGGAGATCCGGACGCATTAAGTCAGAGGTGCTGGGAGATCCCCCAGTAGCCAGGGAGGGCAGGTACAGAGGGGACGAGGACTCCTGGTTTCTCGTCAGGTCAATGCCAGGATGGAGCAAATATCAGAAGGCACGAGTCCCTCTCTGTGGAGGTTTGCAATTCAATTAAGCCAATTAAGGTCTGAAAGATGAAAGAGTACCAAAATGGTACGTTCCCTGCACTTTTAGTGCCTACAAACCGTTCTAGGCAGCCAGCCCAGGCCAGAAAGTCTCTGTCAGGCCTGCAGAACTGATCGGCCTGGTCACTTCTGTTCTTGGCCATTCTAGTGATGGCTACTGTCCTTATTCAGAATGAGGGAGGCAATTGCCCAGGCTTAGAGAGAACCCAGAAAAACAACAGTATGTGCCATTTGATCTACAGCAGCCAACAGTCATACAAGACCGACTTTGACTTAACTGATGGCTCCTGTCTGCCCTATTGCCTATAGAGTGAATGAAGACCAGGAAGGTTAGCGTGAGCACTGTCTTTCACTAAAGGGCTCCCCCCAGACCTGCCCTTCAACCCGATGCTCTCCCTCATGCTCTCCAGGTTGGTGGTCCCCCATAAAAATTTTTTTAAAAAAGACCCCCAGCTCTTCGTTGACCAGCCAGGCCTCTGTTCACTCACTCTTCCAGGCCCCCGTCCCCACCCAGGGCTGACCGTGTGGTGGACTTCCGGCCAGTTCAGTAACCACATATCTCAAAAAGCTTACGACCCTGAGAGCGGGGAAGGCACGCTCACAGGTCACTGCAGTGCCGAGCAGAGTGGAATAGGGACAGCGGCCGGATTACAGACTCAGCAGCGATCAATTTTGGCAGAGACTTTGTGGAGAATGTTCCACTTGAGATGCCACTCAGATTTGTCAGAGGTCATCAGGGGGAGAGAGGACAGAAGGTTTGCAGGGTATATCTGGAGGGCTTGGAGCTGGCAAGGCCATGTGCCAGGGTGTGTGCTGCCACGGGCATACCAGTGTGCGGTACCGGCAGAAACAGGGCGTGTGGCTTTCCAGAAGCCAGTGCAGCTTGGAGGCAGAGAGAGTGGCAGCACCTGAACCAGGGAAAGTGGTGACCCAGAGCAGGGTGGTGACAAGCTGCCCAAATGGAGGGAAACCGATGAGGTGGTAGATGGAGACGTGGGGCTTGCTTGGTGGGGGCTGAGGGAGAGGGAGCAGGCCACAGCTGCAGGCGGGGTGCCAGGGGATGCTGAAGTGCAGAGGAGCGGCAGGGCCAGCTGAGAGGCACTGGTGAGGGCAGGAGTGCTCTGTGTCCCACAGAAGGTCAGGCCTCGCCTCCCTGCCCAGTTCCCTTACCATGAGTCACCACAGGCCCAGTAGGCCGCAGTGATGACAGCACACCAATTAGGAGCAGCTCAAGGACCCTGTGTGGCTGTCTGGGCCACTGCTGTTGCTTAATCAAGGGCAGGGCCACGCTGGGGGCAGCAGTAGGGAACAGGAGGGGAGGACAGAGCTCACCTTCAGAAAGCCCTGTTTTGGGGGGGTAGGGCGAAGAGAAGACTATGCCTTGGGCATGAGCAGGTGTGTAAGGGTGTGACCTCCACTAGGAGACACTGCTGTCTCCCAGCATCTGCCCCTGAGCCCACCCAACTCTGAACCATTCACTCTGTCACCCCCTGGAGCCCTCTAATGCCATCTGGGTGGGGTTGGGCACCTTCCAACGGAGGCTTCTCCAAGTGGGTATAGAGGCCAAAAAGATAAAAGGGTTCTAAAGGAACAAAATCATTCATCTGGCTTCCCTTGTAGAAAGAACCCCGGGGAGTCCCTCAGCAGCTCTGTGGGGTCCATGCAGGCACATAGCTGGCCCCTGGGGCCCTGGGGCCAAAGTGGAAGGTCTGGAATGCGGGCCAGTGGCCTGCCTACCAGAGGCATCAGAGCCTGGGGTGAGTGCCGGCCATTCCCCTCAACCTGGGAGGAGGGGCCTACCGGATGGGGCCGACATGGCATGGGGACTCTGCTCAGGGACAATTGACTCACATTTTTGCTAAATGCCTCCCCTACCCCCCCAGCCCCCACCAGGACTCACACCTCACACAGCCCATTGGTTGGTCTTCTCTCAGCAACGCTGTCCGCCTGGGGCCTACTCAGGGGATCTGTGCCTACACAGATGAACCAGACCCTGTCCCTTCCAGCCAGCGGCCAGCAGGCTAGAGGGCTGGGAACACGGAGCCCAACCCTGAGAGTTTCCCCCAGGTTGCCACGTACTGGGAAGGGAGAGGCATGGCAGGGGTGCTCAGGGTCAGAGAAAGGAGGGGAGAAGAACCTGGCGGGGGCAAATGCATGGGGTGGGGGCAGCAGGCAAGGCCATCTAGAGAGGTCGAAAGCTGCCATCGCTGCCTGCAGTGGCTCCTGAAATGGCCTGAGGTCAGGATACCCAGGTCTCTCACTGCATCCGGCCAAGCCTGTTTCCTGTGCTGGCGAACTGGAGAGTGATTCCTGCTGCGCCTACCCAGGTGAGTGGGGTGCCTTCGCATAGCACCCCAGAAAGAGCCCACTCTGCCTCACATGCCATGAAAATGAAAGCTTCACTTCCTTTAAGTTCTGGGCGCTCTGCTGCTCCACACGTCCCTGAGCTCAGGACCGGCCTGCGTCGCCTCCGCCCTCAGCCCCACGGCCAGGATGACCGACCAACTGACTGCAGCCCCTCCCTCATGTCCTGGCCTCTGCCCCTGCAGTCTGTCCTCACCAGCAGCCTTCTGCTTGGTGATGGCCTATGTCACTTGTGGCCCCATGGGATCCGCAGCCCCTTGCTCCCACCAACCTATATCATTACCTGCCTTCTCCCTAGTATCAGAGCACTCTTCCCTCCAGAAGAATGGCTCACCTTTCTCAAATGTGTCCCTTCCAAGAGGCGTTCCCTGACCCCACCCCCAGTGAAACCATTTTCTCCATCAACTCTCTCACCTGCTGGGTACCCATCTCCCAGCCAGAGAGCACAAGAATCCATTCAGTCCTGTCACCGCTCTGTCCCCAGCATGGACAGCCAGTGAGGGCATATAGTAGACGCTCAGTAAGGATTTGTCAGACGGCAAACTGCAAGGACGGGCAGTGGGAAGATGCGTGGGAGTGGAGAGGACGGTGCATTCTCTTGTCTGCCATTTTGTTCCCACATCTTCCGGCAATGAAGGCTGCTCCATGTGGAAAGAGTCTAGAGGATTAACACTTAGGTGCCCAAAGTTCTAAAACATGGACCACTTTGGATGGGCATTTTCTGAGGTGCCTCTCTGCGTCCCAGACCTCACGGGCGGGGACTGCCCTAGGTACATGTGCATTTTCTTGACAACACAGGGCCAGTGTCCAGAGGAACTAAGGCCCCCACGTGTTCTGAGGCCCCTCAGTGGTGGGTGGTAGGCATAGGGAATGGCCCTTTTCTCCCAGAGACCCTGGTCTTGTCCCTGGAGGGCTGTAGTACAGCCCCACTGCCGGTGTCTGCTGGGCTCTGAGGAAGAGGTGGGGGATCTCCTGAGAGCAGAGACACAGGGCTCTGGGCTGTTGTGTTCCCATGGGCGGTTCTAATCAGAAACCCGAATCAGTGGCCAAGTTCTGCTTCCAAGAAGATCCTTCTGAGCCCAAAGCCTCCCCAAAGGCAAGGGATTGGGCCCAGTTGAGCCATACTGTCAGGAGGCCTCTTGCTGCTGTGAAGGCCAAGGCCATGTGCACTGAGACAAGTTCAGTCATGGGAGTTTGACCTTTGGGGATGCTTCCACGCATGCTCTCAGTATGCGTGTATGTGCTGGGCAGCTCCTGAATCCATTGTCTGGAGGGCAGAAGGGTGTGGAGGGGAGCGGATGGCATCACGCTGTGGGGCAGGGTGATGGGGAGTCGCCGGTGACCTGTGGCTGCTTTCTGCTTTCTCCTATGTGCCCTCTCATCCACCTCTCCCCTTCTACTCCCTTTATCCCTACCTTCCCCCCATTCCCTCTCTCCCTTTCACCTCCTGCCCTCCTTCTCCCTCTTTACTCCCTCCCTCCAGGCCACCTCCCTTCCTTGCCCCAGCCCCCCAGGTGCCCTCAGGGCAGCAGAGACACCCTGCACACTAAGCCTTGACCTGGCTCCCAGGTGGCCCTGTCCATAGCTTGGCCTGCTTCCTGGACCCCTGTGCAGCTCCAAGCCTGAAACTGTGAGCCACAGGGGCTTTACAGCATGCCGGCCACACTGCGCCAGTCTTAATCAGGCCAGAGCAGGGAGCGTGATGGAGTGCACAAGCTTTCACTCAAGGTGGGGCACGAACAAGGGGAGAATTGCGGCACAGACAACCCGCTCACCCGTGCCACCATTCAACCCCAACACATCGCCACTGCTTCAGTGTGTGTTCCTAGATGGATCGGGAGGCCGTTAGAGCCTCCGTATCCCAGCTGGGCTGGTGCTGGCAGCAGCAGATCCCTTCGGGGACACACTAAGGCTTCCTCCTTCCCCTCCTAGGCAAGTCCTCCTGCCTTGGGTGCTCATGCTGGGCAGGACTAGGGGATGGCCTGGCAGGTGGGCCTGGCAGGGCATGACGGCCACTGGCCAGCCTCGGAGGTGAATTTTGCCATCAGCAACTCATGGCTCAGACTGAATGCAGATCTGCAGAGAACACTCTGGAAGAGTAGACCTCAGTTTTGTCTCAACTTTGCCCCTGGATTCTTCTCACCTCTCCCCAGGTGTCCGTGCTCAGCCACTTCCCCGCTGCAGCTCCCTCCATTACACCTCACCCAGGCCCTGGGACCTCCAGTGGTCACCCACCCCTAGCCGAGGCTGCACCTGTGAAGAGGTCGGGCACCCTGTCCTCCCAGCACCACAGGCAGGATGGGCGACATGGCCAACAGCTCCATCGAGTTCCACCCCAAGCCCCAGCAGCAGCGGGAGGCCCCTCACGCAGGCGGCTTTGGGTGCACGCTGGCCGAGCTACGTTCCCTCATGGAGCTCCGAGGAGCCGAGGCACTGCAGAAGGTCCAGGAAGCCTACGGGGATGTCAGTGGGCTTTGCAGGAGGCTGAAGACCTCGCCCACAGAGGGTAAGCCTCCCAGCAGAGCCCCAGCGCAGGCCGCACGTGCGCCAGGGATGTAGGCTCATAGGCCATCTGACATCCCCTGCCCAGTCTTCAAGGGGCATCCTGGTCAAGGGCTGGGTGGTGCTACTGCAGCCGTTTCCTAGAGGCACTCTTGACCCTGACTGTGCCCTCCCATGGTGGCCATCTCCCATTGCCCCCCAGCAGGAGATGCTCTGTGTGGGGTAAGGAGGTCATCCTCTGGGTAACCTGGGGTCCTCAAGGAGCTGTGGCCTGATCCCCTCCATAATCAGCAGCTCCCTGCTCTCACCTCTTTGGGTTAAACAGAAATCAAGCAACAGAGAAGGGGAAGGAAGAGGACATCATGGTGTCGGCATGCACATGCAGGCTGGGCCCCCATCTGAAACCCCAGAAGCTCTTCTGAGCAACGGGGTGGGGCAGCCTCCCAGCACAGAGGAAGAGGAAGGCAGGGCCCCTGTCTGTGTCCTCTAGGTTCCCTGTGTGCTCAGCCCTATGTCCAGTTAAGGGGCACAGGGAGAGGAAGCAAGGGTGCAAGGCACAGGCCCTCTGAGGGCTTGGGCTGCAGGGGGCCTCTCTCTGGAAAGTGAGGGAAGCAGAGTGCTGAGTGGAGGTGCCCCTGGTCACAGCGTGTCCCAAAGACGTGCAAGCCTGAGACAGTACAGATCTGAGGAGAGCTGCTGCAGGGAGCCTTAGGGAGGCTGAGGAACCTCCTCTAGAAGGTTCCAGAGGTAGAGGCCTGACTGCCATCTTGGGTCCCTGCCTCTGCCCCGAAGCCCTTTCCCCCTGCTCTGGAGGCAAAACTCTGCCCTACCCTGCACCAGCCTTCCCCAATACTGCCTGCTGGGTCTGCAGGGAGGCTGGGACCACCAAGAGCCAGGCTTGGTCCCAGATTCCAGGAGTTTGAGTGTTTTCTGGCCCTGCTAGCATGTCCCTGGCAGGGCTGCTAGGGCCATCCCAGCCCGGTGCCAGGCCTGTTCTCCGCCAGTGGTGATTGATCTCATCATCTCACATCTCAGCTGTCACACCTTTGTCTACCCAGGGCTCTGGCCATCACCCTTGTCCTCTGCTCCCTGGCCCTATCTATCTGTGGGGGGCACATGGGCTGGAGCAGGGGTGGAGATGGCCCGCCCGAGAGGGTGCCCACCCCGCCAGGTCAGGGACTCCAAGCCTAAGTGGCCTTCCCAGGGCCGCCTGGGTCTCTCTTGCTTTGTGCTCCAGAGGGACCCAGCCGGGTGCGGGGTGTTATAGGGGCAGAAGGCTTGGCTCAGGGCCAGAGGGATCTCTCTCCTTCCTTCCTCCTTACCCCCCCAGCAGGATTTGGGGCTGGGGGGAGGCTGGGGTGGAGGGCCATTGAGCTGCAAGGGCTCTGGCCTCTCGCAGATAAAAGGAAGCAGATGGGCTTCAGCTGGCAGCTCTTCCCTCTGCCTGTCAGGCCTTGTTAAATATTTAAAATGTCAAGGCCCCTGGGAACCTGCCTGATTCTGCTACAGCGGCTCTGGAGCTTGCCCGGTGCCTGTGGAGGGGCGGGCGTGGAGAAGGGCAAGTGCCCAGGCGGGTGGCCAGGCCACAACAGAGGGAGCCAGCCAGGCCTGATCTGCGTCCTGAAGAATGAGCACTGTGAGGACTACCCTCCCCTCTCCAAGCCCAGGAGCCCTGGCCCCCAGCACGCGTGCTGACTCAGCCCTGGAGTGCTCACCCAGATGTCCCCACTCCTGCCTGGACACAGTGGCCTCGGCTTTGGGCCCCTCCCAAAGCCGCACCCCAGGCCCCACGTCAATCTCCTGGCCAGGTGTGCTGGCCGATTGGTGCTTTGGGGAGGGTGGGGAGTCTGGGGAGGAGATTTTGTCTGTTCCTGGCAATAAGCACATCAGTGGGCTCAGCCTTTGTAGCTATCCAAGAGGATTCCAGAAGCCAGGGAACCTGGGTCTTGGGCCAAGCTCAGTGGTAAGCCCACTGGAGGGACCCAGGTCCCAGCCCTTCCCCTTGTCTGGCCTTTAGCAGCAGTCATGGAAAGGAGAGGGCGGATTATCCAGGAACCTAATCCAATTCTGATGGCATCTGGCCTCTGCTCTGTGTCCATGCCAACCAGCCGGCCCCTGCCCCAGCACCCTGGACCTGGGCCACTGTTGGGGGCCTGCTGGTCAGGCACATGCATGGAACCAGAGGGGCTGCAGCTACCTCCCGGCCTCCACATGAGTACCTGAGCAGCTGTCGGGACCCCCAAGCCTGACAGGAAGGCCACAACCTCGGGCTGGTATAGGGCAAGAGAGAGAGAAGCATTGCTCCAGCATCAAGGGCAACTCAAGGCCAAGGAACAGGCTGACAGGGGGAGGGAGAGAGGGAGGGGGGGGAGGGAGGAAGGAATGGAGCCAGCTCACTCCTGGGGAAGGGGCCCCAAGGGCCCGGATTCCCTTGGGGCCAAGCTGGCATGTGGGATGAGGCAGGCAGGATGCAGACTTATGGTGCCACGGGGACCTGTACCCTTTCTCAGGCAGGGATGGTGGAAACCCTAGGTGTCTGGGAGAGCCAGGGTTCAAGTGCCTCCCTCGTCCTGACCCTGCATGTCATATGTCTTAGAGCTTAAAGACACAGGCCTCAGTCAGGAGTCGGGCACAGGCCCTCAGCTAGGACCCCAGCCCCTAGGAGCTGAGGTGCTGAGATTCTCCCAGACACCCAACTGGAAAGTTGTAGCTTCCAGAAACTTGAGCCCCGGCAGGGCCCAGGCACCACGAGGCCCCGGGGAGAAGGGCAGGGACAGCTGCGGCTCTGCTAGGTGGAGGGCACAGCATGTGATCATCGCCCAGCTGGGGAAATGTGCCAGGGCTGTGCCGTCTGTGGGCTTTGGCTCTTGTCAGGCCTTCCACCTCAGGTGGGCCCCCCCCGCCCCTCCCCCAAAGCCATAGTTCCCTGCCTAGCGGACACCCACCATCCTTCCTCCCAAGTTCTTCTGCACTCCACTTGGCACTTCCTTGCTCTCCAGTCGCCTGGGGGCCAAGTCCTGTGTGCCTTCCCAAGCCAGCGGGGAGCACCCTGTAGACTGGGGACCCCCACCCCCCCATCTGCCCTGCCGGTTGCTCCCTGCCCCCTCAGGACGCCGAAGGAGTTGCAACTCCTCAGGACTGGAAACTGCAAGCCACCGTCCGTCCACTAGGTGTCAGTGTGGGGCTGGACACTTGGGGGGCAGGCCTAGAAGGAAGTAGTATCCTGAGGGCTGAGGGAGGGCCCAGAGGGCTGTGTCCCGTCTGCCTGCCTCAGAGGAAGGTGGCCAAGTGGGTATCTGGCCTTGGGAGGAGGTGGCCTGGACGTCAGTCCCACATGGAAGCTTCCGGTGGCTTCAGGCATGGGCCTGAGAGGACTTGTGCTCTAGAGGCAGAGGCCCAGCAGGTTCAGGGCAGGCCTGGGTAGGAAGTGGTTGTCCCAAGAATGAGAAGGTAAGGGCCCAGCTTCCAAATGCCAGAGCTCACCCCTATGTGGGTGTTGATTCTGAGTCCTTTATCCCAGGTCCGAAACAGTAGCTTATCTGGGATGTGGAGGGGGGCCTCCCAGGGCTCTGAAACTATTGGTCAGGCCCCTCTCAGACCCTCAGCCTTCCTTCACCGTGCTTCACCTGCTCCGGCCACAAGGGGTCCCCACTACGACAGGCTTCCTCATCCTTCACCCTCCTTGTCCTCTGCCTGGTGGCCAGGGGACCCCACGGCATCAGCATGAGTCACTGGCAATCCCATTAGCTTCATAGATGTTCACCAACTGCCACGCATGCAGCCCCATAGGGGTAGGGGAGGGCGTGCGCAGGGCAAGGAGCCCACGTCCCGCCTCTGCCCTTCACTGTGACCCCCAGCTCAGAGCTCAAGGTTGGCACTGCAGTGGGTCTAGGGACAGCATTAGGAAGGAGCCAGCTGTCTCTGGAGGGCAGGCCATGAGAACACAGGGCTGGGGATAGTTCCCATGCACCTCTTAAGTGCCGTGGGTGCCAGGCCCACACTCAGCAGCGTGGGCAAAACAGACAAGGTCTTTGGGCTGCTAGAGTCGACCCTCCTCCAGGTCCTGTCAGATGATAAAGGCTCTGTGTTCCATACATGCAGTTGGACCATGCCCCCCTCTTGCTGGCTTAGCATCTGTGAGGCTCCTGTCATCCTGACCTGGGGTCAGGTGCACGTGGCAGCAGAGGAGTCCTGGGCTGCCAACAAGAGCTCCGACTCACGGGTGTGAGGCCCTTTCCCTCCCTGGCCTCAGTTTCTTCCTCTGGACCCTGGAGGGATGCTATGAGCATGTCAGCCTACTCACGGCCCACAGGGGGTCAACTACCCTGGGCCCAGCTGACAGTGGGCTGCTGTCCCTGTGCCCTCCAGCGCTGTCTCGTACCAAGCCCTGCACCCCTGGGAAAGCCTGGCTGTTCTCTTCTCCTGTCTCCAGGTGACACTTGGCCATCCCTGGCCCAGCTGGGTCCCCTCTGCCCATCGCCCATTTGGGGTGTTATGGCATTCCTTCCCATTTGCCCTTTGAAGGGAGCCAACAGAGCCCATAGACATCCCTGCGTCTATGAGGAGAATGATCCGGCCACATTGTTGTGTGCTGTATGGTGCCGGAGTTGTCCGTGCAGGCCCTCAGGCTTTGCGGAATGGCCCGCGGTGCCAGGCCAGCGCATGGCTGCCTGCCGTGCAGGGGTTTTCAGGCAAGAGGGCAGGACAGGCGCCCTGGATGAATAGGACAGGAAGGCGCAGGGCCTCACGTGGCTGCTCTTGCCCATCCTCTTCCGTGTCCCTGCTCTCCATCCCTGCACCACACAGGCCTGGCCAACAATGCCAATGACTTGGAGAAGCGCAGGCAGATCTATGGGCAGAACTTCATCCCTCCCAAGCAGCCCAAGACCTTCCTGCAGCTGGTGTGGGAGGCCCTGCAGGATGTGACCCTAATCATCCTGGAGGTAGCTGCCATCGTCTCCCTGGGCCTCTCATTCTATGCGCCACCCGGAGAGGAGAGCGAAGGTGAGCGGGGATGGACCTGACAGGAGGGAAGGAACGGGACCTGAGTCAAAGGACCACAGCATGACTCTCCCGCCACCCCACCCTTCCCTGCTGTCCTCGGGCACAGCATGCGGGAATGTGTCAGCTGGGGCAGAAGACGAAGGGGATGCCGAGGCCGGCTGGATCGAGGGAGCCGCCATCCTGTTGTCGGTCACCTGCGTGGTGCTGGTCACGGCCTTCAATGACTGGAGCAAGGAGAGGCAGTTCCGGGGCCTGCAGAGCCGCATCGAGCAGGAACAGAGGTTCTCGGTCATCCGGGATGGCCAGCTGCTGCAGGTCCCCGTGGCCGCACTGGTGGTGGGAGACATCGCACAGGTCAAGTACGGTGAGTGCACCCAGTGAAGGCCTTCCCCAGCCCCCGCCCCGGGAGCACATGGGCCTTCACCTGCGGGGGCACAGGGGCTGAAGGTGGGGGCTCAGGCTGGAGACAGAGCCACAGGAGGGCAAGATGACAGGGCTGGGGTGGGTGGATCCTCCCCCAGAAAAGAGGAGACTGCAAGAAGGGGGCCCCACACCCTGGGCTCGAGACCTCTGCTGGGGCAGGGGGGAGGCAGCAGGGAGGAAGGCTGCCTGAACCACCCACAGCCTGTGCTCCCGGCTGCCTGGCTGGCCTTAGGAGACCTGCTCCCTGCTGATGGCGTGCTCATCCAAGGCAACGACCTCAAGATTGACGAGAGCTCCCTGACAGGCGAGTCAGACCACGTGCGCAAATCAGCTGACAAAGACCCCATGCTGCTCTCAGGTGAGGCCTCAGGGCGCTGGCCAGGCTGTGGGGATGCCAGGATGCAGGCACCCAAGAGCCTTGGAGGCCACTTGGCCCGGCCATCCCCTCAACCAGGGGCCTCCTGAGTAGCCCTTCTGGTCGAAGAGTTTGAAGATTATGCCCCCCAAGAGGCCAGAGTGGCCTGTGGGAGGCATGATGGCGGTAGCTCGAGCCACTGGGAAAGGAAATGGGTACTCCAAGCCCCGAAGGGCCCCTGATATCCTGTTGAAAGCCCCAGAGGTGAGGTTTGGCTAGGCTCCTCCCCAGCCCAGACACTCAAGCAGAGCCAGTGGGGGTAGTGTTCCCTTTCCAGAAGGTTTTGGCTTAGCCCACTGTTTATCCCAGTGGCAAATGGAGTGTGAAACAGGACAGAAAGCCTAGAGGCCCCAGGTGGGCCCTGTGAGGACCTCATCTTTTCTTCTGGGCAAGCAACTGCTCCTCTGTGGGCCTCCAGGTCCCCTCCAAGCGAGGGATGAGGCTTCAGCCCAGGCTTATGGTCAACATAGCCTCCAGGGGCCTCCAGACACTGAGTCCCTGCTCCTGGGATTCCTGCAGGAGAACCTGTAGATGTTCAGCATGACTCCCACCAGTGGTGCAAATCTCTGTCTTAGTCTCTCTGTGTTGCCAGGTACTCATGTCATGGAAGGTTCTGGAAGAATGGTAGTGACTGCCGTTGGTGTGAACTCCCAGACAGGCATCATCTTTACCTTGCTTGGAGCTGGTGGAGAGGAAGAGGAGAAGAAGGATAAGAAAGGTAAGGAAACGGTGACCTCCAGATCCCAGCGCCAATGAGGGGCTGGTCCTCTCTCTATGCAGTCTGCTCGCTCTTCTCTCATCTTCTGCTGGCCTAATCCCCTACTCCACCTCCAGCTGCAGGGAGAGCCAGCCCTCAGGTGTGGGAGACCATATCCTCTCTTCTGATTCCCTTTGGGGGCCCCTCTTCTGGGGTCATTGCCCCAGAGCCAGCAGGTCAGGGGCCCCCCAGTTCTGTGTAAGGGCAGCTTCCCTTGGGCAGCTATTCCTCAAAGGCTTTGGGAAGTGTGCACCAGGGTGGGGAAAGTGCCCTGCCTGGGTAGGAATGGGGTTGGAGGGACAGGGGCCAGCCACCTTGGCTTGAGAGAGTGCTGCTGGGGACCTTGTGCCTACCCTCGGGTGTGCCCATCCCCCATGGTAGGGTGCTGAAGGCCCCGCCAACATGGCAGCCAGGGAAATGTGGGTCATACAGCCAGAGGTAGAGGGTTCCCAACAGAGGATGTCCAGGGCAGAGGAAGCTTGGATGGGGTGGGGGCCCTCACCCCAAGGGAAAACAGTGTCAAGGGATGGATGTGTTCTGAGAGCCCAGCTCTGTACCCACCCTGGCTTCCCCAGGCACGGCCAGTGTCTCCTCCAGTCCTCAGAGCAGGTCTTGTAAAACTACAGAGCTGTCCTCAGTGCCACCCCCATACCAGAGTCCAAATCCCAGAGTCAGGACCCCATTACCCACTTTGATTCAGGCCTATACCAGCTCATGACTCTTCTTGCTCTAACCTGGGTCACCCCTCAGGCTGCTCCTGCAGTCAAACCAGGTGGGGAGCAGAATTTTCTAGATGTGTGCCTCTGAGAGAATTCACTCAGGTACACTGGAAGTCCAAAGAAGCCACACGTGTGTGGGGAGAGCATGTGCTGAAAGCCTGCAGCCACCAGCCCCACCTCAGCCAGTCAGGGTCCCTAGACCCAGAAAACAGGCAACAAGGGGGCAGGTCAGTGTAAGGACGGTTGTGCTAGTGTCCCCAGCCCTAGGCTACCCTGATCCTGGAAGCACATGACCAGCTATTGCCTAGAAGCTTCCATGGGCCCTGTCCATCTTTGCCACACCAAGCCTCCTCTCCCTGCAGGGCTCAGCCTAGCTCTCCACAGTGAGCACACTAGGGTCTCTAGGCAGGTGAGTGGTGTGTAGGTCCCTGGGCCTCCATCGGGGCTGGGCTGGAGTCCCCAGGCTTCTCTCCAGGGAACCCTCGCTGACTGCTTGGTGTTCCTCCATTGACACCATGATGGCTGCTTGGCAGGGTGCTCCTTCTACCCTCCTTCACGGGCCCCTCCCCTCCAGCTCTGTCCCTTAGATGTCAGTGGTCTTCAGGACGGGGTTCTGGGCCCCTCCTCTCCGACCTTGACAAAACCCCGCCAGTGCCCCCCAGGTCCCTCCCTGTCTCTGACTCCTCTCTACTTCAGCTCCCCTAGGCTGAGCTACTTAGGTGTCAGAGGGGGGGCACCTTCACCAGTGGGCTTCCTGGAGGAGGGGAACCCTGAGAGGGACCCTGGAGGGGAGCAGAGCTGGCCAGGCTCCAGGGAGGGGCAGCAGCACCCACAATTCCCCACCAAGTTCTCAGCCCAAGGCCCAGCCACTGCAGTGACCATGCCCAGCACCTCACCCTGGCCCTCATCCTCACCCTCGCTGCCTCTTAACCCCATCTATCAGCCCAGTGCTCCCAGTCCACCTGCTGCCCCCCGACCTGTTTCTTGCCTTCTGGCCTTGACTCCTAGTCACCCTTCTACTTGGGGTGTCCTCCTCCCCCTCCTCCCCTCCCTCAGCTTCTGTCTTCCTCTTCCTGTAGTGCTCATCCCACACCTCCCTCCCTCCTCCAGAGGCCTCCCTGGGCCCTGTCTGCAGCCTCTGTCCTTTCTGTGGGCCCCCACGCCCCCAGAGTTTTCAGCAATGTCTCTTCATTGCACTGTATTGTCACCATGCATTTACAGGTGATTCCTCGGCCCCCAGAAATATCCTTCCCCTCTGAACCTCCCCACCGTCACAGAGGGACCAACCTATACCCCACTCCAGCTGGGAGGGGACCTCTCCCTCCTCCCTGGGACCCCCAGACTAGACCCCATTGCCTAGGAGCCAGCTGGCACCCTGTCTGCGTTCCTAGATCCCCAGCGACATGAGCTGTTGGGTGCTGGCTGCACAAAAGCCCCTCCCGCTCCAGGTCAGTCATTTCTGGATCCTGGGCCAGCAGTGGTGTGGCCCCAGAAAGAGCTCCTTGAACTGATGCCCCACCCACGATTCCCTGGGAGAGATAAGGCCGGAGGAGCTGGGTGCAGAGCCTGACCCTGAGCGCGGCGCTGGACTCACTGCCAGAGCTGGTTACTTTGGCCTGGGAAGCCACTCACTGCCACAGTCCCCAACACCCAGCTGTGGGCTTTGTGGTGGCAGAGCACGTTCATGAATGGCCACCCCCCAAAGGGCCACCTGGGACCCAGTGCATTCCATGCCCCTGTTGCTCCCTCCAGTTCTAGGTGCCCAGCACCCAGGCGGGCACCCAAAGCTGGCAGGTTTCTAGTCTCACTCCTTCGTCCCTCCAAAGCACTCCTAGAGCTAACTGCTGGCTGTGCTGCAGAGAGCTGACGTCTAGGCCAGTAGGCACTAGGGACCACCGAGGTCAATTGCTCATGCTGCTTCAGGGGACAATGCACATCCCAGCTTGGGGGGGGCCTGCTCAAGGTGGCAGAGCTGGGACCGGACACCTGGCTGCTCTAATTCCCCATGGTGGTAGCCTTTTTGGAAACCTTCCACTGCTGACCACGTATGACCTACGGTTTGTCCAGGGCTGGCTTTGAGGATTCACTGGAGGGCTGAGGCCTCGGTCAGGAAGCCCAGAGCATGGTGCCCATTTGCCAAGAGGTGGTGACAGGGCATCAGAGGAGCCCTCCTCCCTCCATCCCCACTTTCCACTGTGCTCTCTGGCCTCGCTGTCTGTGCTCCCCTGTCCTGTGTGCGTGTGCCAGGACGGCGTGGATGTTCTCAAGTCTTCGTGCCTGTCATTCCTCTTCCATTGTAGGCAAGCAGCAGGATGGGGCGATGGAGAGTAGCCAGACCAAAGGTAATGCGTGCCCTGTGCTCAGGGTGGGGTGGCGGAGGGTGTGGCACAGGGTGGGGGGCCGCCCGCCTCAGTTGCAGGAGCAGCACCCAGAGAGCAGGTGAGTGGGGCCGGGGAGCCCATCTACAGACCCTGCCAGAAGTCCGCAGGGATCACCTGTGAGTGGGCTTCCTGGTCAGGAACCTGAGGCTCAGGCCTGTGGGTTTCCCAGTTCAGCTGGACCTTTGAGGCGGGGGGCCTGGGTGGCCATCTGACGCCTGCTCTCCTCTCAGCCTGAATGCCTGGTAGGTGCTGATACTCTGTGATGGGATGAGGGTTGTCAGTGGTCAGGCACAGGTGCTGGGGATCCAAAGGTGGGTAAAACATGGTCCTGGCTGTCAGGAAGGTCACAGTGCAGAGACACAGACCCAAGGGCAAGACTCAAGTGCATTGTGGGGCCCGGGGACCCAGAGACCAAGACAGGGTCAGACAAGGAAACCAGAGTTCAGAGGATAGCTAAGGTCGAGTCAGGGGGACAGCCTGATGGCTGTGGTCCCAGGCTGGGGCGGGGAGTGGCAATCGGTGGGGCACAACGCAAGGGTGCCCCAGCTGGGTGGGGGATTGAGTATCACTGAGGCTGTGGGCTCTGGCTTGAGGCCCCTGAGGGAAGAAGCTATCGGTGAGTGGTCTCAGGCAGCTGAGGGGAGAAGGCACGGTGGGAAGACAAGAAGCAATAAGGAGCAGCTGACACAGTGATGTGGCAGGAGGCATACAGAGGTGGTATCAGGAACACCAAGAACCCTATTGTGTGGGGACAGGAGCGGTAACAGAGAAGGGTGAGTGGTGGTGGGGACTCCACAGGCTTCGGAGTATGTGAGGTGACAGAAGGGGCAGCATGAAGGGAGCAGGACGCACTGGAGATCCATGAGGGGGCCACCTGTTCCAGACAGAAAGCAAAGAGGCAGCTAGAGGAGAGTAGTGAAGGCCCCACGAGGAGAGGGAGGTGCGAGGCTTGCCCAGGGGAAAGCACATGGCGAGCTACGGCCCTGATCGAAGTCAAGGCACTCGCTCAAGAGGCTGGTGGGAGAACACGCAGCCTAAGCAGGGAGCAGGGGAGAAGAGTGCAGGGGCTCCTAGGCCTCCTGAGGAAAACAGGGAGGTGTCTAGGACACCAGTGGGCCAGTGGGGCAGCTCAAGTTTCTGGAACATTCCCTGGGCCCCAGGCCTCTGCTGTCAGATATCAAGATCTGGGGCCTTATGGGACTGGCCACCCTGTCTGTGTCTGTCCTCCTTTCCCCTGAGAGGCCCTGAGAGAACCAAGTCTGCCCTGGCCAAGACGGCCCTGGAGCCTCCCACCGATGTCAGGAGGGCCTGGGCTGCTGAGGGGAGAGGAGGGAGAGGAGAACGCCCCTGGGCTATTTCACACTCAGAAATCAGAAACTCCCAAAGCTCTGTTTCCTCTCACAGAGCGTGACATGTCTTTCCCTGTGACAGCCCCTTGTAGCTGCCACCTGGGCCCTAACTTTGGCTGTGGGGTTCCTCTGTGTGCAGCTAAGAAGCAGGATGGGGCAGTTGCCATGGAAATGCAGCCCCTGAAGAGCGCGGAGGGTGGGGAGATGGAGGAACGGGAGAAGAAGAAAGCCAGTGTGCCCAAGAAGGAGAAGTCGGTCCTGCAGGGCAAGCTCACCAAACTGGCCGTGCAGATCGGGAAAGCAGGTGGGGCCACCACTGGGTACGGATGTTGGGCTCCCGGGTGTGAGGCCGGGCTGTGGAACGCAAGTGGGAGTGGGAAGGGACGTTCCAGGCCGTGCGGGCCAGGCAGCCAGGGGCCCCACCCGGGACCAGCAGTGGCCATCCGGGTCTGGTGCAGCCCGCAGTCAGAGAGCATGGGTTCCAAACCTCAGCCGGAGCTGGCACTGGGTGCAGCCGCCCTTACGTCTCCCTCGCTCTTGCTTTCTCCCTCCCTCACCCCGCTAACTCCCCATCCTGCCCCCACCCGCTTTGGCTCCTGTGGCCTGGCAGGACTGGTGATGTCTGCCATCACTGTCATCATCCTGGTCCTCTACTTTGTGATTGAGACCTTCGTCGTCGACGGCCGGGTGTGGCTGGCGGAATGCACGCCCGTGTACGTGCAGTACTTCGTGAAGTTTTTCATCATTGGCGTCACTGTACTGGTTGTGGCCGTCCCGGAGGGCCTGCCTCTGGCTGTCACCATCTCCTTAGCTTACTCTGTCAAGGTAATAATAATAAACACAATAGGAATAAGAGTCCCTTGATACCAGGATACAGACCCAGAAATTGGACTTCGAAGCCATTAAGCAACTTGGTGTGACAAGGAATGGAGAAAATTTCAGATCAGTCAGGGGAAGGGGGTGGCTGAGCAGGGGAGCAGTGAGATGAGCTGGAAAGCAGGCAGGTGGTGGGACAGACCTGGCGTCTGCAGGATGAGGGTGGGAAGTTGAGGGTGCTGGTGTCACTTGCAGAAGTGGGTGCAGGGGGAAAATGGGTGATCAGAAGAGGGCTGAGGACACTGGGAGACTGTGGGTGGAAGATGGCAGAGCCTGGGGATGATCTGAGAGGGAGCAACAGGTAGGGGGGTTGTCGTGGGCAGCAGGGAGGCCCCAGGTGACCTCCAGGCAGAGCGGCTGCCCAGAGTTGACTGCTTAGCCTGTCTGATGAGAGTCCTTCCACCCAGCAGCCACTCCAAGCTGTGCCTTTGGGCACTGCTGTCAGCCCGTCAGCCCAGTGAGGGCATGTGCCAGCAGACTGAGGCCCCCTGGGCTGTTAGTGCTACGTGGAAAGCTGACAGGGCAGAGCAGAGTCACACAGGACATGCTGATGACCTCTTGCTCCCCTACCCCACGGGCCAAGCTCTCTAAGGACAGCTGGCTACCCAAGCCCCCGTCTGTGCCCTTTACAGAAAATGATGAGAGACAACAACCTGGTCCGCCACCTGGATGCCTGTGAGACCATGGGCAATGCCACCGCCATCTGCTCAGACAAGACGGGCACACTCACCACCAACCGTATGACCGTGGTCCAGTCCTACCTCGGGGACACCCACTACAAAGAGATTCCAGCCCCCAGCACCCTGACCCCCAAGATCCTCGACCTCCTGGTCCACGCCATCTCCATCAACAGTGCCTACACCACCAAAATACTAGTGAGCGGAGAGCGGGCAGCAGGCTGGGCCAAGCTGGGGCGGGATGGAGGAAGCGGGCCAGGCCAGAGACCGCAGCGGGGCTGTCACCAGGGCCTCTGTAGGCTCTTTTAAGAACCTTTGGCCAGAGCTACAGTGGTCTTTGCGATACCGGTCGGCTTCCGCCTCATGTCTGGACTCCTGCCCTGGCTGCTGGGCAGAACCTGCAGCTTCTGGAAATCCCTTCCAAGCCCAGGGCATGGTGGGGAGCCTGCCCATCTAGTCCCCATGGAGGCCGTCCTCAGCTCCCTACCACCACACCCTAGAGACAAGGTGGCCACAGCCAGGCGGGGGCCCCGGGGGTAGCAAGGAGAGTGGACTCGGGCCCCCTGTGCCATGCTGCTTCTCCTTGCCTCACAGCCTCCAGAGAAGGAAGGCGCTCTTCCACGCCAAGTGGGCAACAAGACAGAGTGTGCTCTGCTGGGCTTTGTCCTGGACCTGAAGCGGGACTTCCAGCCTGTGCGGGAGCAGATTCCAGAAGATAAGCTTTACAAAGTCTACACCTTCAACTCCGTCCGCAAGTCCATGAGCACGGTCATCCGCATGCCTGACGGCGGCTTCCGCCTCTTCAGCAAAGGCGCCTCAGAGATCTTGCTGAAAAAGTGAGCGGGCAACAAGGGCTAGCCTAGGGCCAGGCGCCCCGGGAGGCTGGCGGCTAGCCACACGATGCGGGGTTCCAAGGTCATTGTTGCGGTAAAGTAGACGTAACATCAAATTGGCCACTTTAATCATTTCAAAATGTACAGTGCGGTGGCACTGAGTATATTCCCAGAGTTGTGCACTGTCAGCACGCTTGCAGAATGTTCTCATCACCCCCCAAAGGAAACCCTCTCCCATTAAACAGCCACTCCCACCTCCCCTCCTCAGCCCCTGACAGCCACTCATGTCCTTTCTCCATGGATGTGCCTGTAGTGGACATTCGATGCAAATGGAATCATACAATGTATGGCTTTTACCGAGCATAACGTTGCCCAGGTCCATCCACATTGTCACGCAGATTGACGCTTCATTCCTTCCTGGGGTCAAAAATTATTCCATTGTATGGACAGACCACACTTTCGGTATCTGTTCATCCTTTGACAGACCTTTGGCTTGTTCCCACCGTTTGGCTCCTGTGAATCATGCTGCCATGAACATGGGTGTAGACGGTTTTGTTTGAATACGTGTTTTCAATGCTCTTGGGCATATGCCTACAAGTGGAGGTGCTGGGTCCTGTGGGAACATAGTTTCACTTTTTCAGGAGCCACCACACTTTCCCACAGGGGTGCACCGTTTTCTATTCACACCGGCAAGGCACGAGGGCTCCCGCTTCTCCTCATTCTCACCAACATGTGTTATTCTCTGTTTGTTATTACAATTACGATTATTGTTATTATTATTATTATTATAGCCAACCCAGTGGACGTGAATCCATCACGGTGGTTGTGTTTGCACTTTCCTGACGACTAGTGATGTTGGCACGTTTCCGTGCCCTCACTGGCCATTTGTGTGTCTTCTTTGGAGAAAAGGCTATTCAAGTCCTTCGCTCATCTTTGATTTGAGTTGTTGTTTTGTTGTCTTTGGTTTTCGTGGCTGAGCTGTATGCCGGATACCAGACCCTTAACACCCCTGATTTGTAAATATCTTCTCCCTACCCTGCAGGCTGTCTTTTCGCTCTCCTGATTGTTGGGTTTTTTTTTTCCCTTTTCGTCCTCTTGATTCATCCCTGGATGCACGAGTGTCTTCCAGTGCTGAAGTCCAGTTTATCTCTTTATTTCTTGTGTCGCTTGTGTGGGGTTTCTGTTAGAGGTGATGAGAATGTTCTAAAATTGACTGTGGTGACAGGTGCACACCTCCGTACATGTCAATTGGACAAATTGTGTGGTGTGTGAATTATATCCCAATAAAGCTGTTATAAAACCTGAATGGGGGAAGCATGCAGCTCTGCCTCCAAGCACCGCACCCCCAAGTCCCCATCACTTTCTATAGAGCCACCTTCTAAGGCATGAATGTCCTCCCCCAAAGCTCTGCCCAGGCACAGACTCCCCAGCTGCAAAGGCCACCTCCTCCTAGCCAGATTTGGAGGCCCCAGCCCTCTTTTTGTGCTTCCCTTCTCCTCTGGCTAAAAGCCCGATTTCTGTAGTTGGGCCCTGGCTCTGCTCTTTGCTGGCATGCGAACGCCAAGTTACTCCCCTGCCATGGCCTCAGTTTCCTCCTACACGGAGACAACACAAATACTTACCTCCTGGAAATGTTGTGAGACTTACATGAGTGAATCCACAAAAAGGCGCTCTCCTCGCCTACACAACTCTATGAGTTTCCAGCTCCTGGGTCCGCCATAAACCTGATGGCTTTAAACAGAGAAACCTGTTTTCCCACAGTTCTGGAGTCCAGAAGTCTGCAGTGAAGGTGTGGCCAGGTCCGTGTTCCCTTCAAAGCAGCCAGCAGTCATTGGAGTCCCTTGGCGTGTAGATGCCCGCATCCTCACATTGCCCAGTCCTCGTGTGTGTCTATGTCTCCATGTGTCCTCTTTTCCTTTTATAAGGACACCAGTCATTGGATTAAGGGCCCATTGGAAACTCATATGACCTCGTCTTAACTTCGCAACAACCCTATTTCCAAATAGTCATATTCTGAGGTTCTAGGAAGAACGTGCAGCGGCGGGATGGGGCGGGGGGCGGACATTGTTAGGCCCCGCAGAAGCAGAACGCCTCCCTCCCTGAGAAGCCTCCTTGCCATGCAGGATGGCGGGCTCAGACTGATGCCCGCTGAGACTCTCCAGCTCCCCTTGCCTCATTGGCACCAACTCGCGTTGCTCTGTCCCCGCCCCAGGTGCACCAACATCTTAAACAGCAATGGTGAGCTGCGTGGCTTTCGCCCTCGGGACCGGGACGACATGGTGAAGAAGATCATCGAGCCCATGGCTTGCGACGGCCTCCGCACCATATGTATTGCCTACCGGGACTTCTCGGCCACTCAGGAGCCTGACTGGGACAATGAGAACGAAGTCGTGGGCGACCTCACCTGCATAGCCGTCGTGGGCATTGAAGACCCCGTGCGGCCCGAGGTAGCCACCCACCTCTCCATGAGCGGCCCAGGTTGTTGGATGGGTGGAGGGGCTGCCCTTCTTCCCATCTGGCCTCCACAGCATGGCCCCTTTCTCCTGCCTTCCACACTACTTCCTGCTGGAGTCCAGAAAGCTTAGGAAAGGTGGGCAAGGGCAGGGCCTTGGGGTCCTCCAGATCACACCTCCCTGGCACACTCGATCCCCCTTGCCCTCCTGCCCTTGCACCCACCCAGGGCCTCCAGGTGAGAGACGGTGCCAGTAGAACCTCAATGGCTATGACCCCTGCAGGACTGATGGACTGGAGGGAGTGGTGAGGGAGAGGGAAGAGTCAGGCACCACTCCCAGGGCTCTGGTTCGGAGACGCAGGTGGATGGCCATGCCATCACTGGGCTGGGAGTCCAAGGGGACACAGGTTTGGGGGGCAGGGCACAGTCCTCGGTCGAGGGTTTGGTTGGGGCTGAGTAAGTTTTGGGACATCCCCATAGAGATGTCAAGTGGGTAGGTAGCTGTAAGAGTAGAGCACTCAAAGCAGAAGATCCTGGCAGGAGAGAAATTCCAGAAGCATCCTTATATGAGTGATGTCACAGAGTGAGTGCACAGCTAGGACAAATGGGGGAGGACCCTTCAAAGAGACTTGAAAGAAAGGTCCCGGCAGAGAGCCAGCTTGTGTAGATGACTTTACCAAGAGCTTTTCTGCAGAGGGAACAGAGAAACTGGGCAGAAGCTGAACAGGCTGTCGAGTGAAGGAACAAAGGGGAGGCTTGTTGGTCCATAAAGATGGCAGATCCCTGGAGTGGAGCGCCGGTGGCAGCTACAGGATACCAGGCCCCACAGGAACAGCTCGAGGCGCAGGGGGTGCAGGTTGCCAGAGGCAGGGAGGGAGCCAACAAGCCTCCCCTTTGGGATCCTCTGTGTCCTCTCGGGGCCTTTCCAGGGGCACCCATCTCATGATATAAAGCTTCAGGAGACAGGTCTTCATTCACACACTGGGTCAGGTACCAAAGACCGTTGATTCAAAAGTCAATGCTTGCTACATCCGGACAGCAGCCGTGGGCCATCTGTGACAGTGCAGCCCTGCGTTTTGAGGAGACTGGAAGCCTGCCTGGGAGGAAGCAGGTGGCAGCAGGGGTGGGGAGACTTCCAACAGAGGGACAGGTCTAGCTAAGGTGGACAGTGGGAAAAGCAGCCTACAAGAGCAGGGGGAGAGGATGCTGCCGTGGGTGACAGGGCCACTCCTGCGGACACAGGGTCTGGGCCTTTCCTTTCATCGGACTAGGAAGAAACTGAGGTACAGAGGAGGAGGCCTGTGTCCACACAGTGAAACTGAGTCTTAAAGCTGTGTTGCCCTTGCATAGACCTGCCAGCCTTCCCCTTCTGAATGGAGCTGCTCACTGCCACCCCCCCCCGCACACACCCCTGCATGACTGCAGGCCCCTGGCTGGTGTTCGGTGCTGCTCCTAGGCTGGTGGGTGTCAGAATGTCTCACAGACCCAGGAAGGCAGCATTCCTGTACTCCCAGGACCCTGACCACGGACGTTTCTACACCACCATAACCAGTCTGCCCCACCCTCCACGTCAGCTACTGGCCCCCTGTTGAGTAGTGAGAGTACCTTATCCTGTGAGCCTACAGCTCTAAATGTCTCCGGTTGGACACTGTTGTAAAAAGGGGGCAAGTGAGGGGTGCCCAGAGCTTGGCCACAAGCCAGCTGATGACCAGGAGCCTGCCCTGAGTCAGGGCCCCAAAGGGACAGGCCCGCCATCAGCTTTGCCATCTGGCAGGGTAGCTGGGGACAGAGGTTCCTTTCTCACTCTTCCAGAGCTAACTGACACAGCCACCTTGCCAGCCAGCCTGGTAACCAGGGCCACTCCTGGCTCAGCAGCTCTGGGTCTCCATTTCACAGTGGAAAATGAGGTTGATGGAGCTGGGTGATTTCTATGGTCACCTTTCCAGACACGACTCCAGTGGTGCCCCTCAACAGCGTAAATGTTCCAGTGCCTTCTCCCAGCCTTATTCGTGGCGTTGGGGCCTGGATCTGAGTCGTCGCTGCTCCGGGGGCCCAGCACAATGAAGGAAACACCCAGGGGTGGGGAGAGGTGCTGAGAGAATGAAGGAAGCACCCTGCCCACTGCAGACCAGGCAGTAGAGCAAACAAGCCACTTTTCCCTACTGATACCCTTCATAGGGACCACAGTTGGGGGAGGGTACTGCAGATCCGGATGGAGGAAAGGGGACAGCCCAGACACAGATGTGTCTTGCCTCAATGGCCACACCCATCTCTCTTGTCTCTTCCAGGTCCCTGAAGCTATCCGCAAATGCCAACGTGCTGGCATTACTGTCCGCATGGTGACCGGGGACAACATCAACACAGCCCGGGCCATTGCGGCCAAGTGCGGCATCATCCAGCCTGGGGAGGACTTCCTGTGCCTGGAGGGGAAGGAGTTCAACCGGCGCATCCGCAATGAGAAAGGCGAGGTAGTCCCGGACTCCGCCGTCCTTCCACCTTAGTCCATGGTTCTGGCTGGTTCTCCCCCCACCTCTGCTCAGCAACCCCATCCAGGCTCTGCAGCATCTGTGTGCTTCCCCCCTCAGATAGAACAGGAGCGTCTGGACAAGGTGTGGCCCAAGCTGAGGGTCCTCGCCCGATCATCTCCCACCGACAAGCATACTCTGGTCAAAGGTAACGGAGCTTGCCCACTCCTGCCCACCACTGCCCCTGCCCCTCACCAGGGTGCCATGCCACTGGCTGGGTGTGGTCTGCCCCCAGAATCCCAAAGCCAAGCTCCAGGGCCTACCTAGGAAGTGGGGTCCCAGGCTGTAGATGTGCTGCTACTGGACATGGCCCCACCGAACTTCAGTCTCCCCCTCAGGAAAATGGGGGTAATGATGGCTGACATGCCAGGGTCCACTCCTCCACTTCTCTAACAACATGAGTGGAAGACGCCAGTAGAGGATGGCCTCTTGTTGTAACAGAGGGGGAAACTGAGGCCCAGGAGAGGGAGATATTTCTCCAAGTCACACGGTGCTGAGCCCCTGCTTTCCACCCAATCACCACCGTGTATCACCTCACTGGGTGATGGGCCAGGGCAGGAGAAGGGGAGCGGGACTGCTGCTTAAGGCCCAGGGACTTGACCACAAAGGTGACCAAAGTGGAGAAGATTGGGGGCACTTCGCACAGTCGCAATCCCAAAGGGTTTTCCTGAGTCAACCAGTCCCCCACAGCCCCCAGACAGGAATCCAGGGCACAGACGCCCCCCTCTGCATTCCAGGGATCATTGACAGCAGCACTGGTGAGCAGCGGCAGGTGGTGGCAGTGACCGGGGACGGCACCAACGATGGGCCAGCCCTCAAAAAGGCAGACGTGGGCTTTGCCATGGTAAGCCACCCAGTGCCCACTTGGCTCACCACCCCACGTGGGGTCTTGTGTCTCAAGGACATCAGCTCTGTGCAAAAAGCTGGGAGCTGGTGTTAAAGCTTCTTTCCCTCACCTCCTGGCCTCTCAGGCCTCCACAGGCTCCGCTGGTCAGGGAACACGCATGTGATTTGTTTAAAGGCATTTGGTGGGGGGTGCTCGAGGTGACAGTGGGGCCTCAGCCGGTCCCGGTTCAGTCTAAGTGCACCGCAGCCCCAAGTGTGATTGCTGGAGTCCCCCAGTGAAATTTTCATCTTTGTTTCTCTCCTGTTGCTTATATGGAGCTAGTTTTTTCTGTCAAACCCTGACCCTGCTGTCCAGGCGGCTGGCCCTGGCACCACGGCCTTCTACAGGGCCGTGCAGAAACCCTATCAGCTCCTTTCCCCACCTACCGCTAAGGATCCCTCGCGCTCTGCCACGTTCATGGTAGCCCACTGTGGACGGGCACCAGGGGCACAGGCCAGTCCTTCCCAGATCCCAGGACCCAGAAGGGGACCAAGCCACAGCCCACAGGCACTGTGAGCACCGAGCTGAGCTGCACAGGACCCAGCCTCAGGGCAGCAGACAGGGTGTGCGGCTTTGCATGGCTGTGGCTCTCCTTGCATCAGGGGCTTGGGCCCCAAGGATGGAGGAGGTCCTCCTCCAAGCACCCGCGTGTGGGCCGGGAAGACATGTCCTTGCTCCGCTGAAGGCATCCCCGCCCAGGACGCATGGAGCTCCTTGTATAGCAAGCTGCTCTAGCATGCTAACACGGGACAGAAGACTGACTGGTGGCCACGTGGTGGCAGCCGGGCCTTGTACATGAGGCCACATTGGTGGCCATGGTGGCGGCACCCTCTTTGTTTATGAGCAAAGACCCTTACCTTGCCATGAGACAACCTGCCACTTGGAGTAGGAAGTCGTGCTGGATGAAACAAGATCTGTTTCTAGCTGGTGGGGAGCCTTGTTTGGAAGGCAAGCCGTGCGGGAAGCCCCAGTGGGTTGAGTGATCAAGGGGGCTGGGGAAGGGGCCTGTGGACACTGTGCGTGTGCCCCCCCCCAGGGCATCGCAGGAACTGACGTGGCCAAGGAGGCCTCAGACATCATCCTGACCGATGACAACTTCACCAGCATTGTCAAGGCGGTCATGTGGGGCCGCAACGTCTACGACAGCATCTCCAAGTTCCTGCAGTTCCAGCTGACCGTCAATGTGGTGGCCGTGATCGTGGCCTTCACGGGTGCCTGCATTACTCAGGTGGGCACTGGGGACCGCTGTGCCAGAGGAGGACCCCGGGCTCTCTCTCCCACAAGCCATGGGGCCTGCAGGAGGCAGCTGGTTTCCCAGGCCCCTCCTGTCTCCTGCACCCGGAGCCCGGTGTGGAAAGTGAGCCTGGGAGACCTACTTCTACACCTGCCTACGGGCCAATGAGCGCCTGCTCGAGGGCTCGGCTGTGACAGCCGGGTCTTTTCTTTGTTGCCCATGTTTTTTAATAGAAATATAAGTCCTATACCAAAACCTTCAGCGGCAGGTCATACATTCAGTGTGTGAGACCACTGGCTCTGTCTCATTTCTGAACATTTTCATCGCCCCTAAGAAGACCCCATCCCCAGTAGCAGCCACTCCCCCTCACCCTCACCCAGTCCCTGGCACCCACAGATCTGCTCTCTGTGTTTATAGACGTGGCCATTCGGGAACATTTCATACAGATGGAATCAAATACCATGTGCCCTTTTGCGTCTCACTCCTTTCACTCAGCATCGTGTTTTCAAGGCCCATCCATGTTATGGCATGGATCAGGACTCCGTTCCTTTTGATGGCAGAATAATGCGCCATTGTAAGGACAGAGCACCTTTCATTTGTCCCTTCCCCCATCAGTGGGCGTTTGGGTCACTTCCACCTTTTGTTGACTGTGGATAACGCTGCTGTGAATGTGCGTGTACAAGTGTTTGTGTGGACCTTTCACTTCTCTTCGGTATGGATCTAGGAGTGGAAGTGCTGCTCCGATGGGAACGCCATATTTAAACATTTGGAGGAGCCCCCTCCCCATTTTCAGTAGTCCAAATCTCCCCAGTAGTGAATGCCCAGAATCTGTCTCCCTTTGAAAGGCTTTTTTAATGGAGATAAAATTCACATCACATAAAGTGCACTATAATAGCCATTTGAAAGTGCATTGTTCTGTGACACTCAGTACATTCACAATGTTGTGCCCACTAAAGCTGGCACCCCCCCTCCCTTCCCCCAGCTCCTGACAGCCACTCACCTGCTCTCTGTCTCTGCGGATCTGTCAGTCCTGGAATTTTCATAGCAATGGAATCACACAGTATGTGGCCCTTTGTGCCTACCTTCCGTGAGGCTGATTTCTAACCCATTCAGAGGCGAGGAGGAGAAGGAGGGTGCAGGGCAGTCCCCTTGGGTGTGGGAGGTCAGGAGAGCACCATCACAGTCGGGCAACACACGGGCTTGTGAGCCTCCTAGATCACCACTACCAGGTGAGAAGGGAGAGTGGCGACATTTTAAGAGCAGGAATCTGAAAGTGCAACAATGGGAATGGGGATGTCACGGTTTTCTGGGAAGGTCGGATTTGCTGCATGTCAAGCCAGCGACACTGCCCCCAAGCTGAGTTTCTTCCCGGGAGCGGTGGGCCAGGGGGCTTCCCGGCCCCACGTGAGGGTGACTGCCTCCTCTCCACAGGACTCTCCTCTCAAAGCCGTGCAGATGTTGTGGGTGAACTTGATCATGGACACGTTTGCCTCTCTGGCCCTGGCGACGGAGCCACCCACCGAGGCGCTGCTGCTGCGGAAACCGTACGGCCGGGACAAGCCCCTGATCTCACGCACCATGATGAAGAATATTCTGGGCCACGCGGCGTACCAGCTCACCATTATCTTCACACTGCTGTTCGTCGGTAGGTCCACCCTGGGGCACACGGCACAGCTGCTGGCCTCGCAGGATCAGACCCTGTCTGGTGCTGGAAGGGACAGAGGAACACCTAGGAACTCAGGTTCCTGTGAGGACCCGTCACCCGGCCCCTCCCTGCCGTCCCTCTCTGTGTATGTTCCAGTGAGGGGTCCCAGGCCCCCGAGCAGCTGAGATACCGTCCACTGCTCCACAGAGCAGACCGCACATCTCATCCTTCACCCAGACCCAGATCACAGCCATTCATCCACGCACCCCACGACCATTTCTCCAGGGGGACAATGACCGCTGGAAGCTGTGGAAAGAGGAGGGTCAGGAGAAAGAGAGGTGGAGGGAGGGGGAGGGAAGAGGAGGGTAGGAGAGAGAGTGGCAATAGGAGGTGAAGCAGAGGAAGGAAGACAGAGAAGACGAAGGAGAGGCCAGAGGAAAGGACGAAGAAGAGGGAGAAGAAGAGGAAAGAAAGGGAGGCGGAGGGAGAGCAGAAGGGGGAGGAAGGAAGGGGGAGAGAAGGAGGAAGAAGAAGGGGGATAGAGGAAGGGAGGGAAGACAGAGAGAGGAGGGGGGAGGAGGACTAAGACTCAGGAAGCAAGAAGAGGGTGAGGGCAGGAAGAGAAGGCAGTTGTGGAAAGAGTTGAGCGGGAGGCCCAAGGCCTCACCAATGGCAGCTATGCTGGCCTCGAGGCAGCTTCTGTATCTGGCAGTTTCCATCATTTGCACAGGGGCTGGGTTTGTCGGTTTGTCTGTTTGTGGCCCCTCTCCCTCATGCCTGGGCACTCTCGGTAAGTCACCAGTGCCGTCCTCCAGGACAGTGTTTGCTGAGGGACAGGAGTCACAGTGTTGGGGGGATGACAAATGTCAGGATCGAGGGTGGGGGGAGAGTTCGTCAGAAGGCCCTTCTCTGCTTTCTCGGGAACAGAAGCTTCTCGTGCTCTGCCTGAGGGCCTCCACCTGGCTGCCCAGGCTTGGGGACAGGGCCAAGGAGGGCCAGCCCGCAGCCTCTGATTCCTCCCCAGCCCACCCCTAGCTCAACCTGGCATGCACAGTTTGTCTTGGCGTCTTCGTTCCTGCCCTGGGGTTTCTGCCCCAGAGCCGTGGGCCAGGCCTTGGCTCCGAGCCCACGTTATGGGGTGGGACTCATTACTTTCCCTCGGCCATCTCACCACAAGGTGGGGGTTGCATGTGCCCCCAGCACAGACCCCCCCTACACCCCTGGGGCGACACTGCCTGGGAGCCGTGTCCACTCAGGGCTCCACTCCCCTCACATGTCCCTTGGCTTGCAGGGGAGCTCTTCTTCGACATTGACAGTGGGAGGAACGCACCCCTGCATTCTCCACCCTCAGAGCACTACACCATCATCTTCAACACCTTCGTCATGATGCAGCTCTTCAATGAGATCAACGCCCGCAAGATCCATGGTGAGCGAAACGTCTTCCATGGCATCTTCAGCAACCCCATCTTCTGCAGCATCGTCCTGGGCACCTTTGCAATTCAGGTAGGAGGAGTGACCCCACTCTTACAACAGATGGGGGAGCAGGGGACTATGCCCCGCCCCTGCTAGTGACCTGCCTGCCTGCGTTCCCTGTGACCCCGTGTCCTCTGTCCCCATCTTCCAAACATTGTGGCCTTGCCCTGGCTTCACCTGCTGGGTTCCAGAGAGCTTTAGTGGGCCTTCCTCAGAACAAACATCCTCATAGTTCCCTCCAAGTCTGCCACTCCCATTTCCAGCACTTGATTCCTTGGTGGGAGGCCACCAGAACCCCAGAAGGTTCCTTTGGACATGGTTTCTATCCCCAGTGCTGACCGGTCAGGACTGTCTCTGGTTGTCTGGGCCCTGGCCCTGGGTAATTAAGCAGGGGCAGTCACGGGGGTGGTTGGAGCGTGGGCTCTGGCTTGGATGGTCTGTGTTGAAAAAGCTCACCCCAGGGAAGGAGGTTCTTCCGTAGGAAGGGGCAACAAGGCAGCGAGAGGCTCAGGCAAGGCTAGCGGGGCGTGTCCCTGGGGCAGCCAGCACACACACGCGGGGCCGGTGTTAAGGCATCAAGTTTACAGAAGCTGGAGCCCCTGTGACTCTCTGCCCGAGCGGCCTAGAGGGTGGTCCCTGAGGGTTTGGAGGAGGGGCTTCAGTAGCCGTGCCTGGCTGGGGCCAGCCGCTGGACCTGCCTCCCTCCCACCGCACACCTGCAGATTGTCATCGTCCAGTTCGGCGGAAAGCCCTTCAGCTGCTCCCCCCTTTCCACGGAGCAGTGGCTCTGGTGCCTGTTCGTTGGTGTTGGGGAGCTGGTCTGGGGACAGGTGAGTGTCTGCCTTGTCACCTTTCCCAGCCCCACCCCTTACCCATCTCCTCTACAACAACACAGTGCTGGGCATGGTGTGGGGGGTTGGTGTGTTCGAGGTGGGCAGCACTGCACAGCGAGGCTCAGGCTTGGACCGTGTCACCGTTCTGTGTCAGCAGAGAAAAGGCAAAGGGCCATGGCTGCAATGTCACAAAGCCCCAGCAAAATCACCCACCACTCCCCTTTTCATGATAGGAGCCAAAAATCGTCCCCTAGAATGGGGTGGCTTGGAAAATCCCCATATACGTGAAACTAAAGAACACCCTGCTGAATCTACCAAGGGGCAGAGAAAGTGTCAAGGAAAATAAAGACATATTTTGAGATGATGGAAAGCGAAAGTTGAATACCTCAAGACCTTGGCAGTTACAGCCATGTGCAGAGGGAGGCTTGTGGCAGCCAAAGATTATGTCAGGAAGAAACAGCCCAAGTCATAGGTGCACAAGAGGCTTCTGAAAGCATTGCTCTGCAGTTCTAGAACATGGGTGTAGGAAGCCAAGTCCAGGATCCACTTTGCCCTGTGTCTCAGTCACCTCAGACACAGCAAAATACCACAGACTCGGGGGGGGGGGGTGCTTAAACAGCAGGTATTATTCTCACACGCCTCTGGAAGCTGGAAGTCCAAGATCAAGCCTATGCAGGGCCAGGTCCAGGAGAGACCAGGCGTGAGCTTCCAGGTCCCCTGCCAGGGAGGCGTGCAGCAGTGCCGTTTCTCCCGCAGCCTTGTGTGACAGCCTGCCAGGGGCCCTGCCACCAGGGAAGCTTCCCTGAGTGGTGGTGTCCGGGGACTTCAGTGCGGGGTTGGTCCCGTTGGCCTGGAGCTCCCGCGGGGCTGACCTCAGAGACTGAGTCTCTGCACCCCTGCCACGCACCCGCCCCCGGACATGAAGCTGAGAGGTGTGGCCCAGCTCAGTCCCAGGGAGACTGACACCCTCTCATCGGGCAGGATGCACCAGGGGCCTAGAGGTCCCCTCTCAGGAGATGGGGGCCAAGGCCAGACCGCCCCTCGCTGGAAAACACTCCTTGCTCCCAACGGCCTCCACCCCCTGCTCCCCAGGGATGGCTCCCAGTCAGAGGAGAGAGGCTAGCAAAGATGGCCCAGGCATGCAGCCTCGGGGAAAAGAAAGGGACGTCCCATCCCTGGGTCTGCCGGCAGGGAAGAGGCATTGAGGAAACAATGGTACATAGACACCAGTCTGAGCCTGTGTCAGAGGGAGGTGGGAGGTTTGGGTCCCTTGCCGACCCCAGCAGAGCTCCCACCCTGAAAGGACCAGCCCTGCTCTGACAGCCACCTGTCTCTGGTGTCCCTCACGTCTGGGCCCCCAGGTCATCGCCACCATCCCCACCAGCCAGCTCAAGTGTCTGAAGGAAGCAGGGCATGGGCCCGGGAAGGATGAGATGATGGATGAGGAGCTGGCCGAGGGGGAGGAAGAGATTGACCACGCAGAGCGGGAGCTCCGCAGAGGCCAGATCCTCTGGTTCCGGGGCCTCAATCGGATTCAGACGCAGGTAAGCCACCGTGCCACTTGGCTACTCTGACTGTCCCACCTTGACAGGGTGGCAAGCAAGCGAGAGGCAGACAGTGGGTGAGATGAGCCCCCTAACAACAGGGAAACCCTTGGGTCTTGCTGCCACAGTGACAAGGGCCATCCCCAGATGCTCCTGCTGGCCGCTGTGGTGCCATGATGGCCTGTCTCTGCCACATCCCTCAGAGCCCAGCCCCCCCCCCCATGCTAAAGGTGTGTGCTGTGACCAGTAGTTGTCTCTTGGGGGAGCACAGACCACCCACTGTCTGGGTAGCTGCTGGGCCTTGCCTTATTTGCCCGAAACAGCCCGGTCACAGGGAGGTGACATTCTTGGGATGAGATAGATGCCCATTACAAATAGCCTTTGGAGAGCTCACTGTTCATGGGTTATATTGTGAATTCTCTGGAAGCGGACTCCGGCCACAGAGTTGGGCCTTTCTGTGCATCTCAATGGCCACATATCAGAACTGGCGGAGCTCAGGGCCTCCATGAAGTCAGATAGTCACAATGACCACTCAGCTGTGGGCACCTTCCAAGGCTTCATGAGACTGGCCTTCCAGAGAAAACCCTGTTCTTTGCCTGCAACCGTTCCCAGCTAGCCTTCTTGCCGGAATGTTCTGTACTTGCTGTCTCTCCACATCCTTTCCTTACACTCACTTTTGATCCCACCACAGCCTGGCCTCTGCCCTCAACATCTGAGAGGCAGGTGTCACCAAGGCCTGTAAGGCTTACTCTTAGCTCCCGGACTCAGGCTGTCCGTCCATCCTTCTCCCCAGCACCCTTCCATAAGCGCAATCACCCCTGCTCTCTGTGGTGGCTTGCTGTCCCCTCCATCCTGCCGTCTGCTCCTCAGCCGCACTTGCCTGGCACCCCCACTTTTCTGCTGAGACCTTGGTCCCCTCGGCCGTGACCATCACATGCTGAAAATCCCACAGACCTGGGGGCACTGTACGGGGAAGGAAGCAAGAGCAAGCGAGAGCTGAGCCCCAGCCCTCGGCCTCTCTCAGCGGCAGCCGCCCTTCCTTCGGCATCTCCTGTAGCCTCTCCTTTGGTCCTGTGGACACTTCTTGGCCAATTCCCCACTGCCTGCTCCTTCCCTTGCAGCCTTCCGATGGCGACCCAGTGCCCCTCACTTCCCATCTCTTCCTCTGCCCGACCGGAAACCCCAGAGTGCCACGCCTGAACCAAGATGCCCACAGTGGGCTTGGCCCAGACCACAGTCCCTGAGCCCACGTGCTTCCAGCCCCTCAGCTCCTGACCGACGGCTCTGTCACCTCCACTGAGCCAGCCAGAGCCCCAAACGCTCTTCCTGTCTCCCCACACAGCTGGTACATTAGCATGGCCCATTGGCTCAGCTCTGCCCCCTCGATTGCATGTCCCCAGTCCAGCCACCCCTGCCCCCCATCCTCCCGGCCTAGCCACCAGTGTCTGCCTGGATCAAGTCTCCCCGCTGCCTCCCTAGCCCCTAGTGACACCTGTCACTCTCTGTCACTCCTGTGTTTCCCACAGCCCCACCTCTGGTCGTTCTCCATGCTCTGTCCAGGACCCCCAGCCCCCATGCCCCTGACCCAGCTCCGATTGCTCTTCCTCCTGGGAGTCCCACCAGTGGGAAGAACACTCCCATGTACTTAGCCCCGTCCTTCTGCAGATTCCTACTGAGGGCGCCTGGGCCTGGGGCACGACCTGAGACCACACCTCTCCCCAGTATTGGCCTCCAGTCTGTCACACGGCACTACAGGCTCATCCCAAAGCGCCCTCAGCAGCCGGTGCCTCCCCTGCCCGGGGTCTGACGCTCCAGCATACACCGCTTGCCGGCTATCGCCATACGATCCCCGGAAGTCTCACAGGGCTCAGGCTCTGGGCTCCCCACTTCTTTCCTCCCCAAGCCTCAGCTTCAACCACAAGGTCTCAGCCTCCCTCCTGCTGCCCCACCCTTTGTTCAGCTAGCCCCTCCAACAACCCCATCCACACCATGGCCCGTGTAGCCTCTCTTCCTGTCTTAAGGGTCAAGACCAGAGCCCTGACTGTGGCCTTCAAGACCCTGCCTCTTAGCGTCATCCTGCACATCCAGTGGCCCTATAACCCTGCTGCTTTTCCAGACATGCATTCGCTCTGCCACCATGCTGGCCACTATCCGGGGCCCCAGGACTCCCCAGCTCCCACTGTGCCCCTTGGGGAGCCTCCTTCTCCCACAGCAGCCTATCCTTCTCAGAGCCCACTCCCTCCCGCCCCTGTAGGTCCTGCACAGCTGTCCGGGCTCTCAGCCCAGGGCACTAGAATCAGAGAGGAGCAGAACACCCCAGGGAACTTTCCAAAGCTGCAGAGTCCTGGGCTGCTCCCAGGGCTTGGGATATTGTAGCACTGGGTGAGGTGGTCCCCAATAAATCCATGTTTAAGGAGCTCCCCAGGGATGCAAGGGGCTTCTCCAGTGGAGAAGCAGGAGGCCAGGTTTCTGGCTCATTCATTTTCACGTCCTGAGCACCTAGGCCAGCATGGCCAGGGAAGAATGTCTTAGGTCTGAATGGAACACTGAGCGCCCAGGGGAGGAGCAGAAATAACTTTGTAGCCAGATGTCCAGGTCTCCCCTCACTGCCTCACACCCAGTTCAGCTGCAGAGCCCAGAGCCAGCCTGAGATGGCGGCAGGGGGGTGGGGGGAGGGGGGCGGCGGCAGGAGCGGCAGGACCTTCTTCTTCTAGTGAGCCCAAGGTGGTGGTCGCTTTTCTAGCAGCTGACCTGCCCACTTTTCTAGCAGCTGACCACAGCCCTGCCTAATGTGAGGCATCTGGGGGCAGGTCGGTGGTGCCCAGCCAGCTGTATGTCCGTGTCTTCTGTGTGGCTAGGGGCTCTTGGGCCTGCCCTGCTGCCTGGCTAGTAGAGTGGGTCTCCTCAGTCAGAGTCTTGGAGTTCCAGGCCATTCTGATTATCACCGCCCACATAAACACTGGCCGGTCAGGTCCCTACTCTGTACATGATGAAATGGGCCCCAGAGAGAAGGGGTCTTGCCCCAGGTCACCCAGTGAGAGTCTCCATCCCCTGATCCGCCAGCATATGCCTTGTCCTCTCCATAGAGCCACGCTTCCCTCCACAGGACCGTCACATCCAATTCAGGCTCCTCAAGAATACCGAACCAATTGGCTACTTCAGCTAATTTGAGAGCATCTGTTCTTTTTGATTCAAAATACCTGCTTGCAAAACAGAAATAAAGTCCCCCCCACCTTATATGTATACCCCCAAGCCAAGGGAAACACGCTTTAGGCAGCTGACCCTAGATTTCTGGATTTTGCGAACACCAAAGTTGCTCCCCAGCTTTTTACGTTGCTAAGTGAAGGCATTTTGTAACCTGCTACCTGCTCTCACCATCATTCCATACTAACATCAACGCACCAAAGAGTTAGGGGGCATCAGTCCGGAATAAAAAAGAGTCCTTAAAACTGAGAACATGGAGCTTTTCGAAGCAGTCGTGATGCGGTCTACTTCACATTCCATTATGAACCAATGAGAAGCTTCAGCAGCAACTGGGCTTTTGGGGGATGGGGGGCAATTTTGAGGTATTTTGACTGATACCATCATCCCATCAGGACACCATGAGGAGAGGTCAAATCAGAGGCAAGAAAAGCATCTTTTCCTTCCCTTGTTGCCTTTGCTGCTGTAAGAGTGCTCCTCAAGACAGACCTTAGAAACCTCTCGGCAATATAGGGAGGAGAGGCCCCCCATAGAGGAGGCGGCATACAGCATGGGTCATCTTCCTTCAGTGCGTTGGGGCACAGTAGACACTGTGCCAGCCCCCTATGGCCGCACAGTGTGCCTTACGCGCGGGTCTCAGTCCTGGCAGTGAGGTCCCCTTGCTGAAGAGCGGCTTGTGTTGATGGAAGGGAGCTCGGCAAAAGTCTTTTCCACCGCGCGTCTGGGAGTTGAAATGAGGCACATCTTCATTTTGGTTGGGGTGAGGGGAGTCCGAGCATTCGAGCTGCCTTCTTCCAAGAAGTCTGGCCCCATGTCAGACACCCTGCTCTGGGCCAGTGTGCATCAGGCTCCAGAATTGCATATCTGCTTGCTGCTCATGTCATCCAGTGAACCGTATGGCACTTTCCAGAAATCAGACCCACCTTCTCAAGCCAAAAGACTCCACTTCACCCCACCCCTGGAAGGCATTCCCAAAGAGGCAGCCAAAAGTGTGCCATGCTGAGCCAGCCTCCCCGGAATCCAGGCACACAGTCTCCGAGGGGGAAACATTCACTATGGCCACTCAGCCACAAGTCTGATTTCACCCCCCAGACCTCGAGGCCAGTGAAAAATGGGGTCAGGAAGTCAGAAGACACCGGGACTCCTAGCGAGTTCGCCACATGGTACTCATTTCCCATAGCCCCACTTCCCTTCTGACACCTGGGAAGTTTCAAGGGTGGGGGACAAAGCAAAAGCCATCTTTGCTCCCACGACCCTCCGATCTCTCTGCTCTCCCTCCTGCCACTCCTGTGGCTCCATAGAAAGGAGCCCGATAAGACAAAGCAGGTGCTTTTGCAAAATCTTCCCTCTCTCTTTTTAAGTCCATTCTTTCACTGAGGCTGCCCACAGGGGTGCCCCCTCAATCACTTGGACGAGCCGCAGAACGAGAGCAATGGCTACCCCTCCCCACAAGGCAGGACAGGCCAGCGTAGTGAGAAGCGATAGATGTCTGTTGCTTAGAGCGATGTAAAGCAAGGACAGGCTGGGGAAGGGCGCCTGTACCCACACTCTTGAGGAGCACAGCCGCAGGGAGTCTCGTCCTAATGGGAGCATGTCCGATCCCTCCAGTCTGTTGGGGCAGGAAAAAGGGTAGAGAACTACTGACGTAGGATAACGAAGTATTGCCAGGCACAGGTATTTGTTGACAAGTGGCTTGCAGTGAGCATATGGTGAATGCAAATGGCTCTTTCTACAATGGTTGCAGTGTGCCCCCGACGGTTCACCACCGCCCCAGCCCTCCTGGTCTTCTGAGTACTAATCATTCGCTCAGCAAACCCTCCCTCTCTTGGTGGTGACACAGACGCCGCCCTCAGCCGTGACCACGGCCCCATCAGAAGCACTGTCAGCTCCCGGGGAGCGGGGCGACCTAGATGAGGCTTTGCTGTCACAATATGTCCCCAGCGTGGCCCCTGTCCTCACCCAGCCCCACCCCCGTGCGGTAGCCGGGACAACAGTGCAAGCCAAACTTTATCTCATTTTCTCTCCCACAGATGGAGGTAGTGAGTACCTTCAAGAGAAGCGGTTCATTTCAGGGTGCTGTGCGCCGGCGGTCTTCGGTCCTCAGCCAGCTCCATGACGTAACCAATCTTTCTACCCCTACTCACGTAATTCTCTCTGCTGCCAATCCCACCAGTGCCGCTGGGAGTGAGTCTTGAGTCCCCTTTTCTCTCATAAATGGCATCTCTGGGGGAGAGAAAGCCTCCCCGACTCTTCCTTCTCTTTTTTCCAGTCTTGCACCCTCTGCTCACCGTGGCTTTTCCGTCCTTCCTTTACTGCCCTGTCCGGTCCTTCCCGCCCAGACGGTGTGTCTCTCCAAAGCCATACTCTCTTGCGAAATGTACTGAATCCATGGCACTGCTGGACCTTCTGTTCTTTTCTTCGTTTGGTTTTTTGGTTTTCATTTAGTGCTCCTTCTGTCATTGGTTTTCTTTCCTTGAACTTGGCTGCATTTGCCGATGGTTCTTCATGAACTTGGGCCGCTCCTGGTGGTGTCTGGTGTCAGGGAGGGCCTTGGTCGGTATTCTGTGGGGCAGCCAAAGGGAGGCATGCAGGCTCAGGGCTGCCTTCCAGGCCTGGAAGGGGAGGCAAGTGCCTTTCTGGCATTAGTTGCAGCAGAATAATCCAACCCACCTACTTGGGACTAAAGTGGCAGCTTCCAGAACTCCCCTTGAGGTGGTCTCCAAAGGCAGTAGACCAGATGTGGGCTTCGGAGGCCACGGTCACAAGTTCCCAGGTGGGCTCGGTGGTGGCCAGCTGCTTCTGCTCAGGGGCTACCTACCCCATAGGCCTTGGCCCTGAGCCCACGGTGTTAGAGGTGTCTGAGATGTTCCTCAAACTGGAGTCCTCCTTACACCCTGAGCCTGAACTCTGCCACATTTCCATTTGTTCCCAAAGCACCTTTGCTCTTTTCTGAACAGGCCTCAGGATTGGAAGGTCTTAGCCTGATCCAGTCCACATTCTCTCTCCTCCTTCCTCTGAGAAGCTGGGAAAAATAAATTCCCTTCTGTATGTTCTAATGAGAACTTCCCACTATGTTGGTCACGTTCTAAAGAGAACCCAAGGGCTGTCCTAAAAGAGATAGAAACTTCCATGATGCTCACATCTTTTTACAAAGACAAAAGGAAAGTTACTAGACCCCTGAACCCACCACCCCATGGTTTCCCTCACGAGCGAGAATGCAGGGAACGGTGTGGGCCCTGCTCCTTCCCAGGGCCTCCTGCTTCTTGTAACAAACTGGAGATTTCAAAGACCAAACAGTAAACCTTCAAGTATGAGCCCAGAGCCCCTGCTGGGATGGTTCGATGCTACCTCTTTCCTTTCCTTCCAGTGAGACCCGGCAGCTCTCACCTCCGTGAACACATCACTTCCCCACAGATGGGAGCCATTAACTATGCCTTTTTCCCTCACCAGACTCTGGGATTTTCTTTTTGCTTGATTTCTTCTCTTTCCCTTTTTTCTTTTGTCTTGTCTTCCCCCGCCCCCCTTTTTTTTCTTCTTCCTCTTTTTCTTTCTTTTTCTTTTTCTTTTTTTAGGAACTGGTGAGAGGTCCCCATGGGGGGCATCCCTCCTCTTGCTTACTCTGCCCTTTAAGGAAGGGATGTGGGCCGCACCAGTCCCCGCTGGACCACCTTGTCCCCTTCGGAAACAACACGTACATGCGTGTGCGTGCACACACACACCCTTCCCCAAACCACAGGCCGTACACACCTCCAGCTCCCTCGTACACTCACTGGGCCTCCCCACCTGGGCCACAAATATTGACCATCAACCATCACAGATAGGCTGGAAAGCTCTGGCCCTGTCCCAGAGGGGTCTTGCTACCCCTCCACCCAGAGAGGTCTGCAGGAGGCTCAGCTACAGTCAGTTGAGAACAGAAATGGTACGCGACCTCCCAGGAGTGCCTCAGCTAGGGCCAGACTGACACAGCACCTTCCTTCTTGGAAGCGAAAGGACAGAGGGGGCGTGGGTCTGCTCAAGGGGCACATAATGACCTGCCCCTGTACCTCCCTCTCCCTTGACTTTTTCTACATGTTTCTTCGGCATCTCTCTCTGCACTTCCTGTCTGTCTGTCTGTCCATCTGTCTGTTGACTTGCGCGGGGGAGGCAGCTGACAGAGCCCCCACTCCTCATGCCTCTCAGGCCTTCTCCACTCCAGGGCTGGCCCGGGTCTCCTCTCGGGGAACCTGGCAAGGCCTGCTGTCTCTTGGCTCCCTCTGGATTCCTTGAACTTCCTCCGTGGCAGTAGCCTCTTTCTCTCCTCTCTTCCTAGCACCTTCCTTCTTCTGCAGCCATCTGTCACCCCCGCTTCCCACTTTTGGGAGCCCAGCAATGCCTGGTAAGAACAGTTTGAGAGACACCGCCCCCTCACGGGCCACGAGCTACACCAGGGGGATAGAACTAGTGCCTGACCAAAAACAAAGGGCCACTGTCCCGTCCACACCACATGGTGCTGGGTAAGGAACGGGTGACAGGGCCCCAGTGACAGCTGAGCACCTTCTGTCTGAGGAGGGTGCTGATGTGGTAGCAAGGGGGCCCTGAAGTCCCAGCTCACAAGGGCCAGCCTCAAAGGCTCATCCCACCTGAGTGGCAGCACTCAGAAAGGACACCCCCACACACACACTGTGGAGGAAGAGGCCGGTTGGAGGACCAGGCAACACCAGGGGACATGCCTGCTTCTGGAAGCCACCAACCAAAACTACTTCCTGCCATTATCACTATGTGGCAGATTGGTTTGGAACTCTGAACTGGCCCCTCAGTCCAAGCTGTGAGGACCTAGAGAAATCATTAAGCCCAGCACCCTCATTGTACAAAGCAGGAGAAGGCCTGGCACAGGGGGCAGAGGGGCTAGCCACTGGCCCCCACCCTCTCTTAGAACTTACCAGAAGGAAGGCGAGGTGCAGATTACAAGGTGCAGATCTAGCTTAGCCGAGAAGCAGGATGGTAGAGGGTGCTGTGGTCACAGGCCACAAGGTTTTCCTAAGGAAAACCCTAGCTCTTATGAGAAGGTTCCTATCCTCTTTGCCCACTGTCCAGCCAGTCTACCCCTTACGCAAGTGTCTCCAGCACACCAGGGTCTCTGGAGTGACGTCAGTTCCACCAAGAACGTCGGTCTTTCTGGGTGGAAGGTCCAGTGCAGGGTGTGTACAAGGAGCCTCAGGGCCAAAGGGATAGGTGACATCGCTCACCAACATAGGTCCCAGCACATAGCAACAATGCCAAGAAGTGGCCGGAGGACATCCTCAGAGCCAGAGGAAAAGGAGAGCCCCCTAGAGGGGTGACCAGGGACGCTTAGAGATGAGAGGTCCTTGGGGCTCAGCACACCCACACTCACACCCACACCCACCCACTCTTTCCAGCCAACCACTGACCCCCAGGCTTCCCACACCCACATGTCTTTGCTGCTTCTGGATTTGGGAGCCCCACACAGCACCCACTCCTCTGGCTACACACGATGCCCTTGAAGCCCCAGAAGGGCTCACTCAGCCTCTCCATTCTCAGCTGGGGTGTCGCACCTGCCCTTCACGGCCACCACCTCCTGGCATGGGACCTCAGCCATCGCCCGGAGGCCAGACACTGTGAGTGTCTTAAGAAAGCGCATTCATTAATCAACACTCTCCGTCTTATGGAAACAGGGAGTGCAGTCCCACCCGCCACCCCCCCCCCCC
>NW_024423319.1:2271451-2291398 GCF_017311325.1 Ursus maritimus | reverse complement strand
CTTCCTTCTTCTGCAGCCATCTGTCACCCCCGCTTCCCACTTTTGGGAGCCCAGCAATGCCTGGTAAGAACAGTTTGAGAGACACCGCCCCCTCACGGGCCACGAGCTACACCAGGGGGATAGAACTAGTGCCTGACCAAAAACAAAGGGCCACTGTCCCGTCCACACCACATGGTGCTGGGTAAGGAACGGGTGACAGGGCCCCAGTGACAGCTGAGCACCTTCTGTCTGAGGAGGGTGCTGATGTGGTAGCAAGGGGGCCCTGAAGTCCCAGCTCACAAGGGCCAGCCTCAAAGGCTCATCCCACCTGAGTGGCAGCACTCAGAAAGGACACCCCCACACACACACTGTGGAGGAAGAGGCCGGTTGGAGGACCAGGCAACACCAGGGGACATGCCTGCTTCTGGAAGCCACCAACCAAAACTACTTCCTGCCATTATCACTATGTGGCAGATTGGTTTGGAACTCTGAACTGGCCCCTCAGTCCAAGCTGTGAGGACCTAGAGAAATCATTAAGCCCAGCACCCTCATTGTACAAAGCAGGAGAAGGCCTGGCACAGGGGGCAGAGGGGCTAGCCACTGGCCCCCACCCTCTCTTAGAACTTACCAGAAGGAAGGCGAGGTGCAGATTACAAGGTGCAGATCTAGCTTAGCCGAGAAGCAGGATGGTAGAGGGTGCTGTGGTCACAGGCCACAAGGTTTTCCTAAGGAAAACCCTAGCTCTTATGAGAAGGTTCCTATCCTCTTTGCCCACTGTCCAGCCAGTCTACCCCTTACGCAAGTGTCTCCAGCACACCAGGGTCTCTGGAGTGACGTCAGTTCCACCAAGAACGTCGGTCTTTCTGGGTGGAAGGTCCAGTGCAGGGTGTGTACAAGGAGCCTCAGGGCCAAAGGGATAGGTGACATCGCTCACCAACATAGGTCCCAGCACATAGCAACAATGCCAAGAAGTGGCCGGAGGACATCCTCAGAGCCAGAGGAAAAGGAGAGCCCCCTAGAGGGGTGACCAGGGACGCTTAGAGATGAGAGGTCCTTGGGGCTCAGCACACCCACACTCACACCCACACCCACCCACTCTTTCCAGCCAACCACTGACCCCCAGGCTTCCCACACCCACATGTCTTTGCTGCTTCTGGATTTGGGAGCCCCACACAGCACCCACTCCTCTGGCTACACACGATGCCCTTGAAGCCCCAGAAGGGCTCACTCAGCCTCTCCATTCTCAGCTGGGGTGTCGCACCTGCCCTTCACGGCCACCACCTCTGGCATGGGACCTCAGCCATCGCCGGGAGGCCAGATCGTGAGTGTCTTAAGCGATTCATTAATCCAAGCACTCCGTCTTATGGAAACAGGAGTGCAGTCCCACCCGCCACCCCCCATTGCACTCTCACCCGCTAGAGCTGCTAGACACTTGGCCTCACTCCCCTGGCTGGGCTCGAGGGTCCAAAGGTGTGGCCCGAGATGGGGTATTGTGTTCACTCAGGTTCCTTCCGAAGCAGCAAGCTGGCTACCCGATGGCTGCCTGAGGGGGGGGGGGAGTGGAGACACCCAAACACGCCCCAGCGCCCCCTCCCCAGCCGCACTTCCAAAGCCTGCTCCCCACCAGCTAGCCCCATGGCTCCCCCATCTCATCAGGGAGCTGAGTGGCCCTCCTGCAGCAGCACCGCCCCCCCACCCCTGCACTTGCACTCGCATTGCATTCGCACTGGAGCAGAGAGGGCTTCTGACCCAGCCAGGCGACAGGGGCAGGGGCGGGCAGCGAGTCTGGGCAGATGTGGCCAAAAGGGCTCCCTCAGGGCTGCTTAGTCCTGACTAACCGTGCCAGAAACACATCATAGCAGTGGCTCTATTTTAATTTCCTTTTGCAACACGAAGGTCTTCCATCCAACTTGGCAAAGCCGATGCCAGGTAAGCCCCAACGATTTCCTTGGACGCACCCTCCCGGAGCCTGGGGAAACAAGCTCGCTGCACACCGGCAGGGCAGCAGCTCCCATAATTAAGCCGGCCCCACGGAGGAAGGAGCCTTGCAAAGCGAGAGCAGTCTTGTTTGCTGGAGTTTGCGCCTTTCTCAGGAAGTTCCTTGATTTCAAGCCAAGTCTCTCCACTTGGGTTTCTGCGAACAGTGTGCTGGCATTTCTTCTCAGCTATTTGACAGCGTTGTTTCCACATTAGGAATAGTATCAGCCCTTCCTGCAACCATGGGCCCTACCAAAGGGAAGGACCTTCCAGCGAGTTCCTAAAGTACACACTAGCTTGCAGCCTAAGGCAGACCCCAGCACCCCTGCTCCGAGCCCTCCCCAGTAGGCACTTCCAGGCTGACTCCCAGGGCTGGGAGCCAGAGCCCAGGAAGTTCAAGACTTATTCGAGGCCCTGCAGCTGGACATGGCCAGGATGAAAAGCAAGGCCGACCACCCGAAAAGCCCAGGACTCACCCCGTGCCTGGGTCAGCCCTGTGCAACAGTTTGTTGGCATCAGCAGCATGAGTCCAGACTCTCCCAGTCCTGGGCACAAATGCATGCACACAGGATGGGAGGTAATCTTCACAAAACTCACTGGCTGTTAGCAGTTCTGACTCGCCGGCATGCATGGAGCCCTGTCTTCAGTTGGTTTGGGGTTCAATCCCTCCCTCAGTGAAAGGGCCAGCTCTGGAGTTTGCATTTTCACATTTCCTAATTCCATGATGAGGAAAGGGAAACTTCCTCTTCAATTGTGGGCCTGTCACCCCACACCTCTTTGTGTCGCGTTCAAGCCTGATCCACCCTCATGCCTACAGGGATGGTTGGGGACCTGGGAACCCCAAAGTTCCTGGAAAGCAGTTCCCCTGGCTCTCCCCAACTGCTATGTTCAGAATTTGCTGTCAACCCAAAGCCTGAATGCCAGGAGAGCAGAAAAGTCCCTTCCCTCCCACAGAAGATTCTGGATTAGTGGCTGGTACAGAGACAGGCATGCCCATCAAGCATGAGGGGGCTTTGAGGGAGCAGCAGTGAGACAGAAGCAGAGGGCAGAAAGATGACGACCCCTCCCCATCCACAGCCTGCTTATCCCACAGCACAGAGGAGAAAAGGCCAGAAGGTTGTCAAGCACAGTTTCTGTTGTTACTGTTGTCATCATTGTTCAGGAGCCTTTGCTTTTCTTTTTCTCTTCTCTTCTTTTCTTTTCATTCCCTTTTTGCATTTCTTTACTTGAGTGGGTGTTCCCTCCGTCTTCCCTTCCCTCCCTGTTTTTACATCCCCTCCCCACCCCCACACCCACCTGCATTGCGAACTTGAGCGATTGGAGGTCAAAACAAAAGTGGAGCACATCCCCTTTGAGCTGTGACCTTCAGCCCCTCTGCCCCTGCCCCAAGCATCCATCAGCTGCAGAGTGTAACATAAGCATCCCTTCCGTTTTGGCTCTATGTGGCTGGAGTGGCACTGTGGGTTCGAAGCCTCACCCACCCTGTCCCCACTGACAGAGCTCAGGGCTCCGGAGAAGGCAGGCCAGCGCTCACCTGTGGGGGCAGACGGCAGACAGCAAAGAACAGAGAAGTAAGCTCCTGTTAAGTGTAGATGGTCATAAGCCTCAGAAGAGAAAAAAGCAGAGCAAGAGAAATGTTGGGAGTGCGATTTTGGATAAAGGTTGTCTGGGATGGCCTCTCGAGGGATGGATGTGTGAGCCAAGTTCTGAATAAAGAGAAAAGGTTTGCATGGGACAATCTGGCAGAAGAGCAGTCTAGACACGGGAAAGGGCAGGTGTAATGTTGCTGGGGGAGACTTGAGCTAGCTGGTTAGAGGTACTTCTGACAGCTGCCCACTGAGCCCTTGCTGGGTGCAGGCACTGTGCTGGGTGCTGGGAGCTGGGGAGGTCAGGGAATCAGACAGACCGCAGTCTTCAGGGGCCTATGGAAAGGAGAGAAAACAATGGGGGGGGTGGATTGAAGGTGAGCCATGCTGGAGAGAAAATGAAGAAGAGGCACAGGGTTGCTGAGGGAGATGGGAGGGCTGAGACTGTAAACAGAAAAGGTGAGGGGGAGCCATGAGGCTCACTGGGAAGGAGCCTTCCCAGCAGAGGGAACTGCTTGTGCAAAGGCCCTGAGGCAGGAGTGTGCCAGCATTCCGGAAGAGCCAGGAGGCTGAGGCTGGAGACAGTAAAGAAGGATGAGAAAGAAAATGGCCTGAGGAAGGCCCTGACTTCGCAGGAGATATAGCTATTGAAGGGTTTAGACCAGTGAAGGGTGTGACATGCTCTGGCTTTTGTTTGAAAGGATTGCTTGGGCTGCCCTGCAGAGAATAGACTGCAAAGGTAAAGGGCAGCAGCAGGGAGACCAGGGAAGAGGGGTAGGGTAGGGGTGAAGTTAAAGTGGCAGGCAGAGCCCCGAGTCTGGAGATAGAGGTGTGGGACTCGTTAGCAGACAGATGGTATTTAAGACCGTGGCAGATAAGAGCAGCTAGGAAATGTGTGGGTGTAGATGAAGAAGAGAAAGAGTCAAAAGATGAGCCCTGGGGCCCTTGGCTGTGAGGGGATGGGGAGAGGACGGAGAACCTGGGGACCCATCTACAGCCAGGAAGCAGGGATGCGGCTTAGGGAGCATTGAGTGCCCAGCTGGGAAGGTCCCTGGGGAGCGGGAGGTCAGGAAAGAATGACCATTGCCAGCAGCTAGAGGGGACTGTGGCCCCAAGAGAGAGTCTATTTTAAGACAAGACAAATGAGTAGCCAGGCAAGGGAGGGGGGCAACATCCTTGAGTGGGTGCAGGGACCAGGGTGGGGCATCCAGACAGTGTGGCAGCAAACAGGACTGCCTCTCGGACATCAGGAAATGGGAGGCACAGCAGGCCTCACTTGGGGTGAGACAGGAAGCTATGGGAGAGCCCTCCGGCCCCAGGCCAACCTGATCCTCTTCGGCCTTCCCAGACACCTTGGCTACAACCCTTTATTGGAAAGTGCTTTTCATGTCTTTCTTTTACTTTTAAGCTATCCAACAGTAAAACGGACTTTTGGTGGGGGGTCAGTTCAGTGAGCTCCCACACTGCACAGAGTGGACCCAGGGCAGTTCCATCATCTGCTGGAATGTTTGGAGTCCCCAACAGCTAGGTTGGGGAGGGCCAGGCCTGATTCAATAGTCAGAGAGGAGGGAGGCTGCAAGGGATCCCAGTGATGTCAGCCACAGAGATAGGAGCCAGGGGGGGATCAAAAGACCAGGCTGTCAGGGGCTCCGCCCTTGGGGGTTGTGAGTCCCAGGGGCCTCCGGGGTCCTGGCAGATATGGCAGCAACAGAGGACTCTGCTGTGAAGGGGTTGGGAAACTAGGGGCCCTGGGACATGCTGATGCAGGGCACTGGGGTCAGGGACCGAGATGCCTCAGTGGTTTGGCCAGAGCCCTGCACAAGGACTGGAAGACCAGGGCTGACCCTCAGCCTCTTTCAGTTTGATAGACCCGTTAGCTATCCAAGGGGAGGTGAAAGAGCAGCGGTGCATGCTGGGATGGGGTGCATGCTGGCTGTAGACATAGGTGGAGGTGATACAAAGGGTATATATATGGTGTCCCTGGAGTCTGGGCTTTCGGTGGCACTGACAGCCTTGAGGGTGGCGAGGTCCCTTGGGGAGCGGCAGAGATGGAGAGGTGACCCGAAGGACTCCACCCTGAGCCTCTGGGATGGTCCCAGGTTGGAAGAGCAGCTGGAGGAGGAAGTAAGGCAAAGCATTGGGGGAAGGGCACTGTTTCGGCTCGGCCCTGGTTCCTCTTTTGCTGGGACCCACTGAACTCTGCTGTGGGGATATTCTGAAGCCGCCATGCGTGAGCTCGGCTAGGGCAGGCCTCTCTTCTTGAAACGTCTGCCGGTTCTCACCAAACCCGTGTCCCAGGAAGTCACTGTGCTCTTCAGTGTCAGCTGTCCTGAAAACAGCCCATCATAACACCAATACCAAGCAATTTGTTAACAGCCAAGGTTTGAATGCAGGGACGTGGGACCTGTAAGAAACTTGGGATGACACAAGCATAGCTTAGAGCCCACAACCGCATGTCTGTGTAAGCAGCCCTGGCCCTCCCTGCTGGTGACTGACTGCTCAGTGCCACACTTTGTCTACAGGCAGCAAACAAGGCTAGTGACGAGAGAGTCATGAAAGTGAGTATGATTATCCTTGGGAGGAACATTCCAGAGCTGCAGCAGCTGGAGAGGGAAGGGCTGGCTGCCCTTTCTGGGCCAAGACTTTGGAGTTCAGACAGGCACAGGGAGACCTGAAGATGGGTTTCAGCCGGGGTCTGGCCTGATCACGTGACCCAGGTCCAAATGAGGAGACCAGCTCAGCTAGAGGAGAGGGTGTAGCCAGGGGCATCGGATCACTGCTGCCAAACTTCGCACAAAGGTGCCCAGGGTCAAGGGCAGCAGAATCCAGCTTACTCTCCTTTCTGTGACTTGAGGGGTGTATCCAACAGCTGGAGCAGATACCCCACCACCACCACGCAGCTGCAACAAATGTCCCAGTAGCTCCCCCACAATTCTGGCACTAGAAAAGCCCCAAATAATGAGGCCACATCTGCAACGACTACAAAAAGTGAATTCTATTTCTTTTCATTAAAAATGTCAAATGATTCTCATTTCAGTTTCTGGGTTACCCCTTTCTCTGAAGCCAGTCTGGGGGAGTTAAGGAACTGAGTGCAAATAATTGGCCATCTGTAATCCAGACGATGTGACTGCACCAAATTCAGAGAAAATCCTAGCCAGATTTAAGATTTGGAGTTAGGAAATTCCAATTTTATGGAGCTCTTTGAATGGCCGTGATTTAGGAGCACGTGCTTGGCCACGCACTGACAGTCCGGCCATCCAGACACTGGAGGGTCAGTAGTGCGATTCACGGTCTAAACTAGGGGGCAGCAAACTTCTCCTATAAAGGACCTTAGAGTAATTATTTTTAGCTTTGCAGGCCAGGTCTCTGTCACAACTACCCAACTCTGCCCTGGGATCTTGAAGACAGCCATAGACAATGCAGAAATGAATGGACGTTGCTGAGTAGCAATAAAACTTTATTTATAAAACCAAGCTGAGGGACAGTGTTAGCCCCTGGGCCACAGTTTGCCAACACCCAGTCTAAACCAAGAAAACCAAGTCCTAGAACCTTTGACCTGGAAATGAGTATAGAACTGATGCTATGTCCACCCACTCACATAGGGAAGAGCTGGCTTCCCCATCTCAGCACAAGGCCAGCTGGCTCATGCAGGGCCCAGCAGAGGTCTTCCCATTGACTCAAACTTCTAGAACCAAGAGAGAACCCAGGTAGAGGGGGACCAGGGAGGGAACAGAGCAAGGCAGCAGCTCTGCAGCTCATAGACCTACTGACAGTTGAGCATTCACGTAAGTGAAGACGGCATCGAAGAAACCGAGAGGCTAGTTCTGGGAGCAAGATCCTGCAGGAGGTGTGGGAGGCGGAGGGTGCTGAGCTTGGCTGGGGCGAAGAGCAACCATAGCTGGGGATCAGGGCACTGTGGAGAGTTATGCTGATCTGAGGTCTGCCAATGCCCGTGGAGCAGCCAGGGAACAAGCCTGAGTAGAGGGAGGATGTGGCAGACTCCAGGAACCAAAAGAAGTTACCTGGCTTGGAAAGTGAAGAGGAGGAGGAGAACGCAGGGTGAGAAAGGCTGGAGGGGCAAGGAGCACCAGATTGCAAAATGCCTGTGATGGCAGGGGACACGAAGGCAAAAGGGTCTGCAAAGGGAAATGACAACCAATCTAGAGGAACCCAGCCGCGGGCCAGGGGCCCTGTGGGAGGCATGAGGAACCATCAAGTTGGATCAGGCCATCCAAGCAGGACAGGCTTAGTGGGTGCAAATCAAAAGTGAGGCCATTTTCAGTGTTGGATGCCTCCAGATGGGACAGTGGCAAGCTCTTATGCCCAGAGCTCTGAGGAGAGGCCTGGGCCACAGCCCCCGATTATAGCCAGATGAGCCCCATGGTGGTGGTCAGGGCCAGGAGGTGGACCCAGGCATATGAACAGAGAGGAGGAGGACCAGTGCCAGGTCAGGGCTCTGGGGCACCAAGGGACAGAGGAAGGAGAATACAGGACCAGAGCAGTGGCGATGTCAGGGAAGCCAGGAGGAGTTTTCAGAAAGAGGGACAGTCAGCTGTGTTGGGTGCCCCTGAGAAATCAAATGAGATGGAGACACAAAAGTAGCCAGTGGACTTAGCAGCAGAAAGACTGATGGCCCTATGGGTCTGGGCATGGCAGGTGCTGGTTATAGTCACAAGAGCTGGCGGGACAGAGAAGTGGTCTATAGGGAAGCCAGGGAGGGAGACCCACTTGAGAAAGGCCGGCAATGTGCCCATAGGCTGAGGACTTTCTGTTATCAGAAAGTTTTACAGACTCTCTGGGAAGAGGAAGTGGAGAGTCCACTCTCTAGCATTCTCCCTTTTTTGAACCACCTTTGTGTTCTACTAAATTGGAATTCAGATTCGGCAGAGGGCCGAGGGGCCACCTAAGCCTGTCCTCCCCTTCCCAGTGCTGGCACAGGGGAGGTGACAGCCAAGGGTCCCTTGCATCTATCACTCTTGAGCTCCAAAATATCTGCCCAGGTCGGCCTAGAGAAAGCCACTGCCACTTGTCCTGCCTATGGATCAGTTGATGAGACATGGACCCAAACCTGAAAATCGTTACCGTAACCAGGCAGAGCTGCCCCAATTGTTCCATTCCAATGGATGCACATTTGTCATGCAGTAACCTTGTGCTATTGATGTGGGTGGAACTTGCCAGCACCAGCCAGCCATTGACTATCTCCTTCCTTCCTTCCTTCCTTCTTTCCTTCCTTCCTTCCTTCCTTCCTTCCTTCCTTCCTGGCTTCCTTCCTTTCCTCCTTCCTCCCTTCCTTCCTTTCTCCTTCTCTCCCTCCCTCCCTGCTCCCACCTCGGGCCCCTGTCCTTCCACCTCCCACTCCAGATCCGGGTGGTGAAAGCATTCCGTAGCTCGCTCTATGAAGGCCTGGAGAAACCAGAATCCAAGACCTCCATCCATAACTTCATGGCAACGCCCGAGTTTCTGATCAATGACTACACCCACAACATCCCACTCATCGATGACACGGACGTGGACGAGAATGAGGAGCGCCTGCGGGCCCCCCCGCCCCCGTCCCCCAACCAGAACAACAACGCCATAGACAGCGGCATCTACCTGACCACGCACGGCACCAAGTCAGCTACCTCGTCAGTGTTTTCTTCCAGACCTGGGAGCCCGCTCCACAGCGTGGAGACGTCCCTCTAAGGGAAGTGCTCTCAGCACGCGCACACCGCACACACGCGCACTCGGCCAGGAAGGCGCAGGCCTGCAAGGAGCGCATGGCCCAGACGGCTGAAGGTGGTGCTCGCACAGCACTTGCAAGAAGCCGCTCCATCCGAGGCTTCTCACCCGGGACTGAGAAGGAGAAGGGAGAAACTAGAGCGTGAGAAGAGCTGTGTTTCCCTTTTTTCTATCGAAGCATTTTTTTAATGAACACTACAATTCCACCAGATGTTCGCTGTTTGGGCTGTGCGGTGGGGCGGGGGGCTGGTTGCAGCTTATGGGGCGTTTCACTGCACCCACCGGAGAGCAATCGGACCCACAGGTTCATTCAGAAAGAAAAATGATGAACATTGCTCTGCAGGGCCAGGAAGGATGCCCCGCCCGCACAGCCCACTGCTGGGAGCCGCCTGCAAATGTACCTGCACCACCAAGCGCCCCTCCCCCAGGACACATGAGCGGTCTGTATGTGTGTGCGTGTGTGCATAGAGATGTGTGTGCGTATAGACATATACGTACATATATGACCAGATGCATATTTAAAGTATAAGGAGCTATTTATCAGCATGATATTTCCATTCCTCTTATCAGGTGTTTTCATTTTGAAATTTCATTATTTATTGTGGCAGGTTTTTTTCAGGGAACGAGACTGTAAGAATATCTTTTTGGTTGCTTGCCCCCCCCCCACCGCTGCCCCCCACGTTCCGCCCAGCCTCCGTTCTCCATCCCGGTCCTCCCTCCCGCACAGTTCCTGGGAATGTTGCTGTAGAGATTCCTGAGAAGGTTGAGGAGAGAGATACGAGGCCAGAGCAGTTAGAATTGGAACTTTTGCACTTTGAGACCCCTGCCTATAGAGGGAAAAAAAAAAAAAGCTTTCAATGGAATTTTTTATTTAAAAGGAAAATACCAAAGTATTGATGAGAATGATCCCCTCCAGTAGATGGAAAGGGGAGTTTTGCTCTCAAGTTTCCTTCAGTTTCAACTCCAGGTCCTGAATTCTGGCTGGTGGGCTTTCTTTGTCCACGCTCCAACCTCAACAATATGAAGTGCTGCTGCCCCCCGCCTCGCCCACCCTTTGGGAGAACCCAGAATCCCGGAGCAGCCCCAAGAGAGCCAGGTCTGGAGGTGGGAGTGGGGAGAGCACCAAGAGTCAGGCAGAAAGTGGTGGAGGAAGAGGTACCCTCCAAACCCAAGAGGAGCTGACACAACCGCAACGGAGAAGTTGGGCTGAGGGGTCTGTCAAGTGACTGGGGTCAGTTCTCAGTCGCCACCTGCCAAAGCACTCTTCCGACCCGGGTCTTCTCATTCAAGGACAACTATGACCCACAAAGGCATGGATTCATGTCTGCAGCCACCTACGGTGACATGGGGGAAGCAGATGCAGGAGCAAAGCCCCCGGGAGCAACGGCACCTCGCCACTATCGCTCCAGTCACACCCGTGGCTCTGTCTCACGAGCCCGGAAGGCTGAGGAGGTCAGCTTTGCCGTGCCGGCTGAGCACCCTGTCTGCAGGTGGGAGAGCTGGGCCTGGGCTCCCCAGACGGCTCCCTCGGGGACCTCTCCTTGCAGCATGGGCACCCCTTGTGCCAAGCCTCATTTTCCCCTGAATGCTCACTAAGCAGGGAGGGAAATGCAGAAAAAGCAGAGGTTCCTTTACCTTCTGGTTCATCTGTCCTGTGTTTGCAGAGAGGCAGGTGTGGTCCGACCGTAGCTTGCACATGCGCCTATTGCTTGGGCCTGAGGCTGAGCCGCTGAGGGACAGCTGGGAGCTGAGGGACATGGGTCAGAATGGAAATGCAGCAAGGCTGGCTCACCCGTCATGTCCCCTGTGCCACACCCACCTGCAGGGGACTTGTCTCACCTCCACCTGCATCTGTGAGCACCTGGGTCGACATCCAAAACATGCTCAGTTCCTACTGTTAACATGAATGCCATGTCACCCCTGAGCAGGAGGAGTCAAATCTCGGGCAAACGAATTCCAGTTAGAAAAGAAAATCCCACTTAAAATGCCAGCTACAGATAACTTAAAGCCATCCCTTTATTCCAAAGGGCACATTGAGAATGTTACCCATTTGTAAATTGTTCCCTAATGTCCTTGTTTAAACAACAAAAAGGGCAACTCAATTTGTTGAGGGTCTGTGTGTTCTTAAACTAGAAATAAAATTGGAAATCTTTCAATTGAAGAAGATAAGCCGCATATGCTCTGCTCATGGGCTTCTTTTCATTCTCCGTTAGAGACACCCTGGTAGAACAAATGGTCAGTATAGATGAAACAGAAACCCTCACTGCTGCTGTACAAAGTTGCCTACTGTGTGTGTCCATTGTTTTGTCCCTAGGTTGCCTTTCCTTGGGGTGTGGGGTTCAGGAAAGGGGCGCCGTGACCTCAGATTGTCGCTCTGGTTTCTGTACAGTCTTCGGGCCAAGGGACCTGTCTTGTGAGGAAGCCCCCTCTATAAAGCATATTATACGGAATGGCTTGGTCAACTGTGTTCAGTTATTAAATATGTTTTACATTTTTATCTGCCTGTTATAAAGACGAACAAAAATTATCTTAATGAGGAAGACCAAATGCATAATAATTAAAAGTCTGTAGTTGAATTTCCTAATTTAAAGAATAGACCAAAATTTCTGTGTATTAAAAAAAAAAATGAAAGGCTCCTACAGGCCCAGTCTGGGTAACATGTGTGATTTATTAGTCGGTGAATTCTCATTTGGAAGGAAAATGTGGTGTCTTCATCCACTTCACCAAGCTCAGATGAGCCCCGGGAATGGCAGAGCTGCCCCCTGGGTGTGCAGCCCCCTGTCCAATCCTTATGGAAGGGAGAAAGGGCTCGCCTACCCTGTAGGGTCAGAGGCACTGCAGCAGAGGTTTGCATGGTGGTCCTCTGTCTGGACCTAGAGGGGCATCACCTGAAGGTCCAGACAGGCATCCTCGAAGGAAGGGGAGGGGAGGGGCCGCCAACCCAAATGCACATGTGCAGACTCCCTTTTTTTTTATTGTGGCAAAATATATACAACATAAAAGTCATCACTCTCCTGACCGTTTTTAAGCAAACAGTCCAACGGCATTAAGCGCTTTCACAGTGCTGTGCAGTCATCCCCACCATCCGTCCCCAGAACCTTTTTATCTCCCCAAACTGAAATCTGTTCGCGTTAGACACTAATTCCTCATCCCGCGCCCCACAGCCCCTGGTGCCCACCGTCCTCTCTGTCTCTCTGAGTTTGATTGATCTAGGAAGCCCGAAGTGCAATCATACAATAACTGTCTGTAACTGGCATCGTGTCCTGAAGCTTCACGCATGTTGTAGCCTATGTCAGAATTTCCTGCCTTTTTAAAGCTGAATGACTTCCCATTGTGTGGTTAGACCCTATTTTCTTTATCCACTCATCCATCAGTGGACACTTGGGTTGCTTCTACCTTTTGGCCACTGTGAATCATGCTGCTGTGAACATGGGCATGCAAATATCTGTTTGTGTCCCTGCTTTCATTCCTCCTGGGTCTACATCCAGAAGTGGGATTGCTGGGTCATTTGGTAATGCTAGGTTTAATTTTTTGAGGAGCTGCCAAACTGCTTTGCAAAGTGGCTGCACCATTTTAAATTCCCCCCCGCCAGCAGTGCACAAGGGTTGTAATCACAGACTTCCTCTTCAAGCCAAAGCCAGGGAAAGAATACCCATTATTTCACTCATTCACTTGCTCACCAGGTCATTCCCGTATCTGTTCCTTTGCACACTGGGCGTCTCTGAGCACCTGCGTGGGGGACATTTGTGCTCTGTGACCCAGCCCCTCTGCTCTACCAGCAGAGCCACAAAGGCAGCTCTGGTCCAAAACTTGCAAATGACTACCACGGTGACAGAGCCAAGATTACCCGCATCTCCTTTCCCTGTGTTTCTATTTCACCACTCCACACACCACCCTTTCAAACTTGGCGGCGCCCCCGGATGCCTTTTCCAGGGAAGCTGCCAAGAAAGGAAAAAAATGGCTTCTAAGTTCCCTCCCAACCACCAGAGTCCATATTTCTTAAAAAGGCAAAAGGACACATAACAGAAAACAGCTGACAAAGAGCTAAGAGCCCTTGCTTCGTTGATGCGCGAGTCCACCTTGAACCATAAGGCTGAGCATGTCCAGATGGGGCCAAACGCCATGTCCAGAGAGCTGGCACCTTATGGAGAGATGTTGCACTCCCCCCAAATTGCTAATTTCTGCCTGTGGAGACTCTTTTCCACTCCTGCTATCAGATATGGCACAGGTTCCCGTGGAAAAAAATTGGTAGTTAGCCAAATGAATTGAGGCAAGGAAGCGCTACGGCACCCATCCCTTCACAAAGCTGGCCAACATTTCACCACCCAGCAGCACCCTGGGAGCAAAGGTGCGCCCCGGAAATCTGAGGAAGGCCCAGTATGAGTTGACAAATACCACACACTGGTGGGAGGGGGGCGGGGGGGCTAAAATAACAGAACAGTTGTCCTCGTCCCCCTTGCTCCGGAGGCCGGAAGGCAGGAATCCACGTCGGCAGGGCAGCGCTCCCTCCGAAGGCTGCAGGGGCCAAACCTTCCTTGTGTCCTCCAGCTGCTGGTGTTGCCGGCAGCCCTTGGCCTTCCTTGGCTGGTAGACGCGCCACTCCTGTCTCTGTCGTCACGTGGCCTTCTCCCTCTGCACACTCCATCACTGCGTCTCAGAAGGACACCAGTCATCTTGGATTCGGGCCCAGCTTACTCCTGTAGGATCTCACCTCACGTTGACAATACCTACAAAGAGCCTGTTTTCAAATAAGGACCCAACCCCACGTTCCAGGAGTTAGGACACAAATACATCTTTCGGGGGACACCATTCACTCAACCACAGCTGGAAAGGAAGAAACTAGCCGAGTTCCTCACAGAACCTGGATTGCTCCCCTCCTTCCACCCGTTTGACAGACCAGGCAAAGCTTGGCCATTTATCACTTTACAGTAATTAAGATGTGCTCTGGACTAAGAAGTTCCTGGAAACTTCGAGTTTTAGAAAATCTTATCTCCACCCCTCATTGCTGACCAGTGCCTTTCCTTCCTCTCTGTTGCAATGACGGTACACTGAAGGTGGAGCTTCCGGCCCCAGGGGTGTCAGGAAAACAGAGACAACCCCTGAGTGGTAAGCACTGACAGGACAGGCCCAGAGGCCAGCACGTGAGGTCTGCAAGTCCCGCACACAGGGCAGCACGACAGGCACAGGGGTGGGTTAAGGGATTTTAAAATAATCAGAAAAAATAAAATAAAAATAAAAGTAGCAATCAGCAACCCGTCTGAGATCACTTGGTTCAACCTGCTCAATTTACAAAGTGGGAGACGGAGTCCCTTAGGAAGAAAGGAACTGGCCTGCTATGCGGTCATCATAAAAGGAAGCCTAGAGCTACAAAATCTCCACGGAGACTGCCGTTGGCCCCAGCAGACCAGAGCCTCTGGAGCCATGCTTTCCTGGTTCGGCACAGGGGCTCTCAGCCAGGGGTGGGGATGTTCACCAAATCCCTAGAGAGCTTTATTCAACCATCCTCCCTGCTTTCTGGTAAGTCCTGGGGCAGGGGTGGGGAGCAAACAGACTGGCACAGATGCAGATGGAGAGAGCTCTCCAGAGGGTTCTCCCGTACCCTCCACCTAGCCCTCCAATCCAGAGCAGGGGGTTCTGTTTTCTGAGAGCTAAGAAAATGACCTCCCATCAAGTGTGTGGGGGCCAGCTGCCTCGCTGGAGGCTAAACCTTAAGAGATCCAAAAAAAAAAAAAAATTGAAGCCTCTATAAGAGCCTGTGATCTGGTCAGGGGAGAGAAGACAGAGACTCCAAAAGTGAAACATCTGTTGCCCGATCCTATTCAAACCAGCAATAAGTGCTGGCCAAGGGCCGCGTGGGGTCAATGCGGGACAGGTGAGGCTGGGGTCCAGGGGGTGGTGCTGGGGCCCAGCCTGTGGGGAGGAAGCACAAGAGGCAGACGAGGTACTTTTTGAATAGCAGAAGACAGAAAGGACCAGCAAGAGAGCCAGAGCTGCTCGCACAGAGAGGCCTGCGGGCTGGCCCCTCACCACCACTCCGTGCTCAGAGTCCTTGTCCTTAAAGAGCTCCCAGTGGAGCTGGGCGGACATATATGGAAAGAACACAGTGGAAAAGCGGACATTTACTCGGATCTCTCATCCTGAAGACTAACACAGTTGCTAAGTAAACTCGAGCAAGCCCTGCTGCCTGACTTGTCACCAGTGTGTGGCCCCTCCTGTGTCTCCTCTACCAGAGACAAGCATTCGGAGGCAGCCTGCTGGACCCCAGGCACTCCAGCCAGCTCCCACACCTGCGGGTGCCAGAGAGCATGGCAGCCAGTATCCAGAGCCCATGCTCCCCTGGCAACAACTTCCCAAATGCAGGGGAGCACCTGGGACAGTCCCCTGGCCCCACACCATCATGTACTGAAGGACAATTCCATCAGCGTGTGTCGAGCCCAGTGGGGATTCCCAGGGAGAACAACCTAGGCTGCTCTGTTTCTCTAATGCACCCAAAAGCAGGTCTCCCAGAAGTGCCCTTTGAGTGGGTCAGGAGGGTGTGGTGGCCCTGAAATTCTCTAGGCTGTCCATCTAGACTTGCTGTTTGGCACTTAAGAAAAAACTATCAATTACTTTCTAGTTACATTTTGGTCAGATCTGAGTTTGGGGAACCCAAGTGATACTCCCTAATCCCTCTCTCCAAAACTGATGCTCACTCACTGAAGGGGACAGGTGTCAAGCTCTGCAAATGTCCCAGTGGAGGAGTGAGGACATGGGGACTCCTTCAGGGGACGCCACCATGACGTGAGCACACGCTGGGCCACCATGCCCTCAGAAAGCAATGGAGGCACAAGGGGCCATTCCATCCGGAGAGAGCATTTCAGGGGAAACCGAGGTAGGACAGCACCCAGAGCAGCCCAGGCCACAGAGCAAAGACAGGGCATGGCCATTGCTTTGTATCATCTTTTATTATACAAAATAAAATTCCATCTATGTTGCACATTCATACTTCCTATAAATCTGGCTTTAAAAAAATCCCCAAGGGTGCAGTCTCATCTGTTCTTTGATTTTTGCTTCCAATGATGTCACACCTCAACTGCAGTCGGTGTCCTCTCAAAGGACAAAAGCAGACACGGATGCCTTGGGGGCCCTTCCCCTGGCGCACCCCGGCCTGCCCGCAGGAGGCACAGCTCCCATCACTGTCTGGACCACAGCTGCCAGGGACAGTCAAAGCATGAGAATCAAAGTGGCAGCAGGTCATCGCCTTCACCAGCCCATCTCCAGCAGCACAAAACCAGTCCTCCCAGCTGGTCTTCTGGGGACCAGCCGTCACAGCGATGTGGTGATGCCGTCCCCAGGCAGCCGAGCATCCCGGGCTTCTCTTTGGGCAGGCCTGGACCAGGGCCTTAGGGGATCTCTGTGTCCATGGTATAAATCTGAATGAGATCAGACACAATGTTATCAATGATTGGCTTGGTAAGGTCGTCACTAAACACCTAGAAAGGAGAAGGAAAACAGGTTCTGATTAGACTCCCTCTGTGTTAAACAAGGCACCCACCACTAAGCGTGGAATCACACTGCACAGGGGGGATGGCACAGGGACTTGGCTATCAGAGATGATAGTGGCTCTCTGCAAAGCCAGTTCATTCCCAGCCTGCCAAGGCTGGCCACAACGCAGAGAGCATTGCAGATGGAAGAGGCCTCGGTGATCATCTGACCCAGATAGGACAGGGAGCTGGTGACAGAGCTGGGCCAGGAGTTCATTTCCAGAAGTAAACAGGCTAGACCACTGAACCCCACTGCACCCTGGGCTAGCCCCTGGAGAACACCTGGACCTGTTCTATAACCTGGACCAGACATCCTCCTGACCGTGCTGGAGAGCTTATAAAATTGTCAAGGGAATGCCCAGGGGCCCAAACCAAGAGGGGTGTGCAGCTCAGGGCTAACCCACATGCTTCCAAGGAAGTTCCAGCCCTTGCCCAGCCCCTGGGAAAGGACCTCTGGCCCCTTGCACATCCTGCCCAATGAGAGGGTATCAGTCCCCCTGGGACTGAGCTGGGCCACACCTCTCAGCTTCATGTCCAGGGGTGGGGGCGTAGCAGGGGTGCAGAGACTCAGTCTCTGAGGTCAGCCCCACGGGAGCTCCAGGCTAACGGGACCAACCCTGCACTGAAGTCCCCGGACACCACCGCTCAGGGAAGCTTCCCTGGTGGCAGGGCCCCGGGCAGGCTGTCACACAAGGCTGCGGGAGAAACAGCACTGCTGCACGCCTCCCCTGGCAAGGGACCTGGAAGCTCACGCCTGGTCTCTCCTGGACCTGGCCCTATGCTCCTTTTGTCCTTGCTGATTCTGACCTGTGTGCTTCCACTGTAAAGAAGCATAACAACCGTAACCAGGAGCCCTTATACGGCTCTTCTGAGTTCTGCGAGCCCTCCTAGTGAAGCATCGAGCCTGAGAGTATTCTTGGGGACCCCTGATGACACAGGAAATAAAAAGCAAAACAAGGAGATCTTGGTTAGATGCTGTGGCCCCCTGGGCCCAGGGGTTGCTGCCTGGGGAACCAAGGTACCAGTAAGGTCAAGACCTTGGGCCAAGCCAGGGCAAAAACTAGACCTGAGTCCACCCCCTCCATGGCCCCCAAAGAAAGCCAGAGCCCTCCATAAGCTACTGCCACAAGTAGGAAACAGTGGCCTAAAAATCCCAAGCCCTGGCTCATGAAGATCAGCCATCTCGCCCCAGACTCTAGGTAGAAAATCAATGCTTCCGAAATATAGGCTCGGGCTTGCTCGCCAAGGTCCACTACTTGTGTGTTGCTGGGGACCCCAAGCCAAGAAAAGACTGTTAAAAAGTAGTCCCAGGGGCGCCTGGGTGGCTCAGTCATTAAGCGTCTGCCTTCGGCTCAGGGCGTGACCCCAGAGTCCTGGGATCGAGCCCCACATCAGGCTCCTCCACTGGGAGCCTGCTTCTTCCTCTCCCACTCCCCCTGCTTGTGTTCCCTCTCTCGCTGGCTGTCTCTCTCTCTGTCAAATAAGTAAATAAAATCTAAAAAAAAAAAAAAAAAAAAAGTAGTCCCGGGGCCAAAAGGTGGAAGCAATCCAAGAGTCCACCCCTGGAGGAATGCACACACACAGTGCGGTCTGTCCGTACCACGGAACAGTATTCAGCCTTCATAAGGACAGACATTCTGACACCTGCTACAACACGCTACTGCTTCAGAGTCAGTGCCTCATCCAACCCGGAGGCCTCACGCAGCTTGGCACAAAGGCCTTCCTCGCCACGGTCTCACTCAAGTGCAGGCAAGCTTCTGGTGCAGAAGCACCTCATGCTCTCCCAAGGCTTCTGACCAGCATGGCAAAGCCCCAGCCCCTAGCAGACGAGGGACAACAGAGAGGCGGTTGCTGCAAGGAGTGGCAGTGGAGAGCAAGCGAGGAGGAAAAGTATTTCCCAACTCAGACGTCAGCGTCCAGGGCTGGGCAGGCAGGCGGTGGGGGGGGGGGGGGGGGGCATCACCCAGAGGCATTTATCATAAGGCAACTGGTCCTTGCACGTCACAAGCCCCCAAAGACCCCCAGATTCTGTATGCTCCTGGTGCATGTGGCCCAGAGCCAACCAGAAAAGGTGAAGAGCTAAGTGACTAGGAGTTTGCCACCCCACTCCTTCCCAGTCTTAACAATCACTGGAGAAGGCTGTGCTGCCCAGAAAGCGGGCTGGCAGTCGAACTGCTTCCCGGCACCCTCCTCCAGTGAGGGCCAGGAGTGGGAGGTGGAGGCGATAAGGCGGTGCCCGGGCAGGTTCAGGAGCAGGTGAAAAGAAAGGAGAGCAGAAAGGAAGACACACAGAGAAGAGGGCCAGACAATGGGATACAAGTGATGACATCGCAGACCCAAGCAGCCAAGAGACAGGGGCTACCATGCCCACCAAATGCCCTCAGAAAGCAGGGCCGGGAAGTGGCAGCCCCTTCTGCTACCACCCGCTTCCAACAGAGCAGGACACTATGGTCACATGATCTGGAAGTCCCTGAGAAGCCCCAGCACGGAGCAATACTTTCTGTCTCCACAGATCCCTTTCAACCCCTTGCTGCCAGAGGAGGTGCGTCTCACCGGAGACCAGGGCTGCAGATGTGTCTGCTCACAGATGCATGAGCACCTACTATGTGCCAGGTCTAGGCGCTGGACCTAGGGCAGCTGATAAAGCAGACAAGATCCCTGACCTCCCGGCACCTGCTATCTGGTTAGCTGCAGGGATTCGACAGACAATAAAGGACAAGAGAACAAACAGCAGGAGAAGCCAGGGGGTCTCCACAGAGGGCCAGCAGGCTGGGGGAGGAGCATCAGGAAAGGAGGAGCACCATGAGAGCCAAGAGCTGCAGGAACGGAGGGGGAGCCAGGAGCAGACCCAGAAGGGCACCCAGGGGGCACCCTCTGTTCAGGCAACAGATGACCCATTTTAGAAGACTTCTGGCCACTGGCAGTTTGCTGGGGAGGGAGGGTGCGCAAAAAGGAGAAACCTTCAGGTACCGCGAACGCTGCTTGCAGAGACCCTCCTGCAGGGCAAGGCCAGACAATGAGGTGTTATAAGAAAGGAACAGCAAACTAGACTCAGGTCTAATATAGGAAAGGGAAAACCAGAACTGATCTAAAATGCTATTGTGAGAAACAGTGGGGACTACTCAGAGAAAATCGACAGGACTGTGGAAGTCCTCGAGGGCAGC
>NW_024423319.1:2259560-2271441 GCF_017311325.1 Ursus maritimus | reverse complement strand
AGGAGCCCTTATACGGCTCTTCTGAGTTCTGCGAGCCCTCCTAGTGAAGCATCGAGCCTGAGAGTATTCTTGGGGACCCCTGATGACACAGGAAATAAAAAGCAAAACAAGGAGATCTTGGTTAGATGCTGTGGCCCCCTGGGCCCAGGGGTTGCTGCCTGGGGAACCAAGGTACCAGTAAGGTCAAGACCTTGGGCCAAGCCAGGGCAAAAACTAGACCTGAGTCCACCCCCTCCATGGCCCCCAAAGAAAGCCAGAGCCCTCCATAAGCTACTGCCACAAGTAGGAAACAGTGGCCTAAAAATCCCAAGCCCTGGCTCATGAAGATCAGCCATCTCGCCCCAGACTCTAGGTAGAAAATCAATGCTTCCGAAATATAGGCTCGGGCTTGCTCGCCAAGGTCCACTACTTGTGTGTTGCTGGGGACCCCAAGCCAAGAAAAGACTGTTAAAAAGTAGTCCCAGGGGCGCCTGGGTGGCTCAGTCATTAAGCGTCTGCCTTCGGCTCAGGGCGTGACCCCAGAGTCCTGGGATCGAGCCCCACATCAGGCTCCTCCACTGGGAGCCTGCTTCTTCCTCTCCCACTCCCCCTGCTTGTGTTCCCTCTCTCGCTGGCTGTCTCTCTCTCTGTCAAATAAGTAAATAAAATCTAAAAAAAAAAAAAAAAAAAAAGTAGTCCCGGGGCCAAAAGGTGGAAGCAATCCAAGAGTCCACCCCTGGAGGAATGCACACACACAGTGCGGTCTGTCCGTACCACGGAACAGTATTCAGCCTTCATAAGGACAGACATTCTGACACCTGCTACAACACGCTACTGCTTCAGAGTCAGTGCCTCATCCAACCCGGAGGCCTCACGCAGCTTGGCACAAAGGCCTTCCTCGCCACGGTCTCACTCAAGTGCAGGCAAGCTTCTGGTGCAGAAGCACCTCATGCTCTCCCAAGGCTTCTGACCAGCATGGCAAAGCCCCAGCCCCTAGCAGACGAGGGACAACAGAGAGGCGGTTGCTGCAAGGAGTGGCAGTGGAGAGCAAGCGAGGAGGAAAAGTATTTCCCAACTCAGACGTCAGCGTCCAGGGCTGGGCAGGCAGGCGGTGGGGGGGGGGGGGGGGGGCATCACCCAGAGGCATTTATCATAAGGCAACTGGTCCTTGCACGTCACAAGCCCCCAAAGACCCCCAGATTCTGTATGCTCCTGGTGCATGTGGCCCAGAGCCAACCAGAAAAGGTGAAGAGCTAAGTGACTAGGAGTTTGCCACCCCACTCCTTCCCAGTCTTAACAATCACTGGAGAAGGCTGTGCTGCCCAGAAAGCGGGCTGGCAGTCGAACTGCTTCCCGGCACCCTCCTCCAGTGAGGGCCAGGAGTGGGAGGTGGAGGCGATAAGGCGGTGCCCGGGCAGGTTCAGGAGCAGGTGAAAAGAAAGGAGAGCAGAAAGGAAGACACACAGAGAAGAGGGCCAGACAATGGGATACAAGTGATGACATCGCAGACCCAAGCAGCCAAGAGACAGGGGCTACCATGCCCACCAAATGCCCTCAGAAAGCAGGGCCGGGAAGTGGCAGCCCCTTCTGCTACCACCCGCTTCCAACAGAGCAGGACACTATGGTCACATGATCTGGAAGTCCCTGAGAAGCCCCAGCACGGAGCAATACTTTCTGTCTCCACAGATCCCTTTCAACCCCTTGCTGCCAGAGGAGGTGCGTCTCACCGGAGACCAGGGCTGCAGATGTGTCTGCTCACAGATGCATGAGCACCTACTATGTGCCAGGTCTAGGCGCTGGACCTAGGGCAGCTGATAAAGCAGACAAGATCCCTGACCTCCCGGCACCTGCTATCTGGTTAGCTGCAGGGATTCGACAGACAATAAAGGACAAGAGAACAAACAGCAGGAGAAGCCAGGGGGTCTCCACAGAGGGCCAGCAGGCTGGGGGAGGAGCATCAGGAAAGGAGGAGCACCATGAGAGCCAAGAGCTGCAGGAACGGAGGGGGAGCCAGGAGCAGACCCAGAAGGGCACCCAGGGGGCACCCTCTGTTCAGGCAACAGATGACCCATTTTAGAAGACTTCTGGCCACTGGCAGTTTGCTGGGGAGGGAGGGTGCGCAAAAAGGAGAAACCTTCAGGTACCGCGAACGCTGCTTGCAGAGACCCTCCTGCAGGGCAAGGCCAGACAATGAGGTGTTATAAGAAAGGAACAGCAAACTAGACTCAGGTCTAATATAGGAAAGGGAAAACCAGAACTGATCTAAAATGCTATTGTGAGAAACAGTGGGGACTACTCAGAGAAAATCGACAGGACTGTGGAAGTCCTCGAGGGCAGCCTCTCCCCCAGACTCATGCTCTACAAACCATGCTGTGGATTCAGCAGGTCCAGGGGAGGCCGGCGAATCTTTCGATCATCAGCCTCATTATCTGCCATCTAGCCATCCGCCCACCCATCCATCTTCTGTCATCCATCTCTGTGTCCACCCCTCTACCCATCTGTCATCTATTGATCTATCTATCATCTATCTGCCTGTCCATTATCAATCCATCTTTTTAGAGGACTCCCTATACTTCTTCTGATGTGAATCCAAGTTTATTAACCTCCGATCTATAGCAAGCTCCTGCTCAATTCAATAAAAGTGCTTGGCTGAACTAAGTGACTCTCAACTGGGGTTGATCCCCACCCTGGGACACTTGGTAACGTCTGGAGACATTTCTGGTTGTCATGATGGGGCATCTACAGGGTAGCAAAGAATGGTCTTGCCACAGAGAATGATCTAGCCCCAAATGTCCACAGTGCCAAGGGGGAGAGCCCCTGCCTTAGACGATTATGACGGGGTACGTTCAAGCTTCAATATTCCTAAGTAGCCCATATCTTCCTTCACGGATAATTACTGCAAAGAAACACGGACAAGTCCTCAGGCAAAGGAAAGGGGAGACACACCAGCACACTGAGCAGTCACCTCACCTGCCACCACGGCTTCTCGGCCTCGGCCTCGGCGGGCACCTCAACCCCATAGGCCTGCAGGGCCAGGTGGAGCACCGCCACGGCTATGTGCTGAGCCCGGAACCGGAGGCACAGCCCCCCATGGTAGCTGTCCCGCAGCAGGGCCCAGGCAGTGACGGAAATGGGGGTCCTCTGCCAGCTGTAACGATTCAGCCAGTTCTTGAGGGAAATCAGGTAGTGGAGCAGGTACTGCAAAGACATACCAGTCAGCCAAATGGCCTTTGGGGCTCCAGCCCCCAAGACACCTGACTCCTCACTGTGAGGCACCATGCCCCCGCCCCACCACCCACCAGCCACTCTCCCCCTAAGCTGTCTCGACAGGAATAAAATACAAACTGGATCGAGTCATCTCTCTGTTCAAGCCCTCCAACTGCTCCCTGTGTCACTTCGAAAAAAGCCCCAGGGCCTTCCACTGGCCTCCAAGCCCTGCCCCGCCCCACCCTGCCCCACCCTCCCACCATGTTTGAACATGCCAAGCACGCGTCCCCTCCGGGCCTTGGCATTCACTGCTCCCTCTGCCTGAAATTGTCTCTTCCCCCAACCCAGTGCCCGTGTGCCCACCCACTCTCAACTCCTGGCTCAGCTCCTGGAACCTGCCCAAGCCTCTCTCAACGGCCACTCCTACCCCAGTCCCTCTCCATCACCTGGCCCTGCTCTAGCCGTCGTCAGAAATCATTCCGCATATCCCCTTGCCCAACTCAACATAAGCTCCAGAAATAGCGTCCTTATCTCCCAAACAGAACCCTGCACCCATGTGCCCAGCCTGAGGCCAGGGGCTGCCCGGAGACAGGACGCCTGCTTTCAGGAGGACTAAGACTGGCGACCGTGTTTTCCGGGAGTGCTGTCCTTGGCTGTAAACTCAATGGCTTTTCAGCTCAGCTGTCTGTCGTCTCCTGCTCTGGGAAGACAGCCCTTTGCTTGAACCGCCTGATCTACAAAGACACTGATAAACCCGCTCCACAGGCTTGAGCGCACATGCATGCAACTCCCGTACGCCCCAGATGGCGGGCTCATCGGCTGCCGTAGGCCCCGTCCCAACCTGACCTAAGGGGAAGGCTGCTAGACTCAAGGCAACGCTGAACCCCACTGCCCCCTTGGCAGATGCTGTTCCTCCTCAGACAGAGATCCAGGGCGGCTCCTGCCTTCCCCTGCATCATGCGACCAACCGTCCAACCGACCAGCCGGAAACACAACTATTTTAAAATCTCTACCAGGGCTTCCTGGGATTAGAAAGGCAGTTTGGAAGGGTGGGGTGAGATTATAAGGACCCCTGTTGGTGATGGGAGTTGTTTTGCATTTCAACTGTGGTGCAAGTAACAACGCAGCAACACCCAGAATCCTTGGCAGGGGAGGGGGCTGCCTCAGTGCCGAAACCCTGGCTGTCATATTGATAGGCGTTTTGTGAAATGTTTCCATTCGGGGAGACTGGGCAAAGGATCTCTGCATTATTCCCTCCGACTGCTTGTACATCTACGATTACCTCAATACAAATTTCAATTAGAAAAAAAAAAGAAATCCTGTTCACAACCCATATCCCAACCCCCTTGTCCCAAGCCCCCACTGTCCCACATCTTTCCCTGCAGGCCACCCTTCCAAACTGCCCACATGGGGGCCTGGGGCCCCCAAAGTATCACATCTAAGTGCTCTAAGGGTTTCACACGTCCCTTTTGCTGCCGTCAGAACCAGTTCTATTGGTACTTACGTGTTCCTAGCAGTTAAAAGTGGCCTACTTAACTTTGTGACTCAGCTTTTCTTCTGGGTTTCGAAGTGCAGCTGAGCTGCATGTGAGCTCTGAGGTAGAGCAGCGACTCTCGGGGACAGGAACTCTGGGGGGTCATGAAACCAGCCCTGCTTCCCTGTGGCTCACTGAGCACACAATCTATGTGGGTCACGGGATGTGCAAGGGCTTCAGAGTCACATGGATCCCGGCTTGTGGCCTCGGCCAAGCAGGCCGAGAGGCAGAAGCTGAAATTAGAACTGCCTGAGAAAATCCAGGGAGTAGGGACAAGAGAGGCCACGCAAGCCAGTCATGGTGTTCAGCCAGGAGCCCCGGTTCCGAGCTGCGGCTCTGCTCTTCCTCACATACCCCACATGTTCGTGAGGGTTCCGTGGGTGCACTTTCAGAATAAAAAACAAAAAGGTTCATGCCTCTAGAAACAGTTGCCAATTCCCCAGCAGGTACCTTGTGTGGGTGCTGGAAGGAGACTTGGAAACGCAGGACTCTCAGCATAAGGAGTTCGCACTGCACTATACTGTCCCGGAGCGCCCAGAAGCGGGAGTCCAGCTCCAAGGGTTCACTGCCTGGGTGAAAGTACCTGCACGGAGAAACAGCAATGCTTATAGCAGCCAGGGAGGTGTCCCTGAGGAGCCCCTCAAGTCACATGGTGTCCAGACACAAACTCCAGTGTTCTTCTGGCATAGATAGGGCCAGTTCTACTGATGTGTTTATAAGTCATTCTTCGTCTACATGCCTACAATATAGGATAAAAACAGTAACCAACAGAGAAAAAAAGCCAGCTTCTAGTTTCAGCTCTGATGGGCTGTCCCATATCACTCAGCAAGATGTCAAGTGTAAAGATGAGCTCTTTGCAACGGCTCCAGGAGAATTGGAAGCTCTAGCACATGGAACTGATAGCACTTCCCATTACAGTCAGCCTGGTCTCAGGGACAGGCTTTACCACCTGGGACAGCAGTGCCCAGGGCTCTTACTCTGGGCCCAAAGAAGGTACTGAAACATGTCATGCAGAAGAATAAATGTATGTCAGCTTTATGTTCCCAGATTGTCTTTCCTTTGTTCCAGATCCTTCTGTCCTTATTTACGCCATATATATCCACAACACTCCCACATACACATGATCACCAAGATGTAAGAGACGAGGACTCACACTCAACTGATCAAAATTCTCTGCCAATGACTCAGCCTTCCTAGTTCCTCACTCCTTTTGCAACTTCCCCACAGAACCCCACCCGGGTGCTCATGTCTAATTAGTGATGCACACAATTTCCCCTCTACCGGTCCTCCCTGCTGGGGACCTGGCAATTACAGGTGGACTCTAGTGGCCCTCCTTTGGTTCCCTCTCCAGTTTTTCTCTTAGCCTTTCACGACACACTGCGAACCTGTCATGCTTAGGGAGTAGGGAATGCTTTTTCCATTACCTGTTTATTAAAAGAGAAGCAAATTTATAAATAAATAAATAAATAAATAAATAAACAAACAAACAAACAAACAAATAAATAAATAAATAAAAGAGAAGCAGCACAAAACAGTTTTCTTTCCTAATGATTAGTTTCTAGAAAGGTTACACCATACTGCTAGTCAGTAACTTTCCACAAACTGCTTTCTCCTGGGCCCCCTGGGTCTCAGTGCAGCCTGGCTGGCTAGACCCCCATATCCTTCCTCAACAGGAACACGGCTGCTTAGGCCCAAGAGATGCTTGTTAGCAAATCTGACTTGGTTTCTCACACCATCTTAATAAAACAATTGCCCATCTGGGTCCACACCCTCCTCTGCATGGGAAGGTCCTATAGGTCCCACATAATACAACTGGTTCGATCCATCCTGCCCAAAACTCCAGACGAATCTTCTTTGACACATCTCTCCAAGCTCCCTGTGCTCTAGCCATGCTCCCCCCACCCCATGACTCCAGCTCCTCTACACTCCTTTGGGCCTTTGCAACTTCCCTTAATCTGGCCCCAGCTTCTCTTCCACTCACCCCATGGGTTTCCGACACCAGGCTCATTCCTGCCTTTGCTGCTAGTGCTTCTTGCCCTGGTTCAAGACCACCCCGGTGCTTCCTTCTGAGCTCGACCACTGGCACCTGGAGGTCAGGGCCCAGTGGGACCCTTCTCTGCCCTCCCATTTGGGTGCATACCAGTGAGTCCTCCCAAAGGCCTGGGCCTGGAAGCCATTACCTGTTGGACACATTGATGATGTCACGAGTGCGCAGGTGCTGTTCCTCCACTTTGCCGGCCAAATAAAGGGAAGACATGGCGACCAAGTAGGGGTCGTAGGCATCCAGGTTGATCTCGCAGAAGAACTTATGGTAAATGGTACAAGCAGTGGCAATAGGAATGGACTGCATCCCTAGCTTGACACCTACCAAGAGAAGGCGGACAAGAGAGTACCTCAGTCCAGTGCTCACCCTCTGCTAGAGCACGGGTGGGGCTGCTGGGTTGGGCCCTAAGGGTGTACAGCCCTGCTCAGACAAGACCAACAGCTTGGAGCCTAGCTGCCACGGCTGCTGAGTCTCTCACTGGGTCCTCTACCTGAGAGGTTTTGAGCCAGGCTTCTCAGATTCTGTGGGGCTAACATTGCTGTTCTCAAATGCAGTATCCCCTTCAGTAGCACTGCAGATTCCACACTTCTACCAAGCCCCCCTGGTCACACCCAAGCTATGGATCAGCAGACCACACTAGGAGAAGCAAGCCTTCAGACTAGTCCTCATTAGCACCTGGCATGTCAGCCTCTGCACAACATCATGGAAAGGACCACACTGTTGTGTGTCTATTTCTACCTTAGCAAGCATTTAACTAGAGGTCGCCCCCCACCCCCACAGCTCACCTAACAAAAATCCTGCCAAGATGACAGCAGGGGAAAAAGGCCTCTGAGCATCAAACAGACACCACAGAGTCCCAATGTTACAACTAAAGATTATGCTCAGCCCTGGCTTCCTTGTCTGACGGTTGAAAAAGGCAAGAAAAGCAAGCAGGGTGACTGCCAAAGGCAACTGCAGGCAGAGCAGAAAAAAAGCAACTTCTGTGGCCACCAACAGGCACCAGGGAAGAAGACTGACACAGAACTCAAAAACCAGAACACATGGTGGTTCGATTTAGGGGTTAAAGCCCACGCCCCACCCCACCTCTGGACAGCTCCTAAGGAAATCACTGCCTTGGGTAACAGAACCAATATAAATTCACAAGGACCAGAGTTAACAAGAGAAGGTTAAATGACATCCAATAGACTGAAAGAAGGTGGGGAACAACCAACAATCATTAAGATTATATTCAGTATCCTCTCCCTAAGGTGTTTTAGTTTCCTGGGGCTACTATAACGAATTACCACAAACTCAGTGGCTTCAAGCAACACTATTGTTTCTCTTAGAATCCTTGTGGTCAGGAGTCCGAAATGAGTCTTAGGGGGCTAAGTTCAAGGTGTGGGCAGGGTGGGTTCCTTCTGGAGCCTCTAGGGGAGAATGTTTCCTTGCCCTTTCCAGCTTCTAGAGGTGCCTGCAGTCTTTGGCTCATGGCCCCTTCCTCCCTCGTCAGTCAGGTGAAGCATCTTCTAACTCTGTTTCCCTCATTCCATGGCCTTCCACTCTTCCTGTCACTCCTGCCTTTCTCTTTAAGGATGTGATAGGTGTGACTATCCTGGGCCCAGTGAATAATCTAGGGTAGTTCCCCCATATCAAGATGCTTAATCCCATCTGCAAAATCTCCTCCACCACATGAGGTAACAGTCACAGGGTCACAGGTTTGGGGGATTAAGATGGGGACATCTTTGGAGGACCAGTGTTAGCCTCACACAGGGAGCAAAGGCATATGCAATACTTTTTATAAAGAAGTCCTCAGAGAGCGGTACCTGTAAGAGCTTTTAGCATTTCAAGGTTTAAACTTCAGTTACATAGGCAGTTCCCACATGGGACTCCTCATTCCCAGAGATGTCAAATACGGTGGTATAGCTGCACATGACCCTCCAAGCCCTGTTTTATGTAGCAAATCCTCAAAGGGCAGCACGCTGCCCTCGTTTACATGGACCCTCCAAGCGGATGCACGGCAGCATATGGGAGGCCACTGCCATCTTTCTTCATACCTTGTGCAACTCTTCCTGGAAATTAAATGTACAAATCACTGGGCTTAATGGTCCTGCATCACTTCCCCAGACTACTGACCTTGACTTGAAAGCGGACTCACCCAAACCCCGCTCCCACAGAGTGCGCACAAAGTAACAAAGATCGGAAGTAACCGTCTGCTCCGAGCGAGATACTATTGCCAGAGAGGGAAACAGTGTTTCTACAGGAATCCGATTCGCTTCATTGTCTCGCCTCGGGAGCAGGCGCGCCTAACACCTCTGTCGACATCCCGGCAGGGTTTTCAAAACGCGAGCTGTACCCTGCCTGGGTCCTCGGTGTGACGGGACCTCGCCGACAGGGCTCTTCACGAGCCTCACCAAAGGCGGACTCCGAAAGGCTCCGAGAGACCAAGTGCGCCGGGAGACAGGTGTGCCTGAAGGCGCGGTGGGCCACCAAGCCGCGGACCCTCGGATTCCGCCACCGTCTCGCTCGGGCCAGCCCCTTTCCACGTCCTCTCTTTGGGCCTGCGCGCCCGTCCGCGAGGTGGCAGTGACCGTGTCCTCCTCGCAGCTCAACGCCTAGCACACAGGGCGCGGCGGAAAGCAGAGGCCTGTACCCCTGAGCCGGGCCTCTTCCCCCTGGCCAGCCGCGCCACCTCCCCGTCCTGCGCGTCCCCTCCTCCGGGAAGTGGGTTACCGTAAGGCCGGCCCTCTCCCCAGCCGCGGTTACCTGCCTCCATGATGAACCTCGTCACTCGGAAGTGCACCCTCGCCTCGGGTGCTGGCCGCCCCTCGGCACCCCGCGCCGTGTCCCCTCCTCCGCAACTGTCCGGGCCAACGGCCTCCATGAGGCCCCGCCCCGAGGCCCCAGACCCCCCGCCGGAAGGAGAAGGGGCCCCAGCGCGAGGCGACCGGCTCCGGGGGTCCTCGCGGCGGGCGCGGCCACCCGCCCCGCCCCGCCGGCCCCCCGCCCCGCCCCTGTCCTCGCCGCCCCGCCTCCCAGCTCCCCGCCCTGGGGTATGGCGGGGAGAACCGCGCGGCTGCGCGCAGGCGCAGGCGCAGGCGCAGGCGCAAAGGCCGACTCGGCCGGGTGGTGGCTGGCGTGCGCCCGCCCTGCCCCGGCACATCGCTTGCCCCGCCCTTGAGAACTGACGCTGGGTCCCCGGGAGGCTTATGCCCCGCCCCCGAGAGCCGCAAGCCTATTACCGCGCAGCTGGAACTAGCTGGGCTCCTTCGCGAGGGCGCCGCGAAGTCACGGGCACCCCCAGGCATCTTAGCTGCAAGTCCCTGCGGTCCCACTAAAGAGTCGCTCCAGGCTGGTGGTCCAGCGTGGTTTAGGACAGGGAGAGCTGGTGGTGACTGCCAACCCCCGGGCGAAGGGCGCTTACCTGTGCTCTCGCTGAGTCGTCGGCGACTCCCACCAGGAGAAATCACGTGACTCAGTGTCAGTGTTCGTAAAAGCTGAATCCAGCTTTGCCAACGTCTCTAGACAGGTAGATGAAGCCCCGAAGGAAATGTGAGAAGAATGAGTGCATTATGGGGTTTTGGCGCTGGATTTTCCTCTGCATCCCTTGGTGATCTGGCTTCTGCTCACCTTCCCAGGCTGACACACATTAGGAGTTTAACAAATGAAATGAATGTTGTTGAATATCCAGCTCACAATGCCATTTCACACTTTGTTCTTGTGCCTTCCACAAGCAGGATATCGTGCGTCAGGCATTGGGGATATAGAGCACCAGAGGGACTCCCAAACTAAAGACGCAGTCATCTGGGTCATTCTGGTATCATCGGATAGTTGCTATGATTTGAGACTCGGGAACTTTGAGAGGAAAAGGCCACTGCTCCCAAGGTCTTCTGCCAGGGTGACTGGACCTCGGTGAGGATCCTGATGGCTCCACCTCCTGACCCACCCAGGACAGCCTGTCTCCTTCCACAGCTTCCCCATCCCTCTCCCAACCCAACTCCCCCAAAGTCTTTTCACCAAGCCAGCCGTGGTCGTTTCCTCTGCCTGCTGTAACAAGTGATCACAAAGTGAGGTACTTAAAACAACAGGAACTCATCCTCCCATAGCTCTGGGGACCAGAAGTGTGAGATCAAGGTGTCAAAAGGGCCGTTATCCCTCTGCAGGCTCTAGGGTACAATCCTTCCTTGCCTCTTCCAGCTGCTGATGGCCCCAGGTGTTCCTCCGCTCATGGCCACGTCACTGCAGTCTCTGCCTCTGTTCTCACGTGGCCTTCTCCTTTGTGTGTCTCTGTGTCTGTCCTGTTACTTGTCTCCACATTTAGGGCCCACTGGGGAAATCCAGGATGATCTCAACTTGAGATCCTTCGCTTCGTTACATATGCAAAGACCCTTTTGCCAATCCCAGTTTCCAGGGATTACAATATCGGGAGCTACCATCTGGCCCACAACACCAGCCACCAGCCAGAGTGAGCTTCCTAAAATGTAAGCCTGAACGGGCTCTGCCCCGCAGGACCCCTTCAACTCAGGAGAAAGCTGAGACCTTAGCCTGACATGCCAGTTCTCATGGAGTCACCCTGTCAACTGACCAGCCTCTGGTCTCACTTGGCCACTCATGGCAACACCCTTGAGAAACTCCCTGGAAGTTATAGTCTCCCACCTAAGGGTCTTCATACGAGCTCTGCCCAGTGAAGGGATTCCTGCCTCATACCCCTCTTCCCAGCTCCCTCTGTCTGAGACAAGGCACAGGCCCTCTGGACTGAGTACGTGTGTGTGTGTGTGTGTGTGTGTTTGAGTGTGCACGTGTGCCCATGTGCATGTGTGTGGAGGGACTCAGGGCCCCAAGGCCCCTGTGCAGCTAACACCTGTCATGCCTTGAGCACTCTGTCACTGTTGTCTGGCCCCCACCTGAAGCTGAAACCCAGAGCAGCAGCCTAAAGGGGCACACCACACACACACCCCTCCCCACACTCACATGCAAATGTACACACACATCAGGCATTGCCCCCCCACACACACATGCACATACCCAAATCATATCACTCTTCCCTGGGGTCCCTGGCCCAGTGGCCTGCCTGTCACCTCCCCATCCCCTCTGTTTGCCGGTTAAACAGCACAGCTTGAACTCCTCCTCCCCCCCCCCCC
>NW_024423319.1:2247864-2259550 GCF_017311325.1 Ursus maritimus | reverse complement strand
CCCCCCCCCCCCCCCCGGGGCCTCTTGTGGTGTGAAGAGTCTGGGCTCAGCAAGTAATAGGTGCCCGTGAATGTGAGTCAAGGGAGTGACTCAATGGACACATTAATTTTTAAAACCCTGGGTCACAGGGCACCCTCCTGGCAAGCAGCCTGGACACAGTGGTTGACAAATGAATAATTCACTAGCCACCGTTGGAGCCAGCAAACCTCTAGGCAGGGCTTCCTCTCCCACCATCAAGCCACACCCACTGCACGGGCCCTCCCTGCCCTGTCACCTGTCACCACTCCCAAAGGTGGCGTCCCCCCTCTCACCATCCCCACCATCCCCTGACCTTGCCCGGGGATTATCTCCAGATCCTGTACAGAGAAGATGGTCAATAAAGGAGGGGCGGACAATCCTATCAGAAGAGGATTCTATGATATTTGCCAACACTTCCTTATCTAACCTTTACTGTGTGCCTCCGCACTCAGTAAACCACAGCCTCCTCCTCACAATGGCGCTATCACCTCATGAGTGAGCGAGGGAGCCAGGGCTCAGGCTGAAGCTCAAAGGATGAGGCAGAGAAGGGGGAGGGGCATTTGGGGGTACAGAGGGAAGGCTGTGCCCAGGCAGGGCCACCGAAAAGCCTAGCTGGTCTTCAAAGACAAGGGGATGATTTCCATAGTGCTCCCCCTGCCCACCTCCTCCCCAGTGGCCTTCGCACTAGGGGTGGTCAGTTGAAAAGCAGCCTCATCCAAGTCCAGTCCTGTCACTTGTCCTTGGAACCTTCTTGCAACCTGAGAACCTCACTCCACTATTACCCCTTCTTCCCCACCTCTCCCCCTCTCCACAAACACCTTCTGGGCTGCCAATCTCTCACCATCAGCAGGCCCAGCCACCTCCCTCTGAGTCCACCTGCCCGTCTCCACTGCCCTCTGCCCTCCCACCCCTCTCAACTTTGCAACTCTGAAGCCATGTGTGTCCCTGGACTCCATAGCCTCCTGCCCACTCTGCCCTTGGCCCCCCGCATCCAGACCCTGCTGGGTAAGACTGTCCCCCTCCCACACCACCCTCATCTTAGTCCACTCAGGCTACTAGAGCAAAATTCCACAGACTAGGTGGCTGATAAACAACATACACCTCTTTCTCACATTTCAGGAGGCTGGAAATCCAAGATCAGGGCGCCAGCATGGTTGGGCTCTGGTGAGAACCCACTTCTTGTTTACAGAAAGCCAAGTTCTCACTGTGCCCCCACACAGTGGAAGGGGCACACTACCTCTCTGGGGTCTCTTTTATAAGGGTACTGATTCCATTCCTGAGGCTCTGCCCTCATGACCTAATCAGGTGGCCCCCACCCCCTAATACCATCACCTTGGGCATTCAGACTTCACCATGTGAGTTCAGGAGGAGGGACACATTCAGACCACAGCACCCAGCAAGGTCATGTGCCACTTCGAGCTGCCTCCTCCCAGCAGCACCAGTTGCTCCTTACTTTAAAGTCTGACTGCTGACAGCTTTGAAGCCTCATCCTCCCTGTCCCTTTGTGCCCCACACCTGGGCAAACTAATGAGAAAGCCTGAAAGCCCCGTTCCTTGGCACCAGACGGGAGTTGAAGCCACACACAGGAGCCCTCCCCCCTGCCCTAGCTCCAACCATGACAAAGAACCCCGCCAGTCTCCTCTCCATGCCCTCTCAAGTCATTTTCTGACCAGCTTGGGGACCTGCCCTGCTATCTCCAGAAAGCCTCAGTATGTGAGTAAGGAACCCTTTCATAACCTCTTGGTGGGTGTGGTACCCTCAGTCTCCAAGTCCAAACGAAATTTTGGGTGGAAGGTCAACCCTGTTTCTGAAGAGTGACCATGGACACACTCCTTCCTGCCCCAAACATCTTCAGATTCCTCACCCCCACTCTCCTTGCTCCCTGCCTCCTTCCCTCATTGACCGAGTGCCTACATGAGCCAGGCTCAGGCCTGGTGCTGGGATGAAGCAAACAGGGTCTCCCTTCAGTAGCCTTGCCCTCCTCCCCCACCCCACATGCTCCAGACAAAGCCACCTTTGTAAAACCAAAGTCTGATTGGGGCCCTTCCTTTCCTGAGCCTGCAAGAGCCATACTAGCTACCTGGACACAGCTCTATTTACCTGGCGGGCCAGGGTTCAGTTTTATTAGAGAAGGTGGAAGTATCCCTACGAGTGGAGACACTGTGGGGATTATAGCTTTGGGTTAATCTACTACCTGAGATTATTTCCTTTTTCAAAGTTTTGAGTAAAAACAAGCTCAGTAGAGAAAGATTGAGCAAGCTCTGAACACCCACGGGATCTTGTGTGTGACCAAGTTGGACCTCAGAAATGTTGAAAGTCAGCACAAGGGTTTGAAAACCTACCCCACCGCTAGATATGCACAGATAGCTGCTACAAATTCAGAGGCAGAATGTAGATTAGTGGGTAATACAAAGGAGCTGGGGCATTCGGGGAGTGATGGAAGTGGCTGCTAATAGGGACAGGGCTGCTTCGGGGAAGTGATAAAAATATTCTGGAATTGGATTCTGGAATTGGTTGCACAACTCTGTGACTATATTAGAAACCATCGCACTGTACAGTTTCAATGGGTGGATTTTATGGTATGTGAATTATATCTCAATAAAGCTGTTATTTAAAAAATGATCATGGACAATCGTGCCATCAAGGACAAAACCCTCCCGTGGGGAGAAGGGATTTCATAAAGAAGAGCCAGAAGGCTGGCCAGCAAATCAGAGGGCAAAGCGGTGCGGGCGGAGGGACCGTGAGCTATTTATGCAGCCAGGGAGTTCTTCAAAGAGCCAAGGCTCTGCATGGACAAGTGAACTCACGGACCCATGGAGCAGAAGCTGAGAAGCCAGGGGGACATCAACAGTAGGACCCCTGCAGTGAGGGTGGTGACGCTGTGCTAGAGAAAGGCCCAGGGAGTTCGAGGACGTGCAGGGAGGACCCAGAGGTGCAGCACATGTCGTCAGAGTCCTGAAATGGGACTAGCGGTGTCAGTTCTAAAACACAAGACTCTGAGGTGTGCGGCCCCTTGGCAGGGAAAGTTTGAGGGGATTGTTGGGGATGGGTGAACACCCAAGCCTAGGGGTGCTGGTGGAAAACTCCACTCTAATTCTGCATGCCAGAGGCCCACCCGCCAGACTGGAAGTTGATGGGAACATCTTGACCCCAGTCCGTCTCATGGGCAACCTCCTTAACCCATAGACCACTTGAAGACAGAGGCAGGGACTAGAGTGATGTGGCCACAAGCCAAGGGATGCCTGGGGCCACCAGAAGCTGGGAGACAAAGAAGGATCCTCTCCTAAAGCCTCCAGAGGGAGCGCAGCTCTGCAGACACCTTTATTGCAGATGTCTGGCCTCCAGAAGTATGAGAGAAGAACTATCTGTTGTTTAAGCCACGCAGTTTGTGGCCATTTGTTACAGCAGGCGCAGGAACCTCATACAAGGGGGTAAGGAAGGGGGTGGTTGAGACTTCCCATTGATGTCTGCTGATAAACTCGAGACTGTAGAGAATAGAGAGGATGGGTGTTGCTGCCCATGCATAGGCCACTCATAACCCTGTTGGAGTGAAGAAGGCTTGAGGAGGCCAGGGCCCTGAGAAATAAAACAGATGAAAAGAATGCAGATGAAGAAATCAGATCCAAGAAGGTCAGGTGGCTTCTCAAGGTCACCACCCAGCACAAGGATGTCGTTCCAAACGTGGGGCTTTTAGCTCCTGGCACAGTGCTTTCCTTGTTATCCCAAATGTCCCCCACTGAGGTTGGAAAGTGAAGTCCTCACTAGTTTTGTCATCCTTGCCAGCCCCTCTCTCCTGTGCACTGTGTCATACTCCATACCTCTCTAACTCTAGCCCTCTCGGTGTTTCCACCAGACCCTCTTGGGGTTACTGCCCACAAAGCCTTTCCTGTGGCTGGGATCACTGAGGCTTGAGGTCAGAACCACTGCCTTCCTCACTCTCCCTCTGGCCTCCCCACTCCCATATCTTTGGCCATGGGACCAGCACGACCCAGACTTTCAACCATGTGCCCACCACCATTTGACCAACACTGTCTCTAGGTTCAGAGTCCAGAGGGAGGATCTGATTGGATGAGCCTAGTTAATGAACACTCGCTCTGAAACAGGAAGCCACCTTTGGTCCACTGGGGGCAGTCCAGTGTATGTACTGGTTCCTGTGGAAGGGACTGTGTGAAGGGAGTCAGTCCAGGAGCCCAGGGCCACTCCAGGAGCACCTGAGTCCTTTGCTTTGTGTTCCACCCCCTTACACCTAGAAAGGGACTCAGTGAAGGACAAGTGGAGTCAGTCAGAGCTTGTCTCTGCTATTTGTTTCCTAGGCAAGGAAGTCAAATCCTCAACTCTCTTGACAGGCAGTCGATAGAGAAGGTGTAAATCGCTATAGGAAGAAATAGCTGTGGAAATCAGTTGTCTACTGATATGGAGGCAACTATTAGAAGAGTTACAATGTTAGGGCAAAGGCAACCAAATGAAGTGATAACAAAGTGCATCTGGACTGGAAAGGGAAAGAGAAAACTCTCTATTCACAGATGACACAAAAATCTAAAGGAAATCTAAAGGAATCCACAAAAAACAAATTAACAAAAAACCCATCAGAGCTAATAAACAAGTTCAGCAAAATTGCAGAATTCTAGACCAAAATACTAAAACTGATTGTATTTCCGTACACTATGAATGAACAATCCAGAATGAAATTAACAGTTCTATTCATAATGTCATCAAAAAGAATAAAATACCTAGGAATAAGTGTAACAAAAGAGGGACAAGACTTGTACAACAATATACTATTGAAAGACATTAAAGATCTGTATAAATAAAAACACATTTTATGTTTATGGATCAAAAGACCTATTGTTACAATGACAATACTTTCCAAACTGATCTACAAATTCAACATTACCCCTATCAAAATTCCAGCTGGCTTTTTTCTTGCAGAAATTGACAAGCCAATCCTAAAATGCGTATGGGAATGCAAGGAACTCAGAATAGCTAAAACCTTCAAAAAGAACAAAGTGGGAGGACTCACACTTCCTGATTTTAAAACTTACCATAAAGCTACAGGAATCAAGACTGTGTAATACTGGCACAAAGTTAGATATATAGATCAATGAAATAAAATTGAGAGCCCAGAAATAAACCCATGCTGCTATGGTCAACTGAGTTTCCACAAGAGTGACAAGATATTCAATGGAGAAAGAATAGTCTCTTCAACAAATGGTGCTGGGACAACTAGATGGCTACATGCAAAAGAATGAAGTTAGACCCCCCCACATCTCACACCATATACAAAAATTAACTGAAAATGGATCATAAACCTAAATGTAAGACGTGAAACTGTAAAACTCTTTAAAAAAAAAAAACCTAGGCATAAATCTTTGTGACCTTGAATGAGGCAATTGTTTCTTAGCTATGATACCAATAATACAAGCAACATAATAAAAAATAGATAAATAGGGCTTCATAAAAATTAAACAGCTGTGTGAAGCAAAGGACACCACCGAGAAAATGAAGAGACAATCCATAAAGTGGAAGAATTTACCTGCAGATCATATAGCTGTAAGTGTCGTGTACCTAGAATATATAAAGAACCATTACAACTCAATAATAAAAACACATATAGGGGCGCCTGGGTGGCACAGCGGTTAAGCGTCTGCCTTCAGCTCAGGGCGTGATCCCGGCGTTATGGGATCGAGCCCCACATCAGGCTCCTCCGCTATGAGCCTGCTTCTTCCTCTCCCACTCCCCCTGCTTGTGTTCCCTCTCTCGCTGGCTGTCTCTCTCTCTGTCAAATAAATACATAAAATCTTTAAAAAAAAAAAACACATATAAAAGGGGCAACAGACCTGAACAGACATTTCTCTGAAGACCGTATACAAGGTACCATGAGTTTCTGAAAAAATGCTCAGCATCACTAAACATTAGGGAAACCACAAGCCACTACTTCCTACCCATTAAGGTAGCTATAACTAAAAAGACATAATAACAAATGTTGTCAAGGATGTGGAGAAATTGGAACCCTCATACATTGCTGGTGGGAATATAAATGGTGCAGCCACTATGGATAAGTTTGGCAGTTCCTCAAAAAGTTAAATATAGAGTTATCATATGGCACAGCAATTTCACTCCTAAGTATATACCCAAGAGAAATGAAAGCATATGGCCACACAAAATCTTACCCATGAATGCTTATAGCAGATTTATTCATGATCACTAAAAACTGAAAACAACCCAAATGTCCATCAACAGGTGAATGGACACACAAAGTGCGGTCTCTCCATACAATGGAGTATTATTTGGTCATAAAAAGGAGTGAAGTATTAATAGATGCTACAACACAGGTGAACTTTGAAAACATTATACTAAATTAAAGAAACCAAACACAAAAGGTCACATACTGTATGATTCCATTTGTATGAAAGGTCAGAATAGGCAAATCCGTAGAGGCAGAAAGGAGATTTATGACTGCCAGGTGCTAGGGAGGGGAGTAACTAATTACTGGATATGGGCTTTCTTTTTGGGGTGATGAAAATGTTTTGGAATAGGACAGTGGTAATGGTTGAACAATAATATGGTGGTAGGGATGAATATTCTGAAAACCATTGAATTGTACACTTTAAATAGGTGAGTTGGTATGTAAATTATACCTCAATAAAGCTGTATTTTTAAAAATGAAAGCCAGAAGGAAACATTTTAATTGTTACTTCCCCGGGGGCAACTCTAGCTAGAAGGGGAAGGAGGTTGTCCTGAGTGAAGGCCGTGCTGTGGGTCTCTGAGGCCCTGTGTGAAGATGCCACGTCGCAACCTCAGGGCCAGGTATAATGCTGCACTATCATCATTGTGTAAGATGTCACCATTGGGGGAAGCTGGGAGAAGTGTACACACAGTTCCCTGTACTGTCTTTGGAACTTCCTGTGACTCTGTAATAATTTCGAAACAAAACCAAAACACAACAAAGATGTCAGATGGGCCAGGCTCTCATCTGGAGGCTCCTGAAGATTCTATATTCAGGCTGTTGGCAGAATCCAGTTCCTTGAGGCTGTAGGACTGAAGTCACCATTTCCTTGACACATGGCCTCTTCGTCTTCCAGCCAGCAATGCTGGGTGGAATTCTTCTCATTATCTTTGAATCTTTCTGACTCCTGTCTGGTCTTGGCTGGGAAAGTTCAGCATGTCAGGGCTCCTGTGACAACATTGGACCCAGCATACAATCTACACTAATATTCTTATATTCAGGTCAACTGGTTAGTAGTTTTAATTACATCTACAAAGTCCTCTTGGCCATGCAATGTAACATATTCACGGGCATAACATCAGAGGGCAAATGTCACAAGGGCCAAAATTGTGCCTACCACAAATGGATTATTTAAAAGCTATTTAGTTGTATGGTGACAGATGGTAGCTATCCGTGCTGAGCACAGTATAACATATAGAGATGTTGAATCACTATATGGTACACATGAAACTAATGTCACATTGTGTGCCAACTGTACTGAAGTTAAAAGTAAATAAATAAAATAAAGATTTTAAAAATAAGTAAATGAAGGAATGCTATTAGGGATGTAAGCCTCCAGAATGGGTGAGGAGTTGGACGTTGGGAAGGAGGAAGGCGGGCATCAAGAAGTTGTTCCCAGTTTGAGGCAACCCAAGGGGAAAGACCTGGGCAGATATGAGAGGAAGGGAAGTCACCCAAGAAGAGAGTGGGGCAAGAGAAGAATGGCTGGGTAGGGTCCAGCTGTGATCCCCTCCTGGGATGCTTTCCTCACCCTCTCCCGCCCCAAGCTTAGCGTGCAATCTTCTCCTTGGGTCGAGCTTCGGAGGACCAGTCTCCCATCTGTCTCCTTCATCTCCAAAGACCTCTCTCCTAAGTCAAGGCTGGAAGGAATCCCAGTGAGTCCAGGGAGCAGCCTGCCCCTCTGAGCCCAGTGTGCTGGCTGAAGTCTACCACTAGGGGGCACAGTAGTCTACACCAGAAACCACACCACTGGAGGGAGTTGTGTGCATGTGCGTGTGTGCGTGTGCGGGTGTGCGCCCGCACGCACTTGTGCCCGCTTGTTGGGGGCGCGCTCCTCGCTGGGTTGAAGGGACCCAACTCACTCGCCCACCACGTCAGAACTTCCTCCCCGCAGCCAGGTGGCTGAAACGGTCCCCTCTGCTGAAACCCGGAAAGCAGGCTCTTAAAATAGAGAGGTCAGCGAGGAGGAGCCCAGCGGGTTCCGTCCCACCCCAGTGACCTCCAAAGCACCAATCTTCCCCTGTTCTGCCCGAAGAAGGTATGTAATTGTGGGTAGAAATTGAGTCTTGTGGCAGCACCAACGGCCTTGAAGGTTGGGGCCAAGAGTTGAGTCTCCTTCAGAGAAAGAAGGGGAGCATGTCACTTGTCCAGCCCCCTCAAACTCAGGCCCAGTAGCCCCAATGCCAGCTCTCCAGAATTGAAATTCACAGCAAAATGCAGAACTAGTGAATAACTGGGCTCAGGTCCCAGAAATAGGCTGCCCTTTCTGCAGGGTGACAGGAAGATCCTCCCAGCTTCCCGTTGCCATGGTTTCCACTCTGCTACCAGGCAGCCCCGCTCGGCGGCGGAAGCCATTTCCTGCAATGGGATGCTGGTGCCGCAGGGTGTGCAGCGGCCGGTGGCCAAAAGAGAGACGGTGAAAAAAACCGGGTCCCAGAGATCCCCCAGTCAGAGAGTAAATGTCAGGGCATTACATACTCCTTGAGTACACAGATCAAGAGGCCTTGAAGAGAGACTACAGAGAAAAAAATAGGAAAATGTTGAAGTTAACACATGCTTGGGCGGAACGTGTAGCTGGTTTGGGCGCAAGGTCCTCGGGACAGGGGAGCCCATCTGCTCTTCTAGCCAGAAAAACATATCAAGAGGGGAGAGCCCCTAGGCCATGCTACCCACGTTGGAGTGTCTTGGGGGTCCCCACCCTGACATTTGGAGTCTTAGGAAATGTCTAGTAGGTCTGAGCCTGGGCCACCATGGACTGCAGCTCCCCCGCTGAGCCAAGTCTCTTTTCCAAGGGCCCAGGGATGCCCTGTAGGCCTGCCCACCCCGGGCAGCTTGCCACCCTCCCAGGAGAGCGGGCAAAGATCTGAGCCCCTCTGGTCCCCAAACCTACAGGCCACCCCTATCCTGACTCAGAGACCCTCTCACCTCTGCCTCAGTTTGTCCTGAAACCACAGCCCAGTGATTTTCTGTCTATACTGAGTGTCTCCCCACCCTTCCTCCCTGGCCTCAGTTATGGGAAATGTTTTCTGGGGCTGCAAGTCAGCCTGGCTTGGCTTTTGGAAAGTAGAGAGTCCTTTGAGGTGCTGCCCTACCGACCCCAGACCCCCATCCTGGCTGCCTTCTGGGAGAGGCCCCTTGGCCGGTATGCTCCTTCCTGCTCTGCCCCACGGCAGCCCCCTGCCACAGCCCACTGCTGGCCCCATCTCAAGGGGACAGGGCATACAGAGCCCCCACAACAGGGTTGTACCTGGGTCTGCAGCCCCTCTGGCACTTCCTGGGGCTCCACCAACCGTTCCAGACCTTTCCTGCTGGTGTAGCTCAGGATAGGTTTTGTTTATGCCAGTCAGGTGTGTTCTGGCACCTCCCCCGACCCCCACTCCCTCACCCCTGACCATTAACTTTTCTGGTTCTTTTGGGTGATTAAAATTCAGCCCAGATTCACATCCTATTTGAAACTCCCCCTCCCCATCCCCAGGACTGGAATGGACTGGAATAAAGACAGGGTGCTCTGACCTCCCCTCCCCTCCCACCCCTGTCCTGGGCTGAGGCAGGCAGGCCTTGTCTCCAGCCCAAGGTCAAAGGGGGGAGGGTGCTCCATCTTTGCCTGTGGCTTCCGACAAGGGGGGTCACCTCTTTCCCAGGGTGGGCTCAGCCCCCTCTTTGCTGAGGATTCTTTAAGGCTAGCAAGCCCTGCCCTCTTTGGGCCCCAGCCATGTCCACAGCCCCCACCCCAGGTGAGTGCCCCCTGCAAGGACAGCTGCCCTGGCAGCCCTCCCAATCTGAGCCCTCTAGCTCCAGGTTTCCTGCCCTTAGGGTGCAGTGGAGCTGGGGTATAGGTGCCCCATCCTTTTCTTCCCAGCACAAACCCTCAGTCCCTCCTGGCCTCCAGCAAGCCTCCTGCCTCCAGAAACCCCAACACCCCAATGCCCCAACGGGCAAATGCAGGTACCCACTCATGAGTCCAGTGTGCACCCCCATTCCCAGGGCCACAAGCCCAGCTCTCCCTAGAATTTTTGCTCCCCATACCTCACTTCCTGCTTGGAAGGCAGCCCAGAAGTGGATCTTCTGAGACAGAGCAAGGGGTCCTTCTCCTCAAGTGACAGTCTTTGAGCCAGCTCATCATTGGGCTGGGGATCACCCCTCCCCCCATTAAGCCATTAAGAGCTTCTGTATGAAGGACAGCAGAGGAGGCCTTGCCCCCCAAAGATGGTGGAGGCTCATGGGGAGTGAGAGGGAAGAATAGTAAAGGAAGAGAAGGATCTAGAGATCTGGGTGGAGTTCTCCATGCTGAGGGAAGGGCAAGAACAAGTCACAGGGAGAAAGCGGGGCTGCTCTGGAAGCTACCCAGAGGCTGGAGAGACACCCCCCCCGCCCTCCCCCCAGCCTTCAGATGCATCAAAGCAGCTCTGCATCTATATCAGGGCCTTATTTTTTCCCCAAATTTTGGTATTTTAAGGATTAAAAAAAAAAAAAAGGAGGAAAACAAAGCATCCGTCTCAGGGCAGCTCACTTTAGTCTGTGTTTCTGTAGTGAAGTGGATCTCCAGGCCTCCACAGCAAACAGTAAATGGATTAACTCTGAAGACATTGCACGGAGGAGGAGGCTGGTTTGACCTGTCGGGGTCAAGGGCCAGTGACAGCAGAGTCATTGGGTCCAGAGGCCATTAGAAACCAGGAGGACACCCAGCACATTTGTCCACTTCAAGGACTTTTTTGCCTTTGGTATAAAGATCTTTTCCTAAGGTTGTTTTGTTCTAGGCGTAAGTATATTTCATTAACATATTGTGTACATTTTGTGTTTCATAATCCCGTTTTCTGTGTGAATTTGATATAGTGCAACATAGGGTGCAGCTAAGGGCAGTAACTAGCTGTCCCACGTGCCCCTTCAGTGGACAAAACTGGTGTGGTGGTGTGGCGGGGCGGCGGCAGGGCTGCAGGGAGTGCCTCCCCGCCAGGTGGCTGGCGCTCCAGGGCACAGCCACAGGGAGGTAATGCTAAGCTGAGGGGCTAATGGGCAGCTCTAGGAAACCCTGCGATGTGCAGCTGGACATGGCTACTTTGGCAAGAAAAGAAAGAGCGCCCGGGAGAGTGAGGAACCCCTAATCCAGCTGTGAAACAATCCTTGGAAACACACCACAGAGACAGAATGGCCTTTGGTGAATTGGTTTCAAATGCTTAATTTTTTTTAATTGGGCAAATTGATCATTAAAGAACTGATTAAGCTGGAGGCACTGTTAGAATAAAAGGTGAAAATAAACTCCTTCATTTGAATTCCAAATCCCGGCTTGGAGGTGACCTGGTAAGTAGAGCAACTAGTCATTAGGCAAACTGGCTGTGGGTGGACTGGATGGTAAATGGATCCGGTGTGCCGAGGTAACCTTGAGTCTTCTCTCCTCCAAGAGTGAGGGTGCTGGGCCTTGCTGCGGGGGGGGGGGGGCAGCAT
>NW_024423319.1:2246872-2247854 GCF_017311325.1 Ursus maritimus | reverse complement strand
AAAAAAAAAAAAAAGGAGGAAAACAAAGCATCCGTCTCAGGGCAGCTCACTTTAGTCTGTGTTTCTGTAGTGAAGTGGATCTCCAGGCCTCCACAGCAAACAGTAAATGGATTAACTCTGAAGACATTGCACGGAGGAGGAGGCTGGTTTGACCTGTCGGGGTCAAGGGCCAGTGACAGCAGAGTCATTGGGTCCAGAGGCCATTAGAAACCAGGAGGACACCCAGCACATTTGTCCACTTCAAGGACTTTTTTGCCTTTGGTATAAAGATCTTTTCCTAAGGTTGTTTTGTTCTAGGCGTAAGTATATTTCATTAACATATTGTGTACATTTTGTGTTTCATAATCCCGTTTTCTGTGTGAATTTGATATAGTGCAACATAGGGTGCAGCTAAGGGCAGTAACTAGCTGTCCCACGTGCCCCTTCAGTGGACAAAACTGGTGTGGTGGTGTGGCGGGGCGGCGGCAGGGCTGCAGGGAGTGCCTCCCCGCCAGGTGGCTGGCGCTCCAGGGCACAGCCACAGGGAGGTAATGCTAAGCTGAGGGGCTAATGGGCAGCTCTAGGAAACCCTGCGATGTGCAGCTGGACATGGCTACTTTGGCAAGAAAAGAAAGAGCGCCCGGGAGAGTGAGGAACCCCTAATCCAGCTGTGAAACAATCCTTGGAAACACACCACAGAGACAGAATGGCCTTTGGTGAATTGGTTTCAAATGCTTAATTTTTTTTAATTGGGCAAATTGATCATTAAAGAACTGATTAAGCTGGAGGCACTGTTAGAATAAAAGGTGAAAATAAACTCCTTCATTTGAATTCCAAATCCCGGCTTGGAGGTGACCTGGTAAGTAGAGCAACTAGTCATTAGGCAAACTGGCTGTGGGTGGACTGGATGGTAAATGGATCCGGTGTGCCGAGGTAACCTTGAGTCTTCTCTCCTCCAAGAGTGAGGGTGCTGGGCCTTGCTGCGGGGGGGGGGGGGCAGCAT
>NW_024423319.1:2245445-2246862 GCF_017311325.1 Ursus maritimus | reverse complement strand
GGGGGGGGGGGGGCAGCATGAATATTCCTTGCACTTGACCCCAGAGGCCCAGGCAGGGAGGCTGCTCCGGGACTGGAATAGGATCCAGAGTGCGAGTGCTAGTTATGGAATCAGGATGGGGGCAGGAGGCACCCCACACACACCCCCGGAGGGGAGGCTGGGGCGATCAGCAGGTGGGGAGGATTTACTTTAGTCCCTTAAGTGCCAGTCCCACCCTAGCCCTGCTGTCAGCTGCTGTGACCCAGACCGCAGGGTCAGAGCACCAGGCCCCGCTCCCACGCGAGGCACCAGAGCCCGAGGGCTGCTTCTGAGCTTCCCAGCCGCAGCAGGATCACGGTGCCTCTCCGTACACGACGCAGGGGAACTCTTCAGGTTTAAAATGGTTTCTGTTACATATTGAGAAAACACACCAGAATACTTACAGAATGTGTGTGAGTATGAAGAACAATACCATGAGCCTCTGTGTACTCACCACCCAGCTTGGAAAAAAAGAAAGGTGACATTACCTGCGAAGGACCTTGAGTGTTCCTCCTCATCCCCCCACGCACCCCCCTCTTTCCTGAATTGTGCATTTACCAGTCCCGTGCTTTTCCTTATAGTGTCACCCCCTTTGTATGCATCCCCAAACGATACATGGTTTCACTTTGCCTCCTTCGAACTGTACGCAAGTGGAATCATGCTACTTGTATTGTTCTGCAACCTGCTTTTCCATTGAACCTGAGATTCCCAAGACTCATCCACGCTGCTCCATGAGAGCTGGAATCCATTGATCCTCTGAGCATGCTGTTCCCTTGTAGGACTAAGTTTAGTCCCATCGTGGGCCTGATGAGTGAGCTGTGGCGAGCCTGATGGACAGCTGGGTTGTTTCCGCCTTCTGTGATGTTGCAAACAGGCGTCCTGATGCCCAGCACAGGTTTCTCCAGTAATTACATCCAGGGGGAAACCCCCACCCCACTTGGCTGAGGAATGACAAGCGATTGCACCAGTGCCCAGGCCCACCTGCAGGATCTAAGTTGTCTTGCGGTTCCCCAGGCTTGCCAACACCTGATGTTGTCACACTTTATTTGCCATCTGGATGACCAATTGTCCCAACATGATATACTGAAAAAACATCTCCTTCCTCCACTGGGCTGCAGCGCCAGCTTTGTCACAAATGGAATTTCTACACATGGTTTGTCTGCTTCCACATTCTCCATCCTGTCCCACTGGTCTATTTGCCCATCATTTTGCCAATACTGCACCATCTTAAATGCAGTACCTTTAGAATAATTCTTAGAATCTGCTAAGGCAACTCCTTCCACCTCCCTCTTTAGGAGTGTTTTAACTCTTCTTGGCCATTGGCTCTTCCACGTACATTTGAGAACCACCTTGTGAAGCTCCATTTAAAAATGGCATTTAAATTACAATTGCATTCAGG
>NW_024423319.1:2232057-2245435 GCF_017311325.1 Ursus maritimus | reverse complement strand
GGGGGGGGGGGGGCAGCATGAATATTCCTTGCACTTGACCCCAGAGGCCCAGGCAGGGAGGCTGCTCCGGGACTGGAATAGGATCCAGAGTGCGAGTGCTAGTTATGGAATCAGGATGGGGGCAGGAGGCACCCCACACACACCCCCGGAGGGGAGGCTGGGGCGATCAGCAGGTGGGGAGGATTTACTTTAGTCCCTTAAGTGCCAGTCCCACCCTAGCCCTGCTGTCAGCTGCTGTGACCCAGACCGCAGGGTCAGAGCACCAGGCCCCGCTCCCACGCGAGGCACCAGAGCCCGAGGGCTGCTTCTGAGCTTCCCAGCCGCAGCAGGATCACGGTGCCTCTCCGTACACGACGCAGGGGAACTCTTCAGGTTTAAAATGGTTTCTGTTACATATTGAGAAAACACACCAGAATACTTACAGAATGTGTGTGAGTATGAAGAACAATACCATGAGCCTCTGTGTACTCACCACCCAGCTTGGAAAAAAAGAAAGGTGACATTACCTGCGAAGGACCTTGAGTGTTCCTCCTCATCCCCCCACGCACCCCCCTCTTTCCTGAATTGTGCATTTACCAGTCCCGTGCTTTTCCTTATAGTGTCACCCCCTTTGTATGCATCCCCAAACGATACATGGTTTCACTTTGCCTCCTTCGAACTGTACGCAAGTGGAATCATGCTACTTGTATTGTTCTGCAACCTGCTTTTCCATTGAACCTGAGATTCCCAAGACTCATCCACGCTGCTCCATGAGAGCTGGAATCCATTGATCCTCTGAGCATGCTGTTCCCTTGTAGGACTAAGTTTAGTCCCATCGTGGGCCTGATGAGTGAGCTGTGGCGAGCCTGATGGACAGCTGGGTTGTTTCCGCCTTCTGTGATGTTGCAAACAGGCGTCCTGATGCCCAGCACAGGTTTCTCCAGTAATTACATCCAGGGGGAAACCCCCACCCCACTTGGCTGAGGAATGACAAGCGATTGCACCAGTGCCCAGGCCCACCTGCAGGATCTAAGTTGTCTTGCGGTTCCCCAGGCTTGCCAACACCTGATGTTGTCACACTTTATTTGCCATCTGGATGACCAATTGTCCCAACATGATATACTGAAAAAACATCTCCTTCCTCCACTGGGCTGCAGCGCCAGCTTTGTCACAAATGGAATTTCTACACATGGTTTGTCTGCTTCCACATTCTCCATCCTGTCCCACTGGTCTATTTGCCCATCATTTTGCCAATACTGCACCATCTTAAATGCAGTACCTTTAGAATAATTCTTAGAATCTGCTAAGGCAACTCCTTCCACCTCCCTCTTTAGGAGTGTTTTAACTCTTCTTGGCCATTGGCTCTTCCACGTACATTTGAGAACCACCTTGTGAAGCTCCATTTAAAAATGGCATTTAAATTACAATTGCATTCAGGGGCGCCTGGGTGGCGCAGTCGTTAAGCGTTTGCCTTCGGCTCAGGGCGTGATCCCAGTGTTCTGGGATCGAGTCCCACATCAGGCTCCTCCGCTAGGAGCCTGCTTCTTCCTCTCGCACTCCCCCTGCTTGTGTTCCCTCTCTCGCTGGCTGTCTCTCTCTGTCAAATTAATAAAATAAAATCTTTAAAAAAATTACAATTGCATTCAATCTATAAATTAAATGGAAGAGGAATGGCATGTTCAAAATATTGATTTTTTTTGAGAATTCTGGGTAACCAAGATAATGGCAAAACCCTCAACATAGCTTCCAAACAAAAATGAATTAAAAAAAAAAAGACAAGAACAAATAAAACCACACAAAACCCATGACCTCAGCATCACTAGAAGACAGAGAGCATCTGAACTTCAATAAATAAAATCACAAGTTTGTGGGGAATTATCCAAAAATGAAATACAAATGGAAACAAATGGATGAAGCCATACATCAAACAATACCATAACCACCCTGAAGGGGAAGAAAAGAACTAACCCAAGTAACTTTTGAATGGTGTCCTTGGATGCTATGCCCTCAAAAGAAAAAAGAAAAAGAAACAAATATTGAGCTCTAGAGAATAGTTTCCTTTTTTTGCAGAGACAGAGGGTGACAATTCTGAAACGGCGTTCTGAGTATTCTAGGACTGAACAAATACATACATATAGTGCGAACGATGGGTGCCAGCTTTCTCAGTGACAGAGAAAGAAGTTACAGATAAGCAAGTGGGAAGAAGGCTAGAATGAACCTGGAATTAGAGGTGTCAGTATGAACCCACAGAGATGGATGGCTAGATGGATGGATGATGATGATGATAGATAGATGATAGATAGATAGATAGATAGATAGATAGATAGATAGATAGATAAACAGAAATGTGTGGAAGTGTAGATACATATACATTTTTTACTGCTACATTTATTAATAAATGTGTATATGTGTACATATATGTATCAGGGTGTGTGTGATTTTCCAATAGGTTTCTAAGTGCAATTACTCATTCAAATTGAACTAGGGATCCTAGGATAAATGGCTGGTTCTAGGAATGGGGGACAGGGAAAGTCTGGAGGAGCTTAGAACATCCTGTTCTTCCAGAAGGTAAGGTATCTATGAGTCTCCGTTGATATAAATAAGTAAGTTAATGGGGAGAAAAGAAACTCCTCCTCACAGTAGAAAAGCCAAATGATAAATGTAGAAGGAATGATGGAACTGGAAAATCAGCATTTGGCAACCATGATAGTAATGATTGATTCAAGCAAAAATGATCGATGGATGAAAAAAGTAGTGGGTGGGGGCGCCTGGGTGGCTCAGTCGTTAAGCGTCTGCTTTCGGCTCAGGGCGTGATCCGGCGTTCCGGGATCGAGTCCCACATCGGGCTCCTCCTCTGGGAGCCTGCTTCTTCCTCTCCCACTCCCCTGCTGTGTTCCCTCTCTCGCTGGCTGTCTCTCTGTCACATAAATAAATAAAATCTTAAAAAAAAAAAAGTAGTGGGTGAAAGTTTGATGAGGAACAGGATATTTAAATAGCCTCAAAATGTCTCCCCACAAAAGGAAAATAATAGCAACCTGATAGTGGAGAAACCTGGCAGACACCACTTTAACCAAGTGACCAAAGATACTATCACCAGTAATGGAACAAACCACCATTACATGCCTCCAGATCCGATGCACAGAGCCTACATCACTTCTCTGGCATTCCTGCCTAAAGTGCAAGACCTGAATCTAATGGTAAGAAAACATCAGGCAAAACCAAACAGACGGACACTCCACAAAGTAACTGCCCTGTGCCCTTGAAAAATGTCAATGTCATACAACACAAAGACCAAAGAGCTGCTCCAGATTAAAGGAGACCAAAGAGATATTACAACTGAATGTAATGCATGATCAGAGATGCTCCTTTTCGGGAAAGAACATAGTTGGGACAGTTGGCAAACTCTGGATAAGTTCTGTAGACTATAGTATTGTATCAATGTTAATTTCCTGATTTTGGTAACTTTACTGTGGTTCAGTGAGAGAATGTTCCTTGTTTTTAGGAAACACTCACTGAAGTTTTTAGAGATCAAGGAGCATAATGTTCCAATTGATTTGAAAGATTCAGAAAATAAGTGTGTGGATGTGGTGGGGGACGTGTGGAGGGTGTGAGGGTGTATATATATAGAGATGAGAATAAAACAAACATCATAAAATATCAACATTTGGGGAATCTGTACAAAGGGTATAGAAGTAATCCATCTACTATGCTTTTTTTAGCAGCTAAATTGAGATATAATTCACATGCCATACAATTTATCGATTGGGACTATCTATCCCTAGGAGCGAAATTGCTGGGTCATATGGACACTCGATGCTTAACATTTTGAGAAACTGCCAAACTTTTCCAAAGCAGCTATACCACTTTACATGTCCATCAGCAATGTATGAGGATTTCAATGTCTCTATATCTTCACCAATATGTTTTGTACGTCTTTTTGATTCCAGACATTCTAGTAGATGGGAGCAATATCTCACGATGATTTTGGTTTGCATTTCCCTAATGACTAATGCTGTTGAGCATCTTTTCATGTGCTCATTAGCTCATTAGATCTTCTATGGAGAAATAAATACCTATTCAAATTCTTTGCCCGTTTTTGGAATTGAGTCATATATCTTTTTATTGTGGAGTTGTAAGGGTTCTTTATATATTCTAGATACAAGTCCCATATCTGATATATGATTTCCAAATGTTTTCCCTCATTCTGTAGATTGTCTTTTCACTTTTTTGATAGTATCATTTGCAGTGATTTATCTAGTTTATCTTTTGTCACTTGTGCTTTTGGCATCATATCTAAGAAACCATTGCCTGATCCAAGGTCATGAAGATTTACATCTATTTTTCTTCTAAGAGCTGCATAGTCTTAGCTCTTACATTTAGGCCTCCGATCTATTTTTATTTACTTTTTGTGTGTGGTGTAAGGTAGGGGTCCAATTTCATTCTTTTGCACGTAGATATCCAGTTGTCTCAGCACCATTTGATGAAAAGACTGTTCTTTCTCCCACTGAATGGTCTTGGCACACCTGTTGAAAAATTAATTGACCATAAATGTCAAGGTTTATTTCTGGACTCTCAATGCTATTACACTAATTTATAAGTCTATCCTTATGCCAGTACCACACAGTCTTGGTTCCTGTAGCTTTGTACTAAGTTTTGAAAGAGGGAAGTGTGAGTCTTCCAACTTTGTTCTTCTTTCTCAAGATTGTTTTGGCTCTTCTGGATCCCTTGCACTTCCATGTGAATTTTAAGATTGGCTTATCAGTTCCTGTAAAAATACCAGCTGGAATTTTGATTGATACTGCACTGAATCTGTAGATCAATTTGGAGAGTATTGCCATCTTAATATTAATAATTTGATTCATGAACATGGGATGTCTTTCTACTTATTTAGATCTTCCTTAATGTCCTTCAACAATATGTTGTTGTATGAGCCTTGCCATTCTGTACATTGGCCTTATTTCCACAACCTTGTTGAACTCATTTATTAGTTCTAACCATTTTTAGTGGGATTTTCTATATGAGATCATGTTATCTGTTTAATATAGATAGTTTTGCTTCTTCCTTTCCAATCTGGATAGCTTTTATTTCTTTTCTTGCATAATTTCCCAGCTACAATGTCTAGTATATTGTTAACTGGAAGTGACAAGAGCAGACATCTTTGTCTTGTTCCTGTTCTTAGGGAGCAAGTTTTCAGTCTTTCACTATTAAATATAGTGTTATCTATGGGTTTTTCATTCATGCTCTTTATCAGGTTAGAGATGTTCCCTTCTATTTATTTCTACTTTTCTTGTAACATTTTTATAAATTTAAAACTATGTTTAAGAAAGTTAAAAGGAGGGAGGCCTGCGTGGCTCAGTCAGTTAAGCATCCAACTCTTGATCTCAGCTCAGATCTTGATCTCAGGATCATGAGTTCAAGCCCCACCTTGGGCTCCAGCATGTAGCCTACTTAAAAATTTTTTTTAATTTAAAAAATCAAGTTAAAAGGAAATTGTGTTCTAGGGATGCCTGGGTGCCTGAGTCAGTTGAGCATCTGCCTTTGGTTCATGTCGTGATCCCAGCATCCTGGGACTGAGTCTGGCATTGGGCTCCTTGCTCAGTGGGGAGTCTGCTTCTCCCTCTGCCTGCCGCTTCCCCTGCTTGTGCTCTCACTCTCTCTCTCTCTCTGACAAATAAGTAAATAAAATCTTTAAAAGAAAAAGAAATTACGTGTTCCAGTCCATGAACATAGCATATATTTTTATTGTTTTTTATTTTTCCTTCACTGTCTTTCAAACTATTATAAATTTCTACATAATGGTTTTGCATGTCTTTATTAGATTTATTCCTAGCCATATATTTTATGCTATTATAAATGTTATCTTTTTCATTTATAAATTATGTCTCTGTTAATTTTATATATTGATTTTGTATCCAAAAAATGTGCTAAATTTTCTTTTTAATTTGAATAATTTATCTTTAGATTTTTGGGGTTTTTTTTTTTTACATAAACTATTATATCATCTGCAAATTACTTCTCAATCTTTTCTTTTTATTTGCCTTGCCTTACTGCACTGGCCAAATACTCAAATAGAATGCCAAATAGAACTGGTGTTAACCAGTAACCTTATCTTATACCTGATCTCAAATGTAAAGCTTTCAATATTTCACAATTAAGTAATTTGGGTTTTAGCTATGTTACCCTGATGTCCCTAGCTATGCATTTCTCTTCACTTATTCTGCAGTTTCTAAACCCTCTTTAATCTGCGATTTGACATTCTCCCCATTTTTGGAAAATTCTCAGCCATCATGTCTTTTTTTTTAAAGATTTTACTTATTTATTTGAGAGAGAGAGAATATGGGGGGAAAGGGAGAGGCACAGAGGGAGAGGAAGAAGCAGATTTCCCACTAAATGGGGAATCCGACATGGGGCTCGATTCCAGGACTCTGAGATCATGACCTGAGCCGAAGGCAGACTCTTAACTGACTAAGCCAACCGGGCACCCCACCATCATGTCTTTTATTATTGCTTAAGCCCCATTTTTTTCTTTCCTTATCTTCTGGGACTCAATTTACACATATGTTACGTTTTACTATATCCTCTCTGTCTCCTTCTCTTTTTAAAAAAAAAAATTTCCATCCCTTTGTCTCTCCCTTCTTCATTCTGGATAGTTTCTTCTGATTTACCTTCCAGTCCAACACTCTTTTCAGCTGCACATATGCTGCTATTATGCCCATCAGTTATAGTCATTTTTGGTTACAGTCATTTTAATTCTAGAATTTCAAATGGCTCTTTTTTATAGTTTTGGTCTTCTGCCATAAGTATCAATATTGCCATTTATATCTTTGAACATGTGTACTTAGTTATTTTGAAGTTTATACTTGATAATTCCAATGTCTGGAGGCACTGTGGGTCTTTTTCTGTTGTCTGTTATTTCTGTTGGTTTTCATTACTATTGCCTTCTCTCCTCATATGCCTGACTGTTTTTATTGTTTGCTTAACATTGTAATTGGAAAAAAAAGTTTGTAGCAATAACTTGAGGGTGAGGGTGAAGTTATCTTCCTCCAGAGAAGATTCCACTTGGCTTTGTAAGCTTCTGAACAAAATGTGGCTTCTCTGAGCAATCTAGGGTCATCCTAATCCAGTTTCAGGGATTGTGAGGATAAAAAGCTAGCTAAAATCCTAGGAGACTCTTTCTATTTCTGGATCACCTTACTCCTAGGGAGCAGCTCTTCAGGGTCTCAGCTAAAATGAGGAAGATTCACCAGGGTGTTTCTTTGGCAGGTCCTAGGTTCTAATGCCTAACCTTCTAGCCTCATGTAGCTGTCAAAGCCCTCTGCCATCTCCAACCCACCCATTCTAGACTCTGAAGACACACTCAGAGGATAATCAGCTCCAAACACTGGCTTCACCTTCCTCAGTTCGTGTTCTTCTCTGAATCCTGACCTGGAAATTCTGCATCCTCTTTTTTCTCTGTGATGCCTTCAGGTAAGTGACTTTTCTATTTTTCTAGCTTTTCTAATTGTCCTCATCAGGAAGTAGGCATGAATTAACTAATTTATCATTACCAGAAATGGAAGTCCTTCATTGAATTTTCAAACTCTATTTTATTTTTCACTTTAAGAAGTATTATTTGTTTTTTCACATATATTTGGTTGTTTTTATAGAATTCTGCCCTTTATTATATTTTCAATCTCTTATTTCTCTGAACATATTAAACATACTTATTTTATCCTCTGTGTCTGATAATCTCACCATTTGAAGTCTTCGGGGGTTTTATTCTGTTGTCACTCCCTCATGGGGCTCCGTTCCCTTTTTCACTTGCCTTTTTTAAAAGACTTTATTTATTTATTTATTTATTTGAGAGAAAGAGAGAGTGAGCGAGAGAGAGAGAGAGCATGAGTGGGGGAGAGGGAGAAGCAGACACCCCCCTGAGCAGGGAGCCCAACGTGGGACTCAATCCCAGGAGTCCGGGATCATGACCTGAGCAGAAGGCAGATGCTTAACAGATTGAGCCACCCAGGTGCCCCCCCACCCTGCTTTTCCATTTGTGTGTTTAGATTTTCCAACTAGATATTTGTATTCCTTTGAACATCATAGTGGGAATGCCTTGAAACCTAGATTGAAGGTGGATTCCTTCAGAGAGCATGTGCATGGGCTTCTGGTGATTTTCTGGAGGCACTCCAACCCAGAACCATTTTAAACTAAATTCTCAGTTTGAGGAGTTTACAGACTACCCAGGTATTCTAATTCTAGCTGCGAATCCACGTGGTGCTTGCTTGTCAGCACAAATGTGCAGAGCAGATATTCTCCCCTCCCTCTCACACCAGGTTTGGAAGTAAGCCACTCTCCTTGCGGTCTAGTGGACAAAGAGGTGGTGGTCAATGTCTCTAGTTCACCTCTCCAACGATGACTAAACCTTTTATGTCTCACCTTCATGCAGTGGGGAGAGGTGGATGAAGGTTTCCTATTTTGCAAGACTTAGGCTTTGTGGCCCGTCCCCACAATCCATGAGGCCATGAAAACTGAAGCTGAAGGTCACCAGGGTCCACAAATGCCCTCGGGGTGAAAGTTGGCCTCCGTGTTCTATTTACCTCTCTGGGTTCCTGTCTTGACTTAATTTTTGGACTCTGGGATTCCTAACTTTTTCACCATCTCATCGGTGCCTTTAAAAAGATGATTTTAACATCTTTTCTTCAGCAATTTTGGTTATTTTCATCAGAATGCTCATTCAGAGCATCTAGTTTATAATACTGAAGGGAACAAATCAACTTGTATCTTTTGAAATGCCACAAAACTTACATGCTCACTAACATAAAAACACTTTCCTTTTTGGTTTTCTGATTGCAACAGTCTGGAATCTATCTCTCAGTCTTGGTTTTTGTTGTTGTTGTTGTTGTTGTTGTTGTTGTTGAGGGGTGGCCTGGTAGTTTTCTTTCATAGATAGTTTTGCAATACTAATTACACACTTACCTATTAGATGTGTCATTAAATGGCTGTCCCCCCACTAGATAATATCAGAGACTGCATCTGTTTTGTACTTTCCTCTGTCTGTTAGGATTAGGTTTAGGAATACACATGAGAAAAAACTAATAATAATGGTGGCTTGACCAAAGAAGACATTTATTTGTCTTGTGCATTATCGAAGTCCAGAGGTAAAATGTTCAGGGCTAGTATGGATGTTCCACAAAATCATTAGGGTTCAAAGGTCCTTCCAGATCATTCCAACTCACTAATCTCTAGGGTGTGGCCTTTACTGCCTTGATCCAAGATGGCAGCTAGAGCTCCAGCAGTCACATAGAGCAAAGATGAGGCGGGAAATAGAGGAAAGAGTGAACAAGAGGAACAAGAATACCAGCATCTCTGAAAGGAGTTTCCCAGAAGGTGCTTTGCAAGACTTCTGGTTAGATCTCACTGGCCAGAACAGGTCATGTGGCTACAGCTAGCTGTAAAGGAGGCTCAGAAGTATAGCCTTAAGTCAGGCAGTCATGGGCTTAGCTGAGAATCTGTCACCAGAGAAGAATGGGCGAACAGACACTGGGGAAGCAACCAGCAGTCTCCATTGTAATCATGGCGTCCAGGGAGCCTGGCCCAGAATAGGTGCTTCTCAGGAATAACAAATGAGTGGAAACCAGCCACCACCCACCACGCAGGCCTAGGTGAGTCAGCTGTGGAGACCTGCCTCTCGGAGCGCTATGCAGGTGGATAAAGGAATGCAGGAGAGCTCCTATCCTCCGCCACCGCATGTCTCCAGGATGTCAGGGTACATCCACAAACGAGGTACAGCACAGTACCTAGTAATATTTGTGTAAGAAATAGGAGGCTATAAATATACAAGTATTATTTCATGAAAAACGTTTTTCTATAATTGAAAAAATTAAAAAGGAGACCAAAGCAATCCCTAAGAGTCAAAAACAAACAGAAACAAATGAACATAACCATTTAACAGTTTTGGCATAACTGTGCAAAAAGGAAGTATTTCAAGTGTCTTGAAAACATGGAATTTTCACTATACATACCTAATGGGATACACCTTAAGAAGAAAAAGAACTACAAGAAAATCTGAACTGTATTCAGCAGTGTTTAGGCGTGGTCTTTCGGAATATCATCTCCTTCTAACAGGAGCTGGGACTGGAGCAGGAAGTGTACACAGTGAGCCCGGGACGTCCTGCTATGGCAGGAAATGAGGAGGGCCTCAAACCACAAACACCACATCAGGGGGACCTGAGAGCCCCCTTGCAGGAGCTCCCACAGGCCACAGATGGAACGACTGGAGAATCAAGGGTGGAATGATGGCAATAGCAGACACATATTCAGTGTGCAGGAGTCCAGGCATTCTTAATGACTGGTCATTCTGGAAGTTGCTAGGGGACCAAGTCATTACTCTGAAGGGGAATAAATAGAAAGAAGGCTCATACATCTATGCTGCTTGTCCCGGATTCCCTGTGTTTCATGATAACTGAATAGTTGATGAGGGGAATTTCTTTCATTACCGAATTCCAAGTAGGAAATGCAGGAAGAATGATCAAATCAGAAAATCGCCCTTTTGTAAACCTGTGATGAAGGACTTGGCTTTTCCACCAAATAGATGACACGGAAAAGACGTATGAGACATGTCAAGCCCATGCTAAGTGTGGACTTGCTGGCATTCATATCTGAACAAACCACCATGAAAAGGCGTCTTTGGGACAATCAAGGAAAGCGTGGATTAGGCGACATTAAGGACTTATTTTTAATATCAATTGTTAGGTGTGCTCAGGTTTTAGAAGCCCTTATCTGCTGGCAATCCATAGGTAAGCGTTTATGTGTGAAATGACATGATGTTTAGAATTTATACTAAAATGTTCCAGACTAAAGGCACTGTGGGGTCCTGGACCGGGTCCCAGGACACAAAAGGGACATTAGTAGAAAAAGTGGTGAGATGTGAATGAAGTCTGGCCTTCAGTCAGGTGAGGGGGAGGAGTACCCAGGATTCTTGGTAGCATCTCGGCAACATCTCTGTAAAGGTAAAATTACTCCACGGTCAAAAGCTCGTTTTTTAAAGAAATATTCCACAGGAAAGGGGGGAGTATAAATGAACCAGATGTGCAAAATCCAACAGTAAAAAGGCAAACAATCTACTTAGAAAATAGACAGAAAACCATTTCACCAAAGAGGCCATGGGAGTGCTCGACCTCATCCGCCCTCAGGGAAACGCCAATCGAAAGCACGAGGCAGTAAGACCAGGCTTGTATGGTAATAGCAGCCGGAGCAAGGGCTCCAGGGCGGCCACTCCAGGGGACAGAACAGTTAAGCACCTATGAAGACATAGCGGGAGAGTCTGCGTGCAGAAGGAACAGCTACGTTTTGACCGCGTTTCAGAGATGCACATGTGTGCACATGTGTGCACGCGCGCGCACATACGGAGCAGCCCCGGGATGACACCACGGTCGTCTGCTGGACGTGCAAGACGCTGACGCTCGGGGCAACTGCCTGTGAATCAAATTATTTCAAGAGAGTAAATTCCAAAAAATACTCCAGGAAACAAAGGCGGCTATCGACGAGAAATGCCAGCAAATTGTAGATAACTGCTGCCACGGGCTCATCAGTCTCCAGGGGCCCCGGGGCTAAAGTAACGATTCTCTCTGCCTTTGTTTAAGGTTGACGGTTTCCATGATAAACAGTTTTCTTAAGAGTCACTGCTAAACAAATGTTTGTTGAATGAATAAATGAAGGATTAATGAATAACCCCAGTCTAAACCTGGGGTTCTACAGATAATGGAAGCAAGACTTAGGGAGGGAGAGGCTGCTCAAGGCCGCGTCGGATAGCAGAGGCCACGCCAGGCCTCAAAGCCAGAGCTCCTGATCTCCAGTCCAGCTCTTTTTAAATAGATTTTTTTAAACTTTACACAAGCAGTACAGAAACACATGCTCATTGTTTTTTTAAAAAAAAAAGGAAAACTGACCATAAACTAAGGGCTCCAACATGGGGTGAGGGGAAACAGAGTTCCAACATGGTGGGGGCAGGGCCTGAGGGCTCCAGCCAGGGGGAGCTTTCCGCAGGACGTGGCAAAGGGTAGACACCGGGAACAGGGGCACAGGCAGCTGGACAGCCTGCGGCCAGTCCGAGGGCTCTGCCACAAGAGATTTTCGTTAAGAAGAAATTACTAGAATGTCTGGTCTGTTTGAATGTCTTGAGAGAACATTTACACACCAGGACGAGTCTAGGGTTGAATTAGTGATAAGTGCATGGGAAGCTAAGCAAACAAGCTCACCAAAGGACAATTATTAACTCCTGGGAAAACAAGATGCTGTGCAGAGAAGAAAAGTAACCATGGCTTGCATGGCTTAACTGTGAATGGCATTTATGTAGCTGCATAATTTTCAAGGATGGGGAGATAGGAGGGGGCAGGGAGAACAGAGCCCGGGTCTCGCAGAGGAAGCACTGAAGCCCGCTGTACTCCGAGGGCGTCCGGGTTGGGCAACCTCAGGAGCAAAGGTCTGGTGGCGGGATGGAGGGAAGCCTACAAGATGGTTCTCGGGATGTGCCTGGTCCCTCTTCGAAAATGCTCCTGCCGTCCCCTGTGCCTCCTCCTGTGCTGAGGAAACAGAACCTGCAGCCCCGCCTGTGCTGCTTCCCCCCCACCCCCACTTCATCTGGTCTCTCCCAATAGCCTGTCCTTACTCGCATCTGTGGCCAGCCCCTCCTCGGGGGCGCCAGCCCCTTTCCACGAGCCCACCCCAACGCCCACTGCTCCCCCAGACACCGGCCTGTGCACTTGCCAAGCCACGGACACCCCGAGGCTACTCTGAGGAGAGGACTCCCATCTGGCTGCGTGCTGGACAACAGCTAGGTGACCCGGAGGAAGAGGACCCTCAGCTCCCTGGAGCCAGAGCGGGAAACGGCTGCAGAGCCTATGGCTTTGGGGGCCAGCCCTTTCCGACCTTCAGCAGAGAACAGATAGAGCAAAGCCATGGTGCAGCTGGGGCCACCCAAGAACCCCCATGACCCGTTGTCCTCAGAAGTGGGGTGCCTGAGAGTGTGGCACACCGTCAGGGTGGTGGGGTGAGTGGGGGTCCCCCAGGAGATATGTCCACGGACCCTATGAATGGAACCTTATTAGGACAAAGGGCCTTTGCCGATGTGCTGAAATTAAGGATCTGGAAATGAGCCCCTCCTGGATTTCCAGGGTGGACCTTAAATCTAGTGACCAGTCGCCTTAGAAGAGACAGAAGAGGACTAGAAAGAAAGTCATGTGAAGACAGAGGCAGGGATTGGAGTGGTGTCTACAAACCCAAGGACACCTGGAACCCCCAGAAACTTGAAGAGGCAGGAGGGATCTTCCCTTCAAGCCTCCAGAGGCCCTCCAATGCTTTGCAGGCTTCTGGCCCCCAGAACTGTGAGAGAAGACATTTCTGCTGCTTTAAGCCCCCCCCCCCC
>NW_024423319.1:2224292-2232047 GCF_017311325.1 Ursus maritimus | reverse complement strand
CCCCCCCCCCCCCCAGTAGTGGTGAATCGTCAGCCCCAGGACGTTCCTACAGTGAGAGAAATAGGGATGTAAGAAAGGATTTGCTGCTGACCTGGGAGAAAAGGGCCATCAGTCTCGGCTCAGTAAGTAGCCCAGGTGCAGCCCCCCAGCACACCCTCACTCACCGTGAGGGCCAGGCCAGGGGGATCCCCTCCAGCCACCACCTCCTTACTCACAGACTTCCTCTCACTCAACTGCCACCCACCCCTCCTCCAACACATCTCTGGCCAAGGCGGCCGGTGCCCTCCATGTTGCCAAACCCAGTGGTCCTCACAGCTTCAGTCCTCGAAGCGCCTCAGCTTGTCCATGACCCTGCTCCCTGCAGCCCTGACAGCCCACCTATCAGTCCATCTGTCTGAAGCTTTGGCTCTATGACCTCTGGCCTGCACTGGGCGCGGGGATAGCAGAAGGGACCCAGGACAGCCGGACAGATTTATTCTCTGAGAAGTCCTTGGGTTTGCATGTAGATACCGGGCGGGGGATGACACTGTGGGTAGGACGAGGGCAAGAGAGACAGAACGTTTGTTCGTTCCGACACACACGGAGGGGAGGGCCACAAGGCTTCCCGTGCAGGAGCAGGGCGCTGCACAGGGGTGCTTACTAGGCTGAGCCCCACACCCTCCCCTCAGGGGCAGGCAGGCCTAGAAGAAGAAGCCAGGCTCACCACAAAGCCAGGTGCCCAGAGCTTCTGGCCCCAGAACGGCCTCACGGCTGCATAGACACTGCCACCTAGGGCCTTCCAGTCACCACGGAGCCGGGGGTCAGAGTCAGGGCCCTACCGCAGCCATGCTGGCTCCAAGGGGCTCTGGGAGGGTACCTGGGCCCAGGTACGCCCTGGGCTTTGGGCAGCTTGCCCTTCATCTGAGCAAGCATCCGGCTTCCCTGCTTGAATGTCACTCAGTTTCGGTAGCTTTGCTATCAGTGCCCAGCCCAGCTCGCGGCCCACTGTGGGTGTCACTATTTGTGCAATGAATGGATGAATGGATGAAGAGTCCCAACGCTTCAGGAGCACTGGGGGCAGAGGATGGTCTGGGCAGCCCCTGCTAGTGGCCACTCCCATTGAAGCATGGTTGCTCTGCCCTCCCCCTCTTTGCAGGGGGGGAGGCTGGGGATCAGGGACATGGCTGACAGTGTCCCAGGGGCAAGGGGCATCCTGCTCAAAGCCCCACCGCCTGCAGCCTGGGGGGGGGGGCCTGAAGACACATCACTGAAGTCCTGCTCCAGGTCCTTGCTGTCCCCAGATCCGATTCTCTTCCTTATGGTTAGGTCTCTGGGACCTGCTCTGAGGGCACCGTCCTCTGAGCCCCTGCTTACCAGGCACGGAGGCCACATGCAAAGGGGCCCAGCATAGCAGGCATCTTCTCCCTAAGGAGGCAAAGGAGCGAGGGTGTTCCGGGAACGCATGAGGAGGAGTTGAGGAGAAAGAGTGAGGAGCTGCCAGGGGTGAGGGTTTGCTTTCCTCCTCAGTCCCCGGCACCCCCAGCTGGCCCTCTCCCCAGCTGGCTGGCCTGGCCATCCCTACCTCCCTTCTCTCCTTGTCTGAGCTTGGCCCAAGATGGGCAGGCAAGGTAGCTGAGGTGCAGAGGGAGCAGCTGCTGTCTCAGTGCCCTGGGGGCCCTGGCCAGGCCAAAAACAGCTTCCTTCGAAGGGCACGTCAGCAGCAAAGCAGCCACTCTGCATCAGGGAAGGGGCCCAGAGAGGACGTTCAAGGGGAAGCCAATCGGTCAATGGGAAGTGAGTGAGCAGCTCTGGAGGGAAGGATCCAAGCCAGCAGAGGGCCGACTTTCGGGGAGCAGGGGCCCAGGCAGTGCCTGCGGGCTATGGACACCTGCCCCAGAGCCACAGCGCGTGTCATGTGGGCAGAAGGAGAGCAGAGTTTCTCCTGAAAGTCCATGGACACATCAGTCAGCACCAAGAGCCACTGGCACAGGGCTACCGTGCTCCATCTCTCCTCCCATCTGCTCCCCCCCTTATTGGAGCCAGGGGGCCTGGTACCTTCTCTGAAAGAGGCAGCCTTACCCACTGCAGGCAGGGATGGTGTCCTGATTCAGAATCTCGGCCCACGTCTCTGCCAAGCAGCGCAGGCAGCTGACCCACTCAACTGGGGGGGCCCACAGCAGTGCCCTAACCTGGGCTCAGGCAGCTGCACAGGGGTGCCCAGGAGTTCTGGGTTCACAAATCAGCCCCTGGTACCCCGCGGGACCAGGTCAAAAGCCAGCGTGGGTGGGAAGTGTCTTCAAGGGCCGCACGTGGAAAGCAGTGTCCTGGGGTGGGGGCAGGCCCAGACAGCAACAGCCCTGGGCATGTGCCCTCACCGGGAGGCAGAGTCAAGGGGAAGCAAGGTCGTAAGCAGAAGAGAGGGAATGTGCGTCAACTTGGTGCAAAAGTCAGGTATGACTGGAGCTGGAGCAGAAAGGGCAAGGGCCAGGAGCCTCAAGGGGTGAGCAGGAAAGAAGCTGGGTGTGCTGACCCTGGGGCTCCCCCACCACCTGTAATTCCCTGTGCCTAGCCCAGGCTCGCAGCAAGCCCCAGACCCGTGGGCCCCACCGCCCACCTACCATCTCATGGCAATGCTCCGGGAAGGCCCGATGTCCTCCAGCCTGCAAGGGAGGGGTCCCTCACACACCTCCACCACCCAAGCACTCTCGGCAAGCCTCTGAGCAATCCTGCGATACCTAGTGCTCCTCCACCCACTCCATGTCTAATCCGGCTCTGGCTACAATTGCTTCTACTCCTGCATATCTTCTGGGCCTGTCCACTTCTCTCCCCACTCTCCCTCAAGCACACACACAGGCCTCCTGTCTGGAGGCCGGACAATGGCCGCAGCACCCCAAAGCCCTGCTCACTTTAGCACAGATGTAGGCTGCTTGGGGGTTTCTGGAAAGCTCTGGCCCTTTCCCTCCAGCAGTATCCTGAGGGGCTGAGTGAAGGTGGGGAGACACACATACAAACACACACACACACACACACACACACACACACACACACCTGCCTTTGCCTTGCACATATGGGTGAAAATCCTTTGATCTCCATGGCAGGCAGGCAAGGAGGCTGGGCCCAGTAGCCCTGAGNCTCTCTCCACAACCAGATCTTGGAAGAGGACCACTCCAAGGGACCTGCCAAACGATCCCCATCCTGCTGGCCCAGGAAGGTGGCTGGTCCCAGAAGTTAGCTTCTCAGGGGGGGACTGAGCTGGCAGGGCCAGCAGCAGACACTGGGTGCTTAGGGCCTCCCTCCCCCAATGGCCCTACATCACCCCACCGCACTGGGACCAGAGCTACTGGGCCCTGCCCTACCTTGCCCGCTTCCCCTCACCCACACCTTTGAAGGTACAGAAAGCCAGAGGCTGGCATAAGAGGGGGCAAAGTCAGCCAGCTAAGAGGGGCCCTTGTCAGGAGTGACAGGCAATGCAAAGGGGCACCTCCAAGGACAAAAGTCTGCTTTCCGCTCAGTGGAAGCAAAGGCTCTTCGAGATGAGTGGGCATTCAGGAAGCATCTTTGGTGTCTTGAACAAAGGCATCAGCTTCTGCTAGCTCCCTTCCTCCAACCCCCTCCTCTGACACAGCCGCCACGGGGCCATGTCGGTCTGGCCCTGCTACACCTCCAACCTCAATTTACTCTCAATAACACACATGCATTTACGCCCCAGGGCAAGAGTGTTCAGGTCCCTGAACAGGTTAAGCATTTCCATGCCTCCATACTCTTGGCCATGCCCTTCCCACTGCTCCCCCTGGCGAACTCCTGCTTCAAGACTCCGCTCTGGGGTCCACCGTCTGTGGCACTTCCCCGTCCTGCCCAATCTGGATTTTGCGGGTCACTTGTTGAAAGCCGTCCACCTCCTCCTGGGTCCTCAGCTACCATTTCAGTAACTCTCCCCAGACCTAGAATAGCCCTGGAAACCAATCGGATCGGTTCATTCATTTATTCCACAGGCATGTGTTGGGTGCCTCTTCCCTCAAGATAAGCTCGTAGTCAACATAACTATCAATTACTACATTGGGATGCATATTTAGGGAAAGCTACCATTTAGACCAAGGTTTAAAGAAATGCCATAAATTAAGAATAGACTAAGAACGTTGTTTTACTGTCAACTAGGAACCACTGTTGCTTATAAGCCAATGGGAATGTTCGCTAGTGTCTTCCCTTCTTTTCCATGGAGAGGGGCTGAGGGGAGTACAGGCTGCCCTTCCTTTTCCTTACTCCAGCTCTAGTCAAGCCAAAAGCAGCAAAACTACCTCCTCTGAATTCAGTTTCCTTTCCCTCCAAGACCTTCTTCCGCGGCTGCTCCCCGTACAACATGAAAACTACAACGGATCCCAAAAAATTCAATTGCATAAAAAATCAAATTAAAAAATTCATTTCAAGAACAACAAAAACATGTGCATATACATTTAGTTTGGGTAGCAAAAACTGGTAGGGGCAGAAGGAGAAATAGACACATCCACGAAGGCTCTAGAAGGACTCAACAACACCGGCAACGAACAGGATCTAATGGGCAGTCACAGACCGCTCTAGCCAACTCCAGCAACAACATGGCAAAATTCGTGATATGTAGCTAAGACAATACTGAGGAAGGACATTTATAGCAAAAAAAGATTGACTGTTTCTCTCCCAAAAGAGAGATCAATTTATCAGAGGTAGGACAAGGCATAGAGTAAGGGTGGACAGTTTGCCTTGACCCAATCAATCAACCAAAAATAACTGTCAGGCCCAAATCTTGCGAAATACACACTGTAGGAGCACCTGAGTGTCACAGTCGGTGAAGCGGCCGACTCTTGATTTCGGCTCAGCTCGTGATCTCAGGGTCGTGGGATCGAGCCCCGTGTGGGGCTTGGTGCTCAGCTCAGAGTCTGCTGGAGAGTCTGTCTCCGTCTCCCTCTCCTTCTGCCCCTCCCCCCAAATACATTTTGAACATAAATAAGTCTTAGAAACAAACACTTTGTCCCCACCCCACCCTGAAATACACACTTTAAAGTAAAATTAAAATATGGCTAAATCAGGAAGCTGAGAGACTTTGGACACCTTACATTTCACTGAATCTAGATTTAAAATCAGAAGAGTTGCCTTGAGGCCTGCCTGCGTCTACCTTAAACCGACCGAATTTCTCTCAACAACTCGCTCAAATGTACTGAATCTTAGTTTCTTCCTCTGTAAGATGCTAGGACCATCTACCTCATGGCGATATTTTAGCTTTAAATGATACAACAGAGAAGAAAGCATTTTGGAAACAGAAAAGCTCTGTACTAGTTTGCTAGAATCACCATAACGAGGTACCAGAGACAAGGGGGCCCCCACTTATGGGCTGCGCTCCTTCTGAAGGCGCTCGGGAAGGCTCCGGGCCAGGTGTCTCCCCTAGCTGCTGGGGGCACGCTGGTGACCTTTGATATCCTTGCCTTGTACAGCCCTGCCTCCCTCCAGCTTCACACGGTGTTCTCCTAAGTGTGTCTGGGTCCCAATGTCCCCAGTCATTCTGGATTACAAGCCCATCTGACTGTGATATGAGCACACCTTTATTACATCTGCAACAACGTTATTTGCAAATAAAGTCACATTCCCAGGTACAGGGGTGTAGGAATTGACCATATGAATTGAGGAACGGGGGGACATTATTCAACCCATAAGAAGCCCTATATTAATGTTATATTAGAACATTTTAGTCTTCTGGATTATTGTCCCTTTTGCCGGCTACAGCTTACGTATGTGTGCCTGTGTGAGTTTGCTCGTGTGTCAACCTTGGCAGGCTCCCTGCCGGTCTGCCTGGATTTGTGTCCCGTGAACGTTTGTGCACACCCACATGTGGACACCACGTGACTGCCCTGGTTTCGAGTCTGTGTTACCACAGCATTAGTAATAACGTACGTTTTAGCACCAACTCGAGAAACCAGCAGAGCCCCCTTCCACCCCCCACCCCCTCCCCCTGAGGCCTTGCAGCCCTGGGAGTCAGCCAGGCTCTCCAAACACATCTCTGGGTCCATCCAGTGGGACTCTGGGCAGTTGCGCGGACACCCCACCCCTTGTCCCTCCCAGATGACAAGCACTCACATGAGGCTTCGCTTCCTGTAGTAAGTAAGGCCTGCGACTGCCCAGTCACACAACGTATGGCAGAGGCATCCTGGGAACCACCAAAGGGACCACATGGCAGCTCCTCTTCCTGCGCCGCCCGCCTTTCGTCCTCCGCTTGTGCCCAGCAAACACACACTCACACTTCTAAGCAGAAACGAAGACGAGGCTAGAGGTGGCCACAGGGTCTGGGCCCACTGTCTGCCGCAGAAGCAGGATGGGTGGGCCTCTGAGGGGTGGGCAGAGAAGGCGGGGGGCACCAGAGCACAGAGAAGAGGTTTGCAGGCTGGGCTTCGCCCCAGGAATTCAGAGTCCTCACCTGGAGGCAGGACAAGGCCACAGGAATGAGGAGGCGGCATGACGTGCGCCAGGAGGGAGGGAGGAGGAGGGGGGCAGCCCCTGGGCAGGGGTCTCCCAGAGGCAGGTCCAGACACAGTGGGATGTGGTGAAGGTCTATGTGGGGCTTCACGGCCGCCCCGGCTCGACCGCATTCACTCAGGAGACATGTGCGCGGTGCCCGCGTGCCCAGGCATCTGCAGCAGCGCCCGGCCAGCCAGCTAGCCGGGTGCAGGGCACAGACAGGGGAGCAGGACGACACCTGAGGGAGGTGCTCCCAGCTGTGGGGTCAAGGAGGAGGAGGAGGAGGAGGAGGGGGCGAGGTCCACCTCCATGGAGCCTCAGAATTTGAGCTTATTTAGAATAAGGGAAAGGGACACAAGACATTCTGGTACATTCTGGCCACCACCAGCAGAGGCCAGTGGCCTGCAGCATGTGGACTTTGTCCTCAAGGCCACGCAGGGCCATTGAAGGGTGCTGGGGGAGGAGAGTGTGATGACCTCTGTGGCAGGATAATTGTTGCGTCCTCCACATGGGTGGGGGGGCAGGTGGGAGGGTTAACCTTGGAGGTTTCGAACAGTGAGGAGGGGCAGGGCCTGGCCAGGGACAAGAGGTGATGCCCTTGCAAGCTCTTTAAGTGGGAAACTCATCAGAAACTGTGAGGGGTGGTGGAGAGAGAGGAAATTGAACTCAACCCCTGACATGGGCATTTGGGTGACTCAAGCGAAGACATGCTGCGTCTGAAGGACCATGGGGCACTCAGGTGGCAATGGCCAGTTGCCAGTTTGTGCTGTGGGTATGGCCCCCAAGAGACACTGTGATGTCACAGTCATCACCCAGGAGAGGAGTTGAGGTCATCCGGTGGGAACACATAGAGGGGAATGAGGGCCTGAGACAGACTTGGGACAAATGGCCAGGAGCATGGGACAGAGGAGGAGAATGTTCCAGCAGGAGAGCACCGAGGGTCTGAGTAAGAGGGCACCTCAGCAAGCAGCATATGGGACAGAGGTTGAGGGGAATAGGAGATTGGGCCACTGAGGGCCAGGAAGAGGACTCCACCTCCCCCAAGCATGGATGCCAGGTGACTGGGACTCCAACTGCAGAGTGGTCGAATTGTGTCTGGAAGCCACAACCTTGGGAAGCAAAAGTGATGCCGCCCGGCCCTGGGCTCTGGGAGGTGGGTGTGGCAGAGCATGCAATGCCCCCGGGCCAGAGGTCAGAAGAGAGCCGGGTCACTCTGAAGGCATGGGTGTCATGGGAGATTTTGAGGGCTGGCTAGGTGCTTGGGCAGAGGCAAGGCTGGTGTTGGGGGTGCCAGGG
>NW_024423319.1:2204955-2224282 GCF_017311325.1 Ursus maritimus | reverse complement strand
GTGCTTGGGCAGAGCAAGGCTGGTGTTGGGGGTGCCAGGGGCTGGTGCTGGGGGCGGGGGCCAAGAAGGGAGCCATGGGGAAGGGGCGGACTGGCTAAGAAAGGAACAACGTGGGCACACATGTTTCCTTCCTGAGACACAATTTCTGGATAATTCTATCCTTGTATCTGCAGAGCCTATGTGGGCTGGCCACCGTGGATGGGACCATCACTGAAAGCGAGCACAGGAAGTTTGCTCTGATGACTGGGAAGTCATCATACTAGCCTTGGGGACCCTCCTCAACACCCATTTCTCCTCGGGCTACAGAGAACAGGCAGCTCCAGCCAGCAGTGCCACAGGGATGCTAAGGTCACAGTCACAGTCCCGTGGCTCTGGCCAGCTCTCCAACAGCAGGTCCTGAGAGCTGACCCTTGCAGGTTGAGAAATTGGGCTCTGTGTTACCCTCATGGTCCCACTCTGCCAGCCCCAACAGCTGTCCCCAGAGTGGGGTACAGTGAAGAGGCTTCCACTGCTAGAAGACCACTGCTCAGGTTGGTGACAGCAGAGTCAAATGGTACCCCAGAGTGGCCCGGGCTGAACCCTGACTCTCAGGGGTCCCCACAGGCCCATCCTTTCTCTCTGTGATGATGACATGATGCTGACCATGGGGTGGGGAGAGGGGCCCAGCTGCGGTACTGAGCAGAGTGGCTGAGGTCCTTCTGCGTTTCCCGCGAGGAGTGGCAGCGCTGAGAGCAGACTCATCCACACCACTGAGGTGGTGACAGAGGATGGCTCTGAGGACTGGTACCCTACCATCTGCAGGCAGATGGAGGAGCCTGCCAGGGACTCAGCGACTTCACGAGCCCTCACTGGAAAGACCAATGTGGAGGCCCGGCTGTGTGCTTGACCCTGAGCAAGGGGTCTTGTCTGTCCCCTTCCCACCGAAGCATCTCTTGGGCAGGCCTCGCTGACCCACCTTGAGTGGATATGAATGATCCCTCTGCTTTCTCACGCGAGGCCCTGGCCTTCCCCCTCCTCTTCCTATCCCTCTCTCTCTGTGCAGGGGCTGGCCCCAGAGGGATGGTGGCACAGGCACCACAGCTGCGCTGCTCTCCCGCACTGGGTCTCTCAGGATGCAATCAGTCACCAACGTAGGAAGCAGGTATGCAGGGTAAAAGCAGCTCTCTAAATTTAGACCGGAAAAATCCCCAAAGAGCTGGCAAATATCTGAGCCTTCCTTGTGGCAAACCTCTTAAGCAGGAAAGTGGGGAGGAGGCGGCAGAGTCCGTTGTAGAGGTTGGGGGAAAGGCCACGAGAGGGTGACAGAGGAAAAGGCTCACAGTTGGGCTGAGGATAAGCCTGCTCAGGGGCTCGGCTTTGTCACCCTGGGCCACAGCAGGCTCAGACCAGCCTGGCGCAGCCTGGATTCACTGTGCCACCAGCCCCTCTCTGGCGGGTTCTTCGCCGATTCAGACCCGTGGACGAGCTCTCCAGGGCCCCTGTGCAGCTAAGGGCTGCCTCCTTCCCTGCTCTAGCTGGGTAGCTAGCCATGCCCCTGCCACCCCCCACCCCCACCCCCAGCCAACGATTACTAGGACCAGACCCAAGCCCCAGGGCAGGGCGGTCTCTTCTATGGAGGCTGCAACGTGGCTGGGGCCTAGACCTTGTCTCTCATGGAGAGGAGCGAACGAGCGCTCAGCGTCCTGACCCCCAGAGCAGCACATGCCCCAGCCAGCCTGGTGTGTGGCCTTGGTCCGGTGCAAGAGGCCAGTAGGGCCCAGGCTGGGCCATGCATTGTTGAGAGGAGGCAAGTGGCTGGTATGGAAGCAGCTAGACTGTGTTCCCAATTCTCCGATGATAGGAGGCAGACCCCTGGGAACAATGTTGGGGTGGGGACACATAGCACACCTCAGGAAACCCCGCCCCAGTCCGCAGACATCTGAGCCAGGGCCACAGATAATCTTCTTTGCTGTGATGAGATACTCTAGCACTCGAGAGGGGAGCCCGTTCCTGGTGGGGAGTACGGAGAAGATGTGGCCAGAGGCAGACAGGCCACCCTGAGAGGCCTCTGCCTCACAGCAACAGTGGAGGGTCTATAGCTAGGAGCAACTCCTTGCAGGCTCTGGGTACCCAATCTCCTTGTCATTCTGGCTCCCTCTCTTCTGCCCCATTTACATCCCTCACTTCCTTGGACAAGGCGGAAGTCATCTGCTTCCCTCTCCTCCCCTTCCACAGCATGGTGGCTGGAGGGCTCCCCATCTGCTCTCCCTCCTCTTCCACTCACCTCCCTTTGCCTGTCCAGCCAATGGGCGTGGGTGTCTGGCTCTCTCCCGGTAAAGATTATATCATCTGTAATGTATATGCAGACAGGCGCACTGCTTCTCGGGAGGACAAGACAAGGAGGGAGCCCATACAGCTGGCCGGAGGGGTTTATAACCAGGTTATGATCCTGAACCTGAGCCCTCCCAGAACGGGGGTGTTAATGGCTCCCGAGCTCACAGCCCCTCAGAAATCAATTTGCCACGCAGCTCTCCTCTCCCTCCTCTCATCTCACTCCTTCCCGTCTCCCTCTCCTGGGAAGGCTCTCACCCTTTCACCTGCAAGTGCGGATGCTGGGAGCTCCGCAGATCAGTTGCGTTCCAAATGTGCTGGCCCTGGCTGTGGGAGCTCCACTGGTAGCAAGATGGGTCTAGAAGCCTCCTGAAGGCATGCACTGGTAGCAAGATGGGTCTAGAAGATGCTGGCTAAAGCACACTCAGATGGGAGCCTGCGGCCCAGGGCGGGGTGGCGGAGTGATGGCGGCCTGGGAGGGACATGTGGGCAAGTGGCTTCAGCCGCAGATACTGCTCTCCGTAGTACCCATGGCTGCCCAAGTAAGCCTCAGGCGGTGCGCTGTGCGCCGCCCCGAAATGGGAACAGGATCTCACGCTGGGGCAGATGACAGAGACCTCTCCACAAAGCTTTGCTTGCCTGGAAAGTGGCCTGGACTCGGGACCTGAGAAACGTGTCGCTTTAACAGGTAGGGCTGTCTTCAGCCAAAGGCCCGTCATGCCCAGAGCACCGGAGCAGGGGCCAGCGGACAGTGGCACTTCAATAAGGCTCTCCGTCCCAACCATGGCCCAGCTTTCTGTCGCTCCCACCTTGCCTAGGGCTGGGAGTTCTTGGGCACCTTGCAGCATGTGGGGTTCTGTGGAAAAAGGGGTGGGGGTGCAGAGGAGAGTAACCTAGAGCCGCCTGGTAAGTCCGCCGGAGATGTCTGTCAGGAACCCACAGGAGTGAGCATTGGGCTCGCTGCTTTGGAGACGGAGGCCCAGCTGTCCAGCGGAACAACCTTGATTCTAACACAATTGGCCTGGCCCTCAAGTCCTCCTCAAGAAGGTTGTGCATTTTATTCCCCAACAGGGTACAAGCCAGGCCTTGCCAACCAAGAGAAGTCCCTGAGGCGGAGCAGGCCTGTGCCTAGAGTTCCTCGGACTGGTCTGGCCCTTCAACGCTAATATTCTCCTCCAACACTGGGTGGGTCCTGTTGCCTGGAGAGCAGAGGCACTGTAGGAGGGCAGGGATGGGAGCTTTGCAGGGCTGGGGCGACATCATTCAATCCAAATGTTCCTCCTCCAGTGTTCAGCCTGAGTCACTCCAGCACAGGGTTGGGGTGGGGAGGTGGGGATCGGTTACCCAACCTTTCCCAAAAGACTCTGAGTCAGCTCACCAAGTCTTTGCCGGGGCTGACTGAGCACCTGGGCCATGGGCGCGAGCCGCTGTGGGTCTTCCACCAACGGGAGGAAGGGGGATGGGGGATGAACACCGCCCCCACTTTTGTCTTCATATGTTTTCATGTTTTGCCACATGGTGCGGCTTTCAGCCTATGGTGATTTCTCAGCAAAAGGCCCCTGGCTTCAGAGCAGCCAGAAGCACAGGGTCCATCCAGCAGCAGGGTCCACACACAGCTGCTTAACTCACCTGTGCAGCCGTGTTTGGGCCTCGGCTCCACACTGGCCCCCAGAGCCCAGATGCTGAAGGGGTGAAAACCCCAGCCTGGCTCTGCGGCTTGGGCCCACCTGGCAGACGCACCTGCCCACAGCTTCCCCGGAAGGCCGGGGGCTAGAGCAGCAAGTGGGTTATAAGGGTGATCAAGTGATGAGGCTGGAGAGGGCAGGTGTGCCAGGCCGGTGGCAGCAGGACCCTGCTTGGGCTCACGATCGTGCATTGAAAGTGCAACGCTTGGAGAACCCTGAAAGATCACGAGGTCCTCCTCTCCCCAGCTGCACAGATGAGAAACTGAGGCACCAGAGACAAAGCTGCCCCTCTCTCCTCTCTTTTCAGGAAGTGACTCAGGGGAATTCAGCACTGCTGCGGGCGGAGCTGGGCAGCCAGGCCTCCCTGGGCTGCCCCTCATCCACGGAGCTGCTGGCATCCCAGCTCAGCCCGTCTCCCTCTTGATGCCCCTCCCCTCACTCTGATCTCCGTGAGCAGCCACACACCCAGGCCCTGCCAGAAAGCAGCCCACAACAGCCACAGCGTGGTGCCGGTTCTCAGCACCCCTTGTGCCCTTGGGGGGCACTCACCCATTACTCACCTGGGAGCCCCTGTGTGCTGCTCCCTGCCCCTTCATCCCACAGCAGTGAGTGAGGCCGAGAACCCAGTGAGTCTCCTTGTTGACACTCAGTCCGGCTCTGCCACCACATCACTGTGTGACACCAGGGAAGCCACTGCCTCCAGTCTCCCTAGTTGTTCCATGGCTACAGTCCCCTCTGACTCCCAGACTGGTGTAAGGACAAAATGAGGTTCTTGATGGAGATGCTCATGGCCTTTGCTGCAGAGGAAAGCAAAGTGGGCCTGGTGACAATGCCCCTCTCAGGCCCTCCCCCAATGCCCTGGCTCCACCCCTTCCAGGCACTGAGGCTCAAAAGCTATTATTAAGCTAGAATCTGATACATGAGAATGGGAGAAGACAGTGCAGAGGGACCTGGGAGTTGGGGGGGCAGGATTTGCATTACTGTCAGATGGAACTTATGCCCTCTCCTGTGTGGCAGTAGGAGGTGGCCCTGGGGAGACTAGCGGACGGCTTCCAAGGGCCCCTTGGCTTCCCTTGCTGGAAGCAGATGCAGCATAGACTCTTGGTGCAACCCTCCTCCAGCCCAGGTCCAGACTAGTCAGGTCTTCCACCCCACTCCTGCGTCCTAAGCTTGAGGCCCCCACGCAGCAGGGCTGTCGGGGTCGAGGGCTGCCCGAAGCATCCCACAGAGGAACGGTGGCGGGCGGAGCGGACAGTCTTGCAGGTGGGAGGAAGGCCGGTCGGGCGGCGGGAAGGTGGAAGGAGACGCCAGGCAGGCCGCGGTCCCTCCCCGCTCCTCCCTGCGCGCCGCCGGCACATTGCCCCTCCTGGGCAGGGGGCGGAAGAGGCGACGGGAGGGGAGGAGGCGGCGGCGGAGGCGAGGATTTGGAATTTCCCTCGGCGGTGGCGGCGCGGCGGCGGCAGCGGCGGCGCGGCGCGGCGGCCCTCGGCTTCAGGCGAGGCCGCCGCCTGAGGCTCCGGTGGCGCTCAGCGGCAGCGCGGTGGCGCTTCCCGCCGCCGGCTCGGGAACTTCCCGGCCGCGCGCGCGCCAGCCGGCGCAGGAAGCCGAGCGGATCGGGGGTGAGCGGAGGGAGCGGAGGTGAGCGGAGCACGCGGCTCCCCGGCACCACGCCACCCCCACCCAACCTGGCCGCCCCCTCCGCACGTAAGCTCCTCCACCCCGCACCCCAAAGTCTTGCCAGCGCACCACGGGGCGCACCCCTGCGAGACCCACTCGACCCTGCCACCTCACACCCCCCCGCATCCCGCCCGTGCACCTCCCTGCCACTTGCAGCGCTCTGCAGCTCCACCACCGCAGGACCTAGTCCCTGCAGTGTACACAGCAGCAGCCCCTAATCCACCACCCACTGCCCCAACTCAGGCTAGAACCCATCCCAGACCATGCCCTGCCTCAGTACACACCCAGGCACGCGCGCGCGCGCACACACACACACACACACACACACACACACACGATACATCCCTGCCATTATCTGCACTAACATAGCTCCCCTCGCCGTGCCACCACCATCTCCAACTCCCCCATATGCTGTGTACAGCCCCGTTCCCAGCCCAGAGACACTGCAATCCACCTACCCCTGAGTGAAGCCCCAAAACTAACTCCTGCCCCAGCAGCTGACACTCCCCACGCCCCACAGCCAGGCCCATTCCCCAGGCACACACCTCTTGCATCCCCAGCGTGCACACTCATACACCCCAACATGTATGCACACCTGCTGGTTACACTCGCACCCTGCCCCACCCACACCAAATAGCCCCCAACACCCCCAGCACACTCCTGAGTCCTCCACCACACCCCTGGCACCTGGCACATGGGCTGTAGAGGCTGCAGCGTTTGGTGGCATCCTATAGTGCCCTCTGTCCCTGCTTGGCAGCCGCAGCTCACCTCCTGAGGCCCCTAGTGTGCCCTTGCTAAACCAGACATCTCCCCAGCGACTGCTTAGCCTCTTCCCTAAGAGATAAAGAAGGCACTTGGGTCAAGGTCCGTATTAGATGTCGACTAGAGTGGGGTGGGGAGGGAGGAAGGAAGCGAGCGGCCAACTGGGACAAGAAACGCCAGTTGCCAGGCACGCACGTAGTAGGTCGGTTCCACAAGGACAGTGGTCTGCTGCGGTCTGTGTGCCTATTTGCGTGTGCGGTGAGGGGAGGGTCGTGTGTGTGTGTGTGTGTGGGTGGGTGGGTGGGTGGGTGGGTGTGTGTGTGTATGTGTGTGCTGTGCTGTCTGTGGGGTGGAGTGTGTGTGTGACCCTCTGAGAGAAAAAGCAGATCAGCACCTCCTAGGCTCCCTCATGCAACAATTGGTTTCATTCATTCATGACTTCTTTGTTAACAAGCATTTCTTCCCGACGCCGGGCCTGGCCTGCATACGCCAGGCCCGCACTGGGGGCTGGGGCCAGCGGGCGGGCGCACACACGCTCCTGCCTTGGAGGAACTCCCAGTCCAGCGAGGGAGCGGACCAGGAAAAGCAGAAAGCCATCCCCAGCGGAAGTGGATTTGGTGGAAAAGACACTGGATTGGAGGGACGCTGTCGCTAGGACTTGTGCTCCTGGCCATGTGACTGGGCGGACAGCTGAAATCCTTCCATTCGGCCCGGCGGGAGGTGCATTTAGGTGAGGGGGTGAGGCGGCGTTCTCCGGAGGCTCGGGAGACCAGGAGGCCGCACGCGGCGCGCGGGTCTACACTGCGGCATCCCCCGCCTCCCAGGGCACGGGCGGAGGCCGGGGACGCCCGGTGGGAGGCTGGGCGGCAGGCTCAGCGCCCACCCTGCGGCGAGTGCGCCGCCTGGCTCCGCCCGCCTTGTGGGCCTCCGGGAGGCCTGGGCGCGCAGCGCTGCCTCCCCCGGCCCAGCCGCGCCCGGGGGCGGCGCGGGCGGAGCCCGCTCCTGGCGCTAAGGGGGCCCGAGGGCGGCAGCGCGGCTAAATCGCGGGTGGGGCTTGGCTGCTGCTCAGCCCTGCAGTGCGGAGGTGGCAACAGGTTCCAGTTTGTCCTGCTGCTGGCACAGCGGGCGCTACTGGCGCCGGGCACCAAGTACTCACTTGCGGAGTTGAATACCGCCCCCTCCACCGTTTTCTCCCGGTTGGTGGGCTTGCCACGGCGGGAGCAAGGTCGGGAGCCACTCTTGAGTGTGTTGGGAGCCGCAGGCTATGGCACAACCCCACTCCGGGGGGAGTTTCTTGGAGCCAAGCTTCCTCTCCCTTCACCGGTGCGGAAGTTGCCTAGTACCCCCGCCCCGCCCCCATCATCTTCCCACAGACTCCCTCACCTCCTCCAGGGACCCTTCTCCGAGAAAGCATGCCTGGGCACCTCACGACGAGCTGCAGTTCTTAGGCATTGCAGCTTCAGAGAACTGAGGCCTGGAGCACAGAGGAAGGAGACAACAGGAAGGCTGCCTAGAGGAGGGCACCTGGGGGGGTGCCTGAAAGAGGAGCAGAATCTGAACAGGCCACAGAGGAGGAGGCCTGGGCTGAGGGCAGGAAGACACAGCATAGCTCCCTGAGGCCCCTGGATGCAGCCAGTAGGACTCATCCCAGAGGCGAGGCCATGGTGGGCTACAGACGAGAGATGAGTCCAGGCTGGCAGCCCCTGGGCCAGGGAGGAAGGGAAGGAGGGGACACGGAGGCCTTTGAGGACCTGGTTCTCTGTGACCTGTCCTCTCCTTGGTATTACTTCTTGAGTTTTCTCTTTTTACACTGTGGCTTAAGAGGGGTCTTCATCAGCGCCGCTGAACTTGATTATCCTAAACGTTGGCCTTCCAGTGGTTTTGCGTCCTCACCTTAGTTACACATCTCGTGGTGCCCATCCTGTATGCCTTCTTTTACTTAGTTCCTAGGGATAGATTCCCAGAAGTGGCCAGAGGTGTAGATCTCGTCTAGCTCTGGATGCATATCACCAAATCAATTTACAGAAGGGCATACAGATAGAGAGCCCTCCAGCAACCAACAATAGAGCAGCAGGCTGATTCCGCAGCACCCTTGGCAGCCCTGGGTGCACTCACTTCTGAGAACATTTTACCAATGTAACAGGTGGGAGTGTTACCTTGTTTCTTAAATTTGCCTCGCTTCCATACCTGAGCTTGAACCTCTCCCCAATGGTCCTGTACCCAGTTTTGTTTCTTCCCTCATGCAGTCTTTTCTTCTGGTTCCTTGCCCATTTATCAGAGTCTTAACCTTTTGATTAATTTGTATGAGCTTTATCTTATCTGCTGTACATTTTCCTTCAACTCGCTGTTTACTTTCAATGGGTTTTTAAGCAAGGAAGGGGCACCTATCACACCCAGCATTATCTTGTTCAGTCTCCCTGCTTATTACTGACCTATTGCTAAACTGGCAGTGCCCTGCAAGCAAGGACCCTGTGTATCCTGCCCGCTTGTCATCCTGTGTCCATGGAAGGTATGGAGGCCATTGGCCTTTGATAAACAAAGGTCTGGTCAGGGAGCGGGGGTGGAGGTGGTTGAGGCTGATAGGCCTCCTGGAGGCAGGGAGAGGGCTTTGGAAGCTGGGATGGCGACCCTGTCAAAGAGTTGGCCAGTGAAATCCTCCGGCTATGCAGGAGCCGCGGGGAGTACAGGTGTAAGAGATCAATTTAAGTAGAAACTACCTGGCCCTTGACCGGGAGGAGAGGAGGGAGATGCCAGGGATACTCTCGGAGAGTAACTTGGTAGAGCAGAGCACCCCAGTTTAGGACTGGAGGCTCAGAGCTCCTGGCTGCCTTGGATCACGCCTGTGCGGGAAGCCCTGGGGGATCCCAGAAGCTGTCACTGCCCGCCGCCGGGCGAGTTCAGTGCCAGAAGATAGCAGTGAGTTTCTGGTCTTGCTTCCTCCTCCCCTCCATGATTTCAGTGGCATCCCAGTAGCCCAAGGTGGTGGCTATGATGAGCCCACTGTATAGATGGGGTCACTGGTCGAGCCGGAACACATGACCGTCCAGGGTCAACCGAGTGAGTGGGGCTGGAGGCAGCCTCTGGGACAGGGGCACAGGGGTCTTAGCCCTCCCCTCCCCCTGCCTCCGGCTGCGGACTGGCGCAAGGCAGAAAACCGAGCTGGTCCCCTGCTGGGCCCCTGACCTGCCCTTGGCCTCTGCGACCCTGTCCGCTCGGGTGGAAGCCCCAGCTCAGCCGCGCCACTTGGGGCCCACCCGACTGCTTCGCTGGCACCCGTTGGCTCGCTGGGCCCCCTGAGCCCCCCACTGCCCGCCCCACCAACGGCCACTCCACGTCCAAAGGCAGCGGCTTCCAAGGTGGAAGCTGGGCCGCTGCCAGGAAGCCGCCGGCTGAGAGCGGCGCGGGACTCGGCTTCACGTGCGCGCCTGCTCTGCCACCCCACCGTCTTCGGGAGGCCGGGTCCGGGGACGCGCTTACGGGGACGGCGCCCCGCGCGCCCGCGCGAGCCTCGGCTCGGACGTCCGCGCGCCGCCCGCCGCCCGACCACTCTCCAGGTCTCTCACCTCCCGTTTTCTCCTCCCGGGGGCCACCAGGGCCGGGGCAGCTCCGAGAGGGGCCGGCGAGGCCCTTCACCTCGCACCACCTCTGCTCCCGGGTCCGCCTCTCACCGCACGTCCCCAGAGCCACAGCGGAACTGGGGAGCGACTGCAGGCAGCCCCGAGCGACAGCTGCTGGAAGGGTGTGAAGAAGGTGGCAACCTGAGCCGCCCCAGAAGGGGCTGGGAAAGGACCCGCCGCTCTCAAAGGGTCCATTGGACGCCCGGCCTTCCTCTTCTGGAGGACCTCTCACACGTCCCTTCCCGGAGCGGGCAGGCAGCGGGCGCCCAGTGGCCGCCTGGGAGGATTTCCTTGGGAGTCCCGAGGGCGCTTTTCGCGCCTCCTCGCTGTGGAAGCGCGGAGGAGAGGCCTGGGCGGTGGAGGGTGTCTCTCGGGACCCTAGGCGTCCGCCGGCAGGATACAGGCTCGGCCTCACGTCTTGGCCCCTCGGCGGCCGGCGCGGAGACGCGGGCTCACGCACGCGCCTGCCCTCCTCCGCAGCGCCGGCGGTCCGACGTGCCGAGGACCGCGAGCCCATGGAAGGTCTGGGCCGCTCGTGCCTGTGGCTGCGCCGGGAGCTGTGCGCCCCGCGGCCTCGGCTGCTGCTTCTGGACTGCAGAAGCCGCGAGCTGTACGGATCGGCGCGCTTGGCGGGCGCTGAGCGTGGCCCTCCCCGCGCTGCTGCTGCCCGCCTGCGCGCGGGAAGCCTGTCGGTTCGCGCGTCCTGCCGGGGCCCCGCTGCAGCCGCCCCCGCTCGCCCGGTGCTCCTGTACGACCAGGGCGGGGGTCGGCCGCGCGGGAGACAGAGGCCGAGGTGGGAGGCGATTAGCTGGGCACCCTGCTCCAGAAGCTGCGAGAAGGCTACCTGGCATATACCTGCAGGGTAAGTGCGGGCGCTGTGCCGGGAACCGGCCTGGGGAGAGACCCTGGGCCCTGGGAGGAGGGCCACACCTTCCAAGGGGATTCTAATTCATTTGACGCTGGCTGGCCCAAGCTTATTTCGTCTAAATTGGAGGTGAGATCCCTCCCAGATCACGACCTTGGGCAAGCTCTCTCCCCTTGGGAGCCCCAGTTTCTGAGTCTGGAAAATGGGGAGATTCGAGCCGACCTGCCCTGGCTTAGGGGATGCTCAGAATGGGGTACCAAGTGCAGGCTCCCAATTTCTACACACCCCCAGGTTGTGTCACCACCTCCTGCAGCTGCTCCTGGCAAAGGAGGCGAGACCACAGGAGGCCAAATCCCCTCTGCAAAGGCTCCAGAACTGGGAAGTGGAGAGAGAGAGAGAGAGAGAGAGAGAGAGAGAGAGAGAGAGAGAAAGCAGTGAAGGCAGAAGGAGGCAGATCCATCCCATCATAGTCATGGGCAGGGCTGAGGGTGGGGGCATGGCTGAGACAGGCCCCTTGGCCCCTTGATGAGCCAAACAGACACCCAGAGGTCCAGCATGAGGGACAGGGTTCCCATGAACTGACAGAGACGGCTCCCACCTCCCCATCAAAGGGGTGGGCGGTCAATTGAGTATCTCCTTTGCTCCATTCGAAGGCACAGGGATGCAGAAACATGGCAAGTTCTGGCTCTCAGGCCCCACCTAGCCCGGGAAAATAGTTGTTATCTGTAGATGAAGGAAATGCTGGCTTCTTGGGACTCTGAATCAACCCAGGTAGAATATTGCGCTCTCTCCCAGGCTCCCACCTCTTGGGGTGCTCTGGTGGAGCTAGATGGGAGGTGGCCACCCAGGCAGAAAACTCACACCTGAACCTTTCCCCTTTCAACTGATGGTGCTTGTCCTCCCCAAGACCGACAGTACATCTGAACCCACGACCCCTCATGCCTGCCTCAGCTTGGCGGGGCTGTAAGATCCTCTTTGGGGGGCTCTGCCAAGCCAGAATCTTGCACAGCAGCACAGTGGGTACTCAGAGTGCAGCACATGAGACACCAGTATGGATCAGCTTTGACTCCTGAGTTCCCTTTGGGAACATCTGCAAGCCCCTTGGGTGTTGGAGTTGTCTGCGGTCAGTTCCTCCTCTCCCGCCAGAGTGCTTGGGCAGCCCAGGTAGCCAAATCAACAGGGGACTCTCCCCTTCTCCCTCTCAGGTGGCTTCAGCAGATTCAGGCAGAGTGCCCCCACTTGTGTGAGACCAGCTTTAACGCCGTGAGTGGCCCAGCACAGCCCCGTGCCCAGCCCAGTGGTCGGGCTGGGCGGCCTGTGCCTGGGCTCAGACTGCTCTGATGCAGAATCCGAGCCTGATCGTGACTCCATGAGCTGTGGCCTGGATTCAGAGGTGCCACACCCCCCAGCGGGGCTGCTGCCATCCTTCCCTGTCCAGATCCTGCCCAACCTCTACCTGGGCGTGCCGGGATTCAGCCAACGTGGAGAGCTTGGCCAAGCTGGGCATCCGCTACATCCTCAATGCATCACCCCCAACCTCCCTAACCTCTTCGAGAGAAACGGTGACTTTCACTACAAGCAGATCCCCATCTCAGACCACTGGAGCCAGAACTTGTCCAGTTCTTTCCTGAGGCCATTGCATTCATTGGTAAGTCTGCTGTGCCTCCTCTTCCTCCCTCCCCCACTCCCACCAGGCCTGACTCCTAGCCTCTACACTCCCTCAGGAGGGCTTCTCCTGAGCTTAGCTACCATCCCCAGAGCCTAAAAGTGGAATGGCACTTCTGGGGTCAGGCAGTGCTGGGACCAGCTCCCAGAAGGCCACCAGCGAAAGCCCTAGGCTCCTCAGGCAGGAGCGGGGCTCGAGGCCAAATGTGGCCAGAGCCACCTGGCTCTGAGAGCAGGGCAGGGCCGGGCCCCACCATCACACTGCCTCCCGCTGCCCCCACCTAGATGAGGCCTTGTCCCAGAACTGCGGGGTGCTCGTTCACTGCCTGGCAGGCGTCAGCCGCTCTGTCACCGTCACCGTGGCCTACCTCATGCAGAAGCGTCACCTCTCACTCAACGTGCCTACGACCTGGTCAAGCGGAGAGAAGTCTAACATCTCACCCAATTCCAACTTCATGGGGCAGCTGCTGGACTTCGAGCGTAGCCGCCGCTGGAGAGAGCGCGCCCGAGCCGCAGCAGCGGAGGGCAGAGTCCCCGCGGCCTCCGACACCCTCCTTCCACCACCCCTACCAGCGATGGTGTCTTCGAGCTGGACCCACATAGGGCCCCTTTCCACCACCCCCACTGGGTGCCCCTCACCACCCATGTGCTGGGGAGGTGGGAGGAGATCATCGGAAGCAGGGGGGTGGGGGGTTGAGCACAATACCTCATGGGGGGCTGTTGGGAAGAGGTGGAGCCAGGAGCCTCAGAGTGGCGCGGGGGAGAGACCCGTCCTACCCACTGGAAACATCCAGGGAATCCTATTAAATGTGCCTATAAGCCGGCCCAGGGCCACCACCTGACCAGCGCCGCTCCGAGGCGAACCACGCTCCAGAACCTGCCTCTTCTGCGACTGTTACTTTTTCTTTTGGGGAGTGAGGGTGGGGGGAATTCTCATTCCAAGGACTGCTCCAGGTGGCTGCCTGTTCCTGGGCCTGCGAGCCTCCCGTGGCTTTTCCTTCAGGAGTGTGTGTGCCTGCTCTGGGGACCCGCTCCCAGTCCCGCCCCTGTCCCCAAATGGCTGCTTCTGGGGAGGGTTTCACCGCCAGTTAGTCGCCTCCCTGCTTCTCTGCCAAGGGCTTAGGCCGCTTGGGGCTGAGGGCCTCCTGGAGATGGGGCTTGAGGTGCACTGCCTGCCCGGCATCCATGTAGACAGCCCCTCTCTGGGTGGCTCCTCGCTGGGCAGCACCGCAGGAGGGTGCTGGCCTGGGAGCTGCCCGGGTTCCTGGCCACACATCTGGTGCCCTGTTTATCCACTGACGTTTGAAAAGATGCTTTTCTTTCCTCTTCCCCAGATGTCTTAACAGGGATCACTGGGGCTCTTTGTGACTGAGGTGGCCAAACTGCTGCCAGAGGAGATGGGGGTCTCAGAGCAAGAGCTGGGGCGGGGAAGGAGAAGGAGGCCTGGATTTGGCCGCTGTGGGTTCCACTAGCCACGGACGAGTCTGGGGGCAGGGAAGGGGCCAAGCTGCATATACAGAGTCATTCATTGCAGGGAGCACACCCCTGGTGGGCCGGCGGGCATGCACGTGTGTGCGCTTGTGTTCAGCGCTCACACCTGGCCCAGGGCCAGCAGTCCTTGCGGACCATCTCAAACTTGGGAATCCACACCACGGTTGCTTTCTTTAATTGTTCCTGAATAAACACTTTCTGAAGACACTGAACAGAGGAACTGCTTCCAGAGCACCCTGCAGGGCAGGGAAGCTGGGGAGGGAAGCCTCAGGAGAGGGCGGGGTGCGTGGGAGCCCCATGCTGGGCTGGTTGGGGACTGAGCACTACCCACCCTCACAGCATTATTTCCCATCTGGCACCCACGCAGCCTGCCCAACCTCCAGCAGAGCCGCCCTCCACTCTTGACCCATTGAGCCCTACACTGGAGCCACTGCTAGGGACTGGGATGCAGCAGCGAGCCAAAGATGCTTACTGCTCAGAGCTGACTTCCTGGAGGGGCAGGAAAGACACTAAACAACAGACCCCAATGGTGCTGAGAGAGAGTGAGAGGCGGGGACTCAGCAGTGACCACAGGGTTTGCAGCTGAGCCCCAAGACTCTGGTGTGGAGTCAGAGCCAAGCCTCAGGGTGAGCTGATGGGAGCCACATGGGACAGGAGCTGGGGAGGGATAGGGGCAGACTCGCATGTCCAAGCTCATGTCCCCTGTGGCTGCCGCGGAATGTGAATTTGGTCCTTGGACGAAAGTCCACCTGAAGTGACAAATGAGGCTTGCTCTTCCTGGCTTCCTGGCCTCAGCTCTGGACAACTCAGGGCCTTCTACTGGCTGGAGTGGTCCTTCCAAAGCCATGATTCCTGGGGCATCTGCATGGTGCAGTCGCTTTAGTGCCCAGCTCGTGGATTCGGCTCGGAGTCATAATCTCAGGATCATGAGATCGAGCCCTACATCGGACTCTGTGCTCAGCGGGGAGTCTGCTTCCTCCCTTTCCCTCTGCCCCTCCCCCAGTCTTGCACACACATACACTCTCTCTCTCAAATTAATAAATCTTTAAAACCATGATTCCCAACCACAGACACATGGCAGGAGGTGGAAGGAAGCTAGAGGAGTGGGTGGGGACAAGTGCACTATAAGCGTGTAGCGGAGACTGTGTGTCCAGAGAAACTCTCCTGGTCCAGGACCCCTAAAACCGTTTGAGTAAATGGCTGAGCTGGTGGGAAAATAAAGAGAAAGGCTCAAGGTCAGAAACAATGAGGATCCTTGAGTCCAGAGGTGAGACAGCCGGCTGGCACCTGACCAGGGGGCATCTACACCCAGGAACCAGGACGAGCCACCTCTTCCCATTGGACACCCTCTTCCTATAGCTATCCAGATGCTTCCATGGGAGCTGGGAGATGATTCCTGGGCCCCACATAAGACCCGTATTCTCAAAGGGCAATGATCTCAATAGGCATGGTTGGCAGAATACTGGCCCCAAAGATGGCCACATCCTAAGTCTGGGCCCTTGTGAATACGCTTCCTTAAGCGGCAAAAAGGACAAGCAGAGCGTGATTAAGTCGAGAGGATCTTGGAGACGGGAGACTGTCCTGGATTATCTGGGTGGCGAACACCATCATATGCATCTTTACAAGAGGAAAGAGGGACGCAGGAGAGTGAGAGAGGAGGCGTGGCAATGGAAACAAGGGTCAGAGCCAGAAGAGAGATGAGAAGAGGCTACATTGCTTGCTCTGAACATGGAAAAAGGAGCTGCAAGCCAAGGAATGCAGAGCGGCCTCTGAGCAAATCGCAACAGGTTCTTCCATCTGGTCTCCCGAAGGAACACGGCCCTGCTGACGCCTCAAGTTTAGTTCAGTGAAATCTATGTTGCATTTCCGACCTCCAGAACTGTGAGAAATTTCACACAGCAGCAGCAGCAAATGAATACAACTGGTGACCTAGAAACAAAATAGCCCACCAAAAAGGGCTGGCTGGCTGCGTCGGGTGGCTCAGTCGATTGCGCGATCTGCCTCGGCTATGTGTCGAGTTCTGGGATCGAGCCTATCACTTTCTGCTGGGAGCCTTTGCTTCCCTCTCCACTCCATGCTGTGTTTCCTCTCTCGCTGGCTTCTCTATAAATAAATATCTTTAAAAAAAAGAACTGCTTTGAATATGACCTTGGATCTGGGTAAAGTGGAAAAGAGGGAAATTTGGCCCTCAAGAATTTATAGCCACACAGTGAAATTTTTAATTGAAAGGATCAAGGCATATACAATCTTGATGTTCCAGAGTTTTTTCTTGGAGGAGCTAAGGGACAGTGATCTGATTGGGAGCACAGCTCCGGGATTTGTCTGAAGCTTCCTTTGCTTAGCTTGCACACAAATTTTGCTTAGATTGGAACAGCCCAATAAAAATAGCAAAGTTTAAAAATACATTTTTAAAAGTTCTAAATGCAGTGGTCCAGAGGAGTATTCCCAAGAGTGCAGCAGAAACAAGCATGAATCCTCCGTGCAGGGCGTCCTTTCAATACAGGCCTGTAAGTTGGGCCAGGATGACTAGAAGGGGCTGTAGTTGGATATTTGCCCTCTATTGAACTCTGATAAACCCCAGTAGGTCGGGATCAGGTGTAATAGTTTGTCCTGAAGGCAGGCCTTAGTAAGACAAATACTCTGGTGTATTTCAAAATGCCTACTTTCCCCTCCTGCTGCCAGAAGCACGAGACTTTTCTCAAAATCTTCACTGTGCAAACCTGGTAGGGCTTCTGGAGATAAAACTCATAAAAGTGTGGGGTCCTCCCAGATCAGGCCCCCTCTGGATATTTATTTTGACCTCTTAGACATGCCCACACTGAACCTCAAGCAATTCCTCAATTAAAATTCAGGTTTTCCTACCCCAGCACTGTTCTCTTCTGGGTTTGTGCTCTGCTAGAGCTGTGATTCTCTGTATTTGCATCCAGTGTGTGGAGCAGTGGTTTGCCCTGTGAACTCACTTCTCTGACTTTTCAGTGTGTTCAGCTTTGTACTGGTGAAAGCTCCTTCCACTGGACTGTTTAACCAAAGATATATAATAAGCCAAGAAGCTAAATTTCGGGAGCCTGTGGCATCTCGCCCCTAGGTTCTCCCATCCCTCTCAGCTTGTTTTTGGCATGGGCCAGGGCAAGGCAACCCATGGAGACCAGCAGCTTCTCTGCCTAGGTTTGAGAAAAGCTAACTCAGTTTGGAGTGGTGGATAATACCTACATCCAGGGACATTCTCAGTGGAAGTGACTTCTCAGAGGCAAGCCAGCCAGGAGAGCTAACACGCAACTTCACTAGACCGAGATTATGAATGTGGTTGGGGCAAGCTGTTCTAGCTAACTGGAAAATGAAGAGACTCTCAAACTATTCATGCTCTCCTGGACTATCTTGCAGCTACACATGTATATAGGAGACTCAAAAGGACCCAGTAGAAAGAAATCACAAGGCAGACCTTCAAATAGCCTGATGCCTCAAAGAGCTCCTACCCATGCACAGATCCATCAACAGCATTACAGAAGCCTTACTACCTGAAGATGTCTTTAGTAGTTTTCCATCCATTTAATGGCCATACTAAACTAGGCTGATACAAGGGGCAGCCCTACAAAACCAAGTTTAAAATTTTTAAACAACAATATATTTTTTAAACCAAGCAGAAGGGCATCTGGGTGGCTCAATTGGTTAACCGTCTGACACTTGATCTAGGCTCAAGTCTTGATCTCAGGGTAGTAGTTCAATCCCATGCTTGCTAGGCTCTGTCTGGGCATGGAGACTATAAAGGGGGACACCTGGGTAGTTCAGTCAGTTAAGTCCCTGACTCTGATTTGGCTCAAGTTGCAATCTCAGGGCCAATGAGTTCAAACCCCCACCTTGGCTCTGCAATACAAGCTGGAGTCACCTTCTCTCCCTCTCCTTTCTCCATCCTCCTGCTGCCTTCCCCCTGCTCAGGACTCCAACTGCAGAGTGGCAGAATTGTGTCTGGAAGCCACAACCTTGGGAAGCAAAAGTGATGCCGCCCGGCCCTGGGCTCTGGGAGGTGGGTGTGGCAGAGCATGCAATGCCCCCGGGCCAGAGGTCAGAAGAGAGCCGGGTCACTCTGAAGGCATGGGTGTCATGGGAGATTTTGAGGGCTGGCTAGGTGCTTGGGCAGAGGCAAGGCTGGTGTTGGGGGTGCCAGGGGCTGGTGCTGGGGGGGCGGGGGGCCAGAGATGGGAGCCATGGGGGAAGGGTAGGCTTGGCTAAGAAGGAGACAGCATTCTGGGCACCACATGTTCCCCTTCCTGAAGACAATTTCTGGATAATTCTATCCCTTGTAATCTGCAGAGCCTATGTGGGCTGGCCACCGTGGATGGGACCATCACTGAAAGCGGAGCACAGGAAGTTTGCTCTGATGACTGGGAAGTCATCTTAGGCTTATAGCCTTGGGGACCCCATCCTCAACACCCCATTTCTCCTCTGGGGCTACAGAGAACAGGCAGCTCCAGCCAGCAGTGCCACAGGGATGCTAAGGTCACAGTCACAGTCCCCGTGGCTCTGGCCAGCTCTCCAACAGCAGGTCCTGAGAGCTGACCCTTGCAGGTTGAGAAATTGGGCTCTGTGTTACCCTCATGGTCCCACTCCATGCCAGCCCCAACAGCTGTCCCCAGAGTGGGGGTACAGTGAAGAGAGGCTTCCACTGCTAGAAGACCACTGCTCCAGGTTGGTGACAGCAGAGTCAAATGGTACCCCAGAGTGGCCCGGGCTGAACCCTGACTCTCAGGGTCCCCACAGGCCCCATCCTTTCTCTCTGTGATGATGACATGATGCTGACCATGGGGTGGGGAGGAGAGGGCCCAGCTGCGGGTACTGAGCAGAGTGGCTGAGGTCCTTCTGCGTTTCCCCGCAGGAGATGGCAAGCGCTGAGAGCAGACTCATCACACCACTGAGGCACACAGTGACAGAGGGAGATGGCTCTGAGGACTGGTACCCTACCATCTGCAGGCAGATGGAGGAGCCCCTGCCAGGGACTCAGCGACTCATCACAGGCCCTCACTGGAAAGACCAATGTGGAGGCCCGGCTGTGTGCTTGACCCTGAGCAAGGGGTCTTGTCTGTCCCCTTCCCACCCGAAGCATCTCTTGGGCAGGCCTCGCTGACCCTCACCATTGAGTGGATATGAATGATCCCTCTAGCTTTCTCACCAGCAGGCCCTGGCCTTCCCCCTCCCTCTTCTATCCCCTCTCTCTGTGCAGGGGCTGGCCCCAGAGGGATGGTGGTCACGCGGCACCACAG
>NW_024423319.1:2199206-2204945 GCF_017311325.1 Ursus maritimus | reverse complement strand
GGGGGGCCAGAGATGGGAGCCATGGGGGAAGGGTAGGCTTGGCTAAGAAGGAGACAGCATTCTGGGCACCACATGTTCCCCTTCCTGAAGACAATTTCTGGATAATTCTATCCCTTGTAATCTGCAGAGCCTATGTGGGCTGGCCACCGTGGATGGGACCATCACTGAAAGCGGAGCACAGGAAGTTTGCTCTGATGACTGGGAAGTCATCTTAGGCTTATAGCCTTGGGGACCCCATCCTCAACACCCCATTTCTCCTCTGGGGCTACAGAGAACAGGCAGCTCCAGCCAGCAGTGCCACAGGGATGCTAAGGTCACAGTCACAGTCCCCGTGGCTCTGGCCAGCTCTCCAACAGCAGGTCCTGAGAGCTGACCCTTGCAGGTTGAGAAATTGGGCTCTGTGTTACCCTCATGGTCCCACTCCATGCCAGCCCCAACAGCTGTCCCCAGAGTGGGGGTACAGTGAAGAGAGGCTTCCACTGCTAGAAGACCACTGCTCCAGGTTGGTGACAGCAGAGTCAAATGGTACCCCAGAGTGGCCCGGGCTGAACCCTGACTCTCAGGGTCCCCACAGGCCCCATCCTTTCTCTCTGTGATGATGACATGATGCTGACCATGGGGTGGGGAGGAGAGGGCCCAGCTGCGGGTACTGAGCAGAGTGGCTGAGGTCCTTCTGCGTTTCCCCGCAGGAGATGGCAAGCGCTGAGAGCAGACTCATCACACCACTGAGGCACACAGTGACAGAGGGAGATGGCTCTGAGGACTGGTACCCTACCATCTGCAGGCAGATGGAGGAGCCCCTGCCAGGGACTCAGCGACTCATCACAGGCCCTCACTGGAAAGACCAATGTGGAGGCCCGGCTGTGTGCTTGACCCTGAGCAAGGGGTCTTGTCTGTCCCCTTCCCACCCGAAGCATCTCTTGGGCAGGCCTCGCTGACCCTCACCATTGAGTGGATATGAATGATCCCTCTAGCTTTCTCACCAGCAGGCCCTGGCCTTCCCCCTCCCTCTTCTATCCCCTCTCTCTGTGCAGGGGCTGGCCCCAGAGGGATGGTGGTCACGCGGCACCACAGCTGCGCTGCTCTCCCCGCACTGGGTGCTCTCAGGATGCAGATCAGTCACCAACGTAGGAAGCAGGTATTGCGGGGTAATAGCAGCTCTCTAAATTTAGACCGGAAAAATCCCCAAAGAGCTGGCGGAAATATCCTGAGCCTTCCTTGTGGCAAACCTCTTAAGCAGGAAAGTGGGGAGGGGGCAGCAAGAGTCGGGGGCTGTGTAGAGGTTGGGGGAAAGGCCACGAGAGGGTGACAGAGGAAAAGACTCACAGTTGGGCTAGGATAAGCCTGCTCCAGGGGCTCGGCTTTGTCACCCTGGAGCCACAGCCTAGGGCTCGACCCTGGCAGGCGCGGCCTGGATTCACTGTGCCACCAGCCCCTCTCCGCAGAAGGTTCTTCGCCGATTCAGACCCCGTGGACAGCTCTCCAGGGCCCCTGTGCAACTAAGGGCTGCCTCCTTCCCTGCTCTAGCTGGGTAGCTAGCCATGCCCCTGCCCACCCCCACCCCCACCCCCAGCCAACGATTACTAGGACCAGACCCAAGCCCCCAGGGCAGAGGCGGTCTCTTCTATGGAGGCTGCAACGTGGCTGGGGGCCTAGACCTTGTCTCTCTATGGAGAGGAGCAGAGCAGCGCTCAGCGTCCCTGACCCCAGAGCAGCACATGCCCCAGCCAGCCTGGTGTGTGGCCTTGGTCCGGGTGCAAGGAGCCAGTAGGGCCCAGGCTGGGCCATGCATTGTTGAGAGGGGAAGGGGCAAGTGGCTGATGGAAGCAGCTAGACTGTGTTCCCAATTCTCCGATGATAGGAGGCAGACCCCTGAGGAACAATGTTGGGGGTGGGGACACATAGCACCCTCAGGAAACCCCGCCCCAGTCCCGCAGACATCTGAGCCAGGGCCACAGATAATCTTCTTTGCTGTGATGAGATACTCTAACTCGAGAGGGCCGTTCCTGGTGGGGGTACGGAGAAGATGTGGCCAGAAAGGCAGACAGGCCACCCTGAGAGGCCTCTGCCTCACAGCAACTGGTGGAGGGGGGTCTATAGCAGGGGAGCAACTCCTTGCAGGCTCTGGGTACCCCAATCTCCCTTGTCATTCTGGCTCCCCTCTCTTCTGCCCCCATTCATCCCTCAACTTCCCTTGGACAAGGCAGGAAGTCATCTGCTTCCCTCTCCTCCCCTTCCACAGCATGGTGGCTGGAGGGGCTCCCCACTCTGCTCTCCCTCCTCTTCCCACTCACCTCCCTTTGCCTGTCCAGCCAATGGGCGTGGGTGTCTGGCTCTCTCCCGGTAAAAGGATTATATCATCTGTAATGTATATGCAGACAGGCGCACTGCTTCTCGGGAGGACAAGACAAGGAGAGGGAGCCCATACAGCTGGCCGGAGGGGGTTTATAACCAGGTTATTGATCCTGAACCTGAGCCCTCCCAGAACGGGGGTGTTAATGGCTCCCGAGCTCACAGCCCCTCAGAAATCAATTTGCCACGCAGCTCTCCTCTCCCTCCTCTCATCTCACTCCTTCCCGTCTCCCTCTCCTGGGAAGGCTCTCACCCTTTCACCTGCAAGTGCGGATGCTGGGAGCTCCCGCAGGGCCATTTGGTTCCAAATGTGTGGCCCTGGCCCTGTTGGGAGCTGCCACTGGTAGCAAGATGGGTCTAGAAGCCTCCTGAAGGCATGGCACTGGTAGCAAGATGGGTCTAGAAGATGCTGGCTAAAGCACCTCAGATGGGAGCCTGCGGCCCAGGGGCGGGGTGGCGGAGTGATGGCGGCCTGGGAGGGGGACATGTGGGCAAGTGGCTTCAGCCGCAGATACTGCTCTCCGTAGTACCCATGGCTGCCCAGAAGTAAGCCTCAGGGGCGGTGCGCCCGTGTGCCGGCGCCCCCGAAATGGGAACAGGATCTCCACGCTGGGGCCAGATGACAGAGACCTCTCCTCAAAGCTTTGCTTGCCTGGAAAGTGGCCTGGACTCGGGACCTGAGAAACGTGTGCTTTAACAGGTAGGGCTGTCTTCAGCCAAAGGCCCGTCATGCCCAGAGCACCGGAGCAGGGGCCAGCGGACAGTGGCACTTCCAGGCTAAGGGGCTCTCCGTCCCAACCATGGCCCAGCTTTCTGTCGCTCCACCTTGCCTAGGGCTGGGAGTTCTTGGGGCACCCTGCAGCATGCCTTGGGGTTCTGGTGGAAAAGGGGGTGGGGGTGCAGAGGAGAGAGTAAGGCTTAGAGCCGCCTGGTAAGTCCGCCGGAGATGTCTGTCAGGAACCCACAGGAGTGAGCATGTGGGCTCGGCTGCTTTGGAGACGGAGGCCCAGCTGTGCCCGCGGAACAACCTTGATTCTAACACAATTGGCCTGGCCCTCAAGTCCTCCTCAAGAAGGTTGTGCATTTTATTCCCCAACAGGGTACAAGCCAGGCCTTGCCAACCAAGAGAAGTCCCTGAGGCGGAGCAGGCCTGTGCCTTTAGAGTTCCTCGGACTGGTCTGGCCCTTCACGCTAGTATTCTCCTCCAACACTGGGTGGGTCCTGTTGCCTGGAGAGCAGAGGCACTGTAGGAGGGCAGGGATGGGAGCTTTGCAGGGCTGGGGGGGGCGACATCATTCAATCCAAATGTTCCTCCTCCAGTGTTCAGCCCTGAGTCACTCCAGCACAGGGTTGGGGTGGGGAGGTGGGGATCGGTTACCCAACCTTTCCCCAAAAGACTCTGAGTCAGCTCACCAAGTCTTTGCCGGGGGGGCTGACTGAGCACCTTGGGCCATGGGCGCAGCCGCTGTGGGTCTTCCACCAACGGGAGGAAGGGGGATGGGGGGATGAACACCAGCCCCCACTTTTTTGGTCTTCATATGTTTTCATGTTTTGCCACATGGTGCGGCTTTCAGCCTATGGTGATTTCTCAGCAAAGGCCCCTGGCTTCAGAGCAGCCAGAAGCACAGGGTCCATCCAGCAGCAGGGTCCACACACAGCCTGCTTAACTCACCTGTGCAGCCGTGTTTGGGCCCTCGGGCTCCACACTGGCCCCCAGAGCCCAGATGCTGAAAGGGGGTGAAAACCCCAGCCTGGCTCTGCAGGCGTTGGGCCCACCTGGCAGACGCACCTGCCCACAGCTTCCCCCCGGAAGACCGGGGGGCTAGAGCAGCAAGTGGGTTATAAGGGTGATCAAGTGATGAGGCTGGAAGGGCAGGTGTGCCAGGCCGGTGGCAGCAGGACCCTGCTTGGGCTCACGCATCGTGCATTGAAAGTGCAACGAAGCTTGGAGAACCCTGAAAGATCACGAGGTCCTCCCCTCTCCCCAGCTGCACAGATGAGGAAACTGAGGCACCAGAGACAAAGCTGCCCCTCTCTCCTCTCTTTTCCAGGAAGTGACTCAGGGGAATTCAGCACTGCTGCAGGCAGGAGCTGGGCAGCCAGGCCTCCCTGGGCTGCCCCCTCATCCACGGAGCTGCTGGCATCCCAGCTCAGCCCGTCTCCCTCTTGATGCCTCCCCTCACTCTGATCTCCGTGAGCAGCCACACACCGCAGGCCCTGCCAGAAGCTAGCCCACAACAGCCACAGCGTGGTGCCGGTTCTCAGCACCCCTTGTGCCACTTGGGGGGGGGCACTCACCCATTACTCACCTGGGAGCCCCCTGTGTGCTGCTCCCTGCCCCTTCATCCCCACAGCAGTGAGTGAGGCCGAGAACCCAGTGAGTCTCCTTGTTGACACTCAGTCCGGCTCTGCCACCACATCACTGTGTGACACCAGGAAGCCACTGCCTCAGTCTCCCTAGTTGTTCCATGGCTACAGTCCCCTCTGACTCCCAGACTGGTGTAAGGACAAAATGAGGTTCTTGATGGAGATGCTCATGGCCTTTGCTGCAGAGGAAAGCAAAGTGGGCCTGGTGACAATGCCCCCTCTCAGGCCCTCCCCCAATGCCCTGGCTCCACCCCTTCCAGGCACTGAGGCTCAAAAGCTATTATTATTAGCTAGAATCTGATACATGAGAATGGGAGAAGACAGTGCAGAGGGACCTGGGAGTTGGGGGGGGGGCAGGATTTGCATTACTGTCAGATGGAACTTATGCCCTCTCCTGTGTGGCAGTAGGAGGTGGCCCTGGGGGCCAAGCTGTGACCGGTCTTCCAAGGGCCCCTTGGCTTCCCTTGCTGGAAGCAGATGCTAGCATAGACTCTTCGGTGCAACCCTCCTCCAGCCCAGGTCCAGACTAGGTCAGGTCTTCCACCCCACTCCTGCGTCCTAAGCTTGAGGCCCCCACGCAGCAGGGCTGTCGGGGTCCGGGGCTGCCCGAAGCATCCCACAGAGGAACGGTGGCGGGCGGAGCGGACAGTCTTGCAGGTGGGAGGAAGGCGGTCGGGGGCGGGGAAGGTGGAAGGAGACGCCAGGCAGGCCGCGGTCCCTCCCCGCTCCCTCCCTGCGCGCCGCCGGCGACATTGCCCCTCCTGGGCAGGGGGCGGAGAAGACGGCGACGGGAGGGGAGGAGGCGGCGGCGGAGGCGGGATTTGGAATTTCCCTCGGCGGTGGCGGCGGCGGCGGCGGCGGCGGCGGCGGCGGCGGCGGCGGCCCCTCGGCTTCAGGCGAGGCCGCCGCCTGAGGCTCCGGTGGCGCTCGGCGGCAGCGGCGGTGGCGCTTCCCGCCGCCCGGGCTTCGGGAACTTCCCGGCCGCGACGCGCGGAGCCGGCGCAGGAAGCCGAGCGGATC
>NW_024423319.1:2196161-2199196 GCF_017311325.1 Ursus maritimus | reverse complement strand
CAGCCGTGTTTGGGCCCTCGGGCTCCACACTGGCCCCCAGAGCCCAGATGCTGAAAGGGGGTGAAAACCCCAGCCTGGCTCTGCAGGCGTTGGGCCCACCTGGCAGACGCACCTGCCCACAGCTTCCCCCCGGAAGACCGGGGGGCTAGAGCAGCAAGTGGGTTATAAGGGTGATCAAGTGATGAGGCTGGAAGGGCAGGTGTGCCAGGCCGGTGGCAGCAGGACCCTGCTTGGGCTCACGCATCGTGCATTGAAAGTGCAACGAAGCTTGGAGAACCCTGAAAGATCACGAGGTCCTCCCCTCTCCCCAGCTGCACAGATGAGGAAACTGAGGCACCAGAGACAAAGCTGCCCCTCTCTCCTCTCTTTTCCAGGAAGTGACTCAGGGGAATTCAGCACTGCTGCAGGCAGGAGCTGGGCAGCCAGGCCTCCCTGGGCTGCCCCCTCATCCACGGAGCTGCTGGCATCCCAGCTCAGCCCGTCTCCCTCTTGATGCCTCCCCTCACTCTGATCTCCGTGAGCAGCCACACACCGCAGGCCCTGCCAGAAGCTAGCCCACAACAGCCACAGCGTGGTGCCGGTTCTCAGCACCCCTTGTGCCACTTGGGGGGGGGCACTCACCCATTACTCACCTGGGAGCCCCCTGTGTGCTGCTCCCTGCCCCTTCATCCCCACAGCAGTGAGTGAGGCCGAGAACCCAGTGAGTCTCCTTGTTGACACTCAGTCCGGCTCTGCCACCACATCACTGTGTGACACCAGGAAGCCACTGCCTCAGTCTCCCTAGTTGTTCCATGGCTACAGTCCCCTCTGACTCCCAGACTGGTGTAAGGACAAAATGAGGTTCTTGATGGAGATGCTCATGGCCTTTGCTGCAGAGGAAAGCAAAGTGGGCCTGGTGACAATGCCCCCTCTCAGGCCCTCCCCCAATGCCCTGGCTCCACCCCTTCCAGGCACTGAGGCTCAAAAGCTATTATTATTAGCTAGAATCTGATACATGAGAATGGGAGAAGACAGTGCAGAGGGACCTGGGAGTTGGGGGGGGGGCAGGATTTGCATTACTGTCAGATGGAACTTATGCCCTCTCCTGTGTGGCAGTAGGAGGTGGCCCTGGGGGCCAAGCTGTGACCGGTCTTCCAAGGGCCCCTTGGCTTCCCTTGCTGGAAGCAGATGCTAGCATAGACTCTTCGGTGCAACCCTCCTCCAGCCCAGGTCCAGACTAGGTCAGGTCTTCCACCCCACTCCTGCGTCCTAAGCTTGAGGCCCCCACGCAGCAGGGCTGTCGAGTGAAACATTACAGCACACTGTGAGGAAACTATATTAGATAACGAATAATATGGCGAGGAATGTATATTATGGTACTGTGTGTATTGTGTAATGTGTGTGTGGCGTAGCATAGCGTGCATGTTGCCCACCAAATCCATAATACTGAAGTAAAGGGCATGATGCAAAGATGCAGATTCTAACCTGAGTTGCAGGAACCGGTGGGTGAGATTAAATTGCTGCTGTGTGCCTGCCAGAGACTTCAGTCTGCCGGTGTGTGTGGTTTGCTTTTGCTTGCATGGTAACCTTGCAAGAGGCCAGGCGGGATCACGAGGAGTGTGATGCCAGGAGTAGCAGGAGATCAGTGGTCCGCGGGGCGTGTCCAGGCCCATGAAGTCTACCGTGCGACTTTGAGGTGCGGGGTGGGAGAGGAAGGCTTAGAAATGGAGGCAAAAACTACGATTGGTGCCCAGGGGTGAAGGGGGTAGTGTGGTGCGGGGGTCTCCTGCTCACTCGCTCTCTGCTCACCCGTCCGCTCGAAGCACCCTCATGAAGCTCGCGTCAGCGTCTCGGGGAAGGATCCAACCCGGCGGCGCGGAAGCTTTACCGCACGCTGAGCTTTCACCGAACTCTGACGGCGCCGTGGCTTACGAGGGCCGCCTGCCCGCCTGCCAGCCGCGCTCGCCGCACCGCCCGCCGCCGAGAATTCCAATCGCCGTACCGCCGCATCGCCACTGCCTCCCTCCAAACGTCGCCGTCTTCTCCGCCCCTCAGGAGGGGCAAAATAAGTCGCCGCGGCGCGCAGAGAAAGGCGGGGAGGACACTGGCCTGCCTGCTCTCCTTCACCTCCGCCCCCGACCCCTCACCCCAAAGACTGTCACCCGCCCAATTCCTCTGTGGGATGCTTCGGGCAGCTCCGGACCCGACAGCCCTGCTGCGTGGGGGCCTCAAGCTTGAGACACGCAGGAGTGGGGTGGAAGCCCTGACAAGCCTGGACCTGGGCTGAGGAGGGTTGCACCGAGTCTATGCTAGCATCTGCTTCCAGCAAGGGAAGCCGAGGCCCTTGGAAGGTCACAGCTTCTAGGGCCACCTCCTACTGCCACACAGGAGAGGGCATAAGTTCATCTGACAGTAAGCTGCTAACCTAGTCCCTCTGGCCTACTGCTCTTCTCCCATTCTCATGTATCAGTCTAGCTAATAATAATGCTTTTGAGCCTCAGTGCCTGGAAGGGGTGGAGCCAGGGCATTGGGGGAGGGCCTGAGAGGATTTCACCAGGCCCACTTTGCTTTCCTCTGCAGCAAAGGCCATGAGCATCTCCATCAAGAACCTCATTTTGTCCTTACACCAGTCTGGGAGTCAGAGGGGACTGTAGCCATGGAACAACTAGGGAGACTGAGGCAGTGGCTTCCCTGGTGTCACACAGTGATGTGGTGGCAGAGCCGGACTGAGGTCAACAAGGAGACTCACTGGGTTCTCGGCCTCACTCTGCACTGTGGGATGAAGGGCAGGGAGCAGCACACAGGCTGAGCTCCAAGGTGTGAGTCAATGGGAGTAACAAGGGGTGCTGAGAACCGGCACCACGCTGTGGCTGTTGCTGCGCTTCTGGCACTGGGTGTGTGGCTGCTCACGGAGATCAGAGGAGGGGAGCATCAAGAGGAGAGCGGGCTGAGCTGGGGATGCCAGCAGCTCCGTGGATGAGGGGCAGCCCAGGGAGGCCTGCTGCAGCTCCTGCCTGCAGCGGTGCTGAATTCCCCAGATCACTTCCTGGAAAAAC
>NW_024423319.1:2184960-2196136 GCF_017311325.1 Ursus maritimus | reverse complement strand
TTAGAAAACTGCCTTGTACTCAAGAACATTCTGGCGATTTGACTTCAGAATATTGTTTTTCCAGAGACTCACCTGTGGTCTTTAGTTATAAATTTAGGTGTCTCCTAACCTCACCCTCCTGCCTGTGAAATCTGATGGCACAAAATTTTAAAAAACCCCACCGGTAACAAGTTTGTCTTACCCTACCCACGCTGATTACTTAGGAGAAGCTAAAATGGGGTTTACCCTCTGGTCTCAAAGGAGCACCAGCCATAGGCCCTTCACATTGGTGGGCACCAGGGACATTAAGAGTGTCTTTCCCTCCTCCAGACAGCCTGTCCTGGGGTGACTTGTTTTGTGATGACCTCTCCCCGGGCTGAGTCCCCGCCGTGGTGTACAGTCTGAGGATGGTTTGCAGAGATCGTGGAACGAGGTGAGACTTTGTTAGTTCTGTGTGGATGATTATGTCCCCTTTTTTCTTTGGTTTATTTTGAAAATTACTGGGCAGGGTCTTGGCAACATTGACCTGAAATGCCATCTTTAATTACCTCTGAGTCTGTCTTCTTCTCCGGATGGGACTCTCGAAGCAGGAGGAGTCGCCTTGTCATGTTTGGGATTCAGCACCTAGCCTAGTGCCGGGAGGCAGGAAGGGCTCAAGGAGTGTTTGTGGAATGCAACCTCAGCAGTGTGCAGGATGCACTGGTGAATGGAAGCCTCTGGTCTGCAGGCACAGACAGCTGATGGCCAGATTCTGAATCCCTGTCACGGTTGCTACCTGGCCAGGCCATACGCAGCTTCTTGTTAGAAATACCCAGCTTGGACCCCAGACCCTTTATTTAACTTCTCTTTATCTTACTGTAGCTACTAGTACTGTTTTTGAGAAAGGAATCTAAAGGACATTAGGTGAAGTGAAATAAGCCAGACACAGAAAGACAAATGCACGATCTCACTTATACGTGGAATCTTTTTAAAAAGTTGAATTCATAGAAGCGAAGAGTAGAATGGTGGCTGCCAGGAAAGCTAGCTCTGAGCAGTAAGCATCTTTGGCTCCTGCTGCATCCCGTCCCTAGCATGTGTGGCCCAGTGTAGGGCTCAATGGGTCAAGAGTGGCGGGCGGCTCTGCTGGAGGTTGGGCCAACAGGCTGGGTGGGTGCCAGATGGGAAATAATGCTGTGAGGGTGGGTAGTGCTCAGTCCCCAACCAGCCCAGCATGGGGCTCCGCACCCCCTCGCCCTCTCCTGAGGCTTCCCTCCCCAGCTTCCTGCCCTGCAGGGTGCTCTGGAAGCAGTTCCTCTGTTCAGTGTCTTGCAGAAAGTGTTTATTCAGGAACAATTAAAGAAAGCAACCGTGGTGTGGATTCCCTGCTTGAGATGGTCCCCAGGCAAGGACTGCTGGCTCCTGGGCCAGGTGTGTGAGCGCTGAACACAAGCGCACACACGTGCATGCCCGCCGCCCACCAGGGGTGTGCTCCCTGCAATGAATGACTCTGTATATGCAGCTTGGCCCTTCCTGCCCCCAGACCTCCGTGGCTATGTGGAACCCACAGCGGCAGATCCAGGCCTCCTTCTCCTTCCCCGCCCCAGCTCTTGCTCTGAGACCCCCATCTCCTCTGGCAGCAGTTTGGCCACCCTCTCACAAAGAGCCCCAGTGATCCTGTTAAGACATCTGGGGGAAGAGGAAAGAAAAGCATCTTTTCAAACGTCAAGTGGATAAACAGGGCACCAGATGTGTGGCCAGGAACCCGCTGGCAGCTCCCAGGCCAGCACCCTCCTGCGGTGCTGCCCAGCGAGGAGCCACCCAGAGAGGGGCTGTCTACATGGATGCCGGGCAGGCAGTGCACTCCAAGCCCACATCTCCAGGAGGCCCTCAGCCCCAAGCGGCCTAAGCCCTTGGCAGAGAAGCAGGGAGGCGACTAACTGGCGGTGAAACCCTCCCCAGAAGCAGCCATTTGGGGACAGGGCGGGACTGGGAGCGGGTCCCCAGAGCAGGCACACACACTCCTGAAGGGAAAAGCCACAGGAGGCTCGAGGCCCAGGAACAGGCAGCCACCTGGAGCAGTCCCTTGGAATGAGAATTCCCCCCACCCTCATCCCCAAAAGAAAAAGTAACAGTCGCAGAAGAGGCAGGTTCTGGAGCGTGGTTCCGCCTCGGGAGCCGCGCTGGTCAGGCTGGTGGCCCTGGGCCCGGCTTATAGGCACATTTAATAGGATTCCCGTGGATGTTTCAAGTGGGTAGGACGGGTCTCTCCCCGCGGCCACTCTGAGGGCTCCTGGCTCCACCTCTTCCCAACAGCCCTCCCATGAGGTATTGTGCTCAACCCCCACCCCCTGCTTCCGATGAGCCTCCTCCCCACCTCCCCAGCACATGGGTGGTGAGACCCAGTGGGGGTGGTGGAAAGGGCCCTATGTGGGTCCAGCTCGAAGACACCATCGCTGGTAGGGGTGGTGAAGAAGGAGGGTGGGTCGGAGGCCGCGGGACTCTGCCCTCCGCTGCTGCGCTCCTCGGCGCGCCTCTCCTCCAGCGGCGGCTACGCTCGAAGTCCAGCAGCTGCCCCATGAAGTTGAATTGGGTGAGATGTTAGACTTCTTCCGCTTGACCAGGTCGTAGGCATCGTTGAGTGAGAGGGACGCTTCTGCATGAGGTAGGCCACGGTGACGGTGACAGAGCGGCTGACGCCTGCCAGGCAGTGAACGAGCACCCGCAGTTCTGGGACAAGGCCTCATCTAGGTGGGGGCAGCGGGAGGCAGTGTGATGTGTGGGGGCCCGGCCCTGCTCTCAGAGCCAGGTGGCTCTGGCCATTTGGCCTCGAGCCCCGGCCCCGCCTGAGGAGTCCTAGGGCTTTCGCTGGTGGCCTCTGGGAGCTGGTCCCAGCACTGCCTGACCCCAGAAGTGCCATTCCACTTTTAGGCTCTGGGGATGGTAGCTAAGCCAGGAGAAGCCCTCCTGAGGGAGTGGTAGAGTAGGAGTCAGGCCTGGTGGGAGTGGGGAGGGAGGAAGAGGAGGGCACAGCAGACTTACCAATGAATGCAATGGCCTCAGGAAAGAACTGGACAAGTTCTGGCTCCAGTGGTCTGAGATGGGGATCTGCTTGTAGTGAAAGTCACCGTTCTTCCTAAGAGGTTAGGGAGGTTGGGGGTGAATTGAGGATGTAGCGGATGCCCAGCTTGGCCAAGCTTTCCACGTTGGCTGAATCCCGGGCACGCCCAGGTAGAGGTTGGGCAGGATCTGGACAGGGAAGGATGGCAGCAGCCCGCTGGGGGGTGTGGCACCTCTGAATCCAGGCCACAGCTCATGGAGTCACGATCAGGCTCGGATTCTGCATCAGAGCAGCTGAGCCCAGGCACAGGCCGCCCAGCCCGACCACTGGGCTGGGCACGGGGCTGTGCTTGGCCACCACGGCTGCAAAGCTGGTCTCACACAAGTGGGGGCACTCTGCCTGGAATCTGCTGAAGCCACCTGAGAGGGAGAAGGGGAGAGTCCCCTGTTGATTTGGCTACCTGGCTGCCCAAGCACTGGCGGGAGAGAGGGAACTGACCGCAGACAACTCCAACACCCAAGGGGCTTGCAGATGTTCCCAAAGGGAACTCAGGAGTCAGCAGCCTGATCCATACTGGTGTCCTCATGTGCTGCACTCTGAGTACCCACTGTGCTGCTGGGGGTGCAAGATTCTGGGCTTAGCAGAGCCCCCCAAAGAGGATCTTACAGCCCCAGGCCAAGCTGAGGCAGGCATGAGGGGTCGTGGGTCTAGATGTACTGTCGGTCTTGGGGAGGACAAGCACCATCAGTTAAAAAGGGGAAAGGTTCAGGTGTGAGTTTTCTGCCTGGGTGGCCACCTCCCATCTAGCTCCACCAGAGCACCCAAGAGGTGGGAGCCTGGGAGAGCGCAATATTCTACCTGGGTTGATTCAGAGTCCCAAGAAGCCAGCATTTCCTTCATCTACAGATAACAACCATTTTCCCGGGCTAGGTGGGGCCTGAGAGCCAGAACTTGCTATGTTTCTGCATCCCTGTGCCTCGAATGGAGCAAAGGACGACAGTCAATGACCGCCCACCCCTTGATGGGGAGAGTGGGAGCCGTCTCTGTCAGTTCATGGGAACCCTGTCCCTATGCTGGACCTCTGGGTGTCTGTTTGGCTCATCAAGGGGCCAAGGGGCCTGTCTCAGCCTCATGCCCCCACCCCTCAGCCCTGCATGACTATGATGGGATGGATTCTGCCTCCTTCTGCCTTCACTGCTTTTCTCTCTCTCTCTCTCTCTCTCTCTCTCTCTCTCTCTCTCTCTCCACTTCCCAGTTCTGGAGCCTTTGCAGAGCGGGATTTGGCTCCCCTGTGGTCTCTGCCTCCTTTGCCAAGAGCAGCTGCAGGAGGTGGTGAATCAACCCGGGGGTGTGTAGAAATTGGGAGCCTGCACTTGGTACCTCCCTGAGCATCCCCTAAGCCAGGGCAGGTCAGCTCGAATCTCCCCATTTTCCAGACTCAGAAACTGGGGCTCCCAAGGGTGAAGAGCTTGCCCAAGGTCGTGATCTGGGAGGGATCTCACCTCCAATTTAGACGAAATAAGCTTGGGCCAGCCAAGGTCAAATGAATTAGAATCCCCTTGGAAGGTGTGGCCCTCCTCCCAGGGCCCAGGGTCTCCCCAGGCCGGTTCCCGGTACCAGCGCCCGCACCTACCCTGCTAGGTAGTATGCCAGGTAGCCTTCCTCTCGCAGCTTCTGGAGCAGGGTGCCAGCCCAATCGGCCTCCACTCTCGGCCTCTGTCTCCCGCGCGGCCGACCCCCGCCCTGGTCGTACAGGAGCACCGGGGGGCGGGGGCGGCTGCAGCGGGGCCCGGGCAGGAGCGCGCGAACCGACAGGCTCCCCGCCGCAGGCGGCAGCAGCAGCGCGGGGAGGGCCACGCCTGCGCCCGCCAATGCGCGCCGACTCGTACAGCCTGCGGCTTCTGCAGTCCAGAAGCAGCAGCCGAGGCCGCGTGGGGCGACAGCTCCCGGCGCAGCCACAGGCACGAGCGGCCCAGACCTTCCATAGGGCTCGCGGCTCCTGGCACGTCGGACCGCCGGCGCTGCGAGAGAGGGCAGGCGCGTCGCGTGAGCCCGCGTCCTCCGCGCCCGGCCGCCGAGGGGCCAAGACGTGAGGCCGAGTCATCCTGCCGGCGGACGCCTAGGGTCCCGCAGAGACACCCTCCACCGCCCAGGCTCTCCTCGCGCGCCTTCCACAGCGAGGAGGCGCGAAAAGGCGCCTCGGGACTCCCCAAGGAAATCGCCCCAGGCGGCCACTCGGGCGCCCGGCGCTGCTGCCCGCTCCGGGAAGGGACGTGTGAGAGGTCCTCCAGAAGAGGAAGGCCGGGCGTCCAATGGACCCTTTGAGAGCGGCGGGTCCTTTCCCAGCCCCTTCTGGGGCGGCTCAAGGGTTCGGCCACCTTCTTTCACACCCCCTTCCAGCAGCTGTCGCTCGGCCTGCCTGCAGTCGCTCCCCAAGTTCAAGCTTGCGGCTCTGGGGACGTGCGCGTGTGAGAGGCGGACCCGGGGAGCAGAGGTGGCGCTGAGGTGAAGGGCCTCAGCCGGCCCTCTCGGAGCTGCCCCGGCCCTGGTGGCCCCCGGGAGGAGAAAACGGGAGGTGAGAGACCTGGAGAGTGGTCGGGCGGCGGGCGGCCGCGCGCGGACGTCCGAGCCGAGGCCAGCGCGGCGCGCGGGCGCCGTCCCCGGTAACGCGCGTCCCGGGACCCGGCCTCCCGGAAGACGGTGGGGTGGCAGAGCAGGCGCGCACGTGAAGCCGAGTCCCGCCGCTCTCGCCGGGGGCTTCCTGGCAGCGGCCCAGCTTCCACCTTGGAAGCCGCTGCCTTTGGACGTGGAGTGGCCGTTTGAGGGGCGGGGCAGTGGGGGGGCTCAGGGGGCCCAGCGAGCCAACGGGTGCAGGAAGCAGTCGGGTGGCCCCCAAGTGGCGCGGCTGAGCTGGGGCTTCCACCCGAGCGGGACAGGGCCGGGGCAGAGGCCAAGGGCAGGTCAGGGGCCCAGCAGGGGACCAGCTCGGGTTTTCTGCCTTGCGCCAGTCCGCAGCCGGAGGCAGGGGAGGGGAGGGCTAAGACCCCTGTGCCCCTGTCCCAGAGGCCGCCTCCAGCCCCACTCACTCGTTGACCCTGGACGGTCATGTGTTCCGGCTCGAATTCAGTGACCCCATCTATACAGTGGGCTCATCATAGCCACCACCTTGGGCTACTGTGGGATGCCACTGAAATCATGGAGGGAGGAGGAAGCAAGACCAGAAACTCACTGCTATCTTCTGGCACTGAACCCGCCCGGCTAGGCGGGCAGGTGACAGCTTCTGGGGATCCCCAGGGCTTCCTCGCACAGGCGTGATCCAAGGCAGCCAGGAGCTCTGAGCCTCCAGTCCTAAACTGGGGTGCTCTGCTCTACCAAGTTACTCTCCTGAGAGTTATCCCTGGCATCTCCCTCTGCCTCCTCCCTGGTCAAGGGCCAGGTAGTTTCTACTTAAATTGATCTCTTACACCTGTACTCCCCGCGGCTCCTGCACTAGCCGAGGATTTCACTGGCCAACTCTCTTGACAGGGTCGCCATCCCAGCTTCCAAAGCCCTCTCCTGCCTCCAGGGAGGCCTATCAGCCTCAACCACCTCCACCCCCGCTCTGCCCTGACCAGACCTTTGTTTATCAAAGGCCAATGGCCTCCATACCTTCCATGGACACAGGATGACAAGCGGGCAGGATACACAGGGTCCCGCTTGCAGGGCACTGCCAGTTTAGCAATAGGTCAGTAATAAGCAGGGAGACTGAACAAGATAATGCTGGGTGTGATAGGTGCCCCTTCCTTGCTTAAAACCCATTGAAAGTAAACAGCAGAGTTGAAGGAAAATGTACAGCAGATAAGATAAAGCTCATACAAATTAATCAAAAGGTTAAGACTCTGATAAATGGGCAAGGAACCAGAAAAAGACTGCATGAGGGAAGAAACAAAATCGTACAGGACCATTGAGGTTCAAGCTCAGGTATGGAAGGCAGGCAAATTTAAGAAACAAGGTAACACTCCCACCTGTTACATTGGTAAAATGTTTCCAAAGTGAGTGCACCCAGGGCTGCCAAGGGTGCTGCGGAATCAGCCTGCTGCTCTATTGTTGGTTGCTGGAGGGCTCTCTATCTGTATGCCCTTCTGTAAATTGATTTGGTGATATGCATCCAGAGCTAGACGAGATCTACACCTCTGGCCACTTCTGGGAATCTATCCCTAGGAACTAAGTAAAAGAAGGCATACAGGATGGGACCATGAGATGTGTAACTAAGGTGTGAAGGACGCAAAACCACTGGAAGGCCAACGCTTAGGATAATCAAGTTCAGCGGCGCTGATGAAGACCCCTCTCTTAAGCCACAGTGTAAAAAGAGAAAACTCAAGAAGTAATACCAAGGAGAGGACAGGTCACAGAGAACCAGGTCCTCAAAGGCCTCCGCCTCCTTCCCTTCCTCCCTGGCCCAGGGGCTGCCAGCCTGGGACTCATCTCTGTCTGTAGCCCACCATGGCCTCTGCCTCTGGGATGAGTCCCACTGGCTGCATACCAGGGGCCTCAGGGAGCTATGCTGTGTCTTCCTGCCCTCAGCCCAGGCCTCCTCCTCTGTGGCCTGTTCAGATTCTGCTCCTTTTTCAGGCACCCCCCCAGGTGCCCTCCTCTAGGCAGCCTTCCTGTTGTCTCCTTCCTCTGTGCTCCAGGCCTCAGTTCTCTGAAGCTGCAATGCCTAAGAACTGCAGTCTGGCTCCTGAGGTGCCCAGGCATGCTTTCTGGAGAAGGGTCCCTGGAGGAGGTGAGGGAGTCTGTGGGAAGATGATGGGGGCGGGGGGGGGTACTAGGCAACTTCCGCACCGGTGAAGGGAGAGGAGCTTGGCTCAAGAAACTCCCCCGGAGTGGGGTTGTGCCATAGCCTGCGGCTCCCAACACCTTAAGAGTGGCTCCCCTGCACCTTGCTCCCGCCGCTGGCAAGCCCACCAACCGGGAGAAAACGGTTGGAGGGGGGGCGGTATTCAATCTCGCAAGTGAGTACTCGGTGCCCGGCGCCAGTAGCGCCCGCTGTGCCAGCAGCAGGACAAACTGGAACCTGTTGCCACCTCCGCACTGCAGGGCTGAGCGCAGCCAAGCCCCCCACCCCGCGACTCTAGCCGGGCCTGCCGGCCCTCGGGCCCCCTGTAGCGCCAGGTCTGGGCGCCGGCCCCGCCCCGCGCCCGCTCCCGGGGCGGGCTGGGCCGGGGGAGGCAGCGCTGCGCGCCCAGGCCTCCCGGAGGCCCACAAGGCGGGCGGAGCCAGGCGGCGCACTCGCCGCAGGGTGGGCGCTGAGCCTGCCGCTCCAGCTCCCACCGGGCGTCCCCGGCCTCCGCCCGTGCCCCTGGGAGGGCGGGGATGCCGCAGCCGTAGACCCGCGCGCGCCGCGTGCGGCCTCCTGGTCTCCCGAGCCTCCGGAGAGCGACGCCCCGCCTCACCCCCTCACCCCGAAATGCACGGTTCCCGCCGGGCCGAATGGAAGGATTTCAGCTGTCGCGGCCCAGTCACATGGCCAGGAGCACAAGTCCTAGCGACAGCGTCCCTGCCAAATCCAGTGTCTTTTCCACCAAATCCACTTTCCGCTGGGGATGGCTTTCTGCTTTTCCTGGTCCGTCTCCTCGCTGGACTGGGAGTTCCTCCAAGGCAGGAGCGTGTGTGCGCCCGGCCCCAAGCTGGCCCCAGCCCCAGTGCGGGGCCTGGCGATGCAGGCCAGGCCCGCGTAGGAAGAAATGCTTGTTAACAAAGAAGTCATGAATGAATGAAACCAATTGTGCATGAGGGAGCCTAGAGGGTGTGATCTGCTTTTTCTCTCAGAGGGTCACACACATTCCACCCCACAGACAAGCACAGCACACACATACACACACACCCACCCACCCACCCACCCACACACACACACACACACGACCCTCCCCTCACCGCACACGCAAATAGGCACACAGACCGCAGCAGACTACTGTCCTTGTGGAACCGACCTACCACGTGCGTGCCTGGCAACTGGCGTTTCTTGTCCCAGCTGGGCCGCTCGCCCTTCCTCCTCCCCCACCCCACTCGTGCCGACATCTAAGATCGGTACCTTGCACCCCAAGTGCCTTTTATCTCTTAGGGAAGAGGCTAAGTCAGTCGCTGGGAGACTCAAGGTCTGTTTAGCAAGGCACCTAGGGGGCCTCAGGACGGTGAGCTGCGCCGCCAAGGCGGGACAGAGGCACCTGGCAGGGATGCCACCAAACGCTGCAGCCTCTACAGCCCATGTGCCAGGTGCCAGGGGTGGTGGTGGGAAGGACTCAGGGATGTGCTGGGGGTGTTGGGGGCTATTTGCGGTATGGGCTGGGGCAGGGTGCTGAGAGTGTAACCAGCAGGTGTGCATACATGTTGTGTAAGGAGAGTGTGCACGCTGGGGATGCAAGAGGTGTGTGCCTGGGGAATGGGCCTGGCTGTGGGGCGTGGGGAGTGTCAGCTGCTGGGGCAGGAGTTAGTTTTGGGGCTTCACTCAGGGGTAGGTGGATTGCAGTGTCTCTGGGCTGGGAACGTGGGTGGGGTGTCTGTAATCAGCATATGGGGAGTTGGAGATGGTGGTGGCACGGCGAGGGGAGCTATGTTAGTGCAGATAATGGCAGGGATGTATCGTGTGTGTGTGTGTGTGTGTGTGTGTGATAGGCGTGCCTGGGTGTGTACTGAGGCAGGGCATGGTCTGGGATGCTTCTAGCCTGAGTTGGGGCAGTGGGTGGTGGATTAGGGGCTGCTGCTGTGTACACGTGGGGACTAGGTCTGCGGTGTGTGGTTTGCAGGCGCGCGTGCAAGTGGCAGGGAGGTGCACGGGCGGGATGGGGGGTGTGAGGTGGCAGGGTCGAGTGGGTCTCGCAGGGGCGCGTGTGTCGGCCCCGTGGGTTGCGCGCTGGCAAGACTTTGGGGTGCGGGGTGGAGGAGCTTACGTCGGAGGGGCGGCCAGGTTGGGTGGGGGTGGGGTGGGTGCCGGGGAGCCGCGTGCTCCGCTCACCTCCGCTCACCTCCGCTCACCCCCGATCCGCTCGGCTTCCTGCGCCGGCTCCGCGCGTCGCGGCGGAAGTTCGAAGCGGCGGCGGGAAGCGCCACCGCCGCCGCCGCCGAGCGCCACCGGAGCCTCAGGCGGCGGCCTCGCCTGAAGCCGAGGGCCGCCGCCGCCGCCGCCGCCGCCGCGCCGCCGCCGCCGCCACCGCCGAGGAAATTCCAAATCCGCCTCCGCCGCCGCCTCCTCCCCTCCCCGTCGCCGTCTTCCGCCCCCTGCCCAGGAGGGGCAATGTCGCCGGCGGCGCGCAGGAGGGAGCGGGGAGGGACCGCGGCCTGCCTGGCGTCTCCTTCCACCTTCCCCGCCCCCGACCGCCTTCCTCCCACCTGCAAGACTGTCCGCTCCGCCCGCCACCGTTCCTCTGTGGGATGCTTCGGGCAGCCCTTCTGACCCACTAACATAGCTCCCCTCGCCGTGCCACCACCATCTCCAACTCCCCATATGCTGATTACAGACACCCCACCCACGTTCCCAGCCCAGAGACACTGCAATCCACCTACCCCTGAGTGAAGCCCCAAAACTAACTCCTGCCCCAGCAGCTGACACTCCCCACGCCCCACAGCCAGGCCCATTCCCCAGGCACACACCTCTTGCATCCCCAGCGTGCACACTCATACACCCCAACATGTATGCACACCTGCTGGATTTACACTCTCCAGCACCCTGCCCCAGCCCCATCGCAAATAGCCCCCAACACCCCCAGCACATCCCTGAGTCCTTCCCACCACCACCCCCTGGCACCTGGCACATGGGCTGTAGAGGCTGCAGCGTTTGGTGGCATCCCTGCCAGGTGCCTCTGTCTCGCCTTTGGCAGCCGCAGCTCACCGTCCTGAGGCCCCCTAGGTGCCTTGCTAAACAGACCTTGAGTCTCCCCAGCGACTGACTTAGCCTCTTCCCTAAGAGATAAAGAAGGCACTTGGGGTGCAAGGTACCGTACTTAGATGTCCGGCACGAGTGGGGTGGGGGAGGGGAGGAAGGGCGAGGCGGCCCAGCTGGGACCTAAGAAACGCCAGTTGCCAGGCACGCACGTAGTAGGTCGGTTCCACAAGGACAGTAGTCTGCTGCGGTCTGTGTGCCTATTTGCGTGTGCGGTGAGGGGAGGGTCGTGTGTGTGTGTG
>NW_024423319.1:2172643-2184935 GCF_017311325.1 Ursus maritimus | reverse complement strand
AGGTACCAGAGACAAGGGGGCCCCCACTTATGGGCTCGCTCTTCTGAAGGCGCTCGGGAAGGCCCCGGGGCCAGGTGTCTCCCCTAGCTGCTGGGGCACGCTGGTGACCTTTGATATCCTTGCCTTGCACAGCCCTGCCTCCCTCCAGCTTCACACGGTGTTCTCCTAAGTGTCTGGTCCCAATGTCCCCAGTCATTCTGGATTACAAGCCATCTGACTGTGATATGAGCACACCTTTATTACATCTGCAACAACGTTATTTGTCAAATAAAGTCACATTCCCAGGTACAGGGGTGTAGGAATTGACCATATGAATTGAGGAACGGGGGACATTATTCAACCATAAGAAGCCCTATATTAATGTTATATTAGAACATTTTAGTCTTCTGGATTATTGTCCCTTTTGCGCCAGCACGTGTGTGTGCCTGTGTGAGTTTGTCTCGTGTGTCAACCTTGGCAGGCTCCCTGCCGGTCTGCCTGGATTTGTGTCCCGTGAACGCTTTGTGCACACCAGTGGACACCACGTGACTGCCCTGGTTTCGAGCGTGTTACCACAGCATTAGTAATAACGCTGCTTTTAGCACCAACTCGAGAAACCAGCAGAGCTTCCACCCCCCACCCCCTCCCCTGAGGCCTTGCAGCCCTGGGAGTCAGCCAGGCTCTCCAAACACATCTCTGGGTCCATCCAGTGGGACTCTGGGCAGCTTGCGTGACACCCCACCCCCTTGTCCCTCCCAGATGACAAGCACTCACATGAGAGGCTTCGCTTCCTGTAGTAAGTAAGGCCTGCGACTGCCCAGTCACACAACGTATGGCAGAGGCATCCTGGGAACCACCAAAGGGACCACATGGCAGCTCCTCTTCCTGCGCCGCCCGCCTTCGCTCCTCCGCTTGTGCCCAGCAAACACACACTCACACTTCTAAGCAGAAGAAGACGAGGCTAGAGGTGGCCACAGGGTCTGGGCCCACTGTCTGCCGCAGAAGCAGGATGGTGGGCCTCTGAGGGGTGGGCAAGAAGCGGGGGCACAGAGCACAGAGAAGAGGTTTGCAGGCTGGGCTTCGCCCAGAATTCAGGAGTCCTCACCTGGAGGCAGGACAAGGCACAGGAATGAGGAGGCGGCATGACGTGCGCCAGGAGGGAGGGAGGAGGAGGGGGCAGCCCTGGGCAGGGTTCTCCCAGAGGCAGGTCCAGACACAGTGGGATGTGGGTGAAGGTCTATGTGGGGCTTCACGGCCGCCCGGCTCGACCGCATTCACTCAGGAGACATGTGCGCGGTGCCCGCGTGCCAGGCATCTAGCAGCGCCCGGCCAGCCAGCTAGCCGGGTGCAGGGCACAGACAGGGGAGCAGGACGACACCTGAGGGAGGTGCTCCCAGCTGTGGGGTCAAGGAGGAGGAGGAGGAGGAGGAGGGGGCGAGGGCTGTACAGGCAGAGAGCTAAGCAGCACTGCAGTGAGGGTAATGGCCGGACCCAGCGCAGGCAATCCAAGGGCTTGGCTAGAATCCTGGGAGCACAGGAGCCTCCTGGTTAGAAACAGAAAAACAAAGCTGGCAAGCCAGGAAGGGACAGGGAGATGTGGCACTCGCCACCGGCCGCCCTCACCCGGGCTGCTGGGACTCGGGACCCAGACGACAGGGCTCTGGTCATTTTGCTTCTTCATGTTGAAGTCATCTAGCAATTCTAGCCAAGCTCTTGGATCCGCTTGCTCCCGGGGTCTACCACGATGCCATCCCAGAGCCACACTGGGCACAACATGACGTGGCCACTCTCACTCCAAACATTCTCTCAACTCACAGAGGTGGCTCTCCATGCTTGGGCCACAGTGGTCCAGAGCTGGAGGACACGGGCCTGAGCCAGATGGTCCCAGGAAGGGAAGAGAGTACACCCTTGGCAGGCAGAGGGGGGCCCGTGACAGTGACAGGCAGTGGGCATGGCAGGTGAAGCCTTTGCCAGATGGCAGGATGGTGGTCAATGGATTTTGCCCATGGGCCGGACATGAACTAGGGACAGAAGGCATGTCATATAGGCTGCAGAATGGACTCACAAAATACAGGTCCACTCCATGGAGCCTCAGAATTTGAGCTTATTTAGAATAAGTGGAAAGGGACACAAGACATTCTGGTACATTCTGGCCACCACCAGCAGAGGCCATGGCTCTGCAGCATGTGGACTTTGTCCTCAAGGCCACGCAGGGCCATTGAAGGGTGCTGGGGAGGAGGAGTGTGATGACCTCTGTGGCAGGATAATTGTTGCGTCCTCCACATGGGTGGGGGCAGGTGGGAGGGTTAACCTTGAGGTTCGAACAGTGAGGGAGGGGCAGGGGCCTGGCCAGGGACAAGAGGTGATGCCCTTAAGCTCTTTAAGTGGAAACTCATCAGAAACTGTGAGGGGTGGTGGAGAGAGAGGAAATTGAACTCAACCCCTGACATGGGCATTTGGGTACTCGCGAAGACATGCTGCGTCTGAAGGACCATGGGGCACTCAGGTGGCAATGGCCAGTTGCCAGTTTGTGCTGTGGGTATGGCCCCAAGAGACACTGTGATGTCACAGTCATCACCCAGGGAGGAGTTGAGGTCATCCGGTGGGAACACATAGAGGGGAATGAGGCCTGAGACAGACTTGGGACAAATGGCCAGGAGCATGGGACAGAGGAGGAGAATGTTCCAGCAGGGAGAGCACGAGGGTCTGAGTAAGAGGGCACCTCAGCAAGCAGCATATGGGACAGAGGTTGAGGGGAATAGGAGATTGGGCCACTGAGGGCCAGAAGAGGACTCCACTCCCCCAAGCATGGATGCCAGGTGACTGGGACTCCAACTGCAGAGGTGTGCTGGAAGCCACAACCTTGGGAAGCAAAAGTGATGCCGCCCGGCCCGGCTCTGGGAGGTGGGTGTGGCAGAGCATGCAATGCCCGGGCCAGAGGTCAGAAGAGAGCCGGTCACTCTGAAGGCATGGGTGTCATGGGAGATTTTGAGGGCTGGCTAGGTGCTTGGGCAGAGCAAGGCTGGTGTTGGGGGTGCCAGGGGCTGGTGCTGGGGGCGGGGGCCAGAGATGGGAGCCATGGGGAAGGGTAGGCTTGGCTAAGAAGGAGACAACATTCTGGGCACCACATGTTCCCTTCCTGAAGACAATTTCTGGATAATTCTATCCCTTGTAATCTGCAGAGCCTAGTGGGCTGGCCACCGTGGATGGGACCATCACTGAAAGCGGAGCACAGGAAGTTTGCTCTGATGACTGGGAAGTCATCTTAGGCTTATAGCCTTGGGGACCCCATCCTCAACACCCCATTTCTCCTCTGGGGCTACAGAGAACAGGCAGCTCCAGCCAGCAGTGCCACAGGGATGCTAAGGTCACAGTCACAGTCCCGTGGCTCTGGCCAGCTCTCCAACAGCAGGTCCTGAGAGCTGACCCTTGCAGGTTGAGAAATTGGGCTCTGTGTTACCCTCATGGTCCCACTCCATGCCAGCCCCAACAGCTGTCCCCAGAGTGGGGTACAGTGAAGAGAGGCTTCCACTGCTAGAAGACCACTGCTCAGGTTGGTGACAGCAGAGTCAAATGGTACCCCAGAGTGGCCGGCTGAACCCTGACTCTCAGGGGTCCCCACAGGCCCCATCCTTTCTCTCTGTGATGATGACATGATGCTGACCATGGGGTGGGGAGGAGAGGCCCAGCTGCGGTACTGAGCAGAGTGGCTGAGGTCCTTCTGCGTTTCGCAGGAGATGGCAAGCGCTGAGAGCAGACTCATCACACCACTGAGGCACACAGTGACAGAGGGAGATGGCTCTGAGGACTGGTACCCTACCATCTGCAGGCAGATGGAGGAGCCTGCCAGGGACTCAGCGACTATCACAGGCCCTCACTGGAAAGACCAATGTGGAGGCCCGGCTGTGTGCTTGACCCTGAGCAAGGGTCTTGTCTGTCTCCCTTCCACCGAAGCATCTCTTGGGCAGGCCTCGCTGACCCACCTTGAGTGGATATGAATGATCCCTCTAGCTTTCTCACCAGCAGGCCCTGGCCTTCCCCTCCCTCTTCCTATCCCCTCTCTCTGTGCAGGGGCTGGCCCCAGAGGGATGGTGGCACGGCACCACAGCTGCGCTGCTCTCCCGCACTGGGTGCTCTCAGGATGCAGATCAGTCACCACGTAGGAAGCAGGTATTGGGGTAAAGCAGCTCTCTAAATTTAGACCGGAAAAATCCCCAAAGAGCTGGCGAATATCTGAGCCTTCCTTGTGGCAAACCTCTTAAGCAGGAAAGTGGGAGGGGGCAGCAGAGTCGGGGCTGTGTAGAGGTTGGGGGAAGGCCACGAGAGGGTGACAGAGGAAAAGACTCACAGTTGGGCTAGGATAAGCCTGCTCCAGGGGCTCGGCTTTGTCACCCTGGAGCCACAGCCTAGGCTCGACCCAGGGCAGCCTGGATTCACTGTGCCACCAGCCCCTCTCCGCAGTGTTCTTCGCCGATTCAGACCCGTGGACAGCTCCAGGGCCCCTGTGCAGCTAAGGGGCTGCCTCCTCCCTGCTCTAGCTGGGTAGCTAGCCATGCCCCTGCCACCCCCACCCCACCCCCAGCCAACGATTACTAGGACCAGACCCAAGCCCCAGGGCGAGGCGGTCTCTTCTATGGAGGCTGCAACGTGGCTGGGGCCTAGACCTGTCTCTTATGGAGAGAGCAGCGCTCAGCGTCCCTGACCCCCAGAGCAGCACATGCCCCAGCCAGCCTGGTGTGTGGCCTTGGTCCGGTGCAAGGAGCCAGTAGGGCCCAGGCTGGGCCATGCATTGTTGAGAGGGAAGGGCAAGTGGCTGATGGAAGCAGCTAGACTGTGTTCCCAATTCTCCGATGATAGGAGGCAGACCCCGAGGAACAATGTTGGGGGTGGGGACACATAGCACCCTCAGGAAACCCCGCCCCAGTTCCGCAGACATCTGAGCCAGGGCCACAGATAATCTTCTTTGCTGTGATGAGATACTCTAGACTCGAGAGGGAGCCGTTCCTGGTGGGAGTACGGAGAAGATGTGGCCAGAAAGGCAGACAGGCCACCCTGAGAGGCCTCTGCCCTCACAGCAACTGGTGGAGGGGGTCTATAGCAGGGGAGCAACTCCTTGCAGGCTCTGGGTACCCCAATCTCCTTGTCATTCTGGCTCCCCTCTCTTCTGCCCTTCATCCCCTCAACTTCCTTGGACAAGGCAGGAAGTCATCTGCTTCCCTCTCCTCCCCTTCCACAGCATGGTGGCTGAGAGGGCTCCCCACTCTGCTCTCCCTCCTCTTCCACTCACCTCCCTTTGCCTGTCCAGCCAATGGGCGTGGGTGTCTGGCTCTCTCCCGGTAAAAGGATTATATCATCTGTAATGTATATGCAGACAGGCGCACTGCTTCTCGGGAGGACAAGACAAGGAGAGGGAGCCCATACAGCTGGCCGGAGGGGGTTTATAACCAGGTTATTGATCCTGAACCTGAGCCCTCCCAGACGGGGTGTTATGGCTCCCGAGCTCACAGCCCCTCAGAAATCAATTTGCCACGCAGCTCTCCCTCTCCTCCTCTCATCTCACTCCTTCCCGTCTCCCTCTCCTGGGAAGGCTCTCACCCTTTCACCTGCAAGTGCGGATGCTGGGAGCTCCCGCAGTGCCATTTGGTTCCAAATGTGTGGCCCTGGCCCTGTTGGGAGCTGCCACTGGTAGCAAGATGGGTCTAGAAGCCTCCTGAAGGCATGGCACTGGTAGCAAGATGGGTCTAGAAGATGCTGGCTAAAGCACCTCAGATGGGAGCCTGCGGCCCAGGGGCGGGGTGGCGGAGTGATGGCGGCCTGGGAGGGGGACATGTGGGCAAGTGGCTTCAGCCGCAGATACTGCTCTCCGTAGTACCCATGGCTGCCCAGAAGTAAGCCTCAGGGGCGGTGCGCCCGTGTGCCGGCGCCCCCGAAATGGGAACAGGATCTCCACGCTGGGGCCAGATGACAGAGACCTCTCCTCAAAGCTTTGCTTGCCTGGAAAGTGGCCTGGACTCGGGACCTGAGAAACGTGTGCTTTAACAGGTAGGGCTGTCTTCAGCCAAAGGCCCGTCATGCCCAGAGCACCGGAGCAGGGGCCAGCGGACAGTGGCACTTCCAGGCTAAGGTCTCCGTCCCAACCATGGCCCAGCTTCTGTCGCTCCACCTTGCCTAGGGCTGGGAGTTCTTGGGGCACCTGCAGCATGCCTTGGGGTTCTTGGTGGAAAAGGGGTGGGGGTGCAGAGGAAGAGTGAAGGCTTAGAGCCGCCTGGTAAGTCCGCCGGAGATGTTCTGTCAGGAACCCACAGGAGTGAGCATGTGGGCTCGCTGCTTTGGAGACGGAGGCCCAGCGTGCCAGGAACAACCTTGATTCTAACACAATTGGCCTGGCCCTCAAGTCCTCCTCAAGAAGGTTGTGCATTTTATTCCCCAACAGGGTACAAGCCAGGCCTTGCCAACCAAGAGAAGTCCCTGAGGCGGAGCAGGCCTGTGCCTAGAGTTCCTCGGACTGGTCTGGCCCTTCAGCAGTATTCTCCTCCAACACTGGGTGGGTCCTGTTGCCTGGAGAGCAGAGGCACTGTAGGAGGGCAGGGATGGGAGCTTTGCAGGGCTGGGGCGACATCATTCAATCCAAATGTTCCTCCTCCAGTGTTCAGCCCTGAGTCACTCCAGCACAGGGTTGGGGTGGGGAGGTGGGGATCAGTTACCCAACCTTTCCCCAAAAGACTCTGAGTCAGCTCACCAAGTCTTTGCCGGGGCTGACTGAGCACCTTGGGCCATGGGCGAGCCGCTGTGGGGTCTTCCACCAACGGGAGGAAGGGGGATGGGGGATGAACACCGCCCCCACTTTTTGGTCTTCATATGTTTTCATGTTTTGCCACATGGTGCGGCTTTCAGCCTCATGGTGATTTCTCAGCAAAGGCCCCTGGCTTCAGAGCAGCCAGAAGCACAGGGTCCATCCAGCAGCAGGGTCCACAGCTCAAGCTTAACTCACCTGTGCAGCCGTTTGAGCTAATTCCTCGGCTCCACACTGGCCCCCAGAGCCCAGATTGAAAGGGGTGAAAACCCCAGCCTGGCTCTGCAGGCTTGAGGCCCACCTGGCAGACGCACCTGCCCACAGCTTCCCCGGAAGGCCGGGGGCTAGAGCAACAAGTGGGTTATAAGGGTGATCAAGTGATGAGGCTGGAAGGCAGGTGTGCCAGGCCGGTGGCAGCAGGACCCTGCTTGGGCTCACGCATCGTGCATTGGAAAGTGCAACAGCTTGGAGAACCCTGAAAGATCACGAGGTCCTCCTCTCCCCAGCTGCACAGATGAAAGCTGAGGCACCAGAGACAAAGCTGCCCCTCTCTCCTCTCTTTCAGGAAGTGACTCAGGGGAATTCAGCACTGCTGCAGGCAGGAGCTGGGCAGCCAGGCCTCCCTGGGCTGCCCCTCATCCACGGAGCTGCTGGCATCCCAGCTCAGCCCGTCTCCCTCTTGATGCCTCCCCTCACTCTGATCTCCGTGAGCAGCCACACACCGCAGGCCCTGCCAGAAGCTAGCCCACAACAGCCACAGCGTGGTGCCGGTTCTCAGCACCCCTTGTGCCCTTGGGGGCACTCACCCATTACTCACCTGGGAGCCCCCTGTGTGCTGCTCCCTGCCCCTTCATCCCACAGCAGTGAGTGAGGCCGAGAACCCAGTGAGTCTCCTTGTTGACACTCAGTCCGGCTCTGCCACCACATCACTGTGTGACACCAGGGAAGCCACTGCCTCAGTCTCCCTAGTTGTTCCATGGCTACAGTCCCCTCTGACTCCCAGACTGGTGTAAGGACAAAATGAGGTTCTTGATGGAGATGCTCATGGCCTTTGCTGCAGAGGAAAGCAAAGTGGGCCTGGTGACAATGCCCCTCTCAGGCCCTCCCCAATGCCCTGGCTCCACCCCTTCCAGGCACTGAGGCTCAAAAGCTATTATTATTAGCTAGAATCTGATACATGAGAATGGGAGAAGACAGTGCAGAGGGACCTGGGAGTTGGGGGGGCAGGATTTGCATTACTGTCAGATGGAACTTATGCCCTCTCCTGTGTGGCAGTAGGAGGTGGCCCTGGGGGCTGAGCCAGACGGTCTTCCAAGGGCCCCTTGGCTTCCCTTGCTGGAAGCAGATGCTAGCATAGACTCTTCGGTGCAACCCTCCTCCAGCCCAGGTCCAGACTAGGTCAGGTCTTCCACCCCACTCCTGCGTCCTAAGCTTGAGGCCCCCACGCAGCAGGGCGTCGGGGTCGAGGGCTGCCCGAAGCATCCCACAGAGGAACGGTGGCGGGCGGAGCGGACAGTCTTGCAGGTGGGAGGAAGGCGGTCGGGGGCGGGGAAGGTGGAAGGAGACGCCAGGCAGGCCGCGGTCCCTCCCCGCTCCCTCCCTGCGCGCCGCCGGCGACATTGCCCCTCCTGGGCAGGGGGCGGAGAAGACGGCGACGGGAGGGGAGGAGGCGGCGGCGGAGGCGGGATTTGGAATTTCCCTCGGCGGTGGCGGCGGCGGCGGCGGCGGCGGCGGCGGCGGCGGCGGCGGCCCCTCGGCTTCAGGCGAGGCCGCCGCCTGAGGCTCCGGTGGCGCTCGGCGGCAGCGGCGGTGGCGCTTCCCGCCGCCCGGGCTTCGGGAACTTCCCGGCCGCGACGCGCGGAGCCGGCGCAGGAAGCCGAGCGGATCGGGGGTGAGCGGAGGTGAGCGGAGGTGAGCGGAGCACGCGGCTCCCCGGCACCCACCTACCCCACCCCCACCCAACCTGGCCGCCCCCTCCGACGTAAGCTCCTCCACCCCGCACCCCAAAGTCTTGCCAGCGCGCACCCCACGGGGCCGACACACGCGCCCCTGCGAGACCCACTCGACCCTGCCACCTCACACCCCCCGCATCCCGCCCGTGCACCTCCCTGCCACTTGCACGCGCGCGCACAAACCACGCACCGCAGACCTAGTCCCTGCAGTGTACACAGCAGCAGCCCCTAATCCACCACCCACTGCCCCAACTCAGGCTAGAACCCATCCCAGACCATGCCCTGCCTCAGTACACACCCAGGCACGCGCGCGCGCGCACACACACACACACACACACACACACACACACGATACATCCCTGCCATTATCTGCACTAACATAGCTCCCCTCGCCGTGCCACCACCATCTCCAACTCCCCATATGCTGATTACAGACACCCCACCCACGTTCCCAGCCCAGAGACACTGCAATCCACCTACCCCTGAGTGAAGCCCCAAAACTAACTCCTGCCCCAGCAGCTGACACTCCCCACGCCCCACAGCCAGGCCCATTCCCCAGGCACACACCTCTTGCATCCCCAGCGTGCACACTCATACACCCCAACATGTATGCACACCTGCTGGATTACACTCCAGCACCCTGCCCCAGCCCCATCGCAAATAGCCCCCAACACCCCCAGCACATCCCTGAGTCCTTCCCACCACCACCCCTGGCACCTGGCACATGGGCTGAGAGGCTGCAGCGTTTGGTGGCATCCCTGCCAGTGCCTCTGTTCCCGCCTTGGCAGCCGCAGCTCACCGTCCTGAGGCCCCCTAGGTGCCTTGCTAAACAGACCTTGAGTCTCCCAGCGACTGACTTAGCCTCTTCCCTAAGAGATAGAAGGCACTTGGGGTGCAAGGTACCGATCTTAGATGTCCGCACGAGTGGGGTGGGGGAGGAGGAAGGGCGAGCGGCCAGCTGGGACCTAAGAAACGCCAGTTGCCAGGCACGCACGTAGTAGGTCGGTTCCACAAGGACAGTAGTCTGCTGCGGTCTGTGTGCCTATTTGCGTGTGCGGTGAGGGGAGGGTCGTGTGTGTGTGTGTGTGGGTGGGTGGGTGGGTGGGTGGGTGTGTGTGTGTATGTGTGTGCTGTGCTTGTCTGTGGGGTGGGGGAATGTGTGTGACCCTCTGAGAGAAAAAGCAGATCAGCACCCTCCTAGGCTCCCTCATGCAACAATTGGTTTCATTCATTCATGACTTCTTTGTTAACAAGCATTTCTTCCGCGAGCGCCGGGCCTGGCCTGCATACGCCAGGCCCCGCACTGGGGGCTGGGGCCAGCTTGGGGCCGGGCGCACACACGCTCCTGCCTTGGAGGAACTCCCAGTCCAGCGAGGAGACGGACCAGGAAAAGCAGAAAGCCATCCCCAGCGGAAAGTGGATTTGGTGGAAAAGACACTGGATTTGGCAGGGACGCTGTCGCTAGGACTTGTGCTCCTGGCCATGTGACTGGGCCGCGACAGCTGAAATCCTTCCATTCGGCCCGGCGGGAACCGTGCATTTCGGGGTGAGGGGGTGAGGCGGGGCGTCGCTCTCCGGAGGCTCGGGAGACCAGAGGCCGCACGCGGCGCGCGCGGGGTCTACGGGCTGCGGCATCCCCGCGGCCTCCCAGGGGCACGGGCGGAGGCCGGGGACGCCCGGTGGGAGCTGGAGCGGCAGGCTCAGCGCCCACCCTGCGGCGAGTGCGCCGCCTGGCTCCGCCCGCCTTGTGGGCCTCCGGGAGGCCTGGGCGCGCAGCGCTGCCTCCCCCGGCCCAGCCCGCCCCGGGAGCGGGCGCGGGGCGGGGCCGGCGCCCAGACCTGGCGCTACAGGGGGCCCGAGGGCCGGCAGGCCCGGCTAGAGTCGCGGGGTGGGGGGCTTGGCTGCGCTCAGCCCTGCAGTGCGGAGGTGGCAACAGGTTCCAGTTTGTCCTGCTGCTGGCACAGCGGGCGCTACTGGCGCCGGGCACCGAGTACTCACTTGCGAGATTGAATACCGCCCCCCCTCCAACCGTTTTCTCCCGGTTGGTGGGCTTGCCAGCGGCGGGAGCAAGGTGCAGGGGAGCCACTCTTAAGGTGTTGGGAGCCGCAGGCTATGGCACAACCCCACTCCGGGGGGAGTTTCTTGGAGCCAAGCTTCCTCTCCCTTCACCGGTGCGGAAGTTGCCTAGTACCCCCCCCCGCCCCGCCCCCATCATCTTCCCACAGACTCCCCTCACCTCCTCCAGGGACCCTTCTCCAGAAAGCATGCCTGGGCACCTCAGGAGCCCCAGACTGCAGTTCTTAGGCATTGCAGCTTCAGAGAACTGAGGCCTGGAGCACAGAGGAAGGAGACAACAGGAAGGCTGCCTAGAGGAGGGCACCTGGGGGGGGGGGTGCCTGAAAAAGGAGCAGAATCTGAACAGGCCACAGAGGAGGGAGGCCTGGGCTGAGGGCAGGAAGACACAGCATAGCTCCCTGAGGCCCCTGGATGCAGCCAGTAGGACTCATCCCAGAGACGAGGCCATGGTGGGCTACAGACAGAGATGAGTCCCAGGCTGGCAGCCCCTGGGCCAGGGAGGAAGGGAAGGAGGGGACACCGGAGGCCCCTTTGAGGACCTGGTTCTCTGTGACCTGTCCTCTCCTTGGTATTACTTCTTGAGTTTTCTCTTTTTACACTGTGGCTTAAGAGAGGGGTCTTCATCAGCGCCGCTGAACTTGATTATCCTAAACGTTGGCCTTCCAGTGGTTTTGCGTCCTTCACACCTTAGTTACACATCTCATGGTGCCCATCCTGTATGCCTTCTTTTACTTAGTTCCTAGGGATAGATTCCCAGAAGTGGCCAGAGGGTGTAGATCTCGTCCTAGCTCTGGATGCATATCACCAAATCAATTTACAGAAGGGCATACAGATAGAGAGCCCTCCAGCAACCAACAATAGAGCAGCAGGCTGATTCCGCAGCACCCTTGGCAGCCCTGGGTGCACTCACTTTGAGAACATTTTACCAATGTAACAGGTGGGGAGTGTTACCTTGTTTCTTAAATTTGCCTGCCTTCCATACCTGAGCTTGAACCTCTCCCCAATGGTCCTGTACCCAGTTTTGTTTCTTCCCTCATGCAGTCTTTTCTGGTTCCTTGCCCATTTATCAGAGTCTTAACCTTTTGATTAATTTGTATGAGCTTTATCTTATCTGCTGTACATTTTCCTTCAACTCTGCTGTTTACTTTCAATGGGTTTTAAGCAAGGAAGGGGCACCTATCACACCCAGCATTATCTTGTTCAGTCTCCCTGCTTATTACTGACCTATTGGGCTAAACTGGCAGTGCCCTGCAAGCAAGGACCCTGTGTATCCTGCCCGCTTGTCATCCTGTGTCCATGGAAGGTATGGAGGCCATTGGCCTTTGATAAACAAAGGTCTGGTCCAGGGCAGAGCGGGGGTGGAGGTGGTTGAGGCTGATAGGCCTCCCTGGAGGCAGGGAGAGAGGGCTTTGGAAGCTGGGATGGCGACCCTGTCAAGAGTTGGCCAGTGAAATCCCTCGGCTAGTGCAGGAGCCGCGGGGGGGGGGGGGGG
>NW_024423319.1:2170297-2172633 GCF_017311325.1 Ursus maritimus | reverse complement strand
GGGAGTACAGGTGTAAGAGATCAATTTAAGTAGAAACTACCTGGCCCTTGACCAGGGAGGAGGCAGAGGGAGATGCCAGGGATAACTCTCAGGAGAGTAACTTGGTAAGAGCAGAGCACCCCAGTTTAGGACTGGAGGCTCAGAGCTCCTGGCTGCCTTGGATCACGCCTGTGCGAGGGAAGCCCTGGGGGATCCCCAGAAGCTGTCACCTGCCCGCCTAGCCCTTGGGCAGAGTTCAGTGCCAGAAGATAGCAGTGAGTTTCTGGTCTTGCTTCCTCCTCCCCTCCATGATTTCAGTGGCATCCCACAGTAGCCCAAGGTGGTGGCTATGATGAGCCCACTGTATAGATGGGGTCACTGAATTCGAGCCGGAACACATGACCGTCCAGGGTCAACGAGTGAGTGGGGCTGGAGGCAGCCTCTGGGACAGGGGCACAGGGGTCTTAGCCCTCCCCCTCCCCCTGCCTCCGGCTGCGGACTGGCGCAAGGCAGAAAAACCGAGGCTGGTCCCCTGCTGGGCCCCTGACCTGCCCTTGGCCTCTGCCCCGGCCCTGTCCCGCTCGGGTGGAAGCCCCAGCTCAGCGCGCCACTTGGGGGCCCACCCGACTGCTTCGCTGGCACCCGTTGGCTCGCTGGGCCCCCTGAGCCCGCCCCCACTGCCCCGCCCCTCCAAACGGCCACTCCACGTCCAAAGGCAGCGGCTTCCAAGGTGGAAGCTGGGCCCCGCTGCCAGGAAGCCGCCGGCTTGAGAGCGGCGCGGGACTCGGCTTCCACGTGCGCGCCTGCTCTGCCACCCCACCGTCTTCCCGGGAGGCCGGGTCCCGGGACGCGCTTACCGGGGGACGGCGCCCCGCGTCGCGCGCTGGCCTCGGCTCGGACGTCCGCGCGCGGCCGCCCGCCGCCCGACCACTCTCCAGGTCTCTCACCTCCCGTTTTCTCCTCCCGGGGGCCACCAGGGCCGGGGCAGCTCCGAGAGGGCCGGCTGAGGCCCTTCACCTCAGCGCCACCTCTGCTCCCCGGGTCCGCCTCTCACACGCGCACGTCCCCAGAGCCGCAAGCTTGAACTTGGGGAGCGACTGCAGGCAGGCCGAGCGACAGCTGCTGGAAGGGGGTGTGAAAGAAGGTGGCCGAACCCTTGAGCCGCCCCAGAAGGGGCTGGGAAAGGACCCGCCGCTCTCAAAGGGTCCATTGGACGCCCGGCCTTCCTCTTCTGGAGGACCTCTCACACGTCCCTTCCCGGAGCGGGCAGCAGCGCCGGGCGCCCGAGTGGCCGCCTGGGGCGATTTCCTTGGGGAGTCCCGAGGCGCCTTTTCGCGCCTCCTCGCTGTGGAAGGCGCGCGAGGAGAGGCCTGGGCGGTGGAGGGGTGTCTCTGCGGGACCCTAGGCGTCCGCCGGCAGGATACAGGCTCGGCCTCACGTCTTGGCCCCTCGGCGGCCGGGCGCGGAGGACGCGGGCTCACGCGGCGCGCCTGCCCTCTCTCCGCAGCGCCGGCGGTCCGACGTGCCAGGAGCCGCGAGCCCATGGAAGGTCTGGGCCGCTCGTGCCTGTGGCTGCGCCGGGAGCTGTCGCCCCCGCGGCCTCGGCTGCTGCTTCTGGACTGCAGAAGCCGCGAGCTGTACGAGTCGGCGCGCATTGGCGGGGCGCTGAGCGTGGCCCTCCCCGCGCTGCTGCTGCGCCGCCTGCGGCGGGGGAGCCTGTCGGTTCGCGCGCTCCTGCCCGGGCCGCCGCTGCAGCCGCCCCCGCCCGCCCCGGTGCTCCTGTACGACCAGGGCGGGGGTCGGCCCCGGCGCGGGGAGACAGAGGCCGAGGAGTGGGAGGCCGATTCGGTGCTGGGCACCCTGCTCCAGAAGCTGCGAGAGGAAGGCTACCTGGCATACTACCTACAGGGTAGGTGCGGGCGCTGGTACCGGGGAACCGGCCTGGGAAGGACCCTGGGCCCTGGGAGGAGAGGCCACACCTTCCAAGGGGATTCCTAATTCATTTGACCTTGGGCTGGCCCAAGCTTATTTCGTCTAAATTGGAGGTGAGATCCCCTCCCCAGATCACGACCTTGGGCAAGCTCTTCACCCTTGGGAGCCCCAGTTTCTGAGTCTGGAAAATGGGGAGATTCGAGCTGACCTGCCCTGGCTTAGGGGATGCTCAAGAATGGGGTACCAAGTGCAGGCTCCCAATTTCTACACACCCCCCAGGTTGATGTCACCACCTCCTGCAGCTGCTCACTGGCAAAGGAGGCAGGGGCCACAGGAGGCCAAATCCCGCTCTGCAAAGGCTCCAGAACTGGGAAGTGGAGAGAGAGAGAGAGAGAGAGAGAGAGAGAGAGAGAGAGAGAGAGAGA
>NW_024423319.1:2166739-2170287 GCF_017311325.1 Ursus maritimus | reverse complement strand
TGCAAAGGTGCAAAGGCTCCAGAACTGGGAAGTGGAGAGAGAGAGAGAGAGAGAGAGAGAGAGAGAGAGAGAGAGAGAGAGAGAAAAGCAGTGAAGGCAGAAGGAGGCAGAGATCCATCCCATCATAGTCATGGCAGGGCTGAGGGGTGGGGGGGCATAGGCTGAGACAGGCCCCTTGGCCCCTTGATGAGCCAAACAGACACCCAGAGGTCCAGCATAGGGACAGGGTTCCCATGAACTGACAGAGACGGCTCCCCACCTCCCCATCAAGGGGTGGGCGGTCATTGGACTGTCGTCCTTTGCTCCATTCCGAAGGCACAGGGATGCAGAAACATAGCAAGTTCTGGCTCTCCAGGCCCCACCCCTAGCCCCGGGAAAATAGTTGTTATCTGTAGATGAAGGAAATGCTGGCTTCTTGGGACTCTGAATCAACCCAGGTAGAATATTGCGCTCTCTCCCAGGCTCCCACCTCTTGGGGTGCTCCTGGTGGAGCTAGATGGGAGGTGGCCACCCAGGCAGAAAACTCACACCTGAACCTTTCCCCTTTTTAACTGATGGTGCTTGTCCTCCCCAAGACCGACAGTACATCTAGACCACGACCCCTCATGCCTGCCTCAGCTTGGCCCCGGGGCTGTAAGATCCTCTTTGGGGGGCTCTGCTAAGCCCAGAATCTTGCACCCCCAGCAGCACAGTGGGTACTCAGAGTGCAGCACATGAGGACACCAGTATGGATCAGGCTGCTGACTCCTGAGTTCCCTTTGGGAACATCTGCAAGCCCCCTTGGGTGTTGGAGTTGTCTGCGGTCAGTTCCCTCTCTCCCCGCCAGGGGTGCTTGGACGCCCAGGTAGCCAAATCAACAGGGGACTCTCCCCTTCTCCCCTCTCAGGTGGCTTCAGCAGATTCCAGGCAGAGTGCCCCCACTTGTGTGAGACCAGCTTTAGCAGCCGTGGTGGCCCAAGCACAGCCCCCGTGCCCAGCCCAGTGGTCGGGCTGGGCGGCCTGTGCCTGGGCTCAGACTGCTCTGATGCAGAATCCGAGCCTGATCGTGACTCCATGAGCTGTGGCCTGGATTCAGAGGGTGCCACACCCCCCCCAGCGGGGCTGCTGCCATCCTTCCCTGTCCAGATCCTGCCCAACCTCTACCTGGGCAGTGCCCGGGATTCAGCCAACGTGGAGAGCTTGGCCAAGCTGGGCATCCGCTACATCCTCAATGTCACCCCCAACCTCCCTAACCTCTTCGAGAAGAACGGTGACTTTCACTACAAGCAGATCCCCATCTCAGACCACTGGAGCCAGAACTTGTCCCAGTTCTTTCCTGAGGCCATTGCATTCATTGGTAAGTCTGCTGTGCCCTCCTCTTCCTCCCTCCCCCCACTCCCACCAGGCCTGACTCCTAGCCTCTACCACTCCCTCAGGAGGGCTTCTCCTGGGCTTAGCTACCATCCCCAGAGCCTAAAAGTGGAATGGCACTTCTGGGGTCAGGCAGTGCTGGGACCAGCTCCCAGAGGCCACCAGCGAAAGCCCTAGGACTCCTCAGGCAGGACGGGGCTCCGAGGCCAAATGTGGCCAGAGCCACCTGGCTCTGAGAGCAGGGCGGGGCCGGGCCCCCGCACATCACACTGCCTCCCGCTGCCCCCACCTAGATGAGGCCTTGTCCCAGAACTGCGGGGTGCTCGTTCACTGCCTGGCAGGCGTCAGCCGCTCTGTCACCGTCACCGTGGCCTACCTCATGCAGAAGCGTCACCTCTCACTCAACGATGCCTACGACCTGGTCAAGCGGAAGAAGTCTAACATCTCACCCAACTTCAACTTCATGGGGCAGCTGCTGGACTTCGAGCGTAGCCTTCGGCTGGAGGAGAGGCGCGCCCGGGAGCGCAGCAGCGGAGGGCAGGAGTCCACGGCCTCCGACCCACCCTCCTTCTTCACCACCCCTACCAGCGATGGTGTCTTCGAGCTGGACCCCACATAGGGCCCCTTTCCACCACCCCCCACTGGGTGCCCCTCACCACCCATGTGCTGGGGGGAGGTGGGAGGAGGCTCATCCGGAAGCAGGGGGTGGGGGGGTTGAGCACAATACCTCATGGGAGGGCTGTTGGGAAGAGGTGGAGCCAGGAGCCCCTCCAGAGTGGCCGCGGGGAGAGACCCGTCCTACCCACTTGAAACATCCACGGGAATCCTATTAAATGTGCCTATAAGCCGGGCCCAGGGCCACCAGCCTGACCCGCGCCGCTTTCGGGCGGAACCACGCTCCAGAACCTGCCTCTTCTGCGACTGTTACTTTTTTCTTTTGGGGGTGAGGGTGGGGGGAATTCTCATTCCAAGGGACTGCTCCAGGTGGCTGCCTGTTCCTGGGCCTCGAGCCTCCCTGTGGCTTTTCCCTTCAGGAGTGTGTGTGCCTGCTCTGGGGACCCGCTCCCAGTCCCGCCCCTGTCCCCAAATGGCTGCTTCTGGGGAGGGTTTCACCGCCAGTTAGTCGCCTCCCTGCTTCTCTGCCAAGGGCTTAGGCCGCTTGGGGCTGAGGGCCTCCCTGGAGATGTGGGCTTGGAGGTGCACTGCCTGCCCGGCATCCATGTAGACAGCCCCTCTCTGGGTGGCTCCTCGCTGGGCAGCACCGCAGGGGAGGGTGCTGGCCTGGGAGCTGCCCGAGCGGGTTCCTGGCCACACATCTGGTGCCCTGTTTATCCACTTGACGTTTGAAAAGATGCTTTTCTTTCCTCTTCCCCCAGATGTCTTAACAGGATCACTGGGGCTCTTTGTGACTGAGGGTGGCCAAACTGCTGCCAGAGGAGATGGGGGTCTCAGAGCAAGAGCTGGGGGCGGGGAAGGAGAAGGAGGCCTGGATTTGGCCGCTGTGGGTTCCACATAGCCACGGACGGTCTGGGGGGCAGGGAAGGGGCCAAGCTGCATATACAGAGTCATTCATTGCAGGGCACACCCCTGGTGGGCGGCGGGCATGCACGTGTGTGCGCTTGTGTTCAGCGCTCACACACCTGGCCCAGGGCCAGCAGTCCTTGCTGCGGGACCATCTCAAGCTTGGGAATCCACACCACGGTTGCTTTCTTTAATTGTTCCTGAATAAACACTTTCTGTAAGACACTGAACAGAGGGAACTGCTTCCAGAGCACCCTGCAGGGCTTGGGGGAAGCTGGGGAGGGAAGCCTCAGGAGAGGGGCGGGGTGCGTGGAGCCCCATGCTGGGCTGGTTGGGGACTTGAGCACTACCCACCCTCACAGCATTATTTCCCATCTGGCACCCACGCAGCCTGTTGGCCCAACCTCCAGCAGAGCCGCCCATCCACTCTTGACCCATTGAGCCCCTACACTGGGCCACACACTGCTAGGGACTGGGATGCAGCAGCGAGCCAAAGATGCTTACTGCTCAGAGCTGACTTCCTGGAGGGGCAGGAAAGACACTAAACAACAGACCCCAATGGTGCTGAGAGAGTGAGGGAGCGGGGACTCAGCAGTGACCACAGGGTTTGGCAGCTGAGCCCCAAGACTCTGGTGTGGAGTCAGAGCCAAGCCTCAGGGTGAGCTGATGGGAGCCAC
>NW_024423319.1:2163738-2166729 GCF_017311325.1 Ursus maritimus | reverse complement strand
GTGGTGGCCCAAGCACAGCCCCCGTGCCCAGCCCAGTGGTCGGGCTGGGCGGCCTGTGCCTGGGCTCAGACTGCTCTGATGCAGAATCCGAGCCTGATCGTGACTCCATGAGCTGTGGCCTGGATTCAGAGGGTGCCACACCCCCCCCAGCGGGGCTGCTGCCATCCTTCCCTGTCCAGATCCTGCCCAACCTCTACCTGGGCAGTGCCCGGGATTCAGCCAACGTGGAGAGCTTGGCCAAGCTGGGCATCCGCTACATCCTCAATGTCACCCCCAACCTCCCTAACCTCTTCGAGAAGAACGGTGACTTTCACTACAAGCAGATCCCCATCTCAGACCACTGGAGCCAGAACTTGTCCCAGTTCTTTCCTGAGGCCATTGCATTCATTGGTAAGTCTGCTGTGCCCTCCTCTTCCTCCCTCCCCCCACTCCCACCAGGCCTGACTCCTAGCCTCTACCACTCCCTCAGGAGGGCTTCTCCTGGGCTTAGCTACCATCCCCAGAGCCTAAAAGTGGAATGGCACTTCTGGGGTCAGGCAGTGCTGGGACCAGCTCCCAGAGGCCACCAGCGAAAGCCCTAGGACTCCTCAGGCAGGACGGGGCTCCGAGGCCAAATGTGGCCAGAGCCACCTGGCTCTGAGAGCAGGGCGGGGCCGGGCCCCCGCACATCACACTGCCTCCCGCTGCCCCCACCTAGATGAGGCCTTGTCCCAGAACTGCGGGGTGCTCGTTCACTGCCTGGCAGGCGTCAGCCGCTCTGTCACCGTCACCGTGGCCTACCTCATGCAGAAGCGTCACCTCTCACTCAACGATGCCTACGACCTGGTCAAGCGGAAGAAGTCTAACATCTCACCCAACTTCAACTTCATGGGGCAGCTGCTGGACTTCGAGCGTAGCCTTCGGCTGGAGGAGAGGCGCGCCCGGGAGCGCAGCAGCGGAGGGCAGGAGTCCACGGCCTCCGACCCACCCTCCTTCTTCACCACCCCTACCAGCGATGGTGTCTTCGAGCTGGACCCCACATAGGGCCCCTTTCCACCACCCCCCACTGGGTGCCCCTCACCACCCATGTGCTGGGGGGAGGTGGGAGGAGGCTCATCCGGAAGCAGGGGGTGGGGGGGTTGAGCACAATACCTCATGGGAGGGCTGTTGGGAAGAGGTGGAGCCAGGAGCCCCTCCAGAGTGGCCGCGGGGAGAGACCCGTCCTACCCACTTGAAACATCCACGGGAATCCTATTAAATGTGCCTATAAGCCGGGCCCAGGGCCACCAGCCTGACCCGCGCCGCTTTCGGGCGGAACCACGCTCCAGAACCTGCCTCTTCTGCGACTGTTACTTTTTTCTTTTGGGGGTGAGGGTGGGGGGAATTCTCATTCCAAGGGACTGCTCCAGGTGGCTGCCTGTTCCTGGGCCTCGAGCCTCCCTGTGGCTTTTCCCTTCAGGAGTGTGTGTGCCTGCTCTGGGGACCCGCTCCCAGTCCCGCCCCTGTCCCCAAATGGCTGCTTCTGGGGAGGGTTTCACCGCCAGTTAGTCGCCTCCCTGCTTCTCTGCCAAGGGCTTAGGCCGCTTGGGGCTGAGGGCCTCCCTGGAGATGTGGGCTTGGAGGTGCACTGCCTGCCCGGCATCCATGTAGACAGCCCCTCTCTGGGTGGCTCCTCGCTGGGCAGCACCGCAGGGGAGGGTGCTGGCCTGGGAGCTGCCCGAGCGGGTTCCTGGCCACACATCTGGTGCCCTGTTTATCCACTTGACGTTTGAAAAGATGCTTTTCTTTCCTCTTCCCCCAGATGTCTTAACAGGATCACTGGGGCTCTTTGTGACTGAGGGTGGCCAAACTGCTGCCAGAGGAGATGGGGGTCTCAGAGCAAGAGCTGGGGGCGGGGAAGGAGAAGGAGGCCTGGATTTGGCCGCTGTGGGTTCCACATAGCCACGGACGGTCTGGGGGGCAGGGAAGGGGCCAAGCTGCATATACAGAGTCATTCATTGCAGGGCACACCCCTGGTGGGCGGCGGGCATGCACGTGTGTGCGCTTGTGTTCAGCGCTCACACACCTGGCCCAGGGCCAGCAGTCCTTGCTGCGGGACCATCTCAAGCTTGGGAATCCACACCACGGTTGCTTTCTTTAATTGTTCCTGAATAAACACTTTCTGTAAGACACTGAACAGAGGGAACTGCTTCCAGAGCACCCTGCAGGGCTTGGGGGAAGCTGGGGAGGGAAGCCTCAGGAGAGGGGCGGGGTGCGTGGAGCCCCATGCTGGGCTGGTTGGGGACTTGAGCACTACCCACCCTCACAGCATTATTTCCCATCTGGCACCCACGCAGCCTGTTGGCCCAACCTCCAGCAGAGCCGCCCATCCACTCTTGACCCATTGAGCCCCTACACTGGGCCACACACTGCTAGGGACTGGGATGCAGCAGCGAGCCAAAGATGCTTACTGCTCAGAGCTGACTTCCTGGAGGGGCAGGAAAGACACTAAACAACAGACCCCAATGGTGCTGAGAGAGTGAGGGAGCGGGGACTCAGCAGTGACCACAGGGTTTGGCAGCTGAGCCCCAAGACTCTGGTGTGGAGTCAGAGCCAAGCCTCAGGGTGAGCTGATGGGAGCCACATAAGGACAGGAGCTGGGGAGGGATAGGGGCAGACTCGCATGTCCAAGCTCATGTCCCTGTGGCTGACGCAGTGTGGAATTTGGTCCTTGGACGGCAAAGTCCACCTGAAGTGACAAATGAGGCTTGCTCTTCCCTGGCTTCCTGGCCTCAGCTCTGGACAACTCCAGGGCCTTCTGCACCCCGAAGCTGGAGTGGTCCTTCCAAAGCCATGATTCCTGGGGCATCTGCATGGTGCAGTCGCTTTAGTGCCCAGCTCGTGGATTCGGCTCAGGTCATAATCTCAGGATCATGAGATCGAGCCCTACATCGGACTCTGTGCTCAGCGGGGAGTCTGCTTCCCCTCCCTTTCCCTCTGCCCCTCCCCCCAGTCTTGCACACACATACACTC
>NW_024423319.1:2146606-2163728 GCF_017311325.1 Ursus maritimus | reverse complement strand
GAGGCCAAATGTGGCCAGAGCCACCTGGCTCTGAGAGCAGGGCGGGGCCGGGCCCCCGCACATCACACTGCCTCCCGCTGCCCCCACCTAGATGAGGCCTTGTCCCAGAACTGCGGGGTGCTCGTTCACTGCCTGGCAGGCGTCAGCCGCTCTGTCACCGTCACCGTGGCCTACCTCATGCAGAAGCGTCACCTCTCACTCAACGATGCCTACGACCTGGTCAAGCGGAAGAAGTCTAACATCTCACCCAACTTCAACTTCATGGGGCAGCTGCTGGACTTCGAGCGTAGCCTTCGGCTGGAGGAGAGGCGCGCCCGGGAGCGCAGCAGCGGAGGGCAGGAGTCCACGGCCTCCGACCCACCCTCCTTCTTCACCACCCCTACCAGCGATGGTGTCTTCGAGCTGGACCCCACATAGGGCCCCTTTCCACCACCCCCCACTGGGTGCCCCTCACCACCCATGTGCTGGGGGGAGGTGGGAGGAGGCTCATCCGGAAGCAGGGGGTGGGGGGGTTGAGCACAATACCTCATGGGAGGGCTGTTGGGAAGAGGTGGAGCCAGGAGCCCCTCCAGAGTGGCCGCGGGGAGAGACCCGTCCTACCCACTTGAAACATCCACGGGAATCCTATTAAATGTGCCTATAAGCCGGGCCCAGGGCCACCAGCCTGACCCGCGCCGCTTTCGGGCGGAACCACGCTCCAGAACCTGCCTCTTCTGCGACTGTTACTTTTTTCTTTTGGGGGTGAGGGTGGGGGGAATTCTCATTCCAAGGGACTGCTCCAGGTGGCTGCCTGTTCCTGGGCCTCGAGCCTCCCTGTGGCTTTTCCCTTCAGGAGTGTGTGTGCCTGCTCTGGGGACCCGCTCCCAGTCCCGCCCCTGTCCCCAAATGGCTGCTTCTGGGGAGGGTTTCACCGCCAGTTAGTCGCCTCCCTGCTTCTCTGCCAAGGGCTTAGGCCGCTTGGGGCTGAGGGCCTCCCTGGAGATGTGGGCTTGGAGGTGCACTGCCTGCCCGGCATCCATGTAGACAGCCCCTCTCTGGGTGGCTCCTCGCTGGGCAGCACCGCAGGGGAGGGTGCTGGCCTGGGAGCTGCCCGAGCGGGTTCCTGGCCACACATCTGGTGCCCTGTTTATCCACTTGACGTTTGAAAAGATGCTTTTCTTTCCTCTTCCCCCAGATGTCTTAACAGGATCACTGGGGCTCTTTGTGACTGAGGGTGGCCAAACTGCTGCCAGAGGAGATGGGGGTCTCAGAGCAAGAGCTGGGGGCGGGGAAGGAGAAGGAGGCCTGGATTTGGCCGCTGTGGGTTCCACATAGCCACGGACGGTCTGGGGGGCAGGGAAGGGGCCAAGCTGCATATACAGAGTCATTCATTGCAGGGCACACCCCTGGTGGGCGGCGGGCATGCACGTGTGTGCGCTTGTGTTCAGCGCTCACACACCTGGCCCAGGGCCAGCAGTCCTTGCTGCGGGACCATCTCAAGCTTGGGAATCCACACCACGGTTGCTTTCTTTAATTGTTCCTGAATAAACACTTTCTGTAAGACACTGAACAGAGGGAACTGCTTCCAGAGCACCCTGCAGGGCTTGGGGGAAGCTGGGGAGGGAAGCCTCAGGAGAGGGGCGGGGTGCGTGGAGCCCCATGCTGGGCTGGTTGGGGACTTGAGCACTACCCACCCTCACAGCATTATTTCCCATCTGGCACCCACGCAGCCTGTTGGCCCAACCTCCAGCAGAGCCGCCCATCCACTCTTGACCCATTGAGCCCCTACACTGGGCCACACACTGCTAGGGACTGGGATGCAGCAGCGAGCCAAAGATGCTTACTGCTCAGAGCTGACTTCCTGGAGGGGCAGGAAAGACACTAAACAACAGACCCCAATGGTGCTGAGAGAGTGAGGGAGCGGGGACTCAGCAGTGACCACAGGGTTTGGCAGCTGAGCCCCAAGACTCTGGTGTGGAGTCAGAGCCAAGCCTCAGGGTGAGCTGATGGGAGCCACATAAGGACAGGAGCTGGGGAGGGATAGGGGCAGACTCGCATGTCCAAGCTCATGTCCCTGTGGCTGACGCAGTGTGGAATTTGGTCCTTGGACGGCAAAGTCCACCTGAAGTGACAAATGAGGCTTGCTCTTCCCTGGCTTCCTGGCCTCAGCTCTGGACAACTCCAGGGCCTTCTGCACCCCGAAGCTGGAGTGGTCCTTCCAAAGCCATGATTCCTGGGGCATCTGCATGGTGCAGTCGCTTTAGTGCCCAGCTCGTGGATTCGGCTCAGGTCATAATCTCAGGATCATGAGATCGAGCCCTACATCGGACTCTGTGCTCAGCGGGGAGTCTGCTTCCCCTCCCTTTCCCTCTGCCCCTCCCCCCAGTCTTGCACACACATACACTCTCTCTCTCAAATTAATAAATCTTTAAAACCATGATTCCCAACCACAGACACATGGCAGGAGGTGGAAGGGAAGCTAGAGGGTGGGTGGGGACAAGTGCACTATAAGCGTGTAGCGGAGACTGTGTGTCCAGAGAAACTCTCCTGGTCCAGGACCCCTAAAACCGTTTGAGTAAATGGCTGAGCTGGTGGGAAAATAAGAGAAAGGCTCCAAGGTCAGAAACAATGAGGGTCCTTGAGTCCAGAGGAGTGAGACAGCCCCTGGGCTGGCACCTGACCAGGGGGCATCTACACCCAGGAACCAGGACCCCAGGCCACCTCTTCCCATTGGACACCCTCTTCCTATAGCTATCCAGATGCTTCCCATGGGAGCTGGGAGATGATTCCTGGGCCCCCACATAAGACCCGTATTCTCAAAGGGCAATGATCTCAATAGGCATGGTTGGCAGAATACTGGCCCCCCAAAGATGGCCACATCCTAAGTCTGGGCCCTTGTGAATACGCTTCCTTAAGCGGCAAAAAGGACACGGCAGACGTGATTAAGTCGAGGATCTTGGAACGGGGAGACTGTCCTGGATTATCTGGGTGGGCCCGAACACCATCATATGCATCTTTACAAGGGAAAGAGGGACGCAGGAGAGTGAGAGGAGGAGACGTGGCAATGGAAACAAGGGTCAGAGCCAGAGAGAGATGAGAAGAGGCTACATTGCTTGCTCTGAACATGGACAAAAGGGCTGCAAGCCAAGGAATGCAGGCGGCCTCTAGAAGCAAATCGACAACAGGTTCTTCCATCTGGTCTCCCGAAGGAACACGGCCCTGCTGACGCCTCAAGTTTAGTTCAGTGAAATCTATGTTGCATTTCCGACCTCCAGAACTGTGAGAGAATTTCACACAGCAGCAGCAGCAAATGAATACAACTGGTGACCTAGAAACAAAATAGCCCACCAAAAGAGGGCTGGCGGCTGGGGCGCCTGGGTGGCTCAGTCGTTAAGCGTCTGCCTTCGGCTCAGGGCGTGGTCCCGGCGTTCTGGGATCGAGCCCTACATCAGGCTTCTCTGCTGGGAGCCTGCTTCTTCCTCTCCCACTCCCCCTGCTTGTGTTCCCTCTCTCGCTGGCTGTCTCTGTCAAATAAATAAAATCTTTAAAAAAAAAAAGAGGGCTGGCTGATCTTGACCTTGGATCTGGGTAAAGTGGAAAAAGAGGGAAATTTGGCCCTCAAGAATTTATAGCCACACAGTGAAATTTTAATTGAAAGGATCAAGGCATATACAATACTTGATGTTCCAGAGTTTTTTTCTTGGAGGAGCTAAGGGACAGTGATCTGATTGGGAGCACAGCTCCGGGATTTGTCTGGAAGCTTCCTTTGCTTAGCTTGCACACAAATTTTGCTTAGATTGGAACAGCCCAATAAAAATAGCAAAGTTTTAAAAATACATTTTTTAAAAGTTCTAAATGCAGTGGTCCAGAGGGAGTATTGCCCAAGAGTGCAGCAGAAACAAGCATGAATCCTCCGTGCAGGGGCGTCCTTTCAATACAGGCCTGTAAGTTGGGCCAGGATGACTAGAAGGGGCTGTAGTTGGGTATTTGCCCTCTATTAGACTCTGATAAAACCCCAGTAGGTCAGGATCAGGTGTAATAGTTTGTCCTGAAGGCAGGCCTTAGTAAGAACAGAATGCTCTGGTGTATTTCAAAATGCCTACTTTCCCCTCCTGCTGCCAGAAGCACGAGACTTTTCTCCAATCTTCACTGTGCAAACCTGGTAGGGCTTCTGGAGATAAAACTCATAAAAGTGTGGGGTCCTCCCTAAGATCAGGCCCCCTCCCTGGATATTTATTTTGACCTCTTAGACATGCCCACACTGAACCTCAAGCAATTCCTCAATTAAAATTCAGGTTTTCCTACCCCAGCACTGTTCTCTTCTGGGTTTGTGCTCTGCTAAGCTGTGATTCTCTGTATTTGCCCATCCAGTGTGTGGAGCAGTGGTTTGCCCTGTGAACTCACTTCTCTGACTTTTCAGTGTGTTCAGCTTTGTACTGGTGACACCCAAGCTCCTTCCACTCTGGACTGTTTTAACCAAAGATATATAATAAACCAAGAAGCTAAATTTCGGGAGCCTGTGGCATCCTCGCCTAGGTTTGCTCCCATCCCTCTCAGCTTGTTTTGGCATGGGCCAGGGCAAGGCAACCCATGGAGACCAGCAGCTTCTCTGCCTAGGTTTGAGGAAAGCTAACTCAGTTTGGAGTGGTGGATAATACCTACATCCAGGGACATTCTCAGTGGAAGTGACTTCTCAGAGGCAAACCAGCCAGGGAGAGCTAACAACGCAACTTCACTAGACCGAGATTATGAATGTGGTTGGGGCAAGCATATTCCTAGCTAACTGGAAAATGAAGAGATCTCAAACTATTCATGCTCTCCTGGACTATCTTGCAGCTACACACATGTATATAGGAGACTCAAAAGGACCCAGTAGAAAGAAATCACAAGGCAGACCTTCAAATAGCCTGAACACTCAAAGAGCTCCCCTACCCATGCACAGATCCATCAACAGCGTACAGAAGCCTTACTACCTGAAGATGTCTTTAGTAGTTTCCATCCATTTAATGGCCAGCCACTAAACTAGGCTGATACAAGGGCAGCCCCTACAAAACCAAGTTTAAATTTTTAAACAACAATATATTTTTTTTAAACCAAGCAGAAGGGCATCTGGGTGGCTCAATTGGTTAACCGTCTGACACTTGATCTAGGCTCAAGTCTTGATCTCAGGGTAGTAAGTTCAATCCCCATGCTAGGCTCTGTACTGGGCATGGAGACTACTTATAAAAGGGGGGGACACCTGGGTAGTTCAGTCAGTTAAGTCCCCGACTCTTGATTTAGGCTCAAGTTGCAATCTCAGGGCCATGAGTTCAAACCCCACCTTGGCTCTGTGCTCAGCTGGGAGTCAGCTTCTCTCCCTCTCCTTCTCCATCTCCCTCTGCCCTTCCCCCTGCTCATGCTCTCTCTCTCTCAAATAAATAAATAAATATAAACAGACATTAGTGATTGCACACTGGAAGGGACAGATTTTACAGATTTAGTCCAGAAAAGTTACATAACAAAGTAGAAAACAAGTGACAACACACACACACACACACACACACACACACAGAGCAAAAACAACCTCTAGAGGGAAAGGGAATATCAGAATTCACCATTGCTGGAAAATATCATCCAAAATGTTCGATTTTCAACAAAAGAATTTACAGACATGCAAAGAAATGGCAAAGCATGATCCACATTCAGGAAAACAATCAAGCAATAGAAACTACCTATGAGTGTTCCAAGATGTTGGAGCTAGCAGATAAAAACTTCAAAGCAGTTATTACAAATATGTTCGAAGTACTAAAGAAAACCACTGTTTAAATAGTTAAAGGAAAGTACGACAACAATGAGTCAACAAAAAGATATTCTTGATAAGGTTATAGAAATTATTTTTTTAAATAACCACATGGAGGGGCACCTGGGTGGCTCAGTCGGTTAAGTGTCTGACTCTTGATTTCAGCTCAGGTCATGATCTCAGGGGTGTGGGGTTGAGCCCTGCATTGGGCTCCATGCACAATGGAGAGTCTGCTTCAGGATTTTCTCTCTCTCCCTCTGCCTCTGCCCGTGTCCCTGCTCATACTCTTGCTGTCTCTCTAAAATAAATAAATATATATTTTTTTAATTTTAAATAAAGTGGCAACTGAGTGGCTCAGTCGGTGAAGTACCTGCCTTTGGCTCAGGTCATGATCCCAGGGTCCTGGGATCAAGTCCCACATCAGGCTCTGCTCAGTGAGGAGCCTGCTTCTCTCTCTGCCACTCCCCCTGCTTGTGCTCTCTCTCTCTCTCTCAAATAAATAAATAAAATCTTTATTTAAAAATAATAAAAATAAATAACTAAATGGAAATCATGGAGTTGAAGAGTATAATAACTGAAATGAAAACTTCTCTAAACGTATTCAAGAGTAGGTTCAAGATGCTGGAAAAGAGAATTAATGAATTTGAAAATAGATCAACATAAATTACCCAATCTGAAAACCGGAGAGAAAAATGATTGAGCCTCAGAGACCTCTAGAACATCAAGCATAGTATGCTTTGAAGAGGAGGAGAGAAAGGGGCAGAATAAACATTTGAAGAAATAATGGTAGAAACACCCCAAAATTTATGAGAAATGTTAATTAAACCCAAGAAGTCCAAAGAATCCCAAGTAATATAAACACAAATGGAGTTAGTTGTAGACACTTCATAAGCAAAGATAAAAGCCAAAGATAATCCGTTTTGAAAGCAATAAAAGAAAAATGACCCATGCAGAAGGGAACCACAATGAAATTAGCAGAATCAGTGGAGGCCAATAGATAGTGGAATGACATAAACAAAGAACTGGGAAAAAATACTATCAATCAAAAATTCTATATCCAGCAAAACTGTCCTTTAAAAGTTGACGGTTAAATGGGGGTGCCTGGCTGGCTCAGTCAGTAGAGCATGCAACTCTTGATCTCAGGGTTGTGAGTTCCAGCCCCACACTGGGTGTAGAGATTACTTAAAAATAAGATCTTAAAAAAATTAAAAGTTGAAGATTAAAAAAAAAAGAGAGAGAGAGAGAGATTCCCAGATACACAAAGACTGAGAAGACTCACTGCTAGTATAGTTCTTTACAGGAAATATTAAAAGAAGTCCTTCAGGCTGACACCAGTTTGTAACTCAAATTCAAAGGAAGAAATGAAGAAGAGCAAAAATGATTAATATGTATGCTAATATAGAAGTCTCAATATGTTTTTCCTCATTTCTTCTCTTAACTTCTTTAAAGGACATAAGATTGTATAAAGAAAGCAATAACTGTAACAATGTATTATTCGATTTATAACCTATATATATGTAATACACATAATACATAACATTAACTGTGCCAAAGAGGAGGGAAAGAATGGATCTATATTGGGGCAAAGCCTCTACATTTTACCAAAATTGAGTATTAATGTGAAGTAGATTGTGATTAGTTAAGATGTATATTGTAATGCAACTGTAATTCAAAAAATATATAGTTCAAAAAAATCAACACGGAAAATAAAATGGTACATAAAATAGTAAATAAGAATATTTAATACAAGAGAAGGCAGTCAAAGAAGAGAGGAACAAAAAAGAATGAATATATATAGAAAACAAATAGCAAAATGGGTAATGTAAACCCAACTACATCGATCATTACATTAAATGTGCATGGTCTAAACACCACAATCAAAAATCAGAGATTCAAAAAAGCAAGATTCAACTAACTACATATTTTTCAAGAAGACAAATCTTAGATTCAAAGACAAAAATAGATTGAAAGTAAAAGGATAGAAAAAATATATCATGCAAACAGTAACCACAAGAGAGCTGGAGTGGCTATATTAATATTAGATAAAATAGACTTTAAGACCAAAGCTATTATTAAAGAAAAAAGGGACATTTCATAATAACAAAAGGGTCAATTCATCAGGAAGATATAGAAGATATAGCAATTATAAGCATATACACATCTAACAACACATAAAGCAAAAATGGACAGAAAAGAGAAAGAGACAATTCAACTATGACAGTTGGAGATTTCAATACTCCACTTTTCAATAATTGATAAAACTAGAAAGAACATCAGCAAGATACAGAAATCTTTTTTTTAAGATTTATTTATTTGAAAGAGAGAGAGTAAAAGCACAAGCAGGAAGGAGGGGCAGAGGGAGAGGGAGAAGCAGACACCCCACTGAGCAGGGATCCCAATGTGGGGCTTGATCCCAGGACCCTGGGATCATCGCCTGAGCTGAAAGCAGATACTTAACCAACTGAGCCTCCCAGGCATGCCAAGATACAGAAATCTTAAACAACACTATCAACAAAGCTGACCGAACTAAAATCTATGGAACACTCCACTCAACAAATGCAGAGTACTCACTCTTTTCAAATATTTATGGAACATTTCTAGGACAGACTAGAACTTAAACCACAAAACAAGTTTCAATACATGTAAAAGGATAGGAATAATACAGAATATGTTCTCTGACCATAACAGAATTAAATTAGAAATCAAAAACAAAAACATCTAGGAAATTCAAAAATATTTGGAAATTGAATAAAACACTTCTTTTTTTAAGATTTTATTTACTTATCTGATAGAGAGAGAACAAGCAGGCAGAGTGGCAGGCCGAGGGGGAGGGAGAAGCAGGCTCCCTGCTGAGTAGAGAGCCCAACGTGGGGCTTGATCCCAGGACTCTGGGATCTTGACCTGAGCTAAAGGCAGCCACTTAACAAACTGAGCCACCCAGGTGCCCTCAAAACTCTTCTAAATAACCCACAAGTCAAAGAAAACTTTACAAGGGGAATTATAAAATACTTTGAAACAAATGAAAATGAAAATTCAACATATCAAAATTATGGGATGCAGCTAAAGCAGTACTTAGGAGGAAATTTAAAGCTTTAAATGCCTCAACGGGGGATGCCTGGGTGGCTCAGTCGTTAAGCGTCTGCCTTCGGCTCAGGGCGTGATCCCGGCATTATGGGATCGAGCCCCACATCAGGCTCTTCTGCTAGGAGCCTGCTTCTTCCTCTCCCACTCCCCCTGCTTGTGTTCCCTCTCTCGCTGGCTGCCCCTCTCTGTGTCAAATAAATAAATAAAATATAAATAAATAAATAAATAAATAAATAAATAAATAAATAAATGCCTCAACCAGCCAAAAAAGAAAGGTCTCAAGTCAACAGCCTAGTGATCTACCTTAATAACCTAGAAAAAGAAAAGCAAACTAAATCCAAAGCAAGCCAACATATGATTGGTGTAGAAAAGATTGATATAGAAAACAGAAGAAAAACAGAAAACTGAGGAAAACAAATTTTGTTCTTTGAAAAGATCAACTAAACTGATCTTACCTGGACTGATCAAGAAAAAAGATTACCAAGATCAAGAATGAAGAGGGGGACATTACTACTGAATGACAGAAATTGGAAGGATTCTAAGGCAATGTTTTGAACAACTTTATGGCAACAAATTAGACAATTCAGATGAAATGGACAAATTCTTAGAAAGAAAGAAATAACCAAAATTGAGTTTAAAAGAAATAGAAAATCTGAATAGACTTATAATAAGCAAATAAATTGAATTAGTCATTTAAATTGTTCCACAGCAGAAGAAATGAATAGACATTTCTCCAAAGAAGACATCCAGATGGCCAATAGACACATAAAAAGACGCTCAACATCACTGATCATCAGGAAAATGCAAATCAAAACTACAATGAGATATCCCCTCACACCTGTCAGAAAGTCTAAAATCAACAACACAAGAAACAAGTGTTGGCAAGGATGTGGGGGAAAAGAAACTCTTGCACTGCTGATGGAAATGCAAACTGGGGCAGCCACTGTGGAAAACAGTATGGAGGGTCCTCAAAAAGTTAAAATAGCACTACCCTACAATCCAGTAATCGTACCACTGGGTATTTACCCCCAAAATACAAAAACAGTAATTCAAAGGAATACACGCACCCCTATGTTTATAGCAACATTATTTACAATAGCCAAATTATGGAAATGGTCCAAGTATCCATCAATAGAATGGATGAAGAAGATGTGAGATATATATATATATATATATATATATAATGGAATACTATTCAGCCATAAAAAGAATGAAATCTTGCCATTTGCAACAGCATGGCTGGAGCTAGAGAGTATCGTGCTAAGCGAAATAAGTCAGTCAGAGAAAGACAAATACCATATGATATCACTCATATGTGGAATTTAAGAAACAAAAACAAAACAAAACAAAAACCAAGCAAAACAGAGAGAGAGAGAGACAAACCAAGGAATAGATTTTTAGCTATACCTGAGAACACACTGATGGTTCCCAGAGGGGAGGTGGGTGGGGGGCAACAGGGATTAAGAAGCACACTTGTCATGATGAGCACTGGGTGGCGTATGCAATTGTTGAATCTCTTTATTGTACACCTGAAACAGATATAACACTGCATGTTAACTATACTGGGATTAAAATAATAGGATGAGGAGAAAAAGGAACCCTCTTGCACTGTTGGTGGGAATGCAAACTGGTGCAACCACTGTGGGAAACAGTACGGAGGGTCCTCAAAAAGTTAAACATAGAACGACCCTATGATCCAGTAATCGCACCACTGGATATTTACCTCCAAAATACAAAAACACAAATTCACTCATTCGGTTAAGCTCGGTCGGTTAAGCATCTGTCTTCAGCTCAGATCATAATCCCAGAGTCTTGGGATCGAGCCCCACCTCGGGCTCCCTGCTCAGTGGGGGGTCCGTGTCTCCCTCTCCCTCTACTCCTCCCCTGCTCATGCTCGCTCTCTCGCCCTCGCTCTCTCTCAAGTGAACAAATAAAATACTTTTAAACAAAATAATTAATTAATTAATGTTCCCACAAAGAAAATCCAAGCCCAGAAGTCTGCACAGGTGAACTCTATCAAATAACATAACTGAAAATATATGTCCATAGAAAAACTTGCATAGAAATGATCATAGCAGCATTATTCACAATAGCCAAAAGGTGAAGACAACCCAAATGTCCATCAATGGATGCATGGATTAACAAAATATGGTCTACCCATACAATGGAACAGCATTCAGCTATAAAAAAAGAAATGAAGTACTCTTACATGCTATAATGTGGGTGACCTCAAAAACATTATGATAAACATAAGAAGTTAGACACAAAGGGTCACATATTGTTTGATTGCATTTATGTAAAATATCAGAAGAGGCAAATCCACAGAGACAGAATGTAGATTAGTGGTTGCCAGAGGCTGGGAGAGCAGGGGTGTTGGGGAAAATGGGGAGTAACCACTAATATCTACAGAGTTTTTTGGGGGGTGATGAAAATGATTTGGAATTAGATCATGGTGATGGTTGCTCACCTTCATAAATATACTAAAAACCAATAAATTGTACATTTTAAAGGGTGAATTTTTTAATATGTGAATTATATCTCCATAAAATAAAACAAATTCTAACTTTGAAAGCAAAAGGATTAAACAAGATACACCAGACAAATATTAACCAAAAGAAGGTTGTGATTGCTATGTTACTGTCAGGCAGAGCACACTATAAGGCAAAAGCATTACAGTATCAATGCGTGTCACTACATTTGATCGAATACCCAACTTACCTGAAATATGTAGCAATTCTAAATTCATCTGCACTTAATAACCTAACTTAAAAACACATAAAGCAATAGTTGAAGGAACTATAAGGATAAACTGAGAAACAGCCATCAGGCCTCTACTCAGGGCATCATGTGAGGCAGGCTTGGCTCCCGGGCAACAAGAAGTATCAACATCTCCACGGGGCCTCAGGGCGCCTGGGTGGCTCCATAGGTTGAGCGTCCGACTCTTGATTTTGGCTTGGGTCATGATCTCGGGGTCCTGGGATCAAGCCCTGTGTCCACCTCCCAGGTGAGGGTGTAGCCTCCTGGGGGTTCTCTCTCTCCCTCTCCCTCTGTCCCTGCCCCCTACTTGTGCACGCACACGGGTGCGCACTCTCTCTCTTCCTCTAAAGAAAAAAAATTTTTTTAATCTCCATGGGGCCCGGAGACAAGATCTGGAGATGAGGTTTTTATATTTATCACAAAAGGCCAGATAGGGTTGAAAAATACTGAAAACCTCTCTTAAAGCAAAAATCTAATCCTGTCACTGCCCTGCCTACAAATAGCCCTCCAATGGTTCCCAGCGCCCTCTTAAGAAAGTTCACTTTCCAGGCCAATCTCTAGCCACTGGTCACAACTGCCAGCCAACAACCAAAGCGGGTTATTTGTTATTTCCCAAACACTTCACACTTCATGTCTTGCCCACCTGAGGAGACAAGGCTGGAGGCAAGGCTGCTTGGACTAAGCTGGGATTGGGTAGAGAACATGGCTGCCATGTGCCCACCAAGTGGCTGGCAGAAAGGGCTGGGTCCTGACTGGTCCCCTCATCTCCTGAATAAGCCTGCTTCTCTCCTGGGTTCGACTCCTTCCCACCCCACCCCCCTCCATTTAGCCCACGACAAGTGATCTCCATCTTTCCAGGCCCACTTCAGCTGCCTGGTCACAAGCTCTCTCCGTCTCTTGCCTTGCCTCCCACATGGCCTCCCAGACATGTGTCCCTGCCACCAGCCCTGCCTCATCTCTAACACTGAACTCCAGAGGGGTCTTTCTAGGCCTCCGATCCCATGCTCCACCTCTGGCACTGTGGAAAGACCTCCAGGTTCCCATTTCCCAGGGAATGTAATGAAATGGAACCCAGGCCCAGGGCTCCCCCTGTTTCCTCACACTGATAACATACACTCGCACAGAGAAGGATGAGGAACCCCCCCATCTTTTCCTCAAGTCCCCACCCACCTTCATGCTCCCAGTGAGCCCTCCTCATTTGCACAGAGGCAGTCAGGGGGGTAAAGGAGAAGGCTGTGTGGCCTTGGCTCAGTCGCTTGGCCTCTCTGTGTTTTAGTTTCCCCATATGTAAAATGGAGATGATAAGGAGAGGTCCGAGTTATTACATATGAAGCTCTCTGAAACAGTGCCTGGCACGTGGCAATGCTCAAAATAAAGCTAGATCCACATCCGCAAAAAAAGGATGAGAAATAGTCTCTTTTGCTCTGTTTCGGTGCCCCTTCAGGCACCTCAAACTCACCATGTCCAAAACCTACCTTGTCTCTTCCCCAAACCCACCCCATTGAACCCTTCTTGGTAAATGGTCCCAAACGTATGGGCCACCTGGGAACCCATCTCCTTCGTTCCCCACCCCAACTGATCACTGACTCCTCAAGAGCTCCCAGGACCACCCCCACCCCAACCAGTCTTCCCATCCCCAGCGTGGACCCACAGGTTGAGCATCTCCCGAAACCGTGCTACCCACAGGTTCACTCCAAGACAGAGTATGTGACCCAGCCTGAGAGCTGGGAAGAGGCCAGCCCACTGGACCCTGTCCCAACTCACAGTGCCCAACTTTTCCAGCTGTCCACGCTCAGCACCTGCTACCCCTCCAGGGGGTCACCACTGCTCACAGACTAAGGTCCAGCTCTTACCCTGCCAGGCCTGAGCACCTGTTGTTCCCCAAGCCTGAAATGCTCTCACAGAGCCCCTATCCCCCGCCCCCAGCCAAGCTCACTCTCCACCCACCATACCCCCAACTCTTGCCTTTGGCTGCACCAGTCTCTCTCCCAGACAGCAAGACCTACGTCCTCGGCACCTAGGCGACCCAAAGATTTTCTCTCACAAACTGCCCCCTCTGATGGGAAGGGCTCTGATGGATGAAGGATGCTGCCCCTGCCTGCCCTGGAGGCCCCCCATCTCCCAGATGGGAAGGGCAGGACTTCTCCTCCAAGTGATGACTTCACCAGGGCCCGATGAGGGGGGACAGTGGGGAGGAGGGCAGTTGGGGAGAGGAATGGTTTTGAGCAGCTGCCCCAGGTGGCAAAGAACTGGGAGGATTGATGGATGTTTTTAGGTGTGGTCATGGCGCCTCCTGCTGGTAGGAAGCCAAATTGCACCCTTTGTCACGGCAGGCGGCCCTGCAGCCCCAACTGCGCAATGGTCTGGCCATCTCTCTGAACCAGTGCGGACTCCTATCATCCGAGTGAGCTCACCCCCTCCGTTACAGGGCCTCCTTTGCAAGGGCAGGCACCTTGCATGCTGGGCCCAGCAGCTGGCACAAAGTAGAGGCCAAACCAAGAACAAGTAGGTGTCTTGAGAGTCCAGTGTGAAGACGTCAGAGGTGTCATGACGGGAGATGACAAGGGCCCAAGTGAGAGCTAAGGAGAGGCCAAACAGGTCATTGGAGGCGAGGGGACCAAGCTGTTTAGGCCTGGCCGTGGCACTGGCCGCCTGAGGTCCCCTGGACTGTGGGCAGAGAAAGGAGAGCAGGCATGGTAGGACTGGATTGTGTGACCCAAATGCCTGGAGTGAAGAATGACCTAGAAGTGGCCATGGGGACAGAAGAGGAAGCTGCCTACCACACTCCAGATTTGCCCTGGGCTCAGGGGCCCATGGGGGCTTATGCACGGGGCAATATGGAGCAGGAAGGGGGTGGGAGGAAGCTAGAAGAAGAAAGCTACAGAGGGGTTTGTGTGCCTGGGAATGAGCAGGCAGGCATGCCCATGCCGGATGTGCCCATTCCCAGCTCTCTGCAGGTGCACTGTGCCCAGCTGTTCTTCTCAGTGCAAGCCAGGCCCCCTGGATCCAACCCCAACACCGCCGCAGGCCTCAGCAGCACACACACACACACACACCCGCGCCTGCCCACAGAAACCCAGGCCAACCCTGCTTGGGCCTCACGGCCTCCCTTCGGGTCCTAAAGGTCGACAAGGAGAAGGGTCTCCTCCATCATGCTTTGCAATGGGGGCTGGCGGGGAGCAGCAGGGACAGGAGTCAGCGGGGAGAAGGATGGCCAGTTTGCCCGGGACTCTGAGGGTGCTTCCTCTGCTCTGGTTAGGGCTCAAGAGTGGCCCTAAGAGTCTGCCCCTAGTGGAGGGAGGGAGTAGGGAGGGAGAAGGCCTAGCAGGGCCAGGAGACACTTGAGGTCCTGGAAGGCAGGACTCTGGAGCCCTGGCCCACCCAGAATGCGGTTGCCAGGGGCAGGGCCCATGCAGACTAGAGGACTCTCCACCCCTCTTCACACCAGAAGCCATCACCAGCCCAGCCATGGCATCTTCCTATCCCGGGAGCATCATGCCCTCCCCTCCCTCACCGTGTAGCACATGGGCTCCAAGCCGCAGGACAGGACAGGCGGTGCCCCCCGCTGGCTAAGGAGTGCCTCCTCCACCTTCTGCACAGGAAGGTCCCCCTGGAAATGCTGTCTGTCGAGCCAGGGCGGTGGAAAGGTGGGGCGAAGGGAGGGAGAGGTTGGAGGAGACAGCCCAGGGCTCTGGTCGCCCTCCGGGCTACACTGGGCCTCCACTTGCCTATGAGCCCTTCCTAGCCCATCCCTGCATCCGATCCCCAGGGGACCAGAGACGGAGCTCCGTGGACCCCGGTTCGGCCTCCCGACACCCCCCTCGGCTGGCAGCCCACAAGGCCTGAGCTGCCTCCATTTTCTCCCAAGGAGCCAGAGCCACATGCAGGCTGACCTCTAGGGTGGCAGAGCTGGCCGGCCAGGCCGCCTCTTGTTGGCACTTTGGGGGGGACAGGGACAGGAAATTCTTGAACAGCTGGGAGCTTGTCTGCTATGATGGGAGGGAACAGACGTTCAGGTGGCAGTGGGTAAGGTCGCATGGTGGGGTCCTGTGGGCAGTGGGCCTGCCTCCTTGGTTTCCCTCCCACAGGTGACATCCATCCCCTCCACAGTCATCCCCCATCCCTGTCCCTTACCCCTCCCTCCAGCTCGCCATTGGCCCATTGCTCTGTCTGTCTTTATTGATTTGGGGAAAACTAGAGGGGGGCTGGAGGGCCATGACGCAAAGCAGGACCACCACAGTCAGCAAAGCACAGAAGAGCGTGCAGGAAGAGCTGCCTCTAGAAGCCTCTTTGGCTCCTAGAGGGGGTGTGGTGGTGACAGTGGAAGAGAGTCCCTGTGGACACACCCCGCCAGCCCCTAGGCGAGGGCAGAGCCTGGGTGGCAGATGGGGGAGTCCCACTCCTGCCCCAGTGCCATGCACCACACCCACACATCTCCAGCTTTCCAGCAGAGGCCAGCCCGGGGTCCTGGGGGTGGGGAAAGAGGACTGAAAGGGTCCACCCATGGGAAGGGAATCCAGGAGTCAATGCACTCGGCCACAGCATCTGCCTGGGGGGGAGAGGGTCAGAGAAGCACGGGGAAGGAGATCAGCAGGAGGGGCCCCCAGCCTGCCCTGCACCACCAATCCTCATGGTCCCCTCAGTCACTAGTCCCCGCTGGCTTCTATTGTCTGCTTCTGTGGGAACCCCACCTCCTTCCCTCTATCTACACTTTCTGCCCTCAGCCCTCTGCTCTATGGGGTCCTCCCCGCTTAGTCCTTGGCCACATGGAGCCCAGCCCCTTCTAAGTTCACTCGGGAGTCAGCTCCCAGTGGGTGCAGGGCCCACACTCACACACCTGGGCATCACCACTTGGGGGGCTGGCTGGACCGGAGGCCAGGGTGGCTGTGGCGGGCCATCCTCCGCTCTGAGGCCTCCTCTCCCTCTGGGCTTTGCCCCAGCTTGCGGATGTGGCGCAGGAAGGAGGTAGCATTGAATGCTCGCTGTGGGGAGAGAGGGTTGTCAGACCATGGCCCGGCCATGGCCCCAAGACTTTGAGGACCACAGAGGCCACTGGCAGCCCAGGCCATCCGCCTGAGGGGTGGGGGGTGGGGGCAGCCTCGAGCCAGGTCCACAGGCCCCTCCCCACGCTGACCTTCCAGTGGGTCCGGGCAAAATTCTTCTGGATCTGCTCACTGACTGAGCCCAGGATGTCCTTGTCAAAGGCCGCATCCCCAGAGATCCTAGGGGGAGGCCAAGGGTCAGTGGTGGAAAAGTCTCTGAGGGTATGGTCCCTCTGGTCCCAAGACAGGTTGGCACGGGTCCCACTCACCAAAGATGCTGTAAAGCCTGCTGGCAGGTAAACCTCTTCTGGGGGTCTCGCTCCAGAAGGTGCCGGATGAAGTCTTTGGCTGGAGTGGGGATGTCAGGTCAGCCCACCCCATCCCCACTCCCCGTGTCACTCCCCGCCACCCCCCCACCCCCCGTGCTCGGGGCCAGCTTGAAGTTCACCTGATTCTGAGATGTCATCCCAAAAGGGAGAGT
>NW_024423319.1:2143735-2146596 GCF_017311325.1 Ursus maritimus | reverse complement strand
CCTCCCTCACCGTGTAGCACATGGGCTCCAAGCCGCAGGACAGGACAGGCGGTGCCCCCCGCTGGCTAAGGAGTGCCTCCTCCACCTTCTGCACAGGAAGGTCCCCCTGGAAATGCTGTCTGTCGAGCCAGGGCGGTGGAAAGGTGGGGCGAAGGGAGGGAGAGGTTGGAGGAGACAGCCCAGGGCTCTGGTCGCCCTCCGGGCTACACTGGGCCTCCACTTGCCTATGAGCCCTTCCTAGCCCATCCCTGCATCCGATCCCCAGGGGACCAGAGACGGAGCTCCGTGGACCCCGGTTCGGCCTCCCGACACCCCCCTCGGCTGGCAGCCCACAAGGCCTGAGCTGCCTCCATTTTCTCCCAAGGAGCCAGAGCCACATGCAGGCTGACCTCTAGGGTGGCAGAGCTGGCCGGCCAGGCCGCCTCTTGTTGGCACTTTGGGGGGGACAGGGACAGGAAATTCTTGAACAGCTGGGAGCTTGTCTGCTATGATGGGAGGGAACAGACGTTCAGGTGGCAGTGGGTAAGGTCGCATGGTGGGGTCCTGTGGGCAGTGGGCCTGCCTCCTTGGTTTCCCTCCCACAGGTGACATCCATCCCCTCCACAGTCATCCCCCATCCCTGTCCCTTACCCCTCCCTCCAGCTCGCCATTGGCCCATTGCTCTGTCTGTCTTTATTGATTTGGGGAAAACTAGAGGGGGGCTGGAGGGCCATGACGCAAAGCAGGACCACCACAGTCAGCAAAGCACAGAAGAGCGTGCAGGAAGAGCTGCCTCTAGAAGCCTCTTTGGCTCCTAGAGGGGGTGTGGTGGTGACAGTGGAAGAGAGTCCCTGTGGACACACCCCGCCAGCCCCTAGGCGAGGGCAGAGCCTGGGTGGCAGATGGGGGAGTCCCACTCCTGCCCCAGTGCCATGCACCACACCCACACATCTCCAGCTTTCCAGCAGAGGCCAGCCCGGGGTCCTGGGGGTGGGGAAAGAGGACTGAAAGGGTCCACCCATGGGAAGGGAATCCAGGAGTCAATGCACTCGGCCACAGCATCTGCCTGGGGGGGAGAGGGTCAGAGAAGCACGGGGAAGGAGATCAGCAGGAGGGGCCCCCAGCCTGCCCTGCACCACCAATCCTCATGGTCCCCTCAGTCACTAGTCCCCGCTGGCTTCTATTGTCTGCTTCTGTGGGAACCCCACCTCCTTCCCTCTATCTACACTTTCTGCCCTCAGCCCTCTGCTCTATGGGGTCCTCCCCGCTTAGTCCTTGGCCACATGGAGCCCAGCCCCTTCTAAGTTCACTCGGGAGTCAGCTCCCAGTGGGTGCAGGGCCCACACTCACACACCTGGGCATCACCACTTGGGGGGCTGGCTGGACCGGAGGCCAGGGTGGCTGTGGCGGGCCATCCTCCGCTCTGAGGCCTCCTCTCCCTCTGGGCTTTGCCCCAGCTTGCGGATGTGGCGCAGGAAGGAGGTAGCATTGAATGCTCGCTGTGGGGAGAGAGGGTTGTCAGACCATGGCCCGGCCATGGCCCCAAGACTTTGAGGACCACAGAGGCCACTGGCAGCCCAGGCCATCCGCCTGAGGGGTGGGGGGTGGGGGCAGCCTCGAGCCAGGTCCACAGGCCCCTCCCCACGCTGACCTTCCAGTGGGTCCGGGCAAAATTCTTCTGGATCTGCTCACTGACTGAGCCCAGGATGTCCTTGTCAAAGGCCGCATCCCCAGAGATCCTAGGGGGAGGCCAAGGGTCAGTGGTGGAAAAGTCTCTGAGGGTATGGTCCCTCTGGTCCCAAGACAGGTTGGCACGGGTCCCACTCACCAAAGATGCTGTAAAGCCTGCTGGCAGGTAAACCTCTTCTGGGGGTCTCGCTCCAGAAGGTGCCGGATGAAGTCTTTGGCTGGAGTGGGGATGTCAGGTCAGCCCACCCCATCCCCACTCCCCGTGTCACTCCCCGCCACCCCCCCACCCCCCGTGCTCGGGGCCAGCTTGAAGTTCACCTGATTCTGAGATGTCATCCCAAAAGGGAGAGTCAAACTCGTAGCTGGCCCTCAGGATCTGGCTGAAGAGTTCAGGATCGCTCTCGTCGTAGAAAGGGGGATACCCACACAGCCTGGCACCCACACATGAATCACCCAGCTGCCCAGTCCTCCCCAACCCAGCAGAAAGTAGGCAGGCAGAAGAAGAGCCTTCCCAGGGGTCACTCACAAGATGTAGGAGATGACACCCAGGGCCCACACATCCACAGCCTTCCCGTAGGGTTTCTGCTCCAAGAGCTCCGGGGCTGGGGGCCAGAGACAGACAGACACACACCCGCACGCACACGTACCACGCCTTCAGCCTAGTTAACCCCAGGAATGACCCACCACCTACCCTGCCCCTGAGTACATGGCTCCCGTAGTGTCCCCCAGCCCCCCTAGCCCCCGGTGAGCCTCAGGGTGCCCCCCTCACTGACCCACATATCCCGGGGTCCCACAGGCGGTGCCTAGCATGTTGCCAGCCTGGATTTTGGAGAGGCCAAAGTCGGAGACCATGATTTTGGAGTCCTCAAAGGGCGTGGCATAGAGGAGGTTTTCAGGCTATGACACGGGCACCAGAGAAAGTGCCAGGTCAGCCCTGGCATGGCTGCTGGTGCTGGGCACCCCCCCAGGCAGGCAGGCAGGAGGGCAGGCACCTTGAGGTCTCGGTGGACGATGCCCAAGCTGTGCAGGTAGGAGACGGCACCGAGGACCTGGCCCACTAGGTGGCTGGCGTCCTTCTCTGTGTAGGAGCCACGCTCCATGATGCGGTCAAACAGCTCGCCCCCTGTCACCCTGGGGGGAGTGGGGGCTCAGCTAATTCAGGCCCATCGGCCCCCCACTCACCACCCAGCCCC
>NW_024423319.1:2134704-2143725 GCF_017311325.1 Ursus maritimus | reverse complement strand
GTTCAGGTGGCAGTGGGTAAGGTCGCATGGTGGGGTCCTGTGGGCAGTGGGCCTGCCTCCTTGGTTTCCCTCCCACAGGTGACATCCATCCCCTCCACAGTCATCCCCCATCCCTGTCCCTTACCCCTCCCTCCAGCTCGCCATTGGCCCATTGCTCTGTCTGTCTTTATTGATTTGGGGAAAACTAGAGGGGGGCTGGAGGGCCATGACGCAAAGCAGGACCACCACAGTCAGCAAAGCACAGAAGAGCGTGCAGGAAGAGCTGCCTCTAGAAGCCTCTTTGGCTCCTAGAGGGGGTGTGGTGGTGACAGTGGAAGAGAGTCCCTGTGGACACACCCCGCCAGCCCCTAGGCGAGGGCAGAGCCTGGGTGGCAGATGGGGGAGTCCCACTCCTGCCCCAGTGCCATGCACCACACCCACACATCTCCAGCTTTCCAGCAGAGGCCAGCCCGGGGTCCTGGGGGTGGGGAAAGAGGACTGAAAGGGTCCACCCATGGGAAGGGAATCCAGGAGTCAATGCACTCGGCCACAGCATCTGCCTGGGGGGGAGAGGGTCAGAGAAGCACGGGGAAGGAGATCAGCAGGAGGGGCCCCCAGCCTGCCCTGCACCACCAATCCTCATGGTCCCCTCAGTCACTAGTCCCCGCTGGCTTCTATTGTCTGCTTCTGTGGGAACCCCACCTCCTTCCCTCTATCTACACTTTCTGCCCTCAGCCCTCTGCTCTATGGGGTCCTCCCCGCTTAGTCCTTGGCCACATGGAGCCCAGCCCCTTCTAAGTTCACTCGGGAGTCAGCTCCCAGTGGGTGCAGGGCCCACACTCACACACCTGGGCATCACCACTTGGGGGGCTGGCTGGACCGGAGGCCAGGGTGGCTGTGGCGGGCCATCCTCCGCTCTGAGGCCTCCTCTCCCTCTGGGCTTTGCCCCAGCTTGCGGATGTGGCGCAGGAAGGAGGTAGCATTGAATGCTCGCTGTGGGGAGAGAGGGTTGTCAGACCATGGCCCGGCCATGGCCCCAAGACTTTGAGGACCACAGAGGCCACTGGCAGCCCAGGCCATCCGCCTGAGGGGTGGGGGGTGGGGGCAGCCTCGAGCCAGGTCCACAGGCCCCTCCCCACGCTGACCTTCCAGTGGGTCCGGGCAAAATTCTTCTGGATCTGCTCACTGACTGAGCCCAGGATGTCCTTGTCAAAGGCCGCATCCCCAGAGATCCTAGGGGGAGGCCAAGGGTCAGTGGTGGAAAAGTCTCTGAGGGTATGGTCCCTCTGGTCCCAAGACAGGTTGGCACGGGTCCCACTCACCAAAGATGCTGTAAAGCCTGCTGGCAGGTAAACCTCTTCTGGGGGTCTCGCTCCAGAAGGTGCCGGATGAAGTCTTTGGCTGGAGTGGGGATGTCAGGTCAGCCCACCCCATCCCCACTCCCCGTGTCACTCCCCGCCACCCCCCCACCCCCCGTGCTCGGGGCCAGCTTGAAGTTCACCTGATTCTGAGATGTCATCCCAAAAGGGAGAGTCAAACTCGTAGCTGGCCCTCAGGATCTGGCTGAAGAGTTCAGGATCGCTCTCGTCGTAGAAAGGGGGATACCCACACAGCCTGGCACCCACACATGAATCACCCAGCTGCCCAGTCCTCCCCAACCCAGCAGAAAGTAGGCAGGCAGAAGAAGAGCCTTCCCAGGGGTCACTCACAAGATGTAGGAGATGACACCCAGGGCCCACACATCCACAGCCTTCCCGTAGGGTTTCTGCTCCAAGAGCTCCGGGGCTGGGGGCCAGAGACAGACAGACACACACCCGCACGCACACGTACCACGCCTTCAGCCTAGTTAACCCCAGGAATGACCCACCACCTACCCTGCCCCTGAGTACATGGCTCCCGTAGTGTCCCCCAGCCCCCCTAGCCCCCGGTGAGCCTCAGGGTGCCCCCCTCACTGACCCACATATCCCGGGGTCCCACAGGCGGTGCCTAGCATGTTGCCAGCCTGGATTTTGGAGAGGCCAAAGTCGGAGACCATGATTTTGGAGTCCTCAAAGGGCGTGGCATAGAGGAGGTTTTCAGGCTATGACACGGGCACCAGAGAAAGTGCCAGGTCAGCCCTGGCATGGCTGCTGGTGCTGGGCACCCCCCCAGGCAGGCAGGCAGGAGGGCAGGCACCTTGAGGTCTCGGTGGACGATGCCCAAGCTGTGCAGGTAGGAGACGGCACCGAGGACCTGGCCCACTAGGTGGCTGGCGTCCTTCTCTGTGTAGGAGCCACGCTCCATGATGCGGTCAAACAGCTCGCCCCCTGTCACCCTGGGGGGAGTGGGGGCTCAGCTAATTCAGGCCCATCGGCCCCCCACTCACCACCCAGCCCCGGCCACCCCATCCTGCCCCTGCCCTCCTCACAGCTCCATGGCCAGGTAGAGATGGGAAGGGCTCTCATGGACGTCCTCCAGAGCCACGATGTTGGGGTGGCTGACCCTGCAATGGCAAGATAAAGGCCCTTATGGGCCACCACAGCCCCCTCTGGGCCTCTCAGGGTCTAGGAGGCCTTTGTCCTGCCCCCCCCCACCCCACTGGGAAAGACTTCCTCCCTCTTCTCTTCCTCCCTCCTCTGCCCCCCTTCCCTACCACAGGCCACCCCTCCCCGGTCCAGCAAGGCAGAGCCCCAAGCCAGGCGTTCCTGGGGCCGCAGAAAAGGCAGGGCGCTCTCCCCCCAGGGGCGCTCCTCCACTGCAGGCCTTGAGCCACTGGCAGCCTGGCCAGGGGCTGGCGCCCACCTGCGGAGCACTGCGATCTCGTTCTCCACCAGGGCCTCCTTGCCTCGAAGGGCCTTCTTGGGGATGCACTTGAGGGCCACAAGGTGTGAGGAGCCCCGCTCCTGGGCCAGCACCACCTCAGAAAAGGCGCCCCTGAGGCAGAGAGCGGAGGCAGGAAGGGAGGGGGACGGGCAAAGAGGAGGAAAGGGGGGAGCAGAAGATGGGGAGGTCCTCCCAGTCCCACGCCACCCATCCGCCCCCCCACACACTCACATATTCACTGACATACACACACACACACAGCATTCATTGACACACGTTCACTGACACACACACACTCACGAGCCGAGCTTCTCCCGGATCTCGTAGACGCTGCTGATGTCTTCCGTCTGTTTCTTGAGCAGCAGCATGTCTGTTGGGGGGTCGGGCAGAGATGAAGGGAGGCCCCCTGGGCGAAGCCACCCTCAGGGGCAGCCCTGCTGAGAAACACAGAAACCAGCCCCAGCCCGGATACGTTTCTCCCCTCCCCCACCGCCCAGGTCCGCACTCCCAGGTGGGCTACTCCCAGCGAGGCCACCGCATACACTCCTCCCCTCCCAGATACGAGGCCGCGATCCGGTGGCCCCCACCCTGACACCCCGACGGCGATCAGCACCCAGACACCTCCTCTATGCCTTCACACAACCGAGTCAGCTGCGGCCGGCCTCCTTCCAGAAGGCTCCGTGCACCCCCACCCCGTCCCCTCCGGGCCCACCCCCCATCCACAGCGCCCACAGACGACCCCCCCAACGCCCCCAGGCCTAGACCTGCCACCCACGGCCCAGCGCTCACGGCACGCGCCACTCAGGCCACCAACCCTCCCGAGATGCACCTGCGACCCCCGCGCCCAGCCGCCTGCCACGGCCACGGCCACCCACGCGGCCTCCCAAGTGCAGCCCGGCCCTGGGCGCCTCGGGGCGGGAGGGACTCGGCAGCCTCGGCCTCCGACGTCCCGAGCTGCGTGGGCCGCGCCGGGCTTGACAGGTGTGCGCGGGGGTGCGCGGGGGCTGCGGCTGCCGTGGCCCGGAATCCCACGCGCCCCCGCCCGCGCGCGCCCGCGCCCGGGAGCGCCGGGTGCGGACCTGGAGCCGAAACTGCAGCGTCGCCTCGCGCAGTGGCAGCCGCGCCGAGCCCCCCGCCCGCGCCCCGCCGGACCCGCCCCCTTCGCGCGCGCCCCCTCCGGCCGCCGGCGACCGAGCATGCGGTGGCCGAGCGCTGCCGTGGCGCTGCAGGGAGCCTTGTAAGGCAATGGGCCGGGACTGGCCGCCACCGCCTCCCTCCTGGGTCCTTCACACCAGTTCCTGCCGGCTCCGGTCCCTAGGTGGCCTGACTGGGCCGGCCCCAGGGCCTTTGCACCACTGGTGTTCTCTGTCCGGAAGTCTCTTCACCCACATGTTGATGTGGCTCTCTGCGTGCCTTCAGGTCTGTTCCCTAGCCCCAGCCCTGCCACTGCCACTCTGTCACCCTGGCCTGAGCCCCCCATCAGCACTCAAATGGAGAACAACCACAGCATCCCCACTGGGCTCCTTCTGCCCTCTAACCCCACCCTTCACCCCCCCCCCCCACCAACAGTCTCTTCCCCACTGAGCAGCCAGAGCATTTCTTATATTGAGATCATTTCACCTGGCCTCCAGACCCTCCCACAGCTCTCCATGTCATCAGGAGTCCTTACAGTGGCCTAAGGGCTCTGCATGATTGGTCTTCCTTCCCTATCATTGCCCTGGTCCCTTTTCACCCACTTTCCCCCTTGCTCAACTAGCTTTAACCAGTTCCAACCACACTGGCTTCCTAACTGGCCCTCAAATACACCACACATGCACCTGCCCCAGGGCCTTTGCACTCACTGCCTCTCTGCCTAGAATGCTCTTCACTCAGATCTCTGCTTGGCTTGCTCCCTCACTCTATCAAGTCTCAGCTCAAATTTCACCTCCCCCAACAGGCCTGCCCTGCCTGCGCAGCCCAGTCTCTAGTACATCACCCTGTCCACCCTGTCTTCAGATCCATCACTGCAATATCAGCTTCTCTGTCTTGCCTTCCTCATCAATGCATCCACCCCCAGAAAGTGTCTCTGCTGACCCAGCTTAGGGAAATAAGTTTCGGGTGACTGATTTCAATCCTTCATCCCACAATGAGTGGATTCTTCCCGTCCAGTCCCATCTCAGTTCTGGCACTCCTCCTAGGGGGGCTGGGCCCCACCGGGGATGAGGGGACGGGAGCTCATCCATACAGGCCGGTGCTGCAGGGGCTTTGTGGCGTTACAGGGTCCAGGGATGGCCTGCTTAATCTATCTCTGCAGGGGTCTGTGGGCCCTGGCAGGACACAGATCTTTTAAGAAGGTCCATAGCTCGGACAGAGGTTTTTCAAAATCATCTTTCCAGAACTCAGCTCCCACATGTCTCTGTCCAAAACTTGGTAAGTCTGAGAAGGCCCCTCCAGTTCCCGTTCCCATCCCCCTTTCCCAATCGTCCCCCCAGTCCAGTCAAGAAGGTTCCAGGGGCCCCAGCCCTCAGCAGTTTGCTCATCTCTGTGAACAGGGTTTCCTAGGAATGGAACTGACGGTGAGCCCCACCTCACCCTGACCAGAAGGCCTCTTTGTTCACGGACACCTGAACTAACTGACACAAACTGGAGCCCCATCTTACTTGTTTGTCTAATAATTACGCATCAACATGTCTGATCCACTGCTGCTGCTTTGGTCAAGCCAGAAGAAGTACCATCAGAGCCCCATGGTTGCAGGTGATAATAAGAAACGTAATTTAAATATGTCTGTGCTTCCGAGAGTCATGAAAGCCTGCCCACCTGGAGAAAGACGGCACCAGGAGACGTCTCTGAGGGGCAGCAGACGACAAGTGGAGGCAGGAAGAAAAGGACTCACCTCCAAAGGGAACATGGAAAGAAGAGTCAGAATCAGAGTTTGAGATGGACACAGGCATCAGGTCACCAGGGGATTTTGAGGCCATTGGTCTCATGTCAAAGGTGGTATCACAGTTGTTGGGCTTTTATAGAGGGACACCAGAAATTACACCCTTTGCAAGTGTGTAAACATCTGTTGAAATATTGTAGATGTCAACTTCAAAATGCCCTTGTGTGTGTTGAGTGGTTGGGATAAAGAGCTTTTCAAAAGGCTTTCAGGGGACCCCTTATAGAAAAATTAACTCCAACTTGACCATAGGCCTAAATGTAAAATATCAAACTTTTAGAAGAAAACAAAAGAGAAAAATCTGTCTTAGCTTGGGCTTCATGATAAGGTTTTAGATATGATAGGGAAAGCATGGCCCATGAGAAATTGGACTGTATCAACATTTCGAATGTTTGCTCTGCAAACAACACTATTAAAGAGAATGAGAAGACAAGGCACGGCTGGGGGGAAATCTTTGCAAAAGATATATCTGATAAAGGACTAGCATTCAAAATAGACAAGGAACTCAGGGGCACCTGCATGGCCCAGGTCATGATCTCAGGGTCCTGGGATGGAGCCCCATGTCTTTTGGGCTCTGTGCTCAGTGGGGAGTCTCCTTGAGATTCTCTCTCTCCCTCTCCTGTGCCTCCCCGCCAAAATAAATAAATAAATAAATAAACCTTAAAAAAAAAAACAAAACCAAAACCAAAAAAAACCCTGTGGCCCGTCCAGACAATGAAAGCGCTATGAAGCAATGAAGAAGTGGATGAGTCTTGAATACATACAGCTACGTGCGGCATGAGTCCCCCTTGACATCCCAGAAAAAGCAAAACTACAGAGAGAGTAAACAGATCAGTGGTTGCCAGGGGTTTGAAAGAGGGGAGTAACGATTGACTAGAGGAAGCCCAGGAAATGTTTAGGGCCGTGAATCTGCTCAGAGCAGACACCCTGGGTAAGTCACGACCCAGAGAACTGTACGGCAGAAAGAGCGAACTTAACATCTGTAAATTCAAAAAAAAGTCCTTTAGGAAATTGGGGAATCTCAGGAAGGAATGCAGACTATGACAGAAGAATCTAGGTGTATTACAAATGTATGAAAGCATTTCACTGAAGGGGATTGGGGGAAACGGAATGAGTGGAGTCTGTAAGACCAAAAGCAAAAGGAGCACTGCGCTTTAGTTGACAATGTTGTTCCCCGCAAGGGTGAGAGTTAACAATTCTGAAGCCACTCTACATGCACACTGGAATTAAACAATTACGTAAATGGAAGGCAGATGCGGGGAGCCAGCTTGCTCACTGTTTGAGCGGGATGATACAGACAAGCAAGGGGGCGTGCTAGAACGATCCATGTGGTGATGGATCAGAGTTGGAGACATCAGTTTGAACTGACGTTTACCTTAATATACAGATGCATATGTATATATAAAATGTATATAGAGAATGTATAATAGAGATGCACATACTGTATCTGTTATATATCAATTTGTTATATAATATATAGATATGTTTATAGATATGTGTTAGCATACCCATACATTTCCTTGCTCTGTCAGTGAAGAGAGCCTAGAAGCAATAACACCGCAGTGACGATGAGCACACTAGAGCCAAGACCATGGTTTTTCTAGTAGCATTCTCCTATAAAGGCTCCTTGGAGAAATGGCTCAGTCCAGGGCTGGGACAAGAAATACAGAGGATGAGCCTGGAGCACTTTATGATGCCAGAAAGTAAGGAAGGGAAGCGTCCTCCCCGTGCTGTCTCGCGTGCACACTCTCCCTCTCTCCCGCTCACACACACAGTGATGGGGGTATGACAAAGGAACACAGGAGCCAACTGAAAGAAAGGGTGCCCAGTCATCAAAGACGGAACAGTTTGAGCAACATAATAAATAAACTAGTACTGGGTTGTAATCCAAAGTATAAAACAAATATCCACTATTATAAATAAATGGTCAAATAAATAAAAGGGGGGGCAAATTCTGTGCAGAAAATTCTAAACAATTTACTCTTCAAGTGTGGGCTGCACAGAATGACTTCCTTCCAAAAAGGATGGATTGGAAAGGCGGAGATTCAATTTAAAGTGGAGACACCCCAAGAACAAGCGTGACCCCAGCCAGGTGATCAAGGTCAACGTGGACAGTGGTGAGTCATGTTGAGAGCATGGAGCCTTGCTAGGATGTGATGGAAAGGACATTAGGAGTAAGCCAAGGAAACCTGAGTTAAGACTATGGATTTTGGTTAATCACAATGAGCAATACTGGTTGATTATTCTAACAGAGTGTGTGGTCGGGGTGCTGGGGTGCAGGAGCACCTGGCTTGGGAGTCCCAAACAGAGTTCACAAATCCAAAGACAGAGAAACGAGTGGCGGTGAAACAGGAAAAGAGTTTATTTCAGGGAGGCCAACACCAGGAAGAGAGCAGACTAGCATCTCAAAGACTGTTTTGCAAAACGCCAAAAATACTTCCAGGTTTATATAAGGAAAATGTGGGGCAAAGGTGAGTGGGTACGTGCTGGTGGGCAATGAAGGTCAAATGAATCATCTCCTTGGAGTCAATTCTTAGCGGGGCCTTACTGGCTCGGGGCAGTCCCTCTGCTGGAGGGGTAGTTTCGGTTCACCCTCAGGGTCTTCCACCTGAGCCAAGAGACCCGCTGGAAAGAAGAAGCCAACTGGCAAGTCTGAGGTCAGAACGGAAGCAGCTGAAGTCCTATTTCACTAACGTAGAGTGTTGGAAAGAGGGGAAGCTGGGTGAGCCTGTGTGCAGGCCTGGAGGGTCAAACTGCCCCTCCCTGGCGCTGAGGACCCTCTCAGTCCCCCAGTCCCCAGCCCTGGAGGTGGCCTCAAGCCACTCTCCCTTCCTCAGTTGTTGAAAGCCCAAAGCCCTTCAAGGTGGGCTCCACCCTTCCCTCTGTTCCCAGCTAATTCTAATTCCAAAGCTCCTTGGGCCCCCACTCTATCCCCAGCTGCCGAGGTTCTCCAGGGATAACAGGGATAACGGGCCACCCCAGGGTGGGGGGGTCCTCCTCCCCATGCACCCATTCAGCCGCCCCCTGGCCATCGAGACCCAGTGAGCCCTGCAGCCCCAGGCACTGCAGGCACTGGGTCTGATTCCCAGCTGGAACCCCCAGGCCTCCCTGGACAATGAGAGCCTTCCGCTCACACTCCCTTCCTGCCCTCCCTCTAGCTCTCTCCTTCTCCCCTCCCCCTCGTTCTCGGCTCCCTGTCCAACCCCAGCCTAACTGGGCTCTGAGAGGGGGCCCTCCACGCCTTCTGCCCAGAGGGAACCCTTGCTCCTCACTTAGGAACTGCAGCAGCGAGAGCCCCCCCCCCCCCCCCCCCCCCCCCCCCC
>NW_024423319.1:2117647-2134694 GCF_017311325.1 Ursus maritimus | reverse complement strand
CCCCCCCCCCCCGCCCGCCCACTCCCTCTGGTGCTCAGGAGTCGGCCTCACAGGGCCAGGAATACCAGAGCCTGGCAGGACAGGGCTGGGGGGAGCAGACACCCTCCTGGCCCTCTGCACCCCACTAACTCCCAGTAGCTACTGCCCGGGGAGGGGAGGGTGGCAAGACAGACCTCTGCAAAGCCCTGAGAACCCACCGAGGGCCGAAAATCCCTCCGCTCTTGATCTGCGCAGGTGGCCCGTGCTCCGTGTGAGCTGCCCCAGGAACGCCGCCAACGCCGCTGTCCTTACTGGTTCCGATGCTGCCACAGGCTGCTTGGGTCAGCACCCCAGAGGCCAGAGTTCCGGCTTCCAGCTCCCACTTTGGACAACTCCTGCTAATTCACCCTGGCCAGAGGCGAGGCTGGGTCCGTGAACATCACGCACCACACAAGCCTGGCTCACCTTGGCTTGGCGCAGGAGGCAGTGTGGGTTCCGTGAGGATGCGCACCCCCCTCCCTGGCCTCGGGGGACAGGTGGCAGCGGAGCTGTTTGCAGAGTCAGAGGGAGGTCAACCCAGCCGGTGGGCCCCACATGGGCCAAGGCACAGGGAGGTCAGCTCAGGAGGCAAACTGATCCTCAGTGCTGGGGAGAGCCCCCAGGCCAGCTCTTGCCCAATTCCGCACACCTTGCAAGGGAATTTTGCTCAGAGAAAAGCCCAGAGAAGAGCAGATGGCAAGGGACGGGTCAGATGTGTGCTGCTGAGAGAAGCACGGGCTGAGAGGAAGAAGCCACTAGGGGGGTCCAGGAGAGCCACGAGGGTGGCATCATTAACCCCTTGAGGAAGACTGGGGGGGGGGAGGGAAGGTGCAGCCCTGCCAAGTCTGGTCTGGAGGCCTGCTGCATCCCCCCAGATGTGGAGGCCTATATGTGTCTACAGACACCCCACGAAGGCCCCCCTGCAGCAGTGGGGTCCTTGGTCCTAGGAGTCCTGGAGCTCACATGGGCCATTCTCAGCCTCCAGCCCAGCCACACTCCCCCCCAGCAGCCTCTGACCTCACAGAGGCAACAGTGGCCTCCGGTGGCAGCGCCCTCACAGTTCTGCCACTGGCCTTTGAACCCGCCTCCCCTCCCAGGGGAAAGAAGAGTCCCCACCCTTGGCTCCTGAAGGCCCTTCTCAAGCTCCAGAGGCCTGGCCCTTTTCATACTATGCCCTCCCTGCAGCTACTTCCCCAAAGTGCTGCCCACCGGCCCACATCCTTCTCCAGCCACCGCCTTCTCTCCCCACTGTGCTCCTTGGACAAGCAAGATCTTAAATTCTCCAAAGAGTCGCCAGTACCTGGCCACGTCCTCACTTCCCCCCGTCCTCAGGGCGCTGTCTGACCTCTGCCCGAACCTCTCCATCACAGCTACCGCCCTCACTTCTGCAAGCACTCCCAGCCCCTCCTCCCCCTGGGACAAGATCCTCAGCCTACTTCCTTGACTCCTCTTTCTTCTGCCCTTGCTCCCCTGGTGGCCCCCACTTCTCCAGGCCTTTTATGGGTCAGGTACTTCTCCATGGCTCTTTGTCTCTAGACCAGCTTCAGTCTGAGACTGGGCCAGAGAAAACTCAAGTTCGGGTCTTCTGATGAGTAGTGCAGCCCTGCCGCCTTGAGGGTCCCCAAGCCTCTTGCGCCCCGACCCCACCTAAGCACAGGCCACCCTGCCAGTCTCCCACAAAGGCCCCTGGACGCTCCTCCAACAATCCTGGGTGGAGAAGCTGCCCCTCCCTCACCCAGCAGGCTCAATCTGGCTCGGGCCAGAACTGCTTTTCTTCCTAAAGCCGCCGGATGGCAGAGGGTTTAGCTTAACGGATTGAGCCATCTGGGGACTACAGCCTGGTGATCAAAGTCTGGGACTGGTTGGGGGTGGGGGGAACACCACATCCACGCCAGGACGATGACCCCTTCCTTCTCCATCCCATGGCTGCTCTTAACTCTGCTCCCCTGCTGCTGGGGGAGCTGCGGAACACCCTTGCTAGGGAGGCCCAAAGGTCCTAGGGAGAGAAGCTCTGCAGGTGGGGGGCTGGGGCCTCTCAGCTGAGGCCTTTGGGGGAGGGTCTGTGCACCTGACAGGCACCAGGGGGCAGCCTTCCCCTTTTGTGCCAGAATTTTCTCCAAGTCTGGCAGGAGATTGGGGGCAGCAAGCATCCCTACCACCCCTCCTTGGTGACGAAGTGTAGCTTTGCCAGGCAGGCTTGTCTCTGTCCACTGAGGAGACTCATTGAGACCTGTCACCCAAGAGCTGGGACTCTGATCTCCAGCTTCCAGGGTTCTATCGCTGAATGCCAGGAGGCAGGGTGGTGCCCCTGGCAAAGGCCCCAGCACACCTGGAGGCAGAGCCCCACTCCAGCCTCTCCTTGGCCGGCCCGCTGAGCACGGTTCCTCAGGAGGCAGAAGCGCCCTGCAGCCCCTCTGGTGCAGGGAGCAGGGCACCTGTAGGCCTTGGTGCCCAACACTGGCCCAGGCCCTCGCTGGGAGTCGGGAGAAGGGTCAGAGAGATGGGACGGGCTAGAAGGATGGAGAAGAGGAAAGCGGGGACCGAGGATGGCTAGAAGACAGCCAGGGAAGTGGCTTTCCTAGAACCAGGAAGGGCAGATTAGGAGGGGCGATCTGGGCGGCAGCCCGGCCCAGGTGAACTTGGGTCAGGCACGGCCCCGTCCCTGGGGAGGAGGTACAAGCCGGCGCCCCAGGTAGCAGCCATCCTGCTTCCCGCTGGAGTGGCGTCTCCTCCTCGGGAGGAGGGAAGGAGGAGGTGGGCGGAGTGACGGGGAGGGCGGGACGAGGGGGAGGGGGACCAGCCCTGTCGTGGGGGTGGGGCGACAGTGACATCACCCCGGAGTCGGTTCTTAAGCGGCAGCCGATCGGACCGGGAAAGAGAGGGACGGTCGGAGCGCGGTGGCCAGTCGCTGAGCCCGCCGCGGCCCCAAGAGCGGCTGGAGCCGCCGCCGCCGGGAAGGAGGGGCGAGCGCGCCCGGGCCGTCGCCGCCGTCGCCGCCGCCGCCGCCGTCGCCACCGCCACCACCGCCGGAGCCGCGGGCGAGCCGGGCAGCCGCGCCGGCCCGGGCCGGGCGAGGGTCGCGGCCGCAGGCCCTGCTCCGGCCGCCGCTTGCAGACCGTGGGCGCCCGATGCCGCCCGCGTCCCGCTAGGCTGAATCTCGGGCCCGGCGAGCGCCGCCGCCGCCGCCGAGCCGCGGGCAGGAATCTCGGGAGCCACCGCCGCCGCCCGGCCGGGCCCCGCCGCCGCCCGCGCGCCCCCGGGCCCCCGACACACATGAGATTCTTCAGGCTCACTTTCAAGTGCTTCGTGGACTGCTTCTGACCGCGCCGCCCCGCCTCCCCGACCCCCGGCCCGGCCGCCCCCGGCCCCGGCGGGCCCGCGCCTTCGGGGCCCCCCCGCGCCACCGGCGCCCCCGCCGCCCGTCCGCCTGCCCCCGCGAGGAGCCGCGCCCCCCGGCCCGGCCGCGCGGCCCGCCGGGGCCATGGCGAAGAAGAGCGCCGAGAACGGCATCTACAGCGTGTCCGGCGACGAGAAGAAGGGCCCCCTGATCGCGCCCGGGCCCGACGGGGCCCCGGCCAAGGGCGACGGCCCCGCGGGCCTGGGGGCGCCCTGCGGGCGCCTGGCCGTGCCGCCGCGTGAGACCTGGACGCGCCAAATGGACTTCATCATGTCGTGCGTGGGCTTCGCCGTGGGCCTGGGCAACGTGTGGCGCTTCCCCTACCTGTGCTACAAGAACGGCGGAGGTGAGCGCCCCCGCCCCGCCGCGTCCCCGCGCCTCCTGGCCGGGGGGGGGGGGCCTCCCCCCCGCCCGCTGCCGGCCCCACTGGGGCCCTGGGCCGAAGTCCGGGGTACGGGGTGCCGGAGGCCGCCCCTCGCTGGCCGCTGCCGCTCGGTGGCCCAGGCTGGCGGCCTCCACCCCCCTAGCCGGTCATGTGCCTGGCAGTGTGTGGGGGGAGGGGGCCGGCGAGCCTCCTGCTGAAGCCCCAGGACTGCCTCCCCCCAGACTCCTGGTGCAGGGGCCCCGGAGTGATTGGCCACTGAGGTGGGAAGGCGAGGCCTGCCCCCTGGGGGGCTCCCAGAGGTGAGGAGCCCAGGCTGCCCCCGCTGGTCAGGCACACAAGTGGCACATTGTGTGGGGCCCCCACGTGTGCACACACGAACACACACACACACAATGGGCTACTCTGTCCCTCCCCCTGCCCTCTCCTCCCCTCCCTTCCCTTCCCCTCTCTTCTCTTCCCCTCACTCCCCTCTCCTCCCTCCCCTCCCCTCCCTTCCCCTCCCATCCAGTCCAGCCTGGGCCTGGAACACTGGGTGCCTGAGCCAGGCTCGGGTAGCCTGCGGCCTGGGCCGCCTGGCGCCGCTGCTGGACGCACTGCATGCACACCCATGCCCGCCTGCCCCGGCCCAGCTTAGCAACACCCACAGGCACCCATGTGTCCTGCGACTGCAAAGCAGCACTGGGCTTGGGAGGAAGCCACAGCGACTAGATGATGGGTGGGAAACTGAGGCCCAGAGCGAAGGCCTTGGCCCAAGGTCACACACAAGAAGGATGCTGGGACCAGAACCCAGGCAAGCTGCGGCCAAGCCTGACTTCTGAGTAGTGCAAAGCTGAGCCGGGGCAACAGTAGGGGGCTTGGAGAGGAAAAGGGAGCAGACAGGGGCTGCTGGTGCCCAGCTCCCCTTACCCCCCACCTCTGGCCTATGGTCTCTGGCCCTGCCTTGCCGGCCGCCTCCAGAGGCGGTCTCACCAGAGCTTTTGTACCCCACTTTGTCTCCCCCTGTCCTTGATAACCGACACCTCCAGACACCCCCTGTGCCCCCTGGCAAAGGACTGCCACCCACCTACCCACTCTCTTCCATGGACCTTCATACTTGCAGGCAACTGCCTGTGTGCAGGGAAATCCGGGGCTCCCTGTCCTTGCCCAAGCCAGACAGTCCCCCAGGCCTGAGTGTCAGCCATGGCACGCACACGCACGCACATGAACACACCGTTCTTCCCTGTGCTGCCTGGCAAACAGGGAACTGCGACAGGAGGGTATATGTGTCCTCCATGCCTGTTAGGTCACCCTAGGTGACTGTGGGGCCAGAAGCTTTGTGGGTCTAGGGCCCCCCCAACCCAAGAAACAGGGCTGTAACGGCCCAGAGACTGCCACAGCCCTCCCGACACTCCAACCCCCTTCTCCCCACAAGTCTATTCACCTTGCACCTCTGAGTCAGTGGCCACCCCTGCACTGATTCACCCAGTGGGAACTTCTGATGGGGCCAGGGTGGGGCCCGGAGCTGGCTCCACCCTGACCTCCCAGGGCTTCTGAAAGCCACACTGGCCAGCCAGGGGCTAAGGGGCTGCCCCGTGCAATTGCCCACCCTGTGCTTCCTCCCCCAGGTGTATTTCTTATCCCTTATGTCCTGATCGCCCTGGTTGGAGGAATCCCCATTTTCTTCTTGGAGATCTCGCTGGGCCAGTTCATGAAGGCCGGCAGCATCAACGTCTGGAACATCTGCCCCCTGTTCAAAGGTGAGCAGCCCCAGGCTGGTCCCTCTTATCCTCTCCCTCAGGGACCCCTCCCCCTTCCCACTGCTAGGGCAAAGCTGGCACCCACTTGAGAAATCTTGTCCTATCTCAGCACCAGGCCAGGGTCCCACTGGTGCCCTCCAAGTCATGAGGGGAAGCTGGAGGACCTGCAGACCACCCAGTGACCTTGGGCAGATGGGGACTGGAGTCAGGGATTGGCCTCTCCCCTGAGGCCAGGACGCCCAGGCCTAGCAGGGCTGGGAACAGGTCCTGCCAAGCACACTTGGCCCCCTGGGGACGGGGCTGAGTGGAGGGGTGAGAGCTGATGGCAGGAGATGCTGCCCAGGACCTGTTCCCCCAAGGCCAGAGAGCCAACCTAAGGAGCTTGGACGGGAGCCATGGAGTTCAGGGTCTGAAGGGAAGAACTATTGGCAAAGGTCACTTTAGAGCTCCTTCTGCATGCGGGTAGTGTGCCCCCATTATCTCTCAAGGCCCTAGGAGGGACCCCGGGGAAGCCAGGCTTCAGAGAGGCGAAGTGATTGGCCAAGGTTGCCGGCTGGGAGGGTGACTGTCTCCCATACGGCCCCAGGTCACCAGAAAGTCCCCAGCTGCTGAGTACTGGAGGCCACTGGGGACCCAGGTGGAGGCTTGGCCCTCCCTCAACCACCATGGTGGCAGTGGGACCCAAGGAAGGGGACAGGCCTATGCGGCTAGAGAATTCACGGGGCTTTATGCTCTGATTGAGGGGAGGGCTCGAGGGAGGATGCAGGAGGTGAAGCCAGGGGCAGGGGCATATTTTTCCCAGCAGGGAGGCTGGAGGGGGCAGGTACAGATTGGGGAGTTGTCCTAGTGTTGGGACACTTGCCCAAGGGAGGGTCCAGGGGGCTCTCTGCATCTGCTGTCCTCCCACTCCCCACTATCCTCCCACCAGATCTTCTCAGTCGTGCTCTGGAGACTTCTCCAAGCCTGGTAGGGGAGACAAGGGGGAGGGGTGGGGCGTGGCTAGAGAAGAGCCCACGCAGAAACTCCTCTCCTCCCTAGGCCTGGGCTACGCCTCCATGGTGATCGTCTTCTACTGCAACACCTACTACATCATGGTGCTGGCCTGGGGCTTCTATTACCTGGTGAAGTCCTTCACCACCACGCTGCCCTGGGCCACGTGTGGCCATACCTGGAACACTCCCGACTGTGTGGAGATCTTCCGCCATGAAGACTGTGCCAATGCCAGCCTGGCCAACCTCACATGTGACCAGCTTGCTGACCGCCGGTCCCCTGTCATCGAGTTCTGGGAGTGAGTCGGGCACCTCTGGGCCAGTCTCTGCCTGTCCCTCTCTCTGGGCTCCCCACATGGCCCAAGTCTGCAAGTCTGTGTGTGCTGGGGCCCGGCCCCTAGGGGACACAGAGGAGAAGTCACTCCCAGGCCCTGCCTGTCTTCAGGGAGCCCCCAGCACAGTCCCTAGAGGAGCTGGAATGGACGGGCCTTGCTCCTTCACCGTGTCTCAGTCCCAGGCATTGTCACTCCATTGTGCCTGCCAGCCGGGGAGGGGGGATCGTCACTGTGCATGCTGGGGGTGCCGTGGGGCCCGGCCCGGCTACCAGCCCTACTGCCTCTGGCCAGGGGCTCCTGGGCTTCAGGCTCACACACGGTAATACCTCCAGGCCGCAGGCTTGCTTTGGGCCCAGGTGCCCGGGAGGGCCCAACTGGACTTGAGAGCTGCAGGGCGGGGAACACCACCCCTGGGGCAGCTCCCAGTCACTTAACCCTCTGCTGGCGCAGCCCTCATGGGCTCTCCCTCCCCCAGGAACAAAGTCCTGCGGCTCTCCGGGGGGCTGGAGGTGCCAGGGGCCCTCAACTGGGAGGTGACCCTGTGTCTGCTGGCCTGCTGGGTGCTGGTCTACTTCTGTGTCTGGAAGGGGGTCAAGTCGACAGGAAAGGTACGGCTGGAGGCTGGCAGGGCTGGGGGTGATGGCAGGGCTGGGGGCAGCACGGCCGTGATAGGGCCTGGGGGAGAGAAGGGACGTCTCCGCCAAGGACCACTGATGCAACGGGAGGTGACCAGTGCCGGGGCCAGAGCAGGGAGCAGGTCCTTGAATCCAGACCATTTGATCCCCACCCATGCCTGGATAGTCCTCCCCCGCCTGCAAACTCCCCCACCCTTGCCTGGATAGCCCTCCACGCCCCCACCAGACTCAAACCCAGGAGCCTTCCCTCCTGAGGTGGGGAGAAGCCCAGGCAGCAGCCGCCCCTTGCCCGTGTCGGGCCATCCCTGACTGCCCCACTTTCTATTCCTCACTCACTCTCTCTTTTGCTGGCCTGGGGGGATCTGGGCTATGGCTCTCCCTTGCCCGCCTGCCCTGCCCTGCTCAGCGTGGACAGGAGGCAGAAGTCTTTGGGGTCCATGTTGCTGTTGCCACTGTCTCTGGCTGGTCCCGTCTAATTCTGACTACTAAAGACTCTGCCTCTCTGCAGAGAATGACCTATTGTCGGGGGGGGGGCGCGGGACCTGCCCCCGGTCTGATGTCCCTCCCGCTCCCTGCCTGGGGAAGGCCCTGGCTCTCCCCTCCCGCTGCAGCTGACCTGTTTGCCATGCTCCGGCTGCTGATGCTCCAGTGAGCCTGAGCTTCCCTTGGGAGGAGCCTAGGCTTTGAGGAGTAGAAGGGGGGCTGCTGGCTGGCCTCCCTCTAGACCTCAGAACACACCATGCTGTCGTGGGGGCAGCGTGGCCCACTTGGCCGTCTTGCCGAGCTGGGGGCCCCTAAGGGGGAGGCGGGTGCGTCAGGGCCCCTCTGAGCAGCCGCCCCCCCCCCCAGATCGTGTACTTCACCGCTACATTCCCCTACGTGGTCCTGGTTGTGCTGTTGGTGCGTGGAGTGCTGCTGCCTGGTGCCTTGGATGGCATCATCTACTATCTCAAGCCTGACTGGTCGAAGCTGGGGTCCCCTCAGGTGAGGGGGAGGTGGGGGGCGGACGGGATGAGGGGGCGGGCCAGGCCAGCAGGGCCCTTCACATCCTCCCTTGCCTGGCCCATCCCCAGGTGTGGATAGATGCTGGGACCCAGATTTTCTTTTCCTACGCCATCGGCCTGGGGGCCCTCACGGCGCTGGGCAGCTACAACCGCTTCAACAACAACTGCTACAAGTAGGTGCCGCTGCCCGCCCGCCCGCCCGCCCGCCCGCCGGCCCGTGGGCAACAGGCAGCCTGACCGGCCCGCGCGGCCCCTCTGCCCCCAGGGACGCCATCATCCTGGCACTCATCAACAGCGGGACCAGCTTTTTTGCTGGCTTTGTGGTCTTCTCCATCTTGGGCTTCATGGCCGCAGAGCAGGGTGTGCACATCTCCAAGGTGGCGGAATCAGGTAAAGACCCCGCCCCTTAGCCCGGGCCCCAGACCGCAGCTGCCATCCTGAGGTACCATGTTCATGAACACACACGCACACAGACATTCTGGGAGATGAGAGAAACCTTTCACTGAACTCGTCACGTCACTCTGGGCCAGAGGAAGGCCTGCTGAGCGGCTGCAAGGCACAGCTGTTCCAGCCAGCTCAGAGCTGGGAGCCTCGTGGGCCAGGCCACAAGGAGCTTTGAACTCCAGTCCATCCATCCCCAGGGCCTTGGCGTATACCCCTCACGTTTGCCAGAGGGTTGCAGAGGGAAAGCAGGGCCTTGCCGAGGTTCCCAGTGACCTGTGACTGCAACAGCAGATGGAGTAAGAGACCAGGAATCCGAGTTAGACACCCGACTCGTCCGGGCTTGAGTGACACCGGCACCACCTTGACCCAAGTGGAAGGGCCCTGGGCCACAGGATGGCCCNCCATCCGTTTGGGAGGGGGAGGACGAGGGGGGCAAGCAATGACGACAGTAGAATGTGGGTGGGGCACGCCTGTGTCTAAACCCTGCCCCTCCCCCCTCAGGCCCTGGCCTGGCCTTCATCGCCTACCCCCGGGCCGTCACGCTGATGCCTGTGGCCCCGCTCTGGGCTGCCCTGTTTTTCTTCATGCTGCTGCTACTCGGCCTGGACAGCCAGGTTTGCAGGGGGTGACAGAACAGAGGGGGCTGAGAGGGTGGGAGGGGGCATTGGGTGAGGGGAGATGGCCGGTGGGTAGGGGGAGGGGCGTGGCCTCAGCGCCTGGCCACAGTTTGTAGGTGTGGAAGGCTTCATCACTGGCCTGCTCGACCTCCTCCCGGCCTCCTACTACTTCCGTTTCCAAAGGGAGATCTCTGTGGCCCTCTGCTGTGCCCTCTGCTTTGTCATCGACCTCTCCATGGTGACTGATGTGAGTGGGGGCGGGGTGGGGGCTGCCCCGGGCCTCCAGCCGCCTGCCACCTTCCCTGACCCGCCTGCCACCTTCCCTGACCCGGCTCTGTCCCCAGGGCGGGATGTATGTCTTCCAGCTATTTGACTACTACTCGGCCAGCGGCACGACCCTACTCTGGCAGGCCTTCTGGGAGTGCGTGGTGGTTGCCTGGGTGTACGGTAGGTCTGGGTCGAGGGGCGAGCTGGGGGCGTGGCCCGGTGCAGGGGTAGCGGGGGTCTCTAGCTCCAGCCCTCCCGCCCCAGGAGCTGACCGGTTCATGGACGACGTCGCCTGCATGATCGGGTACCGACCTTGCCCCTGGATGAAATGGTGCTGGTCCTTCTTCACCCCACTGGTCTGCATGGTAAGGGCCAGGGGAGGCTGAGCAGGGGGAGGGACGCCGCGGGCCCGCCACCGGCTGAGAGCAGGGGTTCTCACCCACAGGGCATCTTCATCTTCAACGTGGTGTACTACAAGCCGCTGGTCTACAACAACACCTACGTGTATCCGTGGTGGGGCGAGGCCATGGGCTGGGGCTTCGCTCTCTCCTCCATGCTGTGTGTGCCCCTCCACCTCCTGGGCTGCCTCCTCAGGGCCAAGGGGACCATGGCTGAGGTCAGTCGCCCGTACCGCCTCTCCACTACGTACTCCCTCCTCCCTTGCACCGGGTCAAGGCATCACCTCCAAAGGGCCCATTCTCCCACCCACTAGGACGGACCCCCGTGCTAGGAGTCTTGGGCCAGCTCGGCAACGGGGGTGGACGGAAGGAAAGGAATGCCGACCCTCCAGGGCCTGAGGTCATGGGGGGAGGTAGCCTCTCACCCCTTTCTCCTCGAGTGGGGTGTGGTCAGTACCCACGGGAGGAGGGGCCCTGGTCTCCAGCAGGCGGCAGGTGGTGGGAAGTGGAGAGGCCGAGGGGCCTCCCCTCCCGTCCATCGCCCAGGGACTCAACGTGTCCCTCTCTCCTGCAGCGCTGGCAGCACCTGACGCAGCCTGTGTGGGGTCTCCACCACTTGGAGTATAGAGCTCAGGACTCAGATGTCAGGGGCCTGACCACCCTGACCCCGGTGTCCGAGAGCAGCAAGGTGGTGGTGGTAGAGAGCGTCATGTGACAGGCACCCTGGCTCCCATCACCAGCTCACCCTCTTGTAGCCATAGCAGCCCCTGCTTTAGCCCCCTCACCCCTCCAGGGGGCTTGCCTTTCCCTGACACTTTTGGGGTCTGCCTGGGGAGGGGGGGAGGAAGCACCACGAGTGCTAACTAAAATATCTTTTTTCTTCCATTTTTAATAAAACGCCAAAAATACCACAACCCACCAAAAATAGATGCCTCCCCACCCCCCACCCCCCAAGCTGGTACACAGGCTGCTTCCCAGGCCCTGCCGACCACCCTCCCCCTCGTGCCCGCTGCAGATGTGTCTTCCCCAGCCCCACCACGCCTGCCTCTCCCGGTTCTGCCCCGTGCACCCTCGGGTGGCCCCTCCACCCTAGAGGCAGCAGTGGCAGCTGGGGGAACTGGGCAGGAGAGGGGAGCAGGAAGGCGAGGGAGGGGCAGCAGAACCAAGGCGACTACTTCAGCTGGGCTAGACACCCCACCCCCCCACCGTCCCTATTCTAGAAGCTTAGAGAGCCAGCCAGCAATGGGACCTTCCGGTTCCTGCGCCAATCGCCACCAATATCAATTGTGTGAGCTTGTGTACGAATGCATGTGTGCGTGAGTATGTAGGGTCAACCTAGATCTCTCTTAGCAAAGGTGAATACCAGGTGTAAACTGTGCCTGTGGGCAAATGAGGCTTGTATTTTGCACATTTTATAAAAACTTGAGGAAAGAGATTTCTGCTTGTATATTTCTAAAGAGGAAACAGCCCAGCATCCCTCTCCCTGCCACTCCCTGTCCCTTTCAGCAGCCCCCTAGTCCTCTGCCCCAGCCAAGGAGTGTGAATTTATAGATCTAATTTTCATAGGCAAAAAGCTTCAAGCTGTTGAGCGTGCGAGTCTGTCGTGTGGGTATGCATGTGTAGTCCCTGGCCCCAGACTGGGGTGGAAAGAGTGCACGGCCGGGGGCGGGGGGCGGAGGGGGAGGCTTCCAGGAGCATCCCCACACCCCCTCCGCCGACAAGTCCGCGGGGTGAGCAGATGCAGTGTTGTGACCCCGGGGATCTGGGGCTGCTCACCTGGCATGCTCAGGCTCGCCCACACCCTGCCCCTCCTCCCCCCGGGCTGGGCATGACTGCAGGGATCTGAGGTGGGCACCAGCCAGGGAAGGGATCCCAGGCATGGCTCCCACCTGTGAGCTTAAAGCTGATGCACTTCCCACATCTCAAGTCTTCCATGTAGCAGCTTTAATTAACCCACGTGTGTGTCACGTCCGATCCCGAGACAGCCGAGTGGACCCTAGAAAGGCTCCCCCCACACCACCCCGACATCGGTCGGAGAGGTGGGACTGGGTGAGGGCGGGGGTCCAGCGGGGACATTCTTACTGTGCTAAAAAGCCACTGCAAACATAGCAATAAAAACATGTCATTTTCCAAAGCTGGCTCCTGCTCCATCTCTGATTGTCATGAGGGAGGGGTGGTGGGGGGAGGGAAGGTGTTGGGGCTGCAGGGGTGGTGGGGAGGCCTCCCACCTCGAGCTGCTTCCTCGGGCAAGCATTTGTTCTGAGGGTCCCTGCACCCGGCCTTGTGCCAGGACCTGGGAATAGAGCAGGTACCAAAGCCGGCAGAAAGCCTCTTCCCCACGGAGCTGACATACTTGGGGAGAGAGGATAACAGTATGGTGGAGAGGAATGCCAGAGCAGGAAAGGTGGGTGGGAAGTCATGGGTGCTGAGATTCCTAAAAGGTGCCCAAATGCTGCACTGAACAGATAACCTTCCAAGGCGCAGGCAGTGAGGGGCAGGTGAATGGGAGGCTTGGGTGGCCAGTGAGAAGGCTGCAGCAGGGCCTGGGGAGGCGGACAGCAATGGGACCAGGATGCTAGCAGCATAGGGGCCAAGTCTTCAGATTAGGCACCTGTTTGCAAGGTAGAGCCAACGGAGCTGTGGATGGCTGGGATGCGCAGTTCAGAGAAGAGTCAGGGAGACCCCGTGAGACTGAGACTAACCCTGAGCACTTGGGCAACAGGAAGGGTGGCATTGCCAGGCCCTGCACCCAGAAAGATGAGGGAGAGAAGGATGAGGGAGGAGATGGTGGCACTTGACTAAGGGCCTGCTATACCAGAGATGTCACCTCACTGGAAATGTCTAGTCGGCAGGCGGACAAGGAGTCTGCAGTTCCAGAAAAAGTCGGACTGTAGAGAACATTAAAGGTTCTCAGCCCATAAAGACAGCCCTGAAAGCCCTGAGCCTGCATGAGCTCACCAAGGGCGGCCGAGAGCGGGTGCAGGGGGAGAAGCGGCCCACGGCACCGAGCCCTGGGGCCCTGGGACACTCGGAGGTGGTAGAGAAGAGAGGGAGCCGGCAGCGGAGACTGAGGAGGGGCGGCCAGAGGGCTGGGAGGGACCCCAAGAGCGCAGGTGCGGGGCGACCTCCTGGAACCGGAATGAGCCGCATGCACACATGCATGCGCGCACACCCGGGGAGAGGGTGGTCAGGGAGGAGGGAGTGATGGGCTCCGCCGGGTGCTGTTGACCGCCGAGGGAGGAGGGGAGGCCCCAGCAGGCTCGCTGCGCTTGGCAACGAGCTCCTGGACACCTGCACAAGAGAGGTGCGCGTGTGGTGGGTGCATGCCAAAGGTTGACTGGAGTGGTTTTAAGAAAGAAGGGGTAGAAGCAATCCAAGTGTCCACTGATGGAGAAAATGGATGAACAAAACATGGCCTATCCATGTAGTCTTAAAAAGGAAAGAAATGGGGCACCCGGCTGGCTCAGCTGGAAGAATGTGTGACTTGATCTCAAGGTTTTGAGTTCAAGCCCCACATTGGGGGTAGAGATTACTTAAATAAACAAAAGCTTTAAAGAAAAGGAAACTCTGACACCTACAACATGGAAGAACCTCGAAGCAGAGACACAAAGACGCTATAGGAGTCTACTTCTGTGAGGCACACAGAGTGGCCACATTCAGAGAGAGAGCAGGATGGTGGGTCAAGGTTTGCAAGCCTGGCGCTCACTGTGGATGCCAGCCTGTGGAGAGGTGTGGTGGCCCCTCAGATAAAAGTACCAGCTTGTTGCCCCCCGCAGTCCCTCCCAGGCCAGTCCCTGCTCTCCAGCAAGGCACGGCCCCCCCCTGAGGAGGAGCTTTAGCCGTCAACTATACAGCCAAAGGTGGGCCATGCTCTGAGTGAGGGTCACCAATAACCAGGACAGGGGGCAGGTCCCCACAGAACTCAGAAAAGAGCACTGGCTGGGCAGGCCCGACTGCAATGCAAACCAGGCCTGTGCGGGCATGTGGAGGCGCCTCCCCAGCGGGACACGCAAGCCATGTCCCGGGCCCCCCACACCATGCCCCGCCCTGTCGGCTCCTCCAGCAACAAGCCCTGCCTCCGCACCCACAGAATGGAGCTGCAGCCTAGGGTCACCCTCAGGCCCGCTCTGCCCCCCCACCCTGGGCGTGCACCAATTCCTTACCATCTCCACTCCCCCAACTATGGCCATGCCTTGGCTCAGGTCCTCAGCACCTCTTGCCAAATAGCCTCTGAGCCACCTGCCACAATGCCACCAAACTCAGAAAACATCAACATCATAAAAACAGATGTCGACAGAGGTTGGACTGCTTGGCTGGGGCCCTGAGAGCAGTGGGTAGTCACCATTTACTCTGGAATCTGCCCCTGTGGCAGGGCCCTAGCACATGGGGTCCGGCCATCTAGTGGGAGACAGGTAAGGAAAGCAGTCAGCCCAGGATCGGGTACGCACTGGGCCACCACAGCCAGGGGCGGGGCACAAGAGGGGCACAGGCCTACTCAAGAGCAGAAGGCTGCTAGGAAACAGCACTTAGAACAACCTAGGGGCCAGTTTCCGTGGGTGGCCCTCCAGTCAGGGCTGACCTGTTGCCCCCTTCACCGTCTTACCCACCCCTAACCCCTGGCTAGATGGGGCACACCAAAAGCAGCATGGTGCAGCTTTCTTCTCTCTGCCTGGCCCAGGGCCTGACACCAAGGGGGTTCAGGGGCTGCCTGAAGCTGGCCAGAGAAGAACTCACAGACACACTGTTTGGACTCTGGCCTCTAGCAGTTCACAGAAGGGCGAGCTTAAGGGAGGGCAAGGTTGTCTGGGAACACTTCCTGGAAAAGTGGGACTATCCCTCAGCCTTAGCATAGCAACCACAGAGCCTCACCCATAGTCCCCCGCCCCTACCTCCCATCAGACACCACCTTGCGGCTCAGGAGAACATGGGGAGGGGGAGGGGACACTGGAAAAGGCAGCCACTGCCCCAGGCCTGGCCAGGTTAGGAGGAGTATGAGTACAAGCTAGCTACTAGCGTGGACATCTTCAGGAGCCCCCCAATTCCAAAAGAAAACACCTCCAACCTGCTCCTTCTGCCCAGTCCTCAGGGCCAGCAGAGGATGAACACTGCATCAGAGACATGGGCCACAGCAGCCCCAGCTACCCGGGCTCTTGGGCTTGTTGCTGAATGCTAGACCCTGCTCAGCAGAGGCCACCTACTGAAGCTAGCCACCAGGGGCAACCACCCAGGGGGAGACCACTGTAAAAGCAGGCTCTCCAAGCAGGTAGGCACACCCAACAGGTTCCCAGGGTTGCAGGCAGCAGAGGGGGCACCCTCCCCACCACCTAGCTCTACCCTGAGCCAGTCATAGGTCGCTGTCAAGGGCAAATCTCCTCTCTTAGCAGGCATGAGTCAGAGGTCATCCTACAAACCCTCAGAAGGAAGTGGGGCAGGGAGTAACTGGTGACATTCTGCCACGTTCTATCTGTCCTAAAATGTGATGAACAGGACTCAGAGGAGGCAGAAAACTTTGCCACCTGGAAGCCCAAGCAGTTTACGGAGTCTCCCAAAATTCCCTGGACCCCGTGGCCAACCCAACAGGTCAGACACACCCCAAGTGGTCATAAAACAGGGCCTGCCTGGGGAGCAGGACGCAAAGGGACAGAGAGCAAGTGTGAGCCTGGGCCTAGTATGGGATGAGGGAGCCTTTAGAGGTTAGAATAAGTTAAAAGAAAATAACCTGAAGGCCTCCAGGACCAAAGACTAGGGTTCTCAATCAGAGCTACCTGCCACCACCTTCCTGGTCACTCCAGTGATGGGAGAAAGAGGCGGCCTCCAGGTGGCCTCAGTTACACGCACGAACCATGGTCATATAACAACAACCTTTATTGCCCCCAAGAGAAACTCTACTCTGCCTGCTCCATCCACCCTCCTGCAGGACCAGAGACAAGGGGCCCTGGAGCCCCAAACAACACGCAAAACAAAAAAGGCTCAACCAGTGGGAAGCAATGCTTGCCTCATGCCTGGCCGGCCAGGACGGTAGCAAACTCATCCTGAGCAGGCAGAAACTGGGTCCCCTGTGGTGTGCTGGGAGAGCGTGGAACTGCAAGCTGCGCAAGGGGACAGGAAGCGGTAGGGGGTGAACTGAAGTACCGGGGAGGCCGGGCTGCAGGCAGCAGCAGGCACAGGCCAGGTGGCAGGCAGGGAGGAGCAGCCTCACTCCTCCTTCTTGTCCGTGGGGCCGTCTACCGCTGCCTAGAAGGGACAGAAACCACAAGGCAAGGGGTCGACAGGGTGCACCCCTCCCCTTCAGCCCCTAGTCCCTCCACCCCAAAGGCCCAGCTTGCTGCCTTCTCCCCAAATGACAGGTACCAGGTGAGCAAGGGACCCCACCTGCAGTAGCACCCAAAGGCCTGCCAGGGTGGGAGTGGCCCCACTCCAGGAAAGGCTGTGACCCTAACACCAATCAGGGAGGTGCAGCTGGGAGCCTCTGCCATCACTCTTCTCTTCAAGCCTCAGGGCCCCACCCCAACCCCATCCTGGGCCCATAGCAGGCCTGGCATTCAAGTCCCTCCCAAGTCCCAGCTCAGGCCCTGCCCAGTTCTGCACGTCTTTTATGGGTCCTGCCAGTACGCCCTCCCTACACTGAGGCCACCAGTCCTCCTCTGGGGCCCGGGGCCGTTCCTCTTCAGCCACTGTGGTGGCCAAATTTGGGCCACCAAGCGACAAGGCAAATTGTCAGAACTTAGGGGGGGTTTACCAGGCCCTCAGGCCCCATTTCCAGGCCACCTGAGTTTCCAGATTTAGCCAATCTGAGGACTCAGACAGGTCCTGGGGGGGGGG
>NW_024423319.1:2107202-2117637 GCF_017311325.1 Ursus maritimus | reverse complement strand
GGGGGGGGGGAAGGGGTAGGAGGGTGGCCCCAGCCCTGCATCACCCCCATAGCCCATGTACAGAAGGCCAGCTGCCCGTCGCAGAATCTCCCCGCAACGGACTTGAACTAGAGTCAGGGGCCCCGCACCAAAGACCAGGTGCACTTGTAAGGGAAAGAGCTCTCCTCAAAGACAGTGACGCCAGGCGTGAGGCTGGGCAGGCCACAGTGCAGAGGGCCCATCGCACTGCTGAGGCCACTTTAGCAAGCGGCTGCCATCTGCCAAGCCACACCCCTCCTGCCGAGAAAGGGTTCCAGCTGCTGGGCCCAGAATGGCACTGCTTGGCAGGCTCTTCTCTAGACCCAGAGTCAGCAGCAATGGAGGAAGAAAGGGGGAGCAGGAATGAAAGCAGCCAGCCCACCAATGGGGCCTCCTGAAGGCTCTGCTGAGGCAGGCTAGGCTGGGGATGGACCTGCTCTGTGCCTGCTCAGGGTGCAAGGTTGTGGGAGACGGGGGGCTCTGATCCCATCCAACAGAGCAGACCACACGTGCAGCTGACCTGTAACTTTGCATGCTCTTCCAACAGGCGGTCGTACTCCTTGGTCAGGCCCTCAGACTGCTTCCGCATGGCCAGAGCCTCGTTTTCAGCTTTCTCTAGTTCTGGGGATGATGTAGATGAGGAGGAAAGGAAAACAGAAAGACAGGGTTAGGGAGAAAAAAACCCAGCTGCTGGAGACACCAGATACAGGTCTGAACGTGTCCCCGTTGAGGCTGTCTAGGAGAGCGCTCCTCTCCGGAAAGCTCCCTGGCCGGCTACCGTGAGAGCCCCCGGAGCAGGGGAGGGCTAGCCAACATAGCTGTGGGAAGTGGGAAAATACCAAGGAACCCCCTGGCCCATGTGACAGAGGAACTCCAAGTGGCCCTAGGCACAGGTGACTTCAGGGAGGCTGAGAGCATAGGACAAACAGTCTGAGAAGGTTGAAGTGAGAGCAGGAGGCAGGGAGCAGAATCCCATCCTCAAAGCTGAGAGCCAAAGGCGGGTTGGGAGGGGCCTTCAGGAAGGGAGCAGATGAACTCACAGCAGGTTCTTCGGGAACACTGCAAGCAGTCTGGTGTAGCTTCCCAAGTTCTTTCTATCCCCGCCCCAAAGACCCTGGTGACGCTGCCACCTGCGTAGAGCACTGCTCCCCGGGCCTAGTCCTGGCCGAGATGCTCCAGAGTTAGTCTCTGAGCACCTGGGGCTCCCCAGGCCCCCAGACAGACACCGCACCACTGAGCCCAGCAGCGGGACAAGCAGAAGGCCGTTTGCTCTCACCCAGCTCCTGAGCCCAAGGGCACTAAGAGGGGCAGTAGCCACAGCTGGAGCTTCCAGACTTTCAGGGGCTGGGGACACCTGAGGACAATGCTCACTTTGCTTGTTGATGTCCAGCTCGTCCTTCAGCTTCTTCAGATCAGCCTTCAGGCTCCTGTTCTCTTCTTCCACCTTCTCCTCGGCATCCCTACCATCCAACTTGACCCCGCCAACAGCAGCTTCCTAGGCAGAACGCCAAGGGCACGGGTTACTTGTGAGGGAGGGAGGGAGGGAGCCAGGCAGGCAATCCAGCTCTGTCTTCCCCACACAGTGTGATTCCTCAAGCTGCCCTGGGCACTTGCCCCTTCACAAATGTCAGCACAGACATGGTCCTAGCCACTAGGGCCACCAATGGCTATTCACAGGCCACATGCCCTGCCTCTCTCAGCAGCACTGTGGGGTTTACCAGTCCAGCCAATGACTCAATCTGCTATCTTCTGGAGATTTCTGCCAGTGACCCCCAACTGACCAATGACCTCCATTCCTCTCCCCAGGCTCCACAGCTCACTCTGGCCAGGAGCCCCAAACTCATTCCTGCCCGTGCAACTCTATCCCGTCTATGAATGAATCCAAGTCCATCTACCCATCTCCTTTACAACTCAGCTCACACCTCACCTCCTCGCATAAGCCTTCTGCGACTGGCCACCTCCAGTCCCTGCCTTGTTCCCAACTGATACAATTCTAAGGAGACCACAGGCCTTATCCTGCAGTCTTCTATGCTAACCTGCCCATGGTTTGCAGCACAGGGCTCGGCTCACTAGAGAGTCAGCTTTATCAGGCAAAAGTCTGGCCTGGGTGTAGCACACAGAGACAAGGGAGCAACGAGAGTGCCCCTTTCCCTGTCGAGTCCCCCAGACCCTTCCCCTACACACTCCCACCAAGAACCGCCCCCCATTCACCTTCTACCCAACCCCTCAGCTTTGCCAACAGCTGCAGTGTCACACATTTCCCAGCCCGACAGGCCAACAGTGACACTGTGGCCCACAGGGAATGTCACGTGGCCAAGTCCAGCAGGCAGAACTCACCTTCTTCAGCTGGTCATTCTCTTCCATGTACTTCTTGGCTGCCTCACTAGCACTCTCTGCCTGCTTTTTAAAGGCTTCGTTGGACGCCAGCAGCGTGGCCTGCTGGGAGATGAGAGTCACCAGGCGTCTAAGCAGGCTGCAATTGAAAAAGAAGGGAGAGCTGAGCAGAAGAAAGCAGGGAAAATGGCTGGCATGAACTTCTCTTGATTGCTCCTGCCCCAAGCCTGCCTCTAGCCTAGACCTGTCCTCTTGGACTGCCAGGGCAGCCAAGCAAGACGCCACCAGCCTGGGTCTGGCAACAGAAGGGAAAAGGTGGAGCCTAAGAGCTGTCTTCTGCCACCAGAATGATTAATACTGCCCCAAAACAGCTGCCCGAAGCCCTGGGGCTATCCTTCGGTCCCAAAGCCACAGGAAGCAGCAGAATGACAGGACACCCCAGACCAGGCTTAGTTATAGCCGGAGGACCCCGAACCTAGCCCTTTCCAGCTGAGGGACTAGACATTCCACAGAAGGCACAGCACCATTTTCCTAGCTGTGATGTCAGGCTTGCCCTGCTAAACAGGAGCAGCTAGCATCTGGGGGCACTTCCAACCTCTGGACCAAATCCTCACACCCAGCCAATAGGAGAGGCATGATCGCTGCCCATTTCAGAGAGGGGAAACTGGCTAAAGCAAGTGGTAGAGGTCAAGAGCCAAAAATGGCCACAGCAAATCCCCACTGCAGTCTGTCTGACCCCAAGATCCAGGCTTGCAACCACCACCCATTCTCAATTTGGAGGGAACCACTCCCAAACCAAATGAGAGAACAACAGACATGACTCTTCTCTTCCCTCCTCAACCCCCTTCCTAAACACAGTCTACAGGCAGCTGTTAGATAACATTGCTGCAACGAGCTCTTCTGGCGCTAGGAGAGCAGAAAAGGAAGAACCAGGGCCCAAGCATACATCTCAGGTGCAGACCAGCCACGAGGGGAAAGCAGGTGGCAGCCGGGGGAGGGGCGGACCTGCTGCTCCATTCCCCACAGCTGGCCCTGTCCTTGAGCTGTTACCTGACAGGAGGAGAAAGGAACGGACAAAGGCACAGCTCAAACAGTAAAAACTGGGGTGGGGGAGGAGGGAGGGCACTTTCCCCACACACCTGAGACAGAGGCCCGGGCTGGCCACAGCTATGAGGAAGGCACTTATAAGCACCCCTGGGGAACAGGGAAAGACTCTGCTTCATGCAGTGTTTCCACAACAAAGTGCTTGCTTAGAGGAGACAAAGCAGCCTTGGATGCCTGCTCCCAGGCCAGCTTTCCCAGGGTTCCTGTGGACACCTGCCGCTCAGACAGCCTGAGCGCATGGGGCAAGAAAAAAATGTGCGCTCCCCCCACAGGCATGAGCCCTAGCAGAGTCCCTGTGAGGAACAAGTCCTTGGGAGGGGTAGGAGAGACGGGCACACAGGGGCCCTCAGATGCCCATCATGTTGCCTGGTTTGCGGAGAGGCTCTAGGGGCCCCTGGCAGTATGGGGAAAGCCAGGCTGCTGGTTCCTGGCAGGAAGGGAGAGTTTCCAATGACATGTGTCCTCTAAAATTAGCAGCCAGACCTCGTGGCCCAGGGCTCAGGTTTCCCTGTCTCAGCCCCTGACTATATACCAGCCTGCCCCCCACCGGGCTGGAGCCCTGGAAGTGGAAGAAGCTCCCAAGCACCCCAGGAACCAGAGACAAGCAACACACCTGACTTATGTCAGCAGGGCGGAAGTCACTGTAGGGACCCAGAAAGAAAGGCAAGTCTGACTAAGCCCCAACCTCCCAAACCTCTCTGCTCTGAGCGCTCAAGTACTTGGGCAGCTCTGAGCAGGTCCTGGTGATGTGGAAGAGGCCCCTCCTCCTAGATGGTGACAGGCTGAGGGGAGGGCACGTGTGCCACCTGCTGGACCCAGTAGGCAAAGATGGGGCAAGTAAGCCCAAGAGTGACACCCCGCCCCCCGGCACAAGGCCAGGCAGGTGGCTGACATGAGCAGGACTCCAGCAGAGGTGTAAACGACCACGGCTGTCCCCCCCCACCCCCCGGTTATCCAGGGAGGCTGTCCCCAGGGTGGCAGTGGCAACGGTGGCAATGCAGCAGGGGTCCAGCTCTCCTCAGTGCCCTCCCAGCCCATCCCCAGCTATACAGAGCCAGAGCTTCCACCACGAGCACAGGTAAACACACAGAAACTAGAACCAGAGCTGTGCAGGGAGCATCCCGAAACCGCAGCCTGCTCCAACCCCCCAGCCCAGGCTCACAGCCTTTACTTAGGATTTCTCCCTCAGTACAGGGCAGGAGCTACCAGGGCAGGCACCCTCCAGCAGCCCCACCCACCCCGGCCCCCCGAGTCCTCTACCTTCCTGTTAGACCTGTTCTTCCAACCCTGCTCTGGACAACGCTGGTAATTCTTCCCTCCAGGAATCTTGTTCTCAAGGAGCTCTCCCTCCTGCTGGCCCAAGCCGCTCCTCTCATCCTCCCTCCCTCCCTCCCTTCATTTGGCAACCTACACCAATCTAGGACCTGCCCTAGCCAAGTCACTAGCAGGACCACTGCCGGCCGAACCGCCTGCTCCAAGGAGTGCCCTGGAATCCTTGGGGTGCTCACTTGGCAGCACTTGGCACACCTGATAGCCGCCCTCCTCACATGATTCTCTCCTGCCCCTGACTTAAACAACCCTCACACCTGTCTACTAAAGGCTGGCCCCTGCGGGTCCCTGAGCCAAGTCTGTGGGTGGACCGTCCCTGCACCCCACTGTGCTGAAGGGCGTCACTGGTCTACCGGCACTCTGTGGGCACGCCACCTTGCGCCCTTCTCCCGCCCCCAGCCCCCGTCCAGTCCTGTCCCTCTCACCTCCATACAGACCATCTCCCGGTCAGATCATCCCCACTGCCAATGGGGACAGCCTCAGTACTTATTTCCTGGCTGATTAACAGTTCCCAGTAGCCTCCTCCCTACCCCTGACCATACAACTTTGCAATCCACACTCCGAAAGCAAGCCAGAGTGATCTTTGTCTGAGACCATCTGATCATGTCACCCCTCTGCTTAAACCCTCCAATGCCAGTCCCTCCTTGGGCCTTCTCCCCTCACCAGCCATGGAGTGCTCTGCTCCAGTAACACCAGACGGCTGGCCATTCTTGGAACATACTGGGTTCTCACTCACCTGGTCTCCATGCCACTGCACTCCAGTCTGTGACAGCCTCTCCTCTTCTGGTAACTCAGATCCAGTTCAATCAACACCTTCCCCCAAAAACCCTTCCCTAACCCTCCCGGGTCCCCCCTTTCTCAATCCTCCCACAGCACCTCTGCACACCCCCACGTGGCTGGCTGCAATGTGCTCACTCTGTGCTCCCCCTTACTACCTCTCCAAGTCGTCATTTGTTCCCTGGGGCCCCGGTTCTCCCTGACTCTTTCCCTTGGCCCAGCCACACCGATGAGGACACAGGTAGCAACAGGGTGACAAGAAAAAGCAGCAGAGAGGTGCCATGTAAGACCGTGCTGACGAGCAAGCAAAGCTTGTGACTGCAGTGGTAGCTAAGAGGTAGGTGGAAAAACACTCACCACCAAAGCTAGGGGCCCAGAGCCAAGCCAAGAGCAGCGAGTCGAGGAGCCAGTCTTCTGGAACTGGCCCTCACATACGGGGCCCCGAGTTCTTGCACCTGCCTCCAAGATGTCAGCCTGGAGAAAAGGCTGATGTACTGCCTTTTTTTCTGTCTCCTGCCCCTTAACCTCCATCACACTCTACTCTACTATGCTGATAACTGTTCTTAGTCATTCATTCCTGGACAACAGATGAGAACCCACAAGCCAAAGGGATTTCCCAAAGGTACCAGGCTGACAGAGGGGCCCAGGGTCCAGGTCCCAGTGATAGAGGGAAAAGCCAACACACAAACCTTAAGAAGATCTAGATGTGTCCTTGGCAAAGGTCATCCCCAAATACCTGAATTCAAGTCAGCTTTCTTATAAGATGTTCTTGGACACTAAGTGGAGCTCTCATGCTTTTATAAAAGATTGAGTAAACAAGAGGAGGAGAGAGAAACAGACTCTCTATGTGGACACTAAAGAAACAGTGCCAACCATATCAAGTGGGGAAGACAGGGCTCATATGTGCTTCACACCAATCCAATCTCCCTCCTGTGGGCAAGTAGGGGAGGCAGACATCGGCTTAACAGGATGTTGGGCAAAAGCAAGGGGAGGATACTCCCAAGCGCCAACTAGAATTTTCTTTGGTTCTGGCAACACCCCCACCCTGATGCTATGCCGATCCTGCCCACTTAACATTTACCAGGCATCTCCTGGGTACCATGCCCTCAGGTGAGTTGGGTCACTGAGTCAGCAGGACCCCACCACAGGGACAAGTGGGCACAAGCCAGTGTCACAGTGCCACCTGCTGACTCTCCAGGCTGACTGCAGCCCTGTGCCAGACAGAGCTCCACAAGGCTGCTGGGGGATTCTGGGTGAACCCAACCCACCTGCCCAGGAAAAAACCTGGAGGAGGAAAAGTCCACCCTGACAGGGAACCAAAAGCCTGCTGATGCCCCAGGAAAGGCTTCGGGCAAAGTGGAATGATAACGGCAGAAGCGACCCCAGGAAACACACACCCTTAAAGAGTCTGGAATCATGAAAAGAAGAGGGCAAGAAAACAGCAGAAAGAGTTTACTCGAGAAGATCCAGGGCAAGTCTTCCAAAAGGGCTGCCCTGAGAACATCTTCACACACATGGCTTGGCCTTCCTCTTAGCCCTCAAGTACAAAGGCTATAGAAAACGGGGAGGTGGGGGACTAGGACCAGGGTAAATGCCAATGCCCGCAGCAACTCCAGTTAACAGCCAGGTGGTGCTTGCCCACCCTGAGGCCAGTGAAGCCAGCTAGAGGGGACTGGAGCGGAAGTGTGTGGCCATCCGTCCCCTAGCGCTAAAGACAACCAAGGGACAGGGGCGAGCTGTGTTTCTCGGGCTTTGTCATGTTTCCTTCTTGAAACCAGCTGAGAGATTTTGTGTAACCTGGGGGACAGAAAGCAACGGAATGAGGGCAGACAAACAGGACTCAAATCTGCGGGTGGCCTACCTAGTGACTGGAGAAGTTGAGGGAGCGGGAGGAAGGGAGCCATCAGCCCTGGGTGTGCCCAACATGGTAGTAACTAGAGTCCAAAGGAAACAAGGCAGTGCCTCCAGCAGGCAATGTGCCATGTGCAAAGCCTGGGAAACATGCTTGAACCAGGGCATCAAAGTAAAGGACAAGAGCAGACTTCAGCTACACTGTCCGATGTGGAGGCCACCAGCCACGTGTGTCCTTTGCAGTTTCAATGAATTAAAATGATATTAAATGGGAGGCCCAGCTCCTCAGTGACACCAGCACACTCCTTCGCAGCCTGAGCACTTCCAGCCTGCACACAGCTGGTAGAGGACGGTACCAGGCTGGAGGAGCCCCAGCAGCTTTTCCATCTAGAACCCTGCTCCCCATTCCCCCACCCTCTGCCTCAGAAAGGGACCGTCCCAGCACATCAGGCTTTCAGTGACCTTGGAGTCAGGGAGAAGGAATCTCTGCTCGCTTGGCACCCTGCCCCAAAGGAGGTCATTCACCATTTGCTTTTGGAGCATGAGGAAGACAATTCTTCAGTCCGAATCAAATAGCTGAACAGACAATCTGTACTTTAGAAGTTGACGCTTGTTCTGATGCACATCAGATGGTCCTTTCTGGACAACGTGTAGAGAACTCCCCTCACCCTGCTTTACTGCTGTCCCATCATCAGAGCTCCTCCTGGCTGAACACCCACAGGACACCGCATGGTGCTGCAACTGCGGTGAGTGGACCTGGGGCAGGGCGGGAACGGGACTTCTGTAAAAGACCGACCCAGTGCCTAGATCTGCAGCACTGTTCTAGTCGGACTCTTAGAAAAACGACAACAGCCAGATATAGCAACAGATGGAGCGACAGACCAAGCAGAACTGAAGGCCAAACCCACCCCTGGCCTTCTGTGACAGGGCCTCTACCCGCACCACTCTATCTTCCAGTAGGCCTGAGCATCAGGATTTTAAAAACCCCTTAGTTACTGTATCTAGGTACCAATTTAAACAGACAAACTGTAAAAACCCAAACCCAAACCCTGCATGGTAATCAGGGAAATGTGAATAGTCACAAGTTTACGTTACAAAGTTGTTACTGTAAAGTTCTTACAGATCAGACGTTAATGTTGCTTATGATTTTAAAAAAAGGCCCTCTCTTTTCAAAGAAATAAACTGAATTTGTTCTGCCTGTAAACATGATATCTGGGATTTGCTTCAAAATAATCCACAGCCAGGGGCGCCTAGGTGGCTCAGTCAGTTAAGCATCTGACCCTTGGTTTCATCTCCGATCACGATCACAGCGTCCTGCGATCAGCATGCATTGGGCTCTGCTCAGTGTGGAGTCTGCTTGAGATTCTTTCTCCCTCCCTCTGCCCCCCCCCCAACCAGCCTAGGCACATGCACGCTCTCTCTCATTCGTAAATAAATAAATACATTCATAAGTAAATAATTAAATATTTTAAAAAAATAATCCACAGCCAGGGGACAGTGAAAGTGGGGAGATAAAATGGAAGTGGCCAGGAGACTCCCACTGCTGAAGCTGTGTTATGTTATGGCGGGGGGGGGGGACGGGGGGGCGGGGCGGTGCTCTTCTTCTTTTCTGCGTCTATAAATGGTTATGTTGTCTATATCAACAAAGCCAGCAGCAGCCCCGGGTGATTCCAGTGCTTGGCCAGTGCTGAGAGCCCCCAGGCACCATCTAACTGGGTGTCCTGAGGATGCCCATCCCCAACCTTGTGTTCCTGTCGCATGGCCCATCCTACTCTACTCCGCCACCCCCGTGCCTGGCCGGGAACACAAGACCCTGAGGGCCAAAACTGGGCCTTCTCTTTGACTCCCTGCCTGAGCTTGGCACAGCCTACCACACACACAGTGGGGAAAATCCCAGAAAACTCTTATCACTACTCAGGGTACCATTTACTAAATGCTCCCTACATGCCAGAAATGATGTGGACAATATCACCTGAATCACCTCAGTCTTCACACCAAGAACACAAGAAAGGCATCTCCATCCTCACTCTACTGATCCGGGGAAAGGCTCAGGGAAGTTAAGTGACTTTCCCAAGGTTACCAAACTGCCAATAACAGACCCAGGATCCAAATCCAGACCCGATTCCAAATCCCACTATGGTCACACCAGCTTGCCTCTCAGGGCCACCATGGGTCATTATGGGGGGAGGGGGAAGCAGCCAGGGTCAGGACATGACAAGGGCCCAGGTTGGCCGCTGGCCCCTGCCTGGCACATGTGCGCACGCACACACGTGCGCGTGCCCTGGTAGGGACATAGGTATCAACCATCTGCAGAGCTGAACATCAGTGGTAAGCAGCACTGACCTGAAGGCAAAGCAGAGCCCCTTGCTGGCCTCACAGGGTCTGGATGGATTTTACCCCGTGGGTTAAAAGGAACTCAGTCACCTTCAAACAGACAACCCAGCCCCCAGGTCACTGGCAATGAAGGAAAGGAACTTGGCAGAGCAGCACACGGAGAGCCCCATCTGACTGCAGGAGCAGACTGCAGTGACACCATCCAGCCCGGAGAGACAGGCAGAAAAGCAGCAATCCCTGCGGATCAAATTCAGGTCATTAATACACACGGACGGGTGGACCTTCCTGGGTCTGGATGGTGAGCACTGTCTTGACCTTGACTGACATTTTAGCAAAAGCAGAGAAAACAGTGTGGCCTTCTGAACACTCGAAACAGCACAGGAGGAGCTGCTGTGTGGCCACACTCCCAGCAACTCCAGAGGGATGATCGATGGCCAGCTGCCAGGCTCCGAGTGGGGACACGGAAACCAAGGAAACAGGTGTGCAACAGTAATTTACTGGCCGGAGCCCGCAGCTGCCCAGACCTGCACTCGGCGGCAGCCTGTCCCAGACCAGAGGCCCTCAGTGTGCACCTTCTGGGGGTTCAGACACTTATGTTTTCCTAATGCCCCTGGGGTTCCTACTTTGGGAGCTCAGGAGACCTGAAGAGCTGGGTTTCCAATCTACAACGTCTGGCACGGCGGTGTGG
>NW_024423319.1:2100172-2107197 GCF_017311325.1 Ursus maritimus | reverse complement strand
GGCCTGACACTGTCCCTATCTGCCTACAACCCCCAATTCAGTCCCCAGGGTTCAGGCAGCCCTCGGTGTGTGCCTGGAACCTTGGCACAGAGCTGATCGGCCTACAGGGAACAAGCCCAGGTTCCTACACCATACTTCACAGGCTGCCCGGGGCCTCGGAGGACAGCCCTCTGGGCTGGCTAACAGCACAGCCTCACAGAGCAGACTCAGGAGAGAAACCTCAGAGAGGCATGAAGAGGTGATGTTAGCTGGGCCACCAGGGGAGGGGGACAAGTTTCCAAGCAGAGGCCACAGAAATAGTTGGGGAAGGGGACCCACGTGGCCAGTTCATGACATGGGGAGGCCAGAGGAGAGATGGCAGAGGGCTGCAGGGAGGGATTACATCTGGAAGGACTTGGGTATCAAGTCTTTATGCCCACAGTGCCAGGAAAGCACTGGAAGCACAGGTAGTGGGGCCAGTTCTCCATGTCAGGAAGGTCACTTGTCTGGGGCAAGGGGGACAGGCTGGGGGAGCCAAGACGGCATCAGGAAACCCAGCTGGGAAAATGGCAGCGCCACCATGGCAGAGGTTCCAAGGACGAGGAGGAAGGCAGGCTCAGGAGGTCAGAGCCCTAGGCTGTCGAATGGGGACAGTTTCAGTTTCATAAGGTGAAAAGAGTTCTGGAGCTTCGCTGTGCACCAGTGCACACAGACTCAACAGTACTGACCTGGACACTGAAAAATGGTTCAGATGGTTAATTTGACATTATGTGTAATTTTACCGTAAGTTAAAAAGACTCACACAGGAAGATCACATGGGATAAGGAAAAAGGACAGAGCACCCCCAGGCTTCTGGGTTGGGACAGCAGTTCTCAAACCCGGTGGCCCAGCCTAAAGAGAAAGGAGCACAAGGACCCAGGAAGGAAACAAACTGCCCACATCAAGGCTGCCACGCAGAGACCGGACAAAAAGCCCAGACCCTGCTCCCACTCCCTGCAGCCAACTGGTAGAGGGAAGCACAGGCTTGTTTAAAGATGTGATGCATTCTTCAAGACCAAGGCCACCTTCTCCAATTAGGAGGACTGCTCAACCCCACTTCACCCAATATGTTCCTGATGTGGGCCCCGCTAGGCACCAGTACTACCACCAGTCCCTCTTGTGAGTATCGTTCTCCTCCCCTGTGGTCCCCACATCCACTAACCTGCTGTCTCTAGGTCTCTACCCCAGTCTTGGCACATCCACTAACCTGCTATCTCTAGGTCTCTACCCCAGTCCCCTCTGGCACATTTCCTTTCCCCTCCGTGTCAAGGGAAGTGGAGCTACCAGCAGCTCCCTCTCACCCATCCGTCAACCCTTTCATGAAGCTGCCTGCAGCCCACAGCCCTGCCATCCTACTGAACAGCCACCCTTCGGTGAGCTTTGCTGACTCCCTTCCCTCCAGTGCACAGTCCTTCCAGCACTGCCACCTTGTAAGCACCCCCAGCAGAACTACCAGCGCCTCAGCCTTCGAAACCTGGTGTTCCTGCTGGCTTCTCCCCTTCTCTCATCAGCACCCCTCCACCCTGCCCTTCGCGCCCCCCCCCACCACTACCATGCCCTGGTTCAGGCCACTAGCAGCTCTCCTGCTCCAGCAACCTCCAACTTCGTCTCCCTCTGTCGGGGCTCTCCTGCTCTACCCCAACCTTTGACTGTTGCCAAACATGAACACACAACTCTGACCGAGGAGCAGTGCCGTGGAACAAGTCAGCACTCTACCACATGGAGGTCAGGCACAAACTAAGGCACCAGCATTCAAAACGCTCCACCCCACCACTCCCGAGCCGTCCACCCTGTTCGGCCTGTCCCTCCCCACACTCAGCTGGAACCTACTGGAGCTCAGGGACTGAGCCAGCGCCTGCCAGTGTAATGTGTGCAAATAGGAACAGCAAAGGCAAATGTGTCAAACAGGACCGGGAGCTCCAAGGCACCTGGCTTAGCTGAGGTGTGCACAAAATGGCAACCGAGGCAGGTTTTCCACTGTTTATGACCAGAAAAACAGGGAAAGATGGGCTCAATGTTCAATAGTGGGCAATTGGCTAGACACACAAAATGCTGGAGAGGCAGATCGGTTGCCCTAGAAGGACGCTCACGATAAACTCAGTAGAAAGAAAATGCAAGTTCCCACATGGCAGCTACAGCCCGACCCTGAGATCAAGACCTGAGCTACGATCAAGAGTCGGGACGCTTAACTGACTTAGCCACCCAGGCGCCCCCCTGACCTGGTTTCTAAGAAGTGGGCAGACTCTGTGGGGAAAGAATCCAGGCATGGAGGTCTCATCATTCTAAGTTTGATTTCTCGGCTCCGCCAAGAGGCAGCTCTGGGGACTTGGGAGGGCTTTTGAGCTTCTCTGAGCCCGTTTCTTCTGCACAAAACTACTGTAAAAAATTATTTTGTGCCTAGTATATAGAACATCTAGCAAGAGATAACTGCTATGAGGTGTAAAAACCTGTAGAAAGACAAGCAGCAAAGGTACACGTCAGCAGCAGTTACAGTAGCAGTAACATTTCAAACAACTTATTTTCTTGCTTATTTCAAGCCTCATCTTCCTCCAAAGACTATGTTACCCCATGACCATCTTCAGATGTATGAAAAGGGACAAAGAATCATCTAAGAGATTAGAGTCGTGACTCATGAAACCGAGATTAATGATGAGGACATGCAGGAAAGTAGATTCTAGCTTACAGATAGCACAGGAGGCTTTCTACCAAAAGCCAGGCAGTAACTACTCAGGGAACAGAACAGCCCACTATCTGGTCTACAGTCAGAGGTGGGCTGAAAACCAACAACCCAGTACTGGCAGCTCACACCGACGCAGACAAGCTGGTATGTGAACAGGGGAGAGGAACTAGGCGTGAGCCTGGGCATGGCCACTTACAGCCTGTGTGACTCAGGCCACTCCATCTTTCTTGGGCTGCCCTTCTCCATTCATAAGCCCCCCAGAACTACACAGGTTACTGAAGTTCTTACTGGCTTTGAACAGAACCAGAACCCACACAAACCACTCACACGCAGAGGTGAGGCCACATGGCTGCAGTCTGAGAGATAAGCCCTTAAACAGGAGGGAACACTTAGCACCAGAGGGGAGGAGCCTACCCAAAGCCACCTCCTGACCTAGTGGAGCCAGTCTCCTGACTTCCAATCTGAGTCCCTCCTAAGTGTAGTTCTGTACAGCATGCTGCTGCAGGCGCCCCTCTGATATCACTCCAGCATAGGGCAGTGAGGGCTACTCATGTGCACATCCCCCCCAACTACTCTGTCTTCTCCCTTCTGTGGCAATAACCCAGCACCGTCTCATTTTGAGTAATGCTCACGTGTCCGTCAAGCTAAGACTGTGAGTGGGACCCCACAAAACAATTGTCATAATATAACCAAACCTGACCCAGCAAAGACAAAGAGACATCTCTTGCTCATTCCTTTACAAGTTTGCACACAGCTACCAAGAGTTACTGGTTCAGGGGCTCCTGGCTGGCTCAGTCGGTAGAGCACATGACTCTTGATCTTGGGGTTGTGAGTTCAAGTTCCTCGTTGGGTGTAGAGACTACTTAAAAATAAAAAAATATTAAAAAAAAAAAAGCTCAGAGAGTCACATAAGCGAAGACATGTAGAACAAACAAGGAATGAGCCCTCCCCGCACAGGGCAAGGACTATGTGCTGACCGGTGAGAGAAGACATTCTTCGAAGAAAGAGAGAAAGCGCTTCAAACATTACAGGGCAGGGGGCACCTAGGTGGCTCAGTCGTTAAGCGTTTGCCTTCGGCTCAGGTCATGATCCCGGAGTTCTGGGATCAAGCGCATCGGGCTCCCTGCTCGGTGGGAAGCCTGCTTCTCCCTCTCCTACTCCCCCTGCTTGTGTTTCCTCTCTCCGTCAAATAAATAAAATCTTTAAAAAAAAAAATTACAGGGCAGACATACACGGTTTCTGAACCAAGCAGGTAAATGAGGAGAGCAAGACAGTGCTCCGGTGTTTGAAATGCACCTGACCGCATCCAGACCTAGCTAGAGGAATCCTATCCCAGGCAGTGAAAGCCCACGACACGGCCAGAAGCGCCATCCGCTGCCGGCCTCCAGAAAAGCTCGCATCGCACGTGTGCCGGAGTGGCGCTGTCCAAGCATGAACACGCATGGGGCTCACCCTGGAGCCTGCTCGCCAGGGGCCGGGGGCCCGTCTGTGGAGCTGCATTTCCAACAAGCCTCCAGTTCCTACTGAGGCTACTGCGCCACAGGCCGTCAGAGCAGCAGAGCGCCAGCGGAGCAGGACACCACACTGATCCATTTCCAACGACTAAAAATATTACGAGGCAAAAAGGAACAGAATGCCAGGGAGGACTGATGTGGGAAAGTGGTTTTTAATAGTAAAAATTTCAAGCCACCTCACGTATCTGAGAACAGGGAACCAGTTAAACACACAATGGTCCCCTCACATGACACACTACATGACCATTAAAAACAAGAGAAGTCTGCATGAGTCATGGAAAAATCACCAAGACATATCATTGAGTGAAAAGGGCAAGTCAAAGCAGAACAAAAAGACCCACGGCACTTGTGGAAGAAAAGTTACACATTACATAAAACATGACTTTAAGAATTCGGAAACATCCCTTTATTACCCATCTCCAGGGATGAGACAAAGCGCTCACTCTTGTGCCTGACACTTCTATATTATTTGAAGTTTAAGGGCCTTTATTTATTTTACGATGAGCAGGAATAACTTTATAATCAGAACAACAAAGATTATCATTTTGTTTTTATTCAAAGTATTTCCTGCAAGCCATGTACAGGTTGTGCGGACATCAAGTCTGGACAAGAACTTTCCACAGCTAACGTTGTGCAAAAAGAGAAGTCTCTCAAGGGCCACAGCTGCCATATAGGACCTGAGCCCTAGACTAGGAAGGAGTATGTATTTCCAGAAAATTCCATAAATGATTCAACAGATCATTTGTGGGCAACTGATGAATCCACACTGACCCCTGGGGTCACTGTTTCCTTTTCTAAGAAGTTGCACGAGACCAATCTCACATGTTTTTGGATCGACTACTGGACAGGGACATGGGAGGGTGCAGCAGGCATAGCAAAACATCTTCTAGCTACAGAGAGGTAGGAGATTCGTGGCTGCTGAATCAAGCAGGCCCAAGAAGCTACTCCAGCCACTTGTCACGTCTGACTTGTCTGAAAGAAAATTCAACCTAGTGCTATGTGCTTGTGAAATGGACTGGTCACAGCAAAGTGGGGAGGCGGCTAGCAGGGCAAAGGACAGGGTGGCACTGCAAGAACAGACTGGAAAGGCACGCCCAAATTTCACTCCCTTCTCCTAACTTCTGTGCGCCCTTCTGGGAACAGCTTGGTATATAAACAAGGACTGCTTTTCTCTGTGGCTGTCTCCTCAGGTGACAAAGGAAACTGCCAACTGCTCTGTACCCTCGTGGTGATGTCGTTACCTGACTCTGCATTTGTCAAAACACTCCTAGCACTGGATGTGACTGTACCATCCGTCAGTGTTAACAACTCAACCGCGGGAATGACACTGCAATGCCTAGCTGCACAGTGTCGCAGAGAGAGGACTAAGTCAAACATGCTCACTCACCTGGCATGCCTGGCTACCCCCTGCCCCCGGCCCAGCCACACAATAGCAGAACAAGCACCACTCTATCCACCACCGTGACTGCCTATGAATTCGCAAACTGCCGTTTACCAGCATCTCTCCGAAGGTGGGGTCCCAAATGCAGCCCTCCAGGTAGCACTGGCCGACACGGAGCTCGACAGGGCTAACAGCGCCCTCCTGGCAGCCCCAGCTTTCACAAAGGGCGCTAGGAGCTCCTCCACTTCTGCTGTGAACTCCTACCAAGGTGCAGGAACTAGGTGTAGGTCCCAGTCCCTGACAGGCCCTGTCTCTGCGGCCCTCTATGAACCTGCACGCACATTTACACAGCTATCCCCATCAGTGAGCCCGTCCAGCAGCCATGGATTCCCGGTGGTAGCTAACCCGCCTGCTGTTCGACTCCTCCTTGGGCACCTCTCCCTGCATCTACTCACCAGGTCGTGCCACAAGTGTCCTCAGCAGAGAAGTGCCAGGCAGGCTGAGGGTGGAGCCTCTACCCGGACAGGGCAGCTCCCTGCAACAGCCACTCACGGGAGTGAGGATCCCACCTGACTACACACCATGAGGCCTGCACCCTGCCCACGCTTCAGCATCCACTCCCTAGAAATCCAACGGGAGACTGGCAAACACTGTGCTGGAACGCCACGCATGCGAAACAGACGGAGACCAGTGTAAGATTGATAGAACTCGTTCTCTATGAACTCAGTCACCAACGACCCCTCTATCTTCTCTGAAACCATACAAGCTATTCTTGCTTGCTTGCTTTCTAAGGTGGAGGCACACCATTCCCAGAGGTACTGCAGTACCAGAATGATGCGTGGAGCGCATGGAGCAAGGTCCTACTCCATCTCCCTGCTCGAAAACCAATTTACAGATAGAGGACCATCAGATACTACACTTAGCCGAAAGGCCAAGAAGCGATACAAGATATTCTTTCTAGAACACGGGCTGAGATCAAAGTCAGACCCTCCCACTCTAGTTCTATCTTTGCCAGCCTTCCCCCTCCTTTGGAAATCAGGATGTTTGCCCATCTGCAGCCTTCCAGCATCCATCCTACCCTGCAGCTCCTCAAGGACCAGCAATTCCACCAGCAAAAGACAGCCAGAGCCTCTGGCCACGATGTCATTAGTGTAAGCGGAAACTACATCGCCCACCTGGGGTTTCCATTCTCTCATTCCAGGGCCTCCTTCACCCTTGACTTCCTGCCCCTTTCCTTACCTCACGGAAGAACATCAAGGAAACTACTTTTCCCCCAGGTCTTACTATGTTTCACGATGCAGAGCCCACTGCAGGCTTTCATTTCCTGACGCTGCTTTCCTTAAAGCTCTGTGTGCTCTCCTGGATCAGTCCATAGTTTTCTTTCTGTCCTTCCTATCTTTCAGATAAAACATGAGCTTGCCGGGGAGTCCCC
>NW_024423319.1:2051770-2100162 GCF_017311325.1 Ursus maritimus | reverse complement strand
CCCCCCAAGCCTCTATGGGCTCTTTTTTTTTTTTAAAGATTTGAGAGAGAGAGAGAGAGAGAGAGAGAGAGAGAGCGCGCGCATGCACATGCACGTGCACGCAAGGAAGAGGGGCGGAGGGAGAGAAAGAATCTGAAGCAGATTCTGCACTGAGCATGGAGCCTGATGATCACAAAATCCTGAGATCACGACCTGAGCCGAAACCAAGAGGTGGACACCCAACCAACTGCATGACCCAGGCACCCCTCTGTGGGCTCTTTAGACATAGTGAACTCTTCCTCCTCCCTTGGACTCACCCACAGTTACACTCACTCCTCTGGACCCGCCTCCCTTTCAGTCTCAGACCACAAAAATCACGCTGCTTTTTTGGAGCTCCCTGAAACCCTCCAACTCCAGGGTACCTATTCTCCCAGCCTTCTCACTGCCTGACTCTCCAGTGTGAAGACAGCACGCTTGCAGGCTTATTCAGTGATCCAACAGACCATCTGCAAAAGCACTGCCCTTCCCAACTCCAACCCTGCCACACTCAAACATGGACTGAGAGTGGTCAAGGTCACCTGCACAACAGACTTTTCCTCTGAAAACCTGAAACCCAGGCAGGCAGTCATTCTAATGCCTGTTGAAGAAAGACGTCCCAGTGACCAGAGGCAGAAGAGACCAGCTAGAAAATTCACATGCTACCCTGCCCACCTCTGGAAGCCCTTGGCCTCGGTACAATGTTTACTCCCAGCCAATCAGCAGACTCAATGGCAGCCAGGCCCCTCTGATGAGAACCCCTGTGAGCAGAAGGCAGCAAAGCTGCCTCCAGATTCAAACAGGTGCCTTCTATAACTTTAGTCTTACCCAACTAGCCACCCCCTCGGCTCTGATTGACGCACTCAGTCTTACCAAAAAACCCACCAGAAACAGTTAGGGGGCTCCTCCAACAGGTCTACACTGGGGACAGACATGCCCTCAGCCCCTTCATGCCGCTTCTGCCCACTCGATTCTCAGGTCAGGTTCCCATGCCCAAAAAGCCCCTATTCAACTGATCCCTTTAAGTCGGCCTCCAAAGATCCTCTCCCAGAGGACAATGCCTCATCACTCACTTCACCCTCCATACGGAAAGCAAGCTGGGCATGTTTGCCCTAAAAGAGCAGGTGGCAAGTTACAACAGAGCCAGAACACAAGTCTTCTGACGTTCCGATCAGACCCCGCCCACTCACCGCACTGCCTCTGGAGGCCAGAAGGAAAATCAGAGGCCTCTGGGGAAATCAGGGCCTCCAGTTCAAGGCCACAGACTGAATAAGTCAAAATCGCAGGCTAGTCCAGAGGTCCCTTCCCAACCCCTAGCTCCTTGTCTCGCCTCACTCACAAGGACAGCAGCAAGGAAAAGCCAGCAATGTAGAGGTTCCTCTGGGCACGGAAAAGCTTCATGTGGAAGTGCTCCACGGCCCCGGGGTTGTTCTGCAGGTTCACCTTCTCGGTCACGTCGTCATACTTCCGAATCTCACGTACAGCATCTGCAGCAGGGAAGACACACAAGGGCATTAGCTCCTGCTCAGACAGGGGAGACAAGCGGCACGAGTCAAGGTGACCTCACTTCCCTCTGATCTGTCACCCCAGGTATCTCCCCTTCTACACACACCTTGGGGGGACACCTTGTCAGGAGCTCTGCCCTGAGACCCACTCTCCTCTAGTTTTTTTCATGTCACTCCCTGGTCCCATTCTATCCAGAACACAAACTCGCTCTATATCAAGATGCTAACCAAGTCTGAGGTGTTGCTGGCAACAGCCACGGAGCCCCCAGTGTCTGGTTCTGTTTACCTCAAGTCAGGCTGGCTATCAGCTGCCCCACCGATAGGCAAGGGTCGTCCTATTCATGTAAATCCCCACAGAGGAGGCATGAGCAGCCTAGGAGTCAGATGCGGAGGCTGCCTGCTGAAGACAAGCTTTTCCATTTCTAAGCTTCAGAATGGGTTTTATTATTTAAATTTAGCCTTACTCTAAGAACAAGTATCATTAAAATTTCCATACGACCCAAAGCAATCTACCGATTTAATGCCACCCCTATCAAAACACCAACAGCATTTTTCAGAGCTAGAACAAACAATCCTAGAATCTGTAGGGAACCAGAAAACACCCCAAACAGCCACAGCAATCTTGAAAAACAAAACAGGAAGGATCACAATTACAGATTTCAAATTATATTACAAAACAATAACAATTAAAATGGTATGGTACTAGCATAAAAACAGGCACAGAAATCAATGGAACAGAACAGAAAACCCAGAAACAAACCCACAACTATGTGGTCAATTAATTTTTGACAAAGCAGGAAAAGATATCCAACGGGAAAAAGACAGTCTCTTCAACAACTGGTGTTCGGAACACTGGACAGCCACATGCAGAAGAATGAACTGGACCACTTTCTTTCACCACACACTAAAATAAACTCAAAATGGATGAAAGACCTCAATGTGAGACCTGAATTCATAAAAACCCTTGAAGAGGGCATAGGCGTAATTTCTCTGACATCCGCTATAGCAACATTTTTCTAGATAATGTGTCCTGAGGCAAAGGGCAACAAATTATTGGGAGTACATCAAAATACAAAGCTTCTGCAGTGAGGGAAGCAATCAACAAAACTAAAAGGCAACCTACAGAATGGGGAAAAGATTTAAAAAAATCAAAGACGATACAAAAAAAACGGACTTATTCTGATTACAAAACAAATGCACACTCATCAAAAATTCAAATATACCAGAAATGTGTAAAGAGAAAAAATCCCATGACATAAGCACTTCCAGCAAGCACAGGACATGTGGTCATCTTACCTAAGGCAGTCACCTTGAGCCACATTACCCCATTTTCTCTGTAATACACACCCTAAACTGAAATTACCCTAATTACAGGCTTATTGTCCATCTCGCCTGAATTAGACTACAAACCACAAGAGCAGAAATCTTTTCTGCTACATCCAGGACCTAGCACAGTTCTGGGTACATAGGGGGCATGCAAGTAACTGAATCGTGAGCAGCCGCTGCTCCTGAGAGGCACAGGTAGCCATACAGTGCTCCAGTTTACAAGTATATTTACATCTGTTTGTATCGTAGAAATGGAACCATCTACTGCTTTCTGCCCCCCCCTTACCTGAGACAGCTTTTTAAGTCAGTACATAAAGATCTACCTAGAAAGGTCTCTTAAGAGATCCCCACAGGAGAGAAGCAAGGTTACCACTATACAGATATTGTTTGGTTAATTTTTAGTTTGAGACTGCTTGGTTTTTAAGCTGACCTTACATTACAAAAAAATCTGCCTCCCTTTACTGGTGTCCTTGTGTTAATCCATATCATGAAGCAAGCATTCTCCACCACTATTAGCAGAGGTCCAAACCAGGCCAACGACATGCATATTTGTTAGGAACTAAGTGTTCCCGCCCAACCCCCAAGATTCCTATATTGATAACCTAACCCCCAATGGAATGGTATTATGAGGTGGGGCCTCTGGGAGGGTTACGTCATGAAAGCAGGGCCCTCATGAATGGGGTTAGTCCCCTTATAAAAGAGACCCCACAGAGCTCTCTCATCCCTTTCGCCATGTGAGGACAAAGCGAGAAGGCTTTATGAACGAGGAACTGGGCCCTCACCAAACACCAAATCTGTCAGCACCTTGATCTTAGACTTCCAGTCTCCACAAATGTGAAAAATAAATGTCTGTTGTTTAAGTAATACAGTCTATGATATTTTTGTACGGCAGCCCAATGTAAGACCTAAAATTTAAAATGTTCGTACCGGGTGCCTGGGTGGCTCAGTCAGTTAAGTGTGTCTGCCTTTGGCTCAGGTCATGATCCCAGGGTCCTGGGATTGAATCCCACGTTGGGCTCCCCACTCAGCGGGGAGTCTGCTTCTCCCTCTCCCACTGCCCCTCCCTCCCTCTTGTGCATGCTCTCTCAAATAAATAAATAAAATCTTTAAAGAAGTCTAAAATAAACAAATAAATAAATATAACATTCATACCCTCGGACTCATCAATTCCACCTCTATGGATTTATCCTAAACATTTGCATAAATGTGCAATGATACCAGTATGCCTATAAAGAATTGAATTACAGCAAAACCACGTGTTACAATACTACACAACTTTTTTTTTAAAGATTTTGAGAGAAAGAGAGAGAGAAGCAGACTCCCCACCGTGCTCGGAGCCCAAAAAGAGGCTCAAACCCAGGACCCTGAGATCACGACCTGAGCCGTAAGAGCCACCCAGGTGCCCCAGGATACCAATGTTTAAAAAGGATTTGATTGCTGTAAATGGAGAACATACAACCCCCAACAGTGTGTACGATTATCTAAGTCCAATTCCAAACAGTACATAGTATTTTAGTAAAAATGTCAGCATAGAAAAGTGCCAGTGGACATGTACAACAAAGTATCAATGATGGTTTTCTTTAAGACATGGGATTATGGGGGCGCCTGGGGGGCTCAGTTGTTAAGCATCTGCCTTCAGCTCAGGTCCTGGAATCAAGCCCCGCATCAGCCTCCCTGCTCCGCGGGAAGGCTGCTTCTCCCTCTCCCACTCCCCCTGCTTGTGTTCCCTCTTTCGCTGTCAAATGAATAAAATCTTAAAAAAAAAAAAAAAGACATGGGATTATGGGGGGACTTTAACTTTCTGGGTTACATTTCTGAATTTTTAAGAACGTGTTATTTTTGTGATTTAAAAACAAACATATTTGGAATGCCTGGGTGGTGCAGTCAGTTAAGCATCCAACTCTTAGTTTCACCTCAGGTCGTGATCTCAGGATTCTAAGACCAAGCCCCACGTCGGGTTCCATGCTCAGTGCAGAGTCTGCTTAAGACTCTCTTCCCCTCCCTCTCCCCTCACCCCTCCAAGCTCAAGAGCTCGCTCTCACTAAAATAAACAAATCTTTAAAAAATAAAAAAATTAAATTAAAAAAAAAACATGTTTTTCTATGCCCTCACATCTGCATCCAGGAACCCTGCCACCCTAAGGACCACCTTGGCCAATGGCTGGGAGCACACTGGGGATGAGGGTGTTAGGCCACGCTAGCCCAAGTCACACAACACAGTGCTGCCCTCCGTATCTCAGGCCTCTGGACCAGGACCTGGACCCTGGATGCTGATCAAGCCCGCTCCCCCACCACCCCCTCAGAACTGCCTCAGACTCCTCCCAGGGAAGGCTAGGGGCCAGCCAGGGCTGCAGCTCTAGCTAGTTATGCCCATCACCTTTCACCAGGATTTCCTGCTAGCTAACATTTATATTTGTAGAAATCTCAACAGACCTCTCTAGATTATACTTCTCACTGTTAGGGTAGGAAGCAGCCAGTCATCAAAGCCGAGGTCTCTGTAGAACTTCCAAGCACTTCCCTGACCTCAAAAAAAAAATGGCACCTCTGCTAACTCCTGGGTTCTGCAGAGAGCCTCCCTGGTCCATCGGCTACACTAGGAACAGGGAGCTCGTGGGACCTGTACAGAGGGGCAAGGCCCTGAGACCGCACCCCAGCACAGTCCCTCCCCACCCCAATTCTTGCCCCTACCCTACACCCAGAAGCAAAAGCACACATACTCCGTTATAAACCTCTAAAGCCTGGTTTTTTTTGTTTTGTTTTTGTTTTTTTTTTTAAGATTTTATTTATTTATTTGACAGAGACAGCCAGCGAGAGAGGGAACACAAGCAGGGGGAGTGGAAGAGGGAGAAGCAGGCCCCTAGTGGAGAAGCCTGATGGGCTCGATCCCAGAACGCCAGGATCACGCCCTGAGCCGAAGGCAGACGCTCAACGACTGAACCACCCAGGCGCCCCTAAAGCCTGGTTTTTTAATGCCCAAAGGATGACACACATATTCCCTACTCCCTCCAGGCTCAGAGACCGCTGACGGAAGGAACCCTGATTGGAAAGAGCTACTTCTTGGGGCCTTGCCAAGTATTTCAAGAACAGCACAGTATGCATATGTGGGCAGCTGGTACCCACCCTACACAGTTGGAAAAGGGTAGGCTGCACCTGGCCTGTTCAGAGGAAGTCCTGCCTGAACACATCCCATCAGGTGCCAAGACATTAGGAAGGAAAAATGCCTAACGCTGCAGCTAGTGGATGGTACCTTGCATATTGCCCCCGAACTATGGCCCTCTGGCCCCCCAGCCACTGCCACATTTCTGCTGGAGACTCAGGAGAGAGGAGTGCTCTGAGCCTAAGCAGGCATCAACATCTTGGAGATAGGACCACTGTCCGTAGCAGAACCCAGCCAATACTGAGAGGGACACGGACCACTTAGCACAGCACACATTTAACAGCCAGATGAAAGCTATATTGATTCTTCCGGTCTCCAGTCACACCACCACCACCACATCACAAAATGCTTGCCTTCCATCTTAGTATCATAAGGCCCCAGGCCCCATCCCTGAGCATGCCCTGGGACCACCTTATCTTCCAAGACCCGTTGGTGTGCACCTCAACATGGTGTTTATAGAACTTCACAGCTAGAAGGACCCAGAAAGACCTGAAGCCTGACGCAGATCCAGAGAGCTCTGGGATACACTGCCAGAGTGTATCCTCTCAGTCCCCCCTATGCTACAGGACACAGCAACTTCCTACCCAGCCCCACTCTTTAACTAACCATTTGGTCACTCAGTCCCTTATTCACAGACTGTCTACGTGACTGAAGAGCAGTGCTGCTTAAACCAAGATCAACATGGACCAGTCAGCTCCTCTTGGTTTCAGTTCTGGAATGATGGGAGGAGCCAGCCCAGGAAAAGTGAAGTGGTCATCACAGGGTGCATAAAGGCTGCTGGTCAAAGTAAAGGCCCGGGCCAGCAGTCAGCAGCACTCTGTTTAGGGATGAGGGAGCCTCTTCCCAAGAAGACAGAGACACTGAAAGGGTCCGTCTCTGAGAAGCCCAACCTGTAGGCTACACGTAAAACACGGCACAGGGCTTTGCAGCAGAGGCCATGCCATGGCAAAGGGTCTGGGGCACATAGCTGCCCTCAGCCATGGCTCACTCACCAATGACCAGCAGCACAAGGATGACAATGAGGACTACAAAGAAGGTGTTGCCATAAGTCACTACCAACTCCACCAGGCGGGACTTGAAAATCTTCTGCCATCTGTGAAGAAGACAAAAAGGCTGAAGAAAGAAACATCTACTTGGGACCCAGGGCCCTGAGAACAGAAAGCCAGTCTTGCACTCTTTTCCAATGGCCGAATATCCCGAACAGACTCAGCCTCAAGTGCCTGCAGTTCTCCAATTTATGTCATCTGTTCAAGAGTGCGGGGGGGGGGGGTGTGTGACACATACGCTTGTCCACGTGCAGAAGTTTCTAAAAAAACCACACTCTTAAAAACGCTAATAGACTCTGAGGAGGGAAACAAAACATTCTTTTTTATTATTATTCAAGGATAATTAACACACAGCGTACTACTAGTTTCAGGGGCAGGGAAACAGAAAACTTTTCATCGCGTTCCTCCATGTAATGTTCAAAATGCTCGCCACATACACATTATTTCTTTAAACGGTTTCTCCACATGACCCATAGGAATTCATCTAGACCCCCACCACCCCGGATTATTACGAAGCAGACCCAAGACTTCATTTCCTTCCGTAAATACTTCAGGATGTAACTCTGTCAGTAGAGAGCCTTTGGGAATGGTTAATGCAATCACAATGCTATCACCAGGCCTCAGGAAAATGAACAAGAATCCCTCGTTATCAGAGCCAGAGTCCCAAAGTCCAATTGTTGCAATTTCTTTTAACACTTGGTTCGTTTGAATCTGAACCCACAAGGTTCTGACTGTGCATTTAGTTGGTAAGTAGTTTCAACCTCTCCTTGCCCTCTTCTGTCTTCTTTCCCAATCCACTTTTTGCACAAACCAGGTTGTTTGTCCTACAAAGCTGCCCAGGTTGCAGCTCTGTCTCTACATTTCCTCTGAATGGAATGAAGCGTGAAGAGATTCAGATCTGGCTTTTGGCAAGAGCATTTCTTAGATAATATCATATACTTCCTATTTTATCATATCAAAGATCTATATTTCTATTTTTAAAGTTTTTAAAAAAATATCTATGAAGATTTAGCCTTATTTATAATTTTCTAATTAAAATCAGAATGTGTTCATATATTATGTGTAATTAAAAATTAATTTCCAATTAACTTTGAACAGCTCCACTGTTCATTAAAAGGAATATGGCTTCACCTCTCACAGGCTGAGTATGCAATGCCAGTGGGACTGGTTGGGAGGACAGAAGCCACCAAGTCAGCTACAACATGACCCCATGGTGCAAGTCTTCCAGATGCCATATTGCCATCCCCTGAACCCTAGGCACCCAAGGGAAGGCAGAGGGCAGCATTCCCAGAAACATAACTAGAGATAAGTCTTCTCCCTCTTGGAGCATTCTGAACACCAGAAGGCAGAGTGCACAGCAAAGGAATTCAAAAAGATGTGACAAAGCAAAACTGTGTGGAAGGTTGGCAATAGTAAACACAACCCCTGCCACCTCAACCCCAGACAGGTTCTACCTGTTTCCATCTGGCCCCAATTCCAGGGTCTTACCAACTTTGCATGCAGAAGCTATGGGGCTCAGCAACAATCACCCTTTTGCTTGCCTGCTTGCTCCACAGGCCATACCTTTTGGGAGAAATGAAGGGAATGCAGAGAAGTAGCACAGCAAAGACCTCTGCATAGAGGAAGGTGGCGACTGCAGTCCACTGCAGACTCATCGTGTTGCTAGAAGGTTTCCAACAGTGAGATGTGAGCTTGTTTCCTGACAGGACACAAAAGGGACAGAAGCCATTGTGAGAGCTGGGCGGCCACTCTTTACCCTCTACCCCAGCACTCTACTCCAGTCTTTTTAAGCCACTGGCTGAAACTGGGCTCAACTCAGCAGGCATACTTGGCCAACAGTGCTCAAAGGCCTGACAAACTCCCGTTTGCCAGGACGGAGTTACTTGCAGCCTTCCAGTACGTGCATTAAGAGCCACCTTTCTGGCGAATTCCTTTCCCGACTGAGTTCAGCAAACTCCTTATGCCTGCTTAACTGGGAAAGCGTTAATAAAGATTATGCAGACAGGAGAAAATTCTCGACATCCATCAGGCCCACTCCTTTCCCAGTCGGCCCCGGGGCGACAGTGTTTCAGTAACGCACTTTCTCCAAGAGCCGTGGCGCCCCCCACACCCCTCTCCCAGGAAAACCAGGAGGCCCTCCCCTCCCAAGCCTTTCCAAAGGAGCCGAGAGAAAACCTGCAGCCTCCCTCCGGGGCAAGAGCAAGGGCTAAAAAAAGCCTTCCGACGCCGCCCTGTCTGCCTCCGATGCGGTGGGAGAACTCGGGGTACCTCCGAAAGCCCACAAGAGCGACTCCTACCGGGCCAAGAGCAAATGCGGGTGTCGAGTAAGTACCTCAGGGCCCCATCTAGAGAAAGTTCTAGAAAAAGCGGTCTTTCAGAAGTCGGAGTCCCTCCTGACAGCCCTGGTCGGCCACAGCCGCCCACCCGGCTCGAGGGCCCCGCGCGGCCCCTCGACGTGGCCCTAGCCCGCCACGCCTTCCCTGAGCCCCACCCTAGCGGCCCCTTCCGATGGGCTTCAGCCCGGCCGCTAGCCCCCGCGGCCGGCCCTCACGCCCCCGGAGCCCAACTCCAGCCACCGCCCCGACTTTCCTCAGCCCAGCCCTACCCCCGTACTCCCGGCTCGGTCCTCTGCCCCGGGCACTCTCCGCACTAGCCGCCGCTGCCCCCAGTCGAAGGCCCGGGCAACCTGGGTAGCCCCAGAGCCCAGCCGGGCGCGCAAGCACGCTCACCGAGCTTCCCACAGCCAACGCACACGCGCCGCTGCCGCCGCCACCAAACGCTCCCACCGCAGCCCTGGCCCCGCCCCTTCCCCCACGGCCGGAAACCGGAAGCACCCACCATCCCCCGCCCCCCTCCAACCGCACCCAGGTCCCGGCGACTCCGCCCACGGCCGTTTTCGCCCCGCCCCCGAGCCCAGGCTCCAAAGGCCCAGGACAGGAGGTGAAGAGGCGGCTCGAGGCTGGGCGACGCGCCTCGGGAGCGCTGATAGGAGGGGCGGGGCCTTGGCGGGAAAGCCAGGGCCCGCTTCTCTTGCCCGCGCGGTCCTCCCACGTCTCTGTGGTTCGGGGAAGGGGCGGGGCCCAGTCGTGGGGCGAGAACGGGGTGGGGCTCGCCGCACCCGGGCTCCGCCTCCCGCCCCTCCTCCGCCTCCTCCCCTTCCCCCCGACTCGCCCCTGGGGAGGGGTGGGTGGTGGAGTCACTGTCGGCTTCAGCCAGGCTGCGGAGCGGACGGACGCGCCTGGTGCCCCGGGGAGGGGCGCCACCAAGAGAGGAGGAGGAGGCGGAGGCGGAGAAGGAGGTGGAGAGGAAGAGACGCCCTCTCTGCTGACACCCCCCCCCACCCCGAGGCTCTGACCCCAGGGGCTAGGGGCCTGACAAGTTTCTCCATCTTGGCTGCCTGAAGAGGCCGCTACCCTGGAGAGCCCTGAGCCCACCGCACCAGGGGCCCCAGCACCGCCCCGGTGGCCTAACGCGACAGTCTCAGGGACCACTGCAAGGTTTCCAGTTGCCTAGACAAGGAGCTGGGGGTCAGAGCAACAACCCTTCCAGCCACCTGCCTCGACTTCTGCCTCAGGCACCAGTCCCAGCCCTGTGCATCCAACCCAGGTGACATGCCGGTACTCTCCACCCCCGGTCCTCCCGGGTGACCACGCTGAAGCGCACAGCTCTGGTCCTGGCCCTCACAGCCTATGGAGCCCACAAAATCTACCCTTTGGTGCGGCAATACCTGGCTGCGACCAGGGCCCTCAGGTACCACGGGGAGGCCACGCGGAGATCTCTGGGGCCACAGCGGCTAAGGCTAGCGTGAACCGGGTGTTCTTACAGCGGCTCTTGGGGCTCCTGCGGCTGCTCTTCCCCAGGACCCTGTGCCGGAAACGGGGCTGCTGGCGCTGCACTCGGCCTCCCTGGTGAGCGGACTTTCCTGTCAGTATATGTGGCCCGCCTGGCCGGTCGGCTGGCCCGCTGCATCGTGCGCAAGGACCGGGCCTTCGGCTGGCAGCTCCTGCAATGGCTCCTCATCGCTCTCCCTGCCACCTTCATCAACATTGCCATCCGGTACCTAGAGGGCCAACTGGCCCTGCTGTCTCCGCACGTCTAGTGGCCCATGCCTACAGCCTTTACTTCTCCCAGCAGACCTACTACAGAGTCAGCACATGGATGGGCGGCCGCAACCTGACCAGTCCCTGACGGAGGACGTGGTGGCCTTTGCTGCCTCGTGGCCCACCTCTCTCCAACCTCACAGCCGCTCCTGGATGTTGCCGTGACCGCCTACCCCTTGCTTCGAGCAGCCCGCTCCCGTGGGGCCGGCACGGCCTGGCCCTCGGCCATTGCTGGCCTCGTTGTGTTCCTCACAGCCAACGTGCTCGAGCCTTCTCACCCAAGTTTGGAGAGCTGGTGGCAGAGGAGCGCGGAGGAAGGAGAGCTCGCGCTACATGCACTCTCGAGTGGTGGCCAACTCAGAAGAGATCGCCTTCTATGGGGGCCACGAGGTGGGGCAGGTCGGGGTACTGGGCACAGAAGAAAGCTTGTGGCTGGGAGGCCAGGGGAGGCAGCCATGGACAGCATGGAAAGCCCAGGTCTGGCTGGGGCTAATGGCAGGGGTGTGGGAGGTCATGGAAGCGAAGGCTGGGGATGGCAGGGCCTGGGAGAGCCCAGACTTAGGCTCAGAAAGGAGAGCAGGAAGGCCGGGTGGGGACTGCCCTGGGCCGGTTGTCGGCTTGCTCAGGCCACTTCTGCTTCCTCACCCTCTCGGTGTGGTTGTCCTGGCCTTGGAGCTGTGGATCTGAGCGGTTTCAGATGCTAGAGCTCTGTGCTTGCTCCACTCCTATAGCCAGCCAGGAGGCGGCTCCTGATATCTGGAAGCAGGGGCAGTGGGACACGGCCAGCTGCCTGGCCCCTCCTAGGCTCCCCCGGGCCCTTTGAAGGCCGGCATCTGGCCAAGCTGGTGGGCCAGGCAGGCTGGCATTATGGGCATGACTCAGCCCAAGCGGGGGTTAACGAGCAGCACCCAGCACAGCGGCCACAGCGGTGGCAGTGCTAGGTACTTGGGGTCAAAGCCTTCCCCGCCTGAGCCCACAGGCCAGCCTGGCTACCGGCTCAGCTGCCTCCCCAGGCCCGGGGCCGGGGATGCGTGGCCCAGGCCGCCACCGCGGCAGGACGCACTTCCTGCCCGCCCAGCGGCCACCCTGCCCCCCGCATGGCCGCCCTTCCGCCCGGGTTCCAGGCGCGCAGCTCCCCAGTGGGCCAGGCCTGCCGGGAGCCTGGCGCTGGGAAAGGTTACTCCGGGCCAATGCTCCCTTTATCTTGCCTCAGCCCCTCCCCTTCCTCATGCCTGGGGTTGCAGCTGCCTCCGGCCCTGCTCTCTGCGACTCCGGTTTCGGTTCCTGAGGGCTTCTCAAGGGAGGGGCACAGTGGTATCCACCTCCTGAAGGCCTGTGTGTCCTCTCTTTGTCAGGTGGCCTCTTGTCCCCAGACCTCGTCTCATTGGCTGCACATTGGGCAGAGGCTGTGATTTTTTTTTAAAAAAAGGCTTGTCCCTAAACTCTGCAGAGGGGGCATCCCGGGTGTAGGCCGGGCTCCAGATTGGGAGAAAATGCCTGGTCTGCAGCCACAACCCATCTCCTCTCCCACACGCCGGACTGCAGGGCCTTGGCAGGCAGCCACGGCCTTGGGTGAGGGCTTGGCACGTTACCCGCAGCTACATTGTCAGCCCCGGCTGGCACTTGTGCCAGCTTCCAGCACGAGCCTGGATTGCCAGGGTGCTCAGAGGAGGCGTGCTCTCTTCAGGAACTAGGGTTGGACTCAATGCGGAGCCAATCAATGTGCCAGACCTGGATGGTGGGGGCAGGAGGACCATGGTGTATGTCCACAGCCTGTCCCTTTTGACCTCGGCTAAAGGTCTGGAAAGCGGTGTGGGGTGATGGGCCCTCGTGGGTGGGGGTGTATTGCCTACACTGTGCAGGCCTGTGGCTCGCCCCAGTTCCACCAGCCGGTGTCCCTGTGGACGCTGGCCCAGGCTCCATTCAGCAGGTTAGGGCAGAGGTGACTGGCTGGCTGGAGGGCAGACAACACAGTGTTCTGTTCTCATTGAGATCTCACGGAGAAGGCTGATTTAGATTGTATTCACGCGTGTGCGCGCACATATACATACAAACTTTTCCTGGCTTGAGAACAAGGTAAACCTTTCTTAGTAGGTCAGAGCGTCATTTATGAGAATCTGGTTCTCTCCTAGTGGCTCTGCTAGGATGGTCCAAATCGCACACCTCTTGCTACCTCCAAGTGGTGTGAGCTCGGGCAGGTCCCTTTGCCTCTTGGGCTTTGGCGTCCCCAGTACCGTGGAAGTGAGAGTACACATACTGTTGCATGTGATGAGAGTCAATCGGAGAGTCAGGTGTGAAAGTACTTGGCAAAGGAGATGGTGCCAGGCTGGGCAGCTGCGCTGAGCTGGGGATGGTAGGAAGGGCTGGGGCACGCCCCCCGCCCCCCCTCCCCATAACTTGCCAAGAAACCCACAACCTAATGGCCACCTTGCCATGACCCAGTTGCTGACATCTCTGGTGTGCCTTCATTCCCTTTGCCGTCTCCCTCTCCAGACCGTGCAGGAGCCCCTTTCCCCAGCTGTCCGCAGCCTGAGGCCACAGGTGGTGTGGCCTGTGCGGGAATGGGGGGAAAGGGCAGGTTTCTGTGGGAGAGTGCGGTGTAGGGTCCTCATCCAGGGGAACCTTGGGGAGGCTGGGGAGGTGGGGCCAAAGTAGAGACTCTGGAACCAAGTTACTCAAAACCAAGTATTGCCTTTTGCTTTCCTGTGCTGCCCTTTGCTTAGTTCAGGCTAGCATCCCTCCGCAGTTGCCCAAAGATGTCCCGAAGCCGCGCAGGGCAAAGAGAGGGGCACGGTAAGTGTCCCAACTAGAGAGGTAGTGGCAAGAAGGGATGGGAATGGGCCTCGGGAGGTGGGGGTGGTGAGTCCCCTCTTCATCGTGACTGTCCCCTGGTACTAGGACATCAGGCAGTCCCAAAGTTTGAAAACTGGCCCCAGTCAATATGGCCCAGTTGTAACCCCCAGCCCTTGACCTTGTCCTGGCCATCAAATGACATAGCGTGTGTGAGCGGCGCTTGGAGACTGTTGCAGCCCCCGCAGTAGTCACCACGAGGCCCCTTGGTCTTGCTCTGTCGCCCTCGCCCCCCACAGGTGGAGCTAGCCCTGCTGCAGCACTCCTACCAGGACTTGGCCTCACAGATTAACCTTATCCTGTTGGAGCGCCTGTGGTACATCATGCTGGAGCAGTTCCTCATGAAGTATGTGTGGAGTGCCTCGGGCCTGCTCATGGTGGCCGTGCCCATCATCACCGCCACCGGCTACTCAGAGTCAGGTGAGAGCCACGGCCGCCAAGGGGGTGGGGGCGGGGACCCTCTCTTGTCCTCCTGGGTTACCGAGTGCTGTAGGCTTGGGTGGCCCTGGTGTTCGGCTGACCTGCCTGCCTCTTCTGCTAGGGCCGTGAGGCCCTTACCTGATCTCCTGAGCTCAGCAAATGTCACAGTCTCCTAGAGCTCCTGGTTGCCCTTTGCTCGGCATGTGTCTTCCCTTGACAGCATTTCACACTCCTCGGTACCATTCAGCTGAGATTGGGGACTAGGAGTCAGGAAGCCCCTGTGTCCCTTCCTCAGACACACGCACCCTCGCCCACCCCGTCCTGGCCTTGGTTCCCTGCGACCTGGGACTGGGAGGATGGGGAAATAGCTTCAGCTCCTTCATCTCCTGGGCCTTGGCTTTCCTGTGCCTAAACAACTCTGATAGGTTGCAGCAGGTAGAGACCTTGGCCCTAAGGCCTGGGGTGGGGGTGAGTGGAGACAGGAAAGCCCACCTTGCCTGTCACTTGAGCTAGTGGGACATAGGATTCCCATTTCGGCCCCCTACTGGTAGTCTTTTCGTGGTCACCCTCTGCAAGGTTAACACGCATACTTGGCGAAGAGTCCCTGTTAATCAGTAGCTCCTCCTCCACCTAGCCTTTAGAACATTCTAACTCAGGGACCAGCGATGCTGATGTTGGATGGACCTTAGCATCAAGTTTGCTTTCTTGCTGTTTTTATGCCTGGCTATTGCTTTATCAGGTCGCTGTGTGTTTAAATTCACCCGTCTGGTTACCGGGTTTTTTTGCTCACGGGTCATTTTCCACAGCCCAGTTCCCTTCTTCCAGATAGGTATCTTCTAGAAGTTCTTTCTGCAAGCCTTTCGTCATGGGAACTTTGAGATTATTTTGTTGTCTGAAACATCTTTATTTTACTCGTTTCCCAAACTAAAGTTTAGTTGGGTGTGGGAGTCAGGTGAACAGTTACTTCCTCTCAGCCGTTGACACTATCCCATTGTCTCTGTTGGACAATCTGTTATCAGCTTCAGTGCCCCTGGTGGCCTGCATTGTCTCTCTGGTTAGACTTTCTTCTCTGGCATCCTGCAGTTTTCCTATGAAGTGTTTACCTGTAGGTTTCTGTTTGTCCTGCTTGAGATTTGTTGTATGGCCTTCATATATTCAGATTTTTTCCATCGTTCTGGAAAATTCTCAGCTGTTATCTTTTCAAATAGTGCCTCGGTTTTGTCCTTTTACTCTTTTCTTCTCACTCTCCCCTTTGCAATTCTTCACCAATTGGCTGTCTCTCACCCAGCACTGTGAATTCGGGGCGATCTCTGCAGATCTTTTATGCTCTCTCGTCCTTCAGTTTTCTCTTCAGCTTCATCTGATTTGAAATTTTTTAAAAATTCCAGTGACTATTTCTACAGGTTCTTTTTTTTTTTTTTTTACTATTTCTGTAAGTTCTATTTGCTTCTCTTTCGCACAGAAATGTGAAAACAGGGGCGCCTGGGTGGCACAGCGGTTAAGCGTCTGCCTTCGGCTCAGGGCGTGATCCCGGCGTTATGGGATCGAGCCCCACATCAGGCTCCTCCGCTGGGAGCCTGCTTCTTCCTCTCCCACTCCCCCTGCTTGTGTTCCCTCTCTCGCTGGCTGTCTCTCTCTGTCAAATAAATAAATAAAATCTTTAAAAAAAAAGAAATGTGGAAACAGACATTTTTCTTTTCAAATAGGAATTTTAAACTGTTTTCGTGAGTGTCTGATTTTCTCATCTTTTGGACTGCTCCTTTTTATGCTCCATGGTGTCTAGCCAACTATTTGATTATCAGAATTCTTTATCTTCCATCTGCTGCTCTTCATTCATGGTGGATTGTTTCCCTGTGGGTTTTGCAACGAGGCTTCCTGGGAACCCTGAGTAGCTCAACTAGAGGGGTCATTCCCCAGCGCAGTGTGTATTCGCTTTTGTTTGGGCCACGTATGCCCGCCCAGTTAATTAACCACTTGGAAGCCATTTTACCTTAGCTTCTCAGCTGGGGGAAGAGGGGTTCCTGAACTTGAAGGCAGTATTAATTTGAACTCTAGACACATAATTACAGATTCTTAAAGGAGACCTTTTTTTTAGTGCGCCTAGAGCCCCAGCTGCACAAGAGAAACTTCCCTGTCTTCTCCCATGTCTGGAGATTTCACAGGATACCTGGTTGCTAGCTTCTCTTTGTGCTCCTGGAAATTTCCCTTGCTTTCCTTGGAGCACAGCTCTGCTTGAAAAGGTGTTATACTTTGGGGCACCTGACTTGCTCAGTTGGTGGAGCATGAGACTCTTGATCTCCAGGTCCTGAGTTGGAGCCCCATGCTGGGTGTCAAGCTTACTTAAAAATATATATATATTTAAAAAAAAAATAAAAAAATTAAAGGTGTTATATTTTATGCAATTTGGTAGTAAGAGGGTTTTAATTTTTTTAAGATTTTATTCATTGATTTGAGAGAGAGAGAGGGAGAGCATGTGCACACAAGCAGGGCAAGCAGCAGGCAGAGGGAGAAGCAGTCCCCCCGCTGAGCAAGGAGCCCCCGATGCCAGGGAGCCGAATGTGGGACTCGATCCCAGGAACCTGGGATCATGACCCAAGCCAAAGGCAGATGCCTCACTGACTGAGCCACCCAGGAGCCCAGTAACAGGGTTTTTAATTGCATATAAAGAGAGAGAGCCTGACTTGTTTCAGAGCTGAAGTCTCTCTGATTCTCTCCCTATTTGTGTCTCTACCTTGGGACTTCTGTGCCCTCAGCTGTCCTTCTCTGGGTAGCCCCCAAGGGAAAGGATCTCACTGGAGGGGGATTATTACTTTCCACCTCGAAGGCCTTACATAAAGGGTGGCCTTGATTGAGGCACAGGTGACAGACCCAGTCAGCACCCCTGGCCTGGAGCATGGGAATCCACCCACGAGGAAACCTACTTGTGATTTCTGTGAGGAAGTGCCTGCAGCTACTTTCCTCCCTAACTGGCCTTGGGGCCCATCTAGTCCCCGAGTCCTCTCCTGTGAAAGCCTAGGACTTTCTGGAACCTCTGCTACACCAGACCGTGTGGGCAATTCAAAGAAGCATGAGCTCTAGTCCCTGGCTACGTGGCCCTTTATAGTTAGTTACCTGCGAAAATGTGAAACACTCCTGCCCGCTTTGCTCACTCTACTTCTGTCTCACTGGCCTCCTTGTTATTCCCCTGAAGCAATGCTTCTGCCTCCAGGCCTTTGCAAGTGCTGCTAGCTCTGCTGGGAATGCTCTTTCCTCTGACAAGACCACCGCTCCTGCCCCTGCCGCCCCTGCCCCTGCCATCCCCTTCCCCTTCCCCTTCCCAAAGCCGAACATCCTGTCTACTCTACTTCTCTATTTAGTTTATTGTCACTCTGCCACTTTAGGCTGTGTGTGCTCAATGGAGGCAGGGATTTTTGTCTGTTTTGTCCTTGCTGTGTCCCCAGTACCCGGTGGCTAGTGAGGGCTCTGGGTGCTTCGAGGAGAATGAGAGCCCTGGGGACCTATGGGACGAGGCAGACACTTACCAGTTGGGGAAAATTTAGATACCTTTGCCCTTCTGGCCTGCTGGAGCTGCAAGGCTGGAAGGCCCAGCCGAAGAATTGCCTTGTGGTGGACAGCTGCTTGGTGTCCTGCCGCAGGGCCCTGGTCTTAGCTGCCTGAGCCTCTGAGGGAACCTATAGAAGGCAGTCAGTTCTGTCTCTAGGGAGGTGCCAGCTGTTGCCAGGATGTCCCCAGCAACTGAAAACCCTTTCCCTTTGTGTACAGTCACTCTCTGGCTTTTAGGACATCTGGTCAGGACAGCTTATGTTCCCCCTGCCTTTGGGGGGGCTATGTCCCTGTGGGCACAGTGGGAAGGCAAGCCCAGGACCATAAACTGTCAGGATTTACCGTCCCCCACCCCTGCTCCTGTTCCCTGGATTCCTGGGCCAGGCCCAAGAAAAGGTAATGCAAGGCAGTCAGACCATCCATCCCATGCCTTTTCCACCTGGTACTGCCCTGGAGGCCATCTGCCCTGAGCTGGCTTCCTGCCCCTTCCCACCCCACCCCTGCCATCATATCCCTAAAGCTTTCACTTTGAATTAACAGATGCCCCTGGATAGAGTCCTTGGGCCCTTCCCAGGACCTTCCTTCCTATCACTTTGGCCCCAGGAGCCTCAGCTTCCCCTGGATACCCCAGTGGGCATTGCTCACTCTCCCACACCTTAAGACCCTCAGAGTCGGCCGCCCCCTTGCTCCCCATCACCATTTCCAGAGCATTCCTTGTGGGAAAGCCCTGTTCGTCGGAGCTCTAAGGGTCAAGGGAGTCAAAACTACTGACAGAAGTTGATTGAAGTGAGCAACCACAGGGTCTAGACTGAAACAGAAAAGCAAGTCAAGACAGAAACAGGCTCCCAGGGAGAAAGAGGGGCATCAAGCATGGCCGTTCTCAGAGAGGCCACAGAATACAGTGTCGAGGGATGGGATGAGGGAGAAATGGGGATAGCAGTGAAGGTCCAAAACGGACATTCGTGTTGAAAGACTCGGGGGTACAGCAGCTCTGGGCATTGGACCGTCATCAGTGTAAGATATAGAGCAAGGGCAGTTTAGGAGAAAGGAGCTGCTCGTGCCAAAAAAGAAAGCCAAATTCCTAATGGTTCGTTTTCTTATCCAGATTATTGAGATGTACTTAACATACCATACAGCCTTTTAAAGTGTACAATTAAGTGGTTTTTAATATATTGACGAAATTATGCAACCATCACCACTAAGTCCAAAACATCATCTTCACCCCAAAAAGAAACCCTGGACTCATTAGCAGTCACTCCTTCCCCAGCACTTCCCGGCTCCCAGCACCTGCTTATCTTTCTGTTGCTGTGGATCGGCCTCTCACGGACAGTTCACATGAATGGAATCACACGATCTGTGGCCTTTGGTGTCGGCCTTCTTTCACTCAGCGTCACGTCTTCAAGGTTCACCCACGTTGTACAATGAATTGGCACATCACCACCATTTACGGTCAAATAATACTGCACTATGTACACGTGCCACAGTCTCTTTATCCATCCGTCCACTGATGGACATTTGGGTCGTTTACACCTTTTGATGATTATGAATGGTGCTGCCATGATCATTTGTGTCCAAGTGTTTATGTGAACGTGTATTTTTTGTTTCTCATGGATGCATACCCAAGAATGGAATTACTGGGGCCCATGGTAACTCTGTTGAACTTTTTGAGGAACTGGCAGACTGGTTTCCACATGGGCTGCTCCATTTTACAGCCCCACCAGCCATCCTAGTGGATGTGAAGCAGTAGCTGATTGTGGTTTCTCTGATGACTATTAACATTGAGCGTCTTTTCATGTGCTTACTGGCCATTTGGAGATCTAGGAAATACAGTAGAATTGTCTATTCCGATCCTTTGCCCATGGTTTCATTGGGTTCTCTTTGTTGTTTTTACATATTCTGGATACAAGACCCTTATCGGGTATGTGATTTGCAGATGTTTTCTCCTAGTCTGTAGGTTGTCTTTTTGCTTTTTGGATGGTTCCCTTGGATGCCCGAAAAGTTTTAATTTTGGTGAAGCTCATTTATCTGTTTTTCTTCTGTTGCCTGTGCTTTTGGCGTAATATTTAAGGAGCCATGCATAATCCTAGCTCACAAAGACTTACGGCCACTTTCTTGTAAGAGTTTTATAGTCTTAGCTCTTACATGAGTTAGTTTTTGTAGGTGGTGTGAAGTAAGGGTCATTCTTTTGCAAGCGGATACTCAGTTGTCCCAGCACCATCTGCTGGAGAGACTTGTCTTTCCCCTAGTGAGTCCATTTTGATTTTCCCCGGTCCCCTCCTTTCCACTATGCTCTGTAGACTCAGAGGCAGTGAAGAAGGCAGCCTTGGAGATGAAGGAGGAAGAGCTCGTGAGTGAGCGCACAGAGGCCTTCACCATTGCCCGCAACCTCCTCACGGCTGCCGCAGATGCCATCGAGCGGATCATGTCATCCTACAAGGAGGTACCCCCAGCCCAGCACTGCCCCCCGCCGTGCCTCCCCTCCCCCCCGCTGGCAGCGTCTGAACCAGGGCCACCCTCCCTGCAGGTGACAGAGCTGGCCGGCTACACAGCCCGAGTACATGAGATGTTCCAGGTATTCGAAGATGTCCAGCACTGCCGTTTCAAGAGGCCCGGGGAGCTGGAGGACACTCAGGCAGGGCCTGGGGCTGTGGCGAGGTCTGGTGTCCGTGTAGAGGGGCCCCTGCAGATCCGAGGTAAGGGCACCCTCCCCACAGACACCCCCACCCAGAGGGCAGGATCTTTGAGCTGTGCCCCAGGGAGGCCCCTGCAGCCTTCTTTCCCAGAGCAGTAGCTGCTAGCCAACCCCCTCACTTGCCAGTGCCTTCCCAGGGTTCTGGCTGACATTTCTCTTATTTCTGTTTGCAAAGGATGCAGTCCCTGAGTAGAGGGGATCACTCTCCCATGTGGGCAGCAAGAGAAAGTTCAAGACCACAGCAGGGGCCAGGGTACTATGGAAGAGGGGCCCAAGTGTCAAAGCCTCCATTAAAGTAGTGCCAGGAGCCGAGGGTTTTACAGAGCAAGGGTGGACTCCATGTCTCAGGTTCCAGAAGCCAGAGAATTGATGTTGCCCCTCCCCTGCCCAGAGCACAGCACCAGACACTTTTTGGGAATAGGCTCATGGAAGACCCATCATATTCCCAACGGGCCCCGGACCACACACTGGTGTGCTGTTGGCGGGGGGGGAGGGGGCACGTGGAATCCACCAGAAGGCAGAAGGGGTGCTGCTGCTCCCTCTATTCCTTCATTGCATTCTCTCTCCAGGCCAAGTGGTAGATGTGGAACAGGGAATTATTTGTGAGAACATCCCCATCATCACGCCCACGGGAGAGGTGGTGGTGGCCAGCCTCAATATCAGGGTAGGTCAAGTGGGGGATTGGGGGGGGGGGTTGTTGCTTGACCCAGGAGTGCTGGCTGGGCTGGTCTGAGCTACAGGACCCTGGGCTTGGCCTTCTGCATCTGCAGGCCCCAACCCTTGGTATCTAGCCTCCTGGGCCTGCGTGTGTTGTCATTCCCCAGATCCACTTGGCAAACGGGCTAAGGTCCAGGTGAAATGCCAACGTGTCTCTGACTGTTGGTTCTGTCACAGTAGAGTCATAAAAGTGACTGGAGATTACCAAGGGTGGCCAAGGGTCACCCAAGGGCTCCTGGCCCTGGCCCCATCATTGCCACCTCCCACCTCCATCCCCGAGAAGCCCAGGACTTGGGGACTCGGGTTCAACTCCAACTATGGGGGAATAGATTCCTCCAGTGACCTGGGCTTAGGGTCTCACCCATCTGCTTCAAGAAGCCCCCACTGTAGGTGTGTGCTGGGTACAGCCTGGCCCACTGGGAGGGCTCTCAGCCACTACAGAGGCTGTCTCGGGAAAGGAAGCCCTGGTGGCCAACCCCCACCAGTCACCTGTGTCCCTACCCAGAGCTTCGGACAGGGTCAAGGAATGATGGAATGACAGAGAGGCCTGTGGGGGCGGGGTCAGTGTCAGAAGCCAGAAGGAATCATTCATTCATCCCTGGGCTGGGCGCTGGGAACCAGAGGTAAGTTGGAGGGGCACTGCCCTCAGGAAGGCCCCACACTGGGTCCCCTAAAGTATTGCAAAGGTCCCCAGTCAGCTGCCCAGCATCCTGTGGGGGCCACAGGAAGGGTGGTCCCATCCCTGAGGTGAGTAGAGATCACCTGAAGCTTCACCCAGAAGCCTCAGGGTAGCTAGGCAGATAGAGGAAGAAGGGCTCCCCCAGCAGGCGGGCAGAGGAAAGGCAGTGAAGTAGCAGGAGCATGGAGCTGAGGGACCTCAGGGCCGGTCCCGTAGGGGCCTTGTGTGCCTGGCTGCAGAGCTGGGTCACTTGGAGCCATGACTAGGCAGGGAGTAACTGGGAAGAGGCAAGTGGAGGGTCAGTGTCTGGTGGTGCCAGTGGAGGCTCCTTTCCTCTGTGCTGGGAGGGGCCCTGAGAGCCAGTTGGAGGCCAGGCACATTTCGTTACCCCAAGCAGCACGGGACAATGGTGTGATCCCCATTGCCCCTGGCCGTGGTCACTCTTGGGGTGTGGCAGGGAGCCACCAATGGCTGGTTTATCCAAGGCGAACGATTTCCCTGCAGGCCCCGTGGCAGCCAAGTAGGCAAAGACCAGGGGCCCTGGCTCGCCAGGGCACAGCTGGTGAGGGAGCAAGGCCAGGTGAGGAGGGGTGACTGGGACAGAAGAGCAGGGGTGGGAGGCAAGGCCGAAGCCGGGCTCTGGGGCTGGGAGATGTTGGGGAAGACAGGGGAGCGGTTTCCAGTCATGATCGGCTAGGTGGTGGGGCAAGAAGGTTGGCAGAAGAGGGAGAGGCCAGGGAAGGGGACCAGGGAGGCTGCTGGGGTGCTAACTGGCGGAGAGCCAGGACTGACACACTGGCCCTTGCACATCAATCATGGAGGAGGGAGGCCCAGTCCCCCCCGCCCCCTGAGAGGGCCTCTATGGTCTAATAAAGGACCACAAAGTGAGGGGCTCAAACAGCAGAAGTGGCTTCTCTCCTGGTGTTCAGGGAACTGCGGGAGAGTCTGCTCCAGGCCTCTCCCAGTTTGGGTGCTTTACTGGCCATCAGTGGTGTTCCTGGGCTTGCAGAAGCCTCATGTCAATCTTGGCCTTCTCTCCCTGTGTACATGTCTCTGTGTCCAAATGACCCCCCCCTTTTTTTTTTAAAGATTTTATTTATTTGACAGAGAGAGACACACAGCGAGAGAGGGAACACCAGCAGGGGGAGTAGGAGAGGGAGAAGCAGGCTTCCCGCCGAGCAGGGAGCCCGATGCGGGGAGCCTGATGTGGGGCTCGATCCCAGGACCCTGGGATCATGACCTGAGCCGAAGGCAGACGCTTAACTGACTGAGGCATCCAGGTGCCCCCAAATGACCCCTTTTGATCAGGACACCAGTCACATTGGATTAGGGGCCCACCACACTCCAGGATGACCTCCTGTAAATTTAACTAATTACATTTGCAAAGACTATTTTTCCTAATAAGGTCACATTCTGAGGTCTTGGGGGTTAGGACTCGAACACGCATCTGGTAGGGGGGCACCGCTCAATCCGTAACGCCGCCTCACTCAGGCGTCGTGGGGACTGCACAGTAGTGTCACTGAGAGTGGAACTGAACATGGTGATGGGGGGGCTGTGCCCCAGGTGCCCTGCCATCTGACCCCCTCCTGCCTGCACACTCCCCCCAAGCTCATCTGGCCTTTTTCCTACAGCAGGCATTTCCATAAGACCAGCGGGCACCATGTAATCTAATCTGCTCACTGGGGAGCCTGAGGCCCAGCGCCCTAGTACCTGTGGGGACAGTGAGAGGCCCACGGGGACAGGAGGACTGGCCGGGCATTAGGAACAGACAGAGTTGGGGGTTTGTACTGTCCACCTCAAACTCGAAAGAAAGCACCTTTCCTGAGACAATTCCTCAAGGGAGAGCAACTCTGCTGGGGAAGCGGAGACGCTGGGAGTCCTAGTGAGGTGGGACGGCAGGGGAGAGAGGGCGACGTTGGCTTTCTGGGGTCTTCGTCGTGCTGGCCCCATGCTCTCTGGTGTTTGGTTAGGGCTCTGGATGCTCGACCTCATCCTTCAGGCCCTGCTGCCCCTTACCAAGAGACCAAGAGCGGCCTACCTACCAGCCCGAGTGTGGGCCACAGTCGAGAGGAGGGAGGTCCGCGCGGCCCCCTGCCAGGCCCCACTGCTGCCACCGTTGCCTCCACAGGTGGAGGAGGGCATGCACCTGCTCATCACGGGCCCCAACGGCTGCGGCAAGAGTTCTCTCTTCCGGGTCCTCGGCGGTCTCTGGCCCGCATATGGTGGCGTGCTCTACAAGCCCCCGCCACAACGCATGTTCTACATCCCTCAGAGGTGAGGGGGGGGAGGGGGCCCGGAGATGGCAGGGCTTGGGGCGTCAGGAGAGGATAGAGAGATTCTGCTCCCCCGAGCAGCCTCGTAGCCGTGACGTGTGCGCGCACATGTGTGAGTGTGCCTGATGCGTGCACGTGCACCTGTGCATGTGGGGGGGGGTGTGTGTGCACAGTGCGTGGTGTGCGTGCGGGGGGCTTGTGGTGGGGATCTGCAGGCTTTGGGTTGGCCCTGCCCTTGGCAGCCAGGGCCCGTGACGGAGCCTGCTCAGGCACAGGGTGTCAGCAGGGAAGCAGGGCCTGGCCTGCCCTTCCTGATACGTGGCGTTCCTGCAGGCCCTACATGTCTGTGGGCTCCTTGCGGGACCAGGTGATCTACCCTGACTCCGTGGAGGACATGCGAAGGAAAGGCTATTCGGAGCAGCACCTGGAAGCCATTCTGGACATCGTGCACCTGAACCACATCCTGCAGCGGGAAGGAGGTAGGGGAAGACGTGGCCCATCTCACCTATTGGCGCCAGGAAGGGAGCCATTGATCAATTGCCCTTTGCCCCAAGACTCAGCTGGGGCGCCTGCTGGCACCCCTGCCCCTGCCTCCCTCTTGGCCCCCGAGGGATGAAGATAATCCCGACATCCAGAAGTCCAAAGTGCTAGGTGCCCTGGAAAGCCCCACCCATCAGGGGAGCCCTGAGCTCACTAGGCAAGGGAGGCCAGGCACAGCAGAAGACATCCAGTGGGGGTGCTCACTTCCGGCCTCGGACACCCTCTCCAGGCTCTGGGGCTCAGTGGCAGGGATGGCCCTGTGGGCCAGGTGAGGAGAGCCCAGGCTTTCCCTGACAGTGAAGGAAGCTTTTGGAAGGCTCTAAGCAGGGAAGTGACAGGTCGATGTCACATTTTAGCAAGGGGACAGACCCTGGGCGTGAGCAGGGCCGCTGGGGAAAGGGTGAGCCCGGGGTATATGTACAGAGGGCCTCTAGCATGGGAGGCAGCACAGAGCCAGAGGGGACACTTGGGTTTCTGGCTGGAGCCTAGGAGGTGACATCCCCTGGGAAAGACACTGTAGGACTGGAGGGAAGGCTAATAGCAAGAGAAGGCATTGGTCAGGGGCTTATCAGGTTTGTCTGCAAATGCCCGCTGTGCCCAGAGTAGGGGAGGAGGGGAGAGCAGCTCAGCTGCGGGGGGTGGGGGGGACAAGGTGGGGCTGGAGTCAATTTTTTTAGTGAAATCTGAAAAGCAGGGTTCAACTTCCTGCCTCCATCACAGGGGGAGCTTGACCAGCCACCCTGCACCTAGGAGTGCACCCCTCCTCCTGTCTTCCAGGACACCCCTAAGTGCCCTGGGCCGCTGGGGCCTACCATCACAGCCTATTAGCATTGAGTTCAGCTGGGAATAACAGAACCCCCTCCCCACAACAGTGGCTCAAATCATTTACAGGTTTATCTTACTGTGACACAAAAGTCCTGAGGAAAGCAGACCACAGTTGACAGAGGCAGCCCAGCTCTGTGAAGGCCCCTCAGGTCGCTCAGCTATGTGTGACCTCCATTCCCAAAGTCACTTTGTGATCTAAGATGACTGCTCTGCGTATCACATCACATCCCAGGCCATGGAATGGAGAAAGTGAGGAAGGGGTGAAGGGGCAAGGGTACCTGCCATCTGTCTTTTAAAGAAAGTTCCAGAAGCTGACACGTGTGGAACACACTTATACACACATTGGCCAGAGTTCAGTTCCATGGTCCATACACCTCACCTCAAAGCACGCTAAGGAGTAGAGTCTTTTTTGTGGGTGACCACGTGCCTTGACAAAACTTCTAGTCCCATGGGAAGACAGAGCAGAGGTAGGACACACCGAGTCGTTTCTGCTCAGACTTGCTGAGGCAGTGGCACCAGGCAATGACACAAGCACCCAGGCCCTGCAGGTGAGAAGCCTTCTGGAGAGGCTCTGCCATGACCATCTGCTGCCCACGGATGGAAGCATTGGCTGGCTCTTTGTTAGCACTTTCTTAGGTCCTGTAGGCGCCTGCTGGGGCTGCCGCAACAAGGTACCAGAGTGGCTCAAGCAACAGAAATGTCTTGTGTCCCCGTTCTGGAGGCGGGAAGTGCAAGAGCCAGGAGTCGGCAGGGTCGGTCCCTTCTGAGGGCCGCGAGGGAAGGAGCTGCTCCAGGCCTGTCTCCTTGGCATGTAGGTGGCAGCCTTCTCCCTGTGTCTTCACGTGGCCTTCCCTCTGTGCGCGTCTGTTTCCAGTTTTGCCCTTGACATAGGGACACAGTCCTGTTGGATTGGGGCCCACCCTCGTGACCTCGTGATAACTGCCCCTCTCTAAAGGCCGTGTCTCCAAATAAAGTCACGTTCTGAGGCCCTAGGGCCTAGGATGCCCACATTCCTTATTTTGGAGGGGACACAATTCTGCTCGCAAGTCTTTTTTGACTATTAAAGTATCATCTCCAGATAGATAAGCATCCAGGGCATGTAGACCCTGGGGCCAGCCTTCTCCAAAGTCACATATGCCCCTGTATCCCACTTTCACCGGTCTCTTCAGCCCCTCCCCCTGCCCCTGGGTCTGGGCCCTGTGCAGGTGCAGCCCTGCCCTTGCCGAAGTGAACAGAAGCCCCTTGTCCCTTGCCTAGGTTGGGAGGCCGTGTGCGACTGGAAGGATGTGCTGTCAGGGGGTGAGAAGCAGAGAATCGGCATGGCCCGCATGTTCTACCACAGGTGAGCCGGGCTGGCGGGCAGCAGGCAGGCTCCTTCAAGCACTGAGCCAGCAGCAGAGACAAAAGGGCAGCCTGCGTGTTCCCAGGGGGCTGACTAGGACAGCCAGGTGCCCTGCGGCCATTAGGAGGCCTCACCCCAGCCTGGGCCCAGCCATGAGAAGCAGAATCAGTACGGAGATCGGGGTTCCCACGGTGGGGGCGGGGTGGCACAGGCCAAGGCTTCTGCGAAGGAGGGTCCACAGCCTAGTGCATTTGCCCACCTCCAAGGCCCAAGTACGCCCTCCTGGATGAGTGCACCAGCGCTGTGAGCATCGACGTGGAAGGCAAGATCTTCCAGGCGGCCAAGGATGCTGGCATTGCCCTGCTTTCCATCACCCACCGGCCCTCCCTGTGGTAGGTGCCTGCCCTTCCCGCATGGAGTTGAGGGGACGGAGCACCCTGCCTGCTTGGCGGCCGGGGAGGGGGCAGTGCTGCTGTCAGACGCCCGGCAAGTGTCTCCCGCTGAACAGCTCCTGTCCCTCTCCTGGCCTAGGAAGTACCACACGCACTTGCTGCAGTTCGATGGGGAGGGCGGCTGGAAGTTCGAGAAGCTAGACTCCGCCGCTCGCTTGAGCCTGACTGAGGAGAAGCAGCGGCTTGAGCAGCAGCTGGCGGGCATTCCCAAGATGCAGCGGCGCCTCCAGGAGCTCTGCCAGATCCTGGGCCAAGGCTCCGGGGTCCTCCAGGGTGCTGCTCCCCCCTGAGCCCTGGGATCACATGAAGGCGACAGCAGCACTTGCCCACCCACCCCCACACCCAGCCCTGCCGCAGGCCTACCTTGCATGCCTTTCCTTCCCAGGCCTCCTGGCCACGGGCCTGCCCTGCCTAGAGGACTGCCAACAAAACCACATGCCTGTCCCTGGGCCCCCTTCCCTGGCTGGGGCAGGTGGTTCTTTCTTCTCTTCCAGGAGCGGGAAGGGGTGGGGGTGAGCCCCCAGCCCACCGCCAGCCAGTCTGTGTGGAGTCTTGCGTGTGGGGAGCCCTGCTCTCCTGACGCTGCAGTCCCTCTTATTCCCTCGTCTTCAGTCCCTTGGAGACCCTACGGACCATCCATGGCTACCACCCAAATGGCCCACCGAGGCTCCCATCCCACGGGACACCCTTCCTGCCATAGAAACAGCCAAACAGGACCCACAGCCAGACAGGGCCCCTTGCGTGCACCCCTTCTCCCTGCCAGTAGTCTCCAAGAGCCCGAGGGAGGAAGGATTGCACAGCATTTCTTAGCGAGTGATAGTAAGAATGTAGCCCCTGACCTTCTTGGCCCCTAGCCTTCTTTCCTTCTACAAGCTAACTTATTGGATTCCTGTTTGGAGCCATCTCGATTGCCAACACGAGCACCCTGCCAGCAGGGAAGGCGGCCTGGGCCGCGGTCCTCCCACAGGTGACCTAGCCCTTGAGCCAGCCCCCAGCCGCCTGTTGCCCCACCAGCCTACACTGCCAGCCACCTCCGTGGGGTGGGGGGGTACAGGCCCACTGAAGGGGGAAACGGGTGCTGGGGCTGCTGGGCGTGAGGGCACCTGTGTGCCCAACTCAGTGCCAAAGAGGGGTCAGCCAGGGGAGCCGTGTCTGCAAAGCCAGCCGCCACCTAAGAGGGAGACCCCACCACAGCCACCGCATGTGCCTTTCTAGGTCCTCAGCCCTCTGGCCGGGGAGCATCCCTCAATCCCTCAGTAAACGCCTCCCCCAGAAGGTGCAGTCCTGCCTCCTGGCCTCTTTGTCTGGCAGGGCTTGGGGGGGATGGGGAGGGGCATCAGGTTGCCTGCCCCCACCCAAAGACAGTTCAGTGTGTTCTCCAGCTGACGTAGTGAGGAGGTAGATGTAACAACATCTCACAAAAATACTGGCTAAGCACAAATAGGACTTTGGACCAATCTCGGGGCCAGTGCTGGGGTGGAGAGGAGGGGGCTGATGCCCAGTCCCTGCATGAGAGCTTCCAGAGAGACACTGTGGGAAAAGCAGCGAGCTGCGAAGTGGGCTGGGGAGCGGCCACAGAGGATGAGTCCCGACCCTGTGGGGTAAAGAGGAACAGGGAAGAAGTAGTTCTAGACCTTCTGCGAAGAGGGATCACTTGCACAAAAGCCCAGAAGTGAACCAGGAGCAAGACACAGGATGTCAGTGTAGTGCAGAGGGCAGAGGAAGGGAGGTACCAGGGCCATGCCAAGGAGCCCGAACTGACTGCAGAGGCAGCGATGGAAACAACGTGCAGTTATGCCTGTGGCAGGCAGTGTGGAGGGTTGTTTGGAGGCTTCTTGTCCACGGGACCCAGCACGTCACTCCTGGGCTTGAACCCAAGAAAACTGAAAACAGGTGTTCAATCAAAAACTTAGACGTGAATGTTCGTAGCAGGGCTGTTGGTGATCATCAAAAAGCAAAAACAATCCAGAAGTCCATCAGCATGAATGGGTAAACCAGATGTGGTCTCTCTATACAACGGAATGCTATTTGGCTAAAACGAGAGTGAGGTTCTGACCCCTGCTGCAACGTGGATGAACTGTAAGAACGTGACACTGAGTGAGAGAAGCCAGACACGGAAGACCACATACTGTGTGATTTCATTGGTAGGAAACGTCCAGAAGAGGCAAATCTATAGAGACACAAAGCAGATGAGTTGTTGGCAGGGGCTGGGTTTCCTTTTGGGGAGATGTTCTGGAACTGTAGCGGTGATAGTTACACGACATGATGGCTGTAATAAATATCACCAAATTGTGCCCTTTAAAAGGGTTAATTTGATGTTATGTGACTTTCACCTCAAAAAATAGATCTATAGATAGTAGATGACAGGTACATTGATTGAGTGAGTGAGTGATGATAGCTAGATGATACATGACTGATACATAATAAAGAGATGATATATAAAGAGAGATGACAGGTGATAGAGGCGGAGCAGCCCAGGCAAGATGTCTGAGGCTCAAAATCCCAGGTGTATTAGAGAAAGACTAGAAGAAAGTCAGGAGGGGGGGGGTTCAGATTCTGGGGGGAGTGGAGATGGGTGTCAAGGTGACCCTTGGGCTCTGGCTTAGGTGGCCAGGTGGGCAATGGCACCCTTGGCTGGAGGAGGGGCAGCTGGTGGTTGAAGATACAAGGAGACAAGCTAAGGAGGAGGTGCCTGGCATTTCATCTGGGGGATGGGAAGTAGCCTACATTTTACTTAAATTTGGGGGTTAGGATTTCTTCTTGATCCCAGGAGAGGTGTCAAATTCAGAGGGCTAGGAACTGTTTCTCCTTTTCTTCCCAAGATTGTTGAAGTTGTCCCTACCTGATGATAAATCCTTTTTTTTTTTTTTTTGACTTACATAGTTAGGGTGGTTCTGTGGTCTGCCACCAAACCGTAATTGATACACATGGAAAGATATAGCCGGCAAATACTGTCCACAAGGAAGTTAGTGGAGAGAAATTAACATCAGACAAAGTAGACCTCAGGGCACAAATGATTATGAGGAATAAAAGAGGCCACTGCATAATGATTAAAGAAATAATTCATTCGAAAGCATTAGCCATTGACGTGTGCACCTGCCTAATGGTAGAACCTCAAATGTATATCAAACAAAAAAGTAGCAGTAAAAAGAAAAATTAATTAGTACATTTGCCACAATAAATTACAGCGCTTCTCAATGCACATGGTAGCTCAAGAAGACAAAGCTTCATTAATGGACATCCCCAAATTAGAGACTACAGATTCTTTTCAAGTTCACCTTGAACATTTAAGAAAACTCACTATGTCCTAGGCCACAAAACAAATATCAACAAATACTGAAAGAATTGGTATTGTACAAAATCATGTTCTCAAACTGTGATAGAATAAAATCCTAAGTCAATGATAAAACTAAAATTAAGTCCCCTCATACGTTTGGAAATTTTAATGTACAAACGTAAATTTTAAAATACACTTCCAAATAACTGGTGCAAGAAGAATTATATTACAATGAAAACACTACATATGAAAACAAATAGGGGCGCCTGGGTGGCTCAGTCGGTGAAGCGTCTGCCTTCGGCTCAGGTCATGATCCCGGGATCCTGGAATTGAGCCCCACATTGGGCTCCCTGCTCCACTGGGAGCCTGCTTCTCTCTCTCCCTCTGCTCCTCCCCCGCCCACTCGTGCTCTCCCCTTCTCACTCTTCTCTCTCTCTCTCTCTCTCTCTCTAATAAAATCTTAAAAAAAAACATATAGGACATAGCTCAAGCAGTGCTTAGGTCGAAATGTATAGCCTTAAAAAGAATAAGATGAGCACCAATTCAGGAAAAAAAACCACAGCAGAATAAACCCGGAGAAAGTAGAAAAAAGGAAATCACAAAGACAGCATAAATTAATGAAATGGAAAAAAGAAAGATCAATAAAGCCAAAAGTTTGTTCTCTGAAATTAGCAAAATAAACCAGTCTCTGGCAAGAATGAAAGGAGAGAATGTACAGCTAAGCGATCCTAGGATGGAAAAGAGGGATATAGCCACAGATACAACAGCCACGTCAAGTACAGTGTAAAGCAGGGGAGCTTGAACATCTGTGCAGTCCTTGCTTCTAAAAGCACCATGAAAATGACAGCAAGGGAATGACAAGTGTAAAAAGGAACAAGTTCACCACAGAAAATAAGAGGAGTGCCTACCGAGAATGTTTTAGAAGGTGGGAAAGAGGTGGAGGAGCACTAAGTGATGTAGGAGACCAGAGCAGGGGCGCCTGGGTGGCTCAGCCGTTACGCATCTGCCTTTGGCTCAGGGCATGATCCCGGAGTCCTGGGATCGAGCCCCACATCGGGGTCGCTGCTCCACAGGGAGCCTGCTTCCTCCTCTCCCACTCCCTCTGCTTGTGTTCCCTCTCTCGCTGGCTGTCTCTATCTCTGTCAAATAAATAAATAAAATCTTAAAAAAAAAAAAAAGGAGACCAGAGCAAACTTTCCAACAGCAGGGAGGAGGCAGCCAGGAGCAGGGGCTAGCTTGCACAAGAGCTGGAAGCACCGGATATCTCCAGAGAAAATATGTACGTATGGTGGTGGGGGTGCACAGGAGGATTGATGGAAAATCTGTGTAAGAAGCTGCTAGATCACACACACACACACACACAAAGAAGCTGCTAGATGTTCACATCTCTGCCCCACCTCTTGTAGAAGACCAGACCTTACTGTCCATCAAGTTAGAACAGAAGTTCTGTGGAACTGCAGGGGCACCTGGGCGGAGCGGTTGGTTAAGCACCTGACTCTTGGTTCCGGCTCAGATTGTGATCTCAGGATCATGGGATCGAGCCCTGTGTCGGACTCCACGATCAGTGCAGAGTCTGCTTAAACTTCTCCTTCCCCGTCTGCCCCTTCCTCTCTATCTCTCTCTATATGTAATAAAGAAATCTTTTAAGAAGAAGAAGAAGGAGAAGGAGAAGGAGAAGGAGAAGAAGGAGGTCTGTGGAAATGTAAATCAAAGTCAAGGTGAAATATCCTTTTATTCCCAGTGATTGGCAGAAATGAAAAAGTCTGACGATCCTGAGGATTGGCAGTGATATGGAGCAGCAGGAACTCATACACAGCAGGGGAGGGGGCAGTACTCTGGAAACTGGTATAACCACTTTGGAAAACAATCTGGCATTATCTAGTAGAGTCGAAGATGTACATGTTTATGACCTAACAGTGTCACTCCTGGGCACATCCTAGAGAAGGTCGTTTACAAATAAACCAGATCACATGTACAAATAATTCACGGCAGCATTGTTTACAATGCACCAGAGGCAAAAACAAGCCATCTTCTCTGTATAATTCCAATTCTAGTACATGGGCTGCCGAAGCAAGCACGCCACAATTAAGAGTGGGTAACGTATGGCTGAACGCATCAACTTGGATTATGGCACAAATATAATGTGGAATGAAAGCAACAAGTTAGAGGAACATATATCTGCTTTGATCATTTATATAAAGTTCAAAGGATGCAAAACTAACTAACATTGTTTAGGGATAATGCATATTTGGGAAGAGTATAAAGAAAAACAAGGAAAGGGTAGCTGTGGCCTCTGTTGAGGGGGAAGGAGGGGACACAGGGACCCCAGAGGCTTTGGAGTGCGGTCGTCCAGCTGATGGCAGGAACACAGGTGTAGTGCTTTATGGTCATTATCTAGACAATTCGTCGAACCGCTGTGTGCTCTCATGTATGCATGTGGTTGAATCAGATGAACCTGCCATTTTTATGGGTCAAAATAGCTGGCGACTAAGCAGTGTCATCTGCCTTTTGGCCAACCGAATTTCCCAGTGAAACAAAACCAAAGACTTTATGCTAATAAGTGTAAACTGTGATGAAATAGGCATGCTCCTAAGAAAATATTGTTAAAAACTAACCAAAGGTTGGGGCGCCTGGGTGCCACAGCAGTTAAGCGTCTGCCTTCGGCTCAGGGCGTGATCCTGGCGTTGTGGGATCGAGCCCCACATCAGGCTCCTCTGCTATGAGCCTGCTTCTTCCTCTCCCACTCCCCCTGCTTGTGTTCCCTCTCTCGCTGGCTGACTCTATCTCTGTCAAATAAATAAATAAAATCTTTAAAAAAAAATAAACTAACTAAAGGACACCTGGGTGGCTCAGTCAGTTGAACGTCTGCCTTTGGCTCAGGTCATGATCCTGGGGTCCTGGGATGGAGTCCTGAGCTGGGCTCCTTGCTCGGCGGAGAGCCTGCTTCTCTCTCTGCCGGCCGCTCCCCCTGCTTGTGCTCTCTCTCCCTCTCTCCCTGACAAATAAAATCTTTAAAAAAAAAAAAACTAACTCAAACTAGAAAAACTCATCCAAAGATTCATATGGAATCTCAAGGGACCCCAAATAACCAAAACAATTCTGAAAAGGAAGCACAAATTTGGAGAAGTCACACTTCTGAATTTCAAAACCTGTTGCAAAGCTACAGGAACCAAGACAGTGTGGTACCGGCATGAAGACAGACAAACAGACCTATAGAACAGAGTAGAAACCCAGAAATAAATCCCGATGTATATGGTCAAATGACCTTTGACAAGGGTGCCAAGACCATTCAATGGGGAAAGGACAGTCTTCGCAACAAATGGTGTTGGGACAACTGGACAGCCACATGCAAAAGAGTGGAATTGGACCGCTATCTTACATCATATACAAAAATCAACTCAACACCACTTAAAGGCCTAAACATAAGACCTAAAACTATAAAACTCCTAGAAGAAAACATAGGGGGGAAAGCATCATGACATTGGACTTGGCGATGACTTCTTGGAAGTGACACCAAAAACACAGGCAACAAAAGCAAAAAGTAGACAAATGAGAACCTTCAGTGCATCCAAGGACCATGCAATCAGCAGTGCAAGACCCCCTATGGGATGGGAGAAAATATCTGCAAATCATACAGCTGAGAAGGGCTTAACATCCAGAATACATAAAGAACTCCTATAACTCAACAACAACAAAATCAAATTGCCCAATTTTTAATTGGGCAAAGGGCTGGAGTAGACTTTACTCCAGAGATGACATACAAATGGCCAAAAAGTATATGCAAAGACGCTCAACATCACTAATCATCAAGAAATGTAAATCAAAACCACAATAAGATATCGCTTCCCACCATTAGGATGATTACTATTTAAAAGAACAGAAAGGGGGGCGCCTGGGTGGCACAGTGGTTAAGCGTCTGCCTTCGGCTCAGGGCGTGATCCCAGCGTTCTGGGATCGAGCCCCACATCGGGCTCCTTCGCTATGAGCCTGCTTCTTCCTCTCCCACTCCCCTGCTTGTGTTCCCTCTCTCGCTGGCTGTCTCTATCTCTGTCGAATAAATAAATAAAATAAAATCTTAAAAAAAAAAGAAAAGAACAGAAAGGGGGGCTCTGCGTGGTGCATTCAGTTGAACATCTGACTCTTGGTTTCAGCTCAGGTCATGATCCCAGGGCTGTGAGGGAGTCTGCTTGAGGATTCTCTCTCTCTGCCCCATGCATGCTCGCTCTCACTCTCTCTCACATAAATAAATAAATCTCAAAAAAAAAAAACCCAGAAAATATCACATGTTGGCAAGGATGTAAAGAAGTTGGAAACTTGTGCAGTGTTGGGAATGATAAAACGGTGCAAGTGTCACGGAAACAGTATGGAGGTTCCTGAAAACACTTAAAATACAACTACCTTATCGTCCAGCAATCCTACTTATAGTTTCAGGGGTAGAATTTAGTGATTCATCAGTTGCATATAACACCCAGTGTTCATGAATATCACGTGCCCTCCTTAATGTCCATCACCCAGTTATCCTATCCTCCCACCCACCTCCCTTCCAGCAGCCCTCATTTTGTTTCCTAGAGTTAAGAGTCTCTTATGGGGGATGCCTGGGTGGCTCAGTCAATTCAGCCATTGCCTTCAGCTCAGGTCATGATCCCAGGGTCTTGGGCTTAAGTCCTGAATCAGGCTCCTTGCTCAGTGGGGAGCCTGCTTCTCCCTCTGCCTGCTGCTCCCCTGCTTGTGCTCTCTCTCTCTCTGACAAATAAAATCTTTAAAAAAAAAAAAAAAGAGTCTCTTATGGTTTGTTTCCCTCTCTGATTTCATCTTATTTTATTTTTCCCTCCCTTCCCTTATGATTCTGTTTTGTTTCTTAAATTCCACATGAGTGAAATCATATAATTGACTTTCTCTGATTGACTTATTTCGCTTAGCATAATACCCTCTACTTCCATCCGCATCCTTGCAAGCGGCAAGATGTCATTTGTTGATGGCTGAGTAGTATTCCATTCTGTGTGTGTGTGTGTGTGTGTGTGTGTGTGTGTGTGTGTGTGTGTACCACACCTTCTTTATCCATTCATCTGTCGATGGACATCTGGGCTCTTTCCATAGTTTGATTATTGTGCACATTGCTGCTATAAACATTGGGGCACAGGTGCCCCTTCAGATCACTATGTTTGTCTCTTTGTGGTAAATACCCAGTAGTGCAATTGCTGAATGGTAGGGTAGTTCTATTTTTAACTTTTTGAGGAACTGCCATACTGTTTTCCAGAGTGGCTGCACCGGCTTGCATTCCCACCAACAGTGTAAGAGGGCTCCCCTTTCTCTGCATCCTCGCCAACATCTGTTGTTTCCTAAGTTGTTGATTTTAGCCATTCTGACTTGTGTGAGGTATTATCTCATTGTGGTTTTGATTTGTATTTCCCTGATGCCCAGGTATGTTGAGCATTTTCTCATGTGTCCTTGGCCCTTTGTAGGTCTTCTTTGGAGAAATGTCTGTTCATGTCTTCTGACCATTTCTTGACTGGATTATTTGTTTTTTGGGTGTTGAGTTTGATAAGTTCTTTATAGATTTTGGATACTAGCCCTTTATCTGATAAGACATTTGCAAATATGTTCTCGCATTCTGTCGGTTGTCTTTTGGTTTTGTTGACTGTTTCCTTTGCTGTGCAGAAGCTTTTTATCTTGATGAAGTCCCAATAGTTCATTTTTGCCTTTGTTTTCCTTGCCTTTGAAGACGTGTCTGGCCAGAAGTAGCTGTGGCCGAGGTCACAGAGGTTGCTGCCTGTGTTCTGCTCTAGGTTTTGGATGGATTCCTGTCTCACATTTAGGTCTTTCACCCATTTGGGTTTATTTTTGTGTATGGTGTAAGAAAGTGATACAGTTTCATTCTTCTGCATGTGGCTGTCTAAATTTCCTAACAGCATTTGTTAAAGAGACTGTCTTTTTTTCCATTTGATATTCTTTCCTGCTTGGTCAAAGAGTAGTTGACCGTAGAGCCGAGGGTTCATTTCTGGCTTCTCTATTCTGTTCCATTGATCTATGTATCTGTTTTTGTGCCAGTACCATGCGGTCTTGATGACTACAGCTTTGTAATATAGCTTGAAGTCCGGAATTTGATGCCACCAGCTTTGATTTTCTTTTTCAACATTCCTTTGGCTGTTTTTTATTCCAGCTTTGTGAAAACTGCTGATGCTATTTTGACAGGGATTGCATTGAACATGTAGATTGAAAGCAGAGATACTTGTATATCAGTTCACAGCAGCAATATTCACAATAGCCAACCCGAGCATCCATCGACTGATGAATGGTTGAACAAAATGTGGTCTATCCATATAATGGAATATTATTCTTTCTGGAAAAGCAAGGAAATCCTGCCATTTGCTGCTACAACATGGATGACCCCCGAGGACATTATGCCAAGTGAAAGAAGCCAGTCACAAATGACAAATACTGTATGATTCCACTTCTCTGTAGTATCTAAAGTTGTCAAATTCATAAAAATGGAAAGTAAAATGATAGGTGCCAAGGGCTGGAGGGAGGGGCCAAAGACGAAAGTTTCGCAAGACGAAAGTTCTGAAGATCTGTTTCATAACAGTATAAGCATACTTAACACTACTGAACTGTACACTTAAAAAGGTCAGGATGGGAAATTGTATGTGATGAATTTCTTACCACAAAAAAAAATTGACTCAAGAAAAAACAGAAAACCTGAACAGTCCCATAATTATTAAAGAAATTGGATCAGTAGTTTAAAATGTATGGATAGGGGCGCCTGGGTGGCACAGCGGTTAAGCGTCTGCCTTTGGCTCAGGGCGTGATCCCGGCGTTACGGGATCGAGCCCCACATCAGGCTCCTCTGCTATGAGCCTGCTTCTTCCTCTCCCACTCCCCCTGCTTGTGTTCCCTCTCTCGCTGGCTGTCTCTATCTCTGTTGAATAAATAAATAAAATCTTTAAAAAAAATAAATAAAATGTATGGATAGAGTGGCAAGAGACTGAAAACCAAGGTTTGTAGATGAATTCTATCAGATCTTCAAGAAATGAATAACCCCTCTGTCGGATAAATTGTTCCAAGGAACAGAAAAAGAAAAAAACACTCTCTCAACACATTTTATGATGTCTCTATTCCAAAACTCAGCAAGGGTAATACAAGGCAGAAAGAAAGAGAGGGGAGGGAAGGGAGGAAAGAAGGGAGGAAAGAAGGGAGGGAGAAGGGAGGGAGGGAAGGAGAAAGAAAGAAAGAAAGAAAGAAAGAAAGAAAGAAAGAAAGAAAGAAAAGAAAAGAAGGAAGGAAGGAAGGAAGGAAGGAAGGAAGGAAGGAAGAAAAGAAGAAACAAAGGCAAGCCAATCCAGAACTATATATGAAGAAAATGCGCCATGACAAGGTTAAGTTTAGCCCAGAAAATGCAAAGGTGGTTTAACATTAAAAAATCAATTAATGTAATTTGCCATATTAATGGATGAGAGGAAGAAACTCCTGTCACCATCTCAGTGCACTGGGGAAAATTATTTGATAAAATTCCACACATAGCAAACTGGGACTGACAGGGAACGTCCTTACTCTCATAAATGTGTCTACCAAACACCGCCCCGCAAACACTATACTTAACGGGTAAACATTGAGAACATTCCCTTTGCTTTTTTTTTTTTTTTGCCTTTTTAAAAAGCTTATTTATTGATTTGAGAAAGAAAGCTCGCGCACGAGGTGGGGGAGGGAGAAGCAGACCCCCCTCTGAGCAGGGAGCCCATAATGACGACAACGACTCGGGGCTCAATCTCAGGACCCCAGGATCGTGACCTGAGTTGAAAGCAGACGTTGAATTCACTGAGCCACCCAGGCGCCCCTCCCTTTGCTCTCTTTCAGTGTTGTACTATCCAGGAAAGTAAAGTGAAAAAAAAAAACAAACAACTGTGGCTAAGTTCATCAGAGATATTGGTCTGTCATTCTCCTTTTTGATGGGCTCTTTGTCTGGTTTTGGGATCAGGGTAATCCTGGCCTCATAGAATGAGTTTGGAAGTTTTCCTTCCATTTCTATTTTTTTAAACAGTTTCAGAAGAATAGGTATTAATTCTTCTTTAAATGTTTAATAGAATTCTGCTGGGAGGCCACCTGACCCTGGACTCTTGTTTTTTGGGAGGTTTTTGGTTACCGTTTCAATTTCCTTGCTGGCTATTGGTCGTTCAGATTGTCTATTTCTTCCTGTTTCAGTCTTGGTAGTTTATAAGTGTCCAGGAAGGCATCCATTTCTTCCAGATTGCCTAGTTTATTGGCATATAGCTGTTGGTAATACATTCTAATAATTGCTTCTATTTCCTTGGTATTGGTTGTGATTTCTCCCCTTTCATTCATGATTTTATTAATTTGGGTCCTTTCTCTTTTTTCTTTTGGGTAAGTCTGGCCACAGGTTTGTCGATCTTATTAACTCTTTCAAAGAACCAGCTTCTAGTTTCATTGATCTGTTCTACTGTTCTTCTAGTTTTTATTTCATTGATTTCTGCTCTAACCTTTATTATTTCTCTTCTCTTGCTTGGTTTAGGCTTTATTTGCTGTTCCTTCTCCAGATCCTTTAGGTGTAAGGTTAGCTTTTGCATTTGGGATTTTTCTAAGTTTTTGAGAGAGTCTTGGATGGCTATGTACTTCCCTCTAAGGAGAGACTTTGCAGTATCCCATAGGTTCTGAACCGATGTGTTTTCATTTTCATAGGTTTGCATAAACTGTTTAAGCTCCTCTTTAATTTCCTGGTTGACCCATTCATTCTTCAGCAGGATGCTTTTTTAACCTCCAAGTGTTTGGGTTCTTTTCAAATTTCTCCTTGTGGTTTAGTTCCAGTTTCAATGCATTGTGGTCTGAAAATACGCAGGGAATAATCTCAACCTTTTGGTATCAGTTGAGACCTGATTTATGACACGGTATGTGATCTAGTCTGGAGAAAGTTCTGTGTGCACGTGAGAAGAATGAATATTCTGTTGTTTTAGGATGGAATGTTCTGTATATATCTACGAAGTCCATCTGGTCCAATGTGTTCTTCGAAGCTCTTCTTTCTTTGTTGATCTTCTGCTTAGATGATCTGTCTACTGCTGTGAGTGGAGTGTTGAAGTCTCCTACTATTAATGTATTACTATCAATATGATTTTTTATTTTGGTTATTAGTTGGTTTATGTAGTTGGCTGCTCCCATGTTGGGGGCAGAGATATTTACAATTGTTAGATTTTCTTGTTGGATAGACCCTGTAAGTATGATATAGTATCCCTCTACATCTCTTACTACAGTCTTCGGTTTAAAATCTAATCTGTCTGATACGAGAATTGCTACCCCAGCTTTCTTTTGAGGTCCGTTGGCATGATAAATGGTTCTCCATCCCTTCACTTTCAGTCTGTAGGTTCTTTAGTTTCAAAATGAGTCTCTTGTAGACAGCATATGGATGGGTCCTGCTTTTTTATCCAATTTGAAACCTTGTGCCTTTTGATGGGAGCATTCAGCCCATTCACATTGAGAGTAGCTATACACAAAGATAAACTCCAAATGGATGAAAGACCTAAACGTGAGACAGGAATCCATCAAAATCCTAGACAAGAACATAGGCAGTAACCTCTTTGACATTGGCCACAGCAATTTCTTTCAAGACATGTCTCTAAAGGCAAGGGAAACAAAAGCAAAAATGAACTTCTGGGACTTCATCAAGAAAAAAAGCTTCTGCACAGCAAAGGAAACAGTCAACAAAACTAAGAGGCAACCCATGGAATGGGGGAAGATATTTGCAAATGACATTACGGATAAAGGGCTAGTATCCAAGATCTATAAAGAACTTCTCAAACTCAACACCCAAAAAACAAATAATCCAGTCAAGAAATGGTCAGGAGACATGAACAGACACTTCTCCAAAGAAGACATACAAATGGCTAACAGACACATGAAAGAATGTTCAATATCACTGGACATCAGGGAAATACAAATCAAAACCACAATAAGATACCACCTTATGCCAGTTAGAATGGCAAAAATGAACAAGACAGGAAAAAACAAGTGTTGTTGCCAAAGATGCAGAGAAAGGGGAGCCCTCTTACACTGTTGGTGGGAATAAAAACTGGTGCAGCCACTCTGGAAAACAGTATGGAGGTTCCTCAAGACATTAAAAATAGAGCTACCCTACAACCCAGCAATTGCACTACTAGGTATTTACTCAAAAGTACAGATGTAGTGAAAAGAAGGGGCACATGCACCGCAATGTTCATAGCAGCATTGTCCACCATAGCCAAACTGTGGAGGGACCTGAGATGCCCTTCAACAGATGACTGGATTAAGAAGATGTGGTTTATATATACAATGGACTATTACTCAGCCATCAGAAAGGATGATTTCCCAACATTTGCATCAATTTGGATGGAACTGGAGGGGATTATGCTAAGTGAAATAAGTCAAGCAGAGAAAGACAATTATTATATGGTTTCACTCATATGTGGAACATAAAGAATAGTGCGGAGGACCACAGGGGAAGGGAGGGAAAACTGAATGGGAAGAAATCAGAGAGGGAGACAAACCATAAAAGACTCTGGACTCTGGAAAACAAACTGAAGATTACAGAAGGGCAGGGGGTGGGGGGAGGTATAATCAGGTGGTGGGTATTAAGGAGGGTACATGTGGTGATGAGCACTGGGTGTTATCCACAACAAATGAATCATTGAATACTACATAAAAAACTAATGATGTATTATATGTCAGCTAATTGAACATAATAAGAAAAAAAGAAACTAGATAAAAGGATGGAAAAGAAGAAACAGAATAGTCATTGGTGGCAGATGAGATGATTGTGTAAGTAGAAAAAGGGACATAGGGTCTCCTGAGTGGCTCAGTCGGTTAAGCATCTACCTTTGGCTCAGGTCATGATCCCAGGGTCCTGGGATCGAGCCCTACATTGGGCTCCCTGCTCAGCGGGGAGTCTGCTTCTCCCTCTGCCTGCTACTCCCCCTGCTTGTGCTCTCTCTCTCTATCAAATGAATAAATAAATAATCTTTAAAAAAGAGAGAGAGAGAGAAAGGAAGAGAATCCACAAAAGGAATCCAAAAAGAATCATTAGACTTTATACCAGTGACACAGTCAGAAGGTCATGGAGAAAGAAGACAGACAGCATTTATCGTAAGTACAACAAATGAGGTGCCAGTCCTCTAGGGAAACAATGTATATAAAGGATCTTAATAAAGAGAGAAACACATTATGTTCATAGATGGGAAACAATATTTTAGAGATAGGTAGTCTCCAAAATGATTCAGAATTCAACAAAACCTCTATTTACCCCTTCAAAGAAATCCCAACAGACTTTCCCAGAACTTGACAAGCTGTTTCTTAAATTTTTAAGGAAAACTAAAGGCCCTAGAATAGGCAAGATAATTTTTGAAAGATTATGAGAAGGAGAAACAAACCAAGGGGGAAAGCAAGGAGAAGGAAAAGGAGAAAGAGAAGAAAATTAAGCTTTAAAGCTTTCGTAAGTGTAGCAGGGGCATACAAAGACACCAAAGGGACCCAGAAGAGAGAGCTGCCTGGCCTCCTACGCCTGGGACAGGGCACGTGACCAAGGGCTCAGCGCACCTCAGTGACTGGATAGGCTGACCACTAGGGCTAGGATGACAGCCCCTCACGTGGAAAAGGAGAAAACATAACCCCTACCTCACATCACCCGCGCACAAACCCATTCCAGATGGATCGAAGAGTCCTCGAACATGAAAACCTATTAAAAATATTTAGAAAAGAGACCCAGGAGACAATTTCTATGGTCTCGGGTAGGGGAGGATTTCTAAAGCAAGACAAAAAAAGGACAAAGCATAAAAAAGAAGAATGATAAACGCAGTTATATCTAAATTAAGACTTGTTTCCCAAACGACGCCATAAGCAAACTGAGAAGACAAGTCACGGGCATGGAGAACACATAACACACCGAACACTGGTATCCAGGACATATAAAGAATCCCTCAAGATAGTAGGGAAAAGACAACCTAAATCAAAAAATTGGCCAAGACCTGTTTAGGCATTTTGCAGAAAAGGAAACATGAAGCTCGACTCGAAACATAAAGAAGTTCCCTGCTGGTAGTCAGGGGACGCCATTTGTTAAAAGCCCAGCAAGGCATCGCCATCTCAAACCCACAGTATCGACAGGAAGGACTAAGGCAAAGCCCTAAGTGTAAGTGTCGGTGAAGTTGCGGAGAGCAGAAATAAATGTCTGTACGGCGGTTCCTGTGGGACACCAGCTTGGCAAACGATTCCTCCACGCCCGGCAGACTCAAAGTGCACATGGCCGGTGACCCAGTGAGCCTCTTTCCAGCATCTAGGACCCTTGCACTCAGTAAGCAGTCAGTGTCAGCACAGCACCCCTGGGTGTTCAGGCCAGCAGAGGCCGCCTCCCCACCTCTTCCAAGGACACTGATAAGTGGGTGATCTGTGAGCATCGGTGTGAGTACATCTCCAAAGGGCTGTGGTGAGGGGAATAATTTATTTTCTTCTGTGGAAAGGTAGGAAAAATGTTCTCACTGATGAGCTTGAAGATGTCTGTCTTTCCTGAGGTTGCCAGGGACATATGTGTGTGTTAGCTGTAGAGGTGGACGGACGGATAGGGTTGGGGAGACAGGGTCAGCTGCCTATGGGGTTGCTAAGGGACAGTCCTTCCAGTCCTATTGTCCAGAGTCCTCCACCACCCCTCCCCCACATTGTGCCACCCCAACAACCTGCCCCTCCTGGAGCTTCTAGATCCCTCCCTGGCCCCTTCTTGGCCCCTTGGAGGGTACATGGATGGAGGCAGTCACATCTATATTCACATCTCCTGGGCCTTCAGGCGCTGGGTCGCTCACCTCCCTGGACACCGCTGGTCTCCCTTTCAAGCCCCCTCTAGCGGCCCACACCGGTCCCAGTGCTCCAGCCACCCTGGGCGGAGCCTCTCACACTAAGACCCCAACAACTCCATTGGCCGTCTCCTCTATCCTTATGGACCTCTCAGTCCTCCCATCCTTCCCTGCACTCCCCACCCCTCCACTGGCACCCCTGCCCTGCAGGGAGCGATGCCCCAGCAGAAAGGGCCCAGGAGTCTCCTGGATTCTCTTGCCTCCATTGCCTCCACCCCACCCAACACGAGGTCTCCAGGATTCTGCCCCCTTCACCCAGGGCCACCAGCTTACACTTGTCCAAATTCAAAGCTATTTACAAGGTCATGGTGACATAAGTTCAGGTTCTCCCTGATTTGCTCACCTCCGCACCCACCTCAACCAAGTCTGTGCTCCAGGCAGGAGAAAACACCTGTGGGCATGTCACCTGCAGGCCATCTCCCCTCCTGCCCAGTGCCTGCCTTGGTTCATAGTTCAGGGCCACGTGGCCTGATGGTTAAGTGCAGGGGCCCTGCAGTTGACTCTTAGCCTGGCCACTAACTGGCCATGCAATTTTGTGCAGGTTTCCTAACCTCCCGTGCCTCAGTTTCCCCACCTGTGAACTGCAGGAAATAACTATAACCTCTCCGGGGTCATCCGAAGGAGTGAACAAGTTAACATGCACAGAACACTTAGACCAGCCTTGGTTGTCAGGAAGATACCAGTAGAGGCAGAACTGTGTGGTTCAAGGTCAGCTTAAATATGCCTTTCTCTGTGAAGCTCTCCCCGAGACTTGGCTCCCCTCCTTGGTGCCTCACTGTGTCCTTTGGAGATGGGCTCTTCTGGCAGTGGAGCCTCATCTGTTGGCAAATAGTTCCGCCCCTGAGGCCCCGGAGACTCTTGGATCAGGTGGCTGTGGGCTTTGTCTCTGAATGGCGCCACCGCAAGGCACTTAGCGGAAGGCTACGGAATGTCCCCCTACCCACCCAATGGGAGGGCACGCCCCGCTCTCACCTGCTCCAGCCAGGTGCCCACGGCCAGCCCTCCGGCGTGCCCACCATGGCCGGCAGAGGGCAGCAGCGCCCGGCCCTGCACCATCAGGCAAATGGGCGGGCGGGGAGGGGCTGGGCAGCCCGGCCGGCCCCGCCAGGATAAGTCGGGTTGGGCGCGATTGCATTGTGGGGAGGGAGGCCGGGGCTCTGCTGGGACGCACTTCTGGCACTGCCAGCTGCTCTTCAGCCCCGGCCAGCGGCCCACCCAGGTAGGCAGGAACTGGGGCTGGTGAGGGTGCGGGGTGCAAGGGCCGCTGGGCCGTGGGGCACCACCTTGGGGCGTGCTGGGACCTGGGAGAAGCCAAGGGTCTGCAGAGCCACCTAGCCCGATAGGGCAAAGGCCCTCAGGCACCAGTCCAGGCCCTGAGACAACAGCTCCTGATGCCTTAGGGACGTGCTACCCCCTGAGGCCATGGCCCCGGAGCTGGGAGGGAGGACCCCAGGTTTCTAACCCCAAATGGGAAGAAAGCTGGGGGGGCTGGGGGCAGGGCTCAGGGTAGGGAAGAGGCCCGCCTGGCTCCCCACCCCCACAGCCACCCAACCGGCCCAGCCAGGTGGCAGTGAGCCCCACTGCTGCCACCTTGCCCTGGAGCCAGGAGCCTGCCGCTGGAGCCTGCTGCAGCCTGCTGCCACGGTGCACGATGGAGAAAGCGGGAACCCCCAACCCGAGTGCACCTGCCCCTGCCCCACAGGCCGGGGCCCCAGCTCTGCCAGCTTCGCATGCAGATGGTGCCCTGTGAGGCTGGCAGGAGAGCCAGCTGCCAGTTGCCACTCCTTCCCCCCCCCCCGTCAGCACCCCATGCACGGAGGGGAGCCCCAGGCCCATCGTAGGGTGGTGTTTCCCTGGACGAGGAGGAAGGGAACAGCCGGCAACCAGTTGCCCCACCCCGTCCTGTGCATCCTCAGCAGCACCCTCCCCTGGCACCTCCCATGGCCATCAGGCTGTACCTGGCACGACTTTACGACCCCTGGGGTGGGGCTGGATGGAGACAGGTCGCTTGCTCTCTGGCCAGTCTTATTCCAGGCCAAGGGGGGTGGAGGGGTAGAAGGTCTCCCGGACGGGCTGTCTTTGTCAGCACCTCCCTGCCCCCAGTCTGGACAAAGGCAGGCATTGAGGGCCAGGACTGGCACTTCAGCCGGGCACCAAGGCTACTAAGGCTGAGGCTGGCTTTGCAGGGGCTCAGCACCCTGACCTTCCCGTGGGGGCTCAGCGGCCTACCCTGTGCCCTTCACAGGGACCCGGGAGGGGGAGGACACAGAGAGGAGCCCGCTGGCTGGCACGGGGTGGGAGTGGGGTGGGGCTGGCTGTGTGGGTCTCATTTTTCTGGCTAGAAGAAACCCTGTCCTTTGTCCCCAGGTCCTAGGGGGTGTCTCTCTGGGGGTGGGGAGTGGCAGGGAGCCCCCTGGCCAGAACAGCCCGGGTGGGGGTAAGAGCACCAGATAGTGAGTCCCTGGCCGGGGCCTGTGGACAGAGAGGACATTGTTGGGGTGGAGGCAGGGCTGCCTTGGCCCAGCCACTACTGACAAAGCTGCCAGCTGTGGCAGAGCCCAGCCTCCAGGCCCTTGCCCCCCGCCCCGGCCTCCCTCCTCCCCCGGGGCCAAGGCTCAACGGTCTCCCTCCCACTCAGGACAATGCCCCCCATAGCCGTCTTGTGCCCGTCGCCACTGCCCTGGGCCAGCTGAACAGAGGAGATGTGCTTCCCTCGGTGCCACACTGCCCAGGAGACCCCTCTGTTGCTCCCCTCCGAGGCGGTAAGTGCCCGGGGCCCCCATCTACAGAGATGTCCCCAGGAAGGGCAAGGCAAGGCAAGCCAAGCAGTCCAGGGGAGCCTGGGCCTGGGGCCCCAGATGCTGTCCCTCTACCCCCTCAGCCACACCCCCCAGACATTGCTGCTGATATCCTGGGTCTAGAGGAAATGCCCCTGTCCCCAAGCCAGGCCTGACCTTCCTGTCTGTGTCCCTGAGATAAGGGGCTTGGCGGCCTTCCTTGGGGCTCTGCCTCCAGCTGGCACACCCGCCACGGCCCAGCCTGGCGTCTCCGCTGCCAAGCTGCAGGCACCGAGGGACAGTGGGCCTGCTCCTGGCTGGCACGTGCCCACATGCCGGGCTGCGTAAGACCCTAGCTCAACCGAGGGCCTGGCTTCTGTCCCCTTCTCTGCCCGGTGTGGGGTCTCTTTCTGTGCCTCTCTCGCCTGATCACGTCGGTAGCCAGCTGGGGCCCGAGGTTGCTGAGAGGTGGGGTGGGGACATGCAGCAGGGGCCCCACTCGAGCCTTTTCTGGAGGCTTAGGGCCCCCACCTGGCCCATGGCAGATAACTGTAGTCTGAGCTCTGAATGGCTGCATGTGGGTAGGTCGGGGTGCCCATGCCTTGCTTCCTCCCCGACTGCCCTCTCCTCAGTCAGGCTCTCTTTTCTCTCATGCCTCCCCTTCAACACCCCCAGGGGCTGGGGCCCACAGACCAGGGAACAGACCTCCCCCTCCCCACCCCCACACCTTGTGTTGTCTCTTGGTGCCCCCCCACTGCCTCCCCCAACCCCCACTCTGTCTGGCTTTCGGGTCTCCCCCAGCCCCTGCTCTGACCACCTCCCAGCCCTCTGCGACCTGCCCTCTACTCTTCTGCCCTGCAGTTCTCTGGCTGCCTCAGTTTCTCCCTGGCTTTCTCTCCCTCCCCAGCACTCCTTCTCCCTTCTGCCAGGGGTCCCTCTTTACAGCTGGCCCTGCCTGCCTGGGGCGAGTTTTCTCCCCCTGCCCTTGATGTCCCTTGTGCTATGGGTGTCCCCCCTTGCCTTGCACGGTGGCCTTGTGTCTCTTCATCGTTGGGTGGCAGGCACAGGATCCCTGTGACATGGCTTCCACCAGCGTCCCTTCTCCTACCTCCTTGTCTTCGTCCTTGTCCTTGCCCCCCTTCCCCCTCACCTGGGTGCTGCCCATCCCACTGCCTCCCCCCCATCTCCCCCCATCAGCACCACCTGCTTCTCCCCTGCATGGCCCTCCTCTCCTGCCCTTTCCTGTCTCTGTCACTGCTCCTCCTTCAACAATCTAGACACATAAAAAGTAGGAGATGAAAGCAATTCTCTCCTTGGGCACACATGTGTGCCCCCCACCCCACCTTCTCCCCATCCCTTGGATACTCTCTCTCTCTCTGTGTCTCTGCTTCTTTTCTCTCCGTCTCCCTCTGTCTCTTTCTCTGTCCTCTCCCTCCCTTTCTATCTGTCGCTCTTCTGGATTCTTCCCTCCCTCCCCTCCCTCCGGTGCTCTCTCTCCACCCCCTCTTCCCTTGGGCCTCACTTGGCTCTGTTCCCCCCACCCCAGGTGCCCGTGATGGCTCCCCGGTGCCCCTTCAGTCCCCGCCTCCTGCCCATGCTGCTGCTGCTGTGCCTGCCGCTGCCCCTGACTCGGGCCCATCGCTTCTCCGCACCCAACACCACCTTCAACCACTTGGCTCTGGAGCCGGGCCGTGGCACGCTCTTCGTCGGGGCGGTGAACCGTCTCTTCCAGCTCAGCCCCGAGCTCCGGCTCGAGGCAGTGGCTGTCACCGGCCCTGTCTTCGACAGTCCCGACTGCGTGCCCTTCCGGGACCCGGCCGACTGCCCGCAGGCCCGGCTCACCGACAACACCAATCAGCTGCTCCTGGTGAGCCCCCAGACCGGGGAGCTCGTGGCCTGCGGGCAGGCGCGCCAGGGCGTGTGCGAGAAGCGGTGCCTCGAGGACGTGGCGCAGGTGCTGTACCAGGCCGAGGAGCCCGGGG
>NW_024423319.1:2048586-2050497 GCF_017311325.1 Ursus maritimus | reverse complement strand
GGTGAATGGGGGAGGGGAGGGGAGCAAAGCAGGATGCCCAGGGGCCTGCCCCACCCTCCATGGCATGGCACGGCCTCCCTGGTCCAGCAGGAAGGAGAGCTGGCTCTATGGGACAGGATGTTCCCTGGGAGTCCCAACCAAGAGGATGGCACGTGCCCTGAATTGTCGGCCTGTGGCCATCTTGACAGCAGGCCTTGTCGTCCCTCCAGGTCTTTCTCAATGGCTCCCAAGGCCAGGTGTACCACTCCCAGCAAGTGGGGCCTCTGGGCTCAGCCATCAGCCCAGACCTGCTAGTAGACAGCAGTGGCAGCCACCTCTATGTCCTGACTGCCCAGCAGGTGAGGCTTGTCCCCAGGGGTGGGAGTGGGGGTCACATGAGACCCGAGTCCCTGCACCCACTGCGTCTGTCCCTCACTGCCCATCCAGGTGGATCGGGTACCCGTGGCAGCCTGTCCCCAGTTTCCTGACTGTACCAGCTGCCTTCAGGCCCAGGACCCACTGTGTGGCTGGTGCGTCCTCCAGGGCAGGTGAGCACAGGACCTGTGCCCAGACTTCGGCCAACAGGTGGTGTGTGCAGGGAGGGCGCACCTGAAAGCAGTCCTGGGCCTGCCGGGAGGCCAGCTCGGCAGCTTCCTGACGTGGAGGTGCAGGCCCGCCGTGGAGTCCCTCCACCCCGCCCCACTAGGCCCAGGCTGCTCCCTTCTCATTTCCCAGCCCCACCCCCGGTCAGGCCACGGTCGCCTCTCCCAGGTGTTCCCTGGCCCACTTCAGCTCCAGGAACCCGTTATGGCAACCCTCCCCTCCGCAGCAGTGGCCCCCCTCTTACAGTCAAGGCCAAAGCCCGCACTTTGGCCACTAAGCCCTATCTGCTTGGCCCCTTCCTCTCGAGCACGGTCCCTTTCCCTCCTCCATCCCCACCCCCACGCCAGCTGGGCCATCCTCCCAACCCTCTTGCCACCAATCACCTGGGGAGCCTGAGACCCGCATGGTGACCCAATGGGCCCCTGCCCCACAGGTGTACCCGCAAGGGCCAATGTGGGCGGGCAGCCCAGGCGAACCAGTGGCTGTGGAGCTATGAGGACAGCCACTGCCCACATGTCCAGAGCTTGCTGCCGGCCCACCGCCCCCGCCAGGAGCAGGGCCAGGTGAGCTGCCTGCCACTGCCTGCCCATGGGGGCTGCCCATAAGCTGCTCCCTGTCCTTTCCCTCCTCTCCTGCTGCCTCTGCTCCTACCCCACTCTGCCCAAGCTCCATCTCCTTTGCTGAGACATACCACATCCCCCCTACCAAGAAGCCCCTGCCTGCTCTGTTTTCCTTGCATGTGTCCCAGGTCACCTTGTCTGTCCCCCGGCTGCCCACCCTGGCCATGGATGAATACTTCCATTGTGCCTTTGGGGACTACGACAGCTTGGCTCACGTGGAAGGGCCCCACGTATCCTGTGTCACCCCTCCCCAAGACCAGCTGCCGCTTAACCCTCCAGGCACAGGTGAGGGGCCCCTGGGGCAGGGGGCTGGGGGCTGGAGCGGGAGCTGGAGAGGCAGGAGCCATGTGACCCGCCCTGCCACCGCCATCTCCTCCCAGACCACATCACGTTGCCCCTGGCCCTTATGTTTGAGGATGTGGCTGTGGCTGCCACCAACTTCTCCTTCTACGACTGCAGTGCTGTCCAGGCCTTAGCGGTGGCTGCCCCGTGAGTGCTGGGCCTGGCTGCTGGGTAGGGGTGGCAACCCCCGATGGTACCCAGCCTGAGCCGCCCCTGCCCCTCCAGGTGCCGCGCTTGTGTGGGCAGCCTCTGGCGGTGCCACTGGTGTCCCCAGAGCAGCCGCTGTGTGTACGGGGAGCACTGCCCAGAGGGCGAGGGGACTGTCTACAGCACCCAGGAGGTGGGTGGGCCCGGCCCCCCCCCAACC
>NW_024423319.1:2044987-2048576 GCF_017311325.1 Ursus maritimus | reverse complement strand
GCCGCAGGCCCCGGCGGGGCCCGGGCGGCGCTGTGCGCCTTTCCCCTGGCTGAGCTGGACGGGAGCATGGAGCACGCACGGCGCCTTTGCTACACAGCCGGCGGCCGGGGCCCGGGTGGCGTGGAGGAAGCCGCCGTGGAGTACGGAGTCACATCGCGCTGCGTCGCCCTGCCCGCTGTGAGTGGCCCCTCGCCCCCTCGGCTTTGCCAGCCACGATCCTGAGGCGGCTCCTGCCGTCCCTCTCGTCCCTCTGACCACTCTGCCCTGGGCCCCCCAGGGCTCTCTGGCCCTGCCCTCCAGCCTCGACTCGCTCTGGGCCCCCAGGGAAGGTACCTCCCACCTCTCGCTGGGACTGATTCTCCCCTCCCTGCCCATCCAGGACTCCCCGGAGTCATACCCCTGCGGTGATGAGCACACCCCCAGCCCCATTGCGGGCCGCCAGCCCCTGGTGGCCGAGCCCGTGCTGCAGCTGAGACAGCCCATCAGTGCCGTGGCCAGCCTCCAGGCGGACGGGCACACAATCGCTTTCCTGGGGGACACCCAGGGTCAGCTGCATAAGGTAAGGTGAAGGGGCTGCCCTGGTCCTGGACCCCTGACACCCAGGCGTCTATGCTGCGGGGCACGGCCCAGCCTTGCTGGCTTGACTGGGTGTGGGCCTGCCTTGCTGCGGCTCGGGAAGCCCCAGGTACCTTCCACCTCTCGGGCTGTGTCCCGCTGGCAGGTTGAAAGGCCGTGTCGCACACGGATGGCTGGCCAGGTGCCAGCTCCTGGGGCTCCTAGTCGCATGACTTAGGATGACTTCCCAGGAGGCTCCCGGGCAGCCCCAATTTCTCCAGCCAATAGCGGAAGCTGACGGTCAAGGTGGGCAGGAATGCCACGGGGTAGGGGTGGGTAGTGCCTGGTCCCCAGAGCCAGCCTGGCCCCAGAAGTCTTTCCGAGGCAAAGTCTTGCCTCCTCCTGACCTGCTTGTCTCCCTGCAGCTGCCCTCCTGCCCAGAGTGGCTGGGTAACGGTGAATGGGGGAGGGGAGGGGAGCAAAGCAGGATGCCCAGGGGCCTGCCCCACCCTCCATGGCATGGCACGGCCTCCCTGGTCCAGCAGGAAGGAGAGCTGGCTCTATGGGACAGGATGTTCCCTGGGAGTCCCAACCAAGAGGATGGCACGTGCCCTGAATTGTCGGCCTGTGGCCATCTTGACAGCAGGCCTTGTCGTCCCTCCAGGTCTTTCTCAATGGCTCCCAAGGCCAGGTGTACCACTCCCAGCAAGTGGGGCCTCTGGGCTCAGCCATCAGCCCAGACCTGCTAGTAGACAGCAGTGGCAGCCACCTCTATGTCCTGACTGCCCAGCAGGTGAGGCTTGTCCCCAGGGGTGGGAGTGGGGGTCACATGAGACCCGAGTCCCTGCACCCACTGCGTCTGTCCCTCACTGCCCATCCAGGTGGATCGGGTACCCGTGGCAGCCTGTCCCCAGTTTCCTGACTGTACCAGCTGCCTTCAGGCCCAGGACCCACTGTGTGGCTGGTGCGTCCTCCAGGGCAGGTGAGCACAGGACCTGTGCCCAGACTTCGGCCAACAGGTGGTGTGTGCAGGGAGGGCGCACCTGAAAGCAGTCCTGGGCCTGCCGGGAGGCCAGCTCGGCAGCTTCCTGACGTGGAGGTGCAGGCCCGCCGTGGAGTCCCTCCACCCCGCCCCACTAGGCCCAGGCTGCTCCCTTCTCATTTCCCAGCCCCACCCCCGGTCAGGCCACGGTCGCCTCTCCCAGGTGTTCCCTGGCCCACTTCAGCTCCAGGAACCCGTTATGGCAACCCTCCCCTCCGCAGCAGTGGCCCCCCTCTTACAGTCAAGGCCAAAGCCCGCACTTTGGCCACTAAGCCCTATCTGCTTGGCCCCTTCCTCTCGAGCACGGTCCCTTTCCCTCCTCCATCCCCACCCCCACGCCAGCTGGGCCATCCTCCCAACCCTCTTGCCACCAATCACCTGGGGAGCCTGAGACCCGCATGGTGACCCAATGGGCCCCTGCCCCACAGGTGTACCCGCAAGGGCCAATGTGGGCGGGCAGCCCAGGCGAACCAGTGGCTGTGGAGCTATGAGGACAGCCACTGCCCACATGTCCAGAGCTTGCTGCCGGCCCACCGCCCCCGCCAGGAGCAGGGCCAGGTGAGCTGCCTGCCACTGCCTGCCCATGGGGGCTGCCCATAAGCTGCTCCCTGTCCTTTCCCTCCTCTCCTGCTGCCTCTGCTCCTACCCCACTCTGCCCAAGCTCCATCTCCTTTGCTGAGACATACCACATCCCCCCTACCAAGAAGCCCCTGCCTGCTCTGTTTTCCTTGCATGTGTCCCAGGTCACCTTGTCTGTCCCCCGGCTGCCCACCCTGGCCATGGATGAATACTTCCATTGTGCCTTTGGGGACTACGACAGCTTGGCTCACGTGGAAGAAGGGCCCCACGTATCCTGTGTCACCCCTCCCCAAGACCAGCTGCCGCTTAACCCTCCAGGCACAGGTGAGGGGCCCCTGGGGCAGGGGGCTGGGGGCTGGAGCGGGAGCTGGAGAGGCAGGAGCCATGTGACCCGCCCTGCCACCGCCATCTCCTCCCAGACCACATCACGTTGCCCCTGGCCCTTATGTTTGAGGATGTGGCTGTGGCTGCCACCAACTTCTCCTTCTACGACTGCAGTGCTGTCCAGGCCTTAGCGGTGGCTGCCCCGTGAGTGCTGGGCCTGGCTGCTGGGTAGGGGTGGCAACCCCCGATGGTACCCAGCCTGAGCCGCCCCTGCCCCTCCAGGTGCCGCGCTTGTGTGGGCAGCCTCTGGCGGTGCCACTGGTGTCCCCAGAGCAGCCGCTGTGTGTACGGGGAGCACTGCCCAGAGGGCGAGGGGACTGTCTACAGCACCCAGGAGGTGGGTGGGCCCGGCCCCCCCCCAACCGCTGCTGCAGACCCGCCCCACGCTATACCCTGCCCAGGCCCCTCAACTTCTGAAGGGCTAAAGGGTCTCCTCTCCCCAGGTGGATGTCCAGGTGCGTGGCCCAGGGGCTTGTCCCCAGGTGGAGGGCCTGGCAGGTCCGCTCCTGGTGCCCGTGGGCTGGGAGAGCCGTTTGGCCCTGCGTGTGAGGAATCTTCAGCATTTTGGAGTAAGCAGGGGATGGGGATGGTGGGGGGTGTGGCTGACTGCGTCCAGGGTCCTGATGGCGTCCACTCCCAGAGCCCGCCTGCCTCCTACTACTGCTGGCTGGAGTTGCCCGGAGAACTTCGAAGGCTGCCGGCCTCTCTGGAAGAGATGGCCGGGGACGTGGGCCTCGTCTACTGCCAGGCCCAGCAGGTATGTGCCCACCCCACATCCTCACCTGCCACCAGATGCTTTCCGCAGCTTTCAGATGCCCCCCACACTCCTTGCCTCCCGGGTTGTTCTAAGCCATTAGTGTCCTGTCATCACTCACAAGGCAGGCAGGCCCCGGGCATGCAGCAGGAACATGGCACCCCCAGTCTCTGCCCTAGGTTTGCAGTCTGGTGGGAGACGTGGGCACTGAACAATGGTACCCATTCTGGGAGGAGTGGCCTGGTGGAGACAGGGGTCAGGGTTGTCCTGAGTTG
>NW_024423319.1:2042131-2044977 GCF_017311325.1 Ursus maritimus | reverse complement strand
TGCTCCCTTCTCATTTCCCAGCCCCACCCCCGGTCAGGCCACGGTCGCCTCTCCCAGGTGTTCCCTGGCCCACTTCAGCTCCAGGAACCCGTTATGGCAACCCTCCCCTCCGCAGCAGTGGCCCCCCTCTTACAGTCAAGGCCAAAGCCCGCACTTTGGCCACTAAGCCCTATCTGCTTGGCCCCTTCCTCTCGAGCACGGTCCCTTTCCCTCCTCCATCCCCACCCCCACGCCAGCTGGGCCATCCTCCCAACCCTCTTGCCACCAATCACCTGGGGAGCCTGAGACCCGCATGGTGACCCAATGGGCCCCTGCCCCACAGGTGTACCCGCAAGGGCCAATGTGGGCGGGCAGCCCAGGCGAACCAGTGGCTGTGGAGCTATGAGGACAGCCACTGCCCACATGTCCAGAGCTTGCTGCCGGCCCACCGCCCCCGCCAGGAGCAGGGCCAGGTGAGCTGCCTGCCACTGCCTGCCCATGGGGGCTGCCCATAAGCTGCTCCCTGTCCTTTCCCTCCTCTCCTGCTGCCTCTGCTCCTACCCCACTCTGCCCAAGCTCCATCTCCTTTGCTGAGACATACCACATCCCCCCTACCAAGAAGCCCCTGCCTGCTCTGTTTTCCTTGCATGTGTCCCAGGTCACCTTGTCTGTCCCCCGGCTGCCCACCCTGGCCATGGATGAATACTTCCATTGTGCCTTTGGGGACTACGACAGCTTGGCTCACGTGGAAGGGCCCCACGTATCCTGTGTCACCCCTCCCCAAGACCAGCTGCCGCTTAACCCTCCAGGCACAGGTGAGGGGCCCCTGGGGCAGGGGGCTGGGGGCTGGAGCGGGAGCTGGAGAGGCAGGAGCCATGTGACCCGCCCTGCCACCGCCATCTCCTCCCAGACCACATCACGTTGCCCCTGGCCCTTATGTTTGAGGATGTGGCTGTGGCTGCCACCAACTTCTCCTTCTACGACTGCAGTGCTGTCCAGGCCTTAGCGGTGGCTGCCCCGTGAGTGCTGGGCCTGGCTGCTGGGTAGGGGTGGCAACCCCCGATGGTACCCAGCCTGAGCCGCCCCTGCCCCTCCAGGTGCCGCGCTTGTGTGGGCAGCCTCTGGCGGTGCCACTGGTGTCCCCAGAGCAGCCGCTGTGTGTACGGGGAGCACTGCCCAGAGGGCGAGGGGACTGTCTACAGCACCCAGGAGGTGGGTGGGCCCGGCCCCCCCCCAACCGCTGCTGCAGACCCGCCCCACGCTATACCCTGCCCAGGCCCCTCAACTTCTGAAGGGCTAAAGGGTCTCCTCTCCCCAGGTGGATGTCCAGGTGCGTGGCCCAGGGGCTTGTCCCCAGGTGGAGGGCCTGGCAGGTCCGCTCCTGGTGCCCGTGGGCTGGGAGAGCCGTTTGGCCCTGCGTGTGAGGAATCTTCAGCATTTTGGAGTAAGCAGGGGATGGGGATGGTGGGGGGTGTGGCTGACTGCGTCCAGGGTCCTGATGGCGTCCACTCCCAGAGCCCGCCTGCCTCCTACTACTGCTGGCTGGAGTTGCCCGGAGAACTTCGAAGGCTGCCGGCCTCTCTGGAAGAGATGGCCGGGGACGTGGGCCTCGTCTACTGCCAGGCCCAGCAGGTATGTGCCCACCCCACATCCTCACCTGCCACCAGATGCTTTCCGCAGCTTTCAGATGCCCCCCACACTCCTTGCCTCCCGGGTTGTTCTAAGCCATTAGTGTCCTGTCATCACTCACAAGGCAGGCAGGCCCCGGGCATGCAGCAGGAACATGGCACCCCCAGTCTCTGCCCTAGGTTTGCAGTCTGGTGGGAGACGTGGGCACTGAACAATGGTACCCATTCTGGGAGGAGTGGCCTGGTGGAGACAGGGGTCAGGGTTGTCCTGAGTTGGGCCCGGCCTGACCCCCACCCTCCACCCACAGTTCCGCCCCTCCAAGGCCCAGCAGGAGATCCCAGTGCCCATCTACGTCACCCGGGGCAAGGGTCAGCGGCTGGACAATGCGCACACTCTCTATGGTGAGCTTGGGGGCGGCAGGGCAGGTAGGACAGGGCGTGTGGCAGAGGGGAGGTGCCTCAGCGCCCTGCCTGACCTTCCCTAGTGACCCTGTACGACTGCGCCGTGGGCCACCCCGACTGCAGCCACTGCCAGGCCGCCAATGGGAGCCTGGGCTGTGTGTGGTGCAGCCACGGCCAGCCTACCTGTCGCTATGGTCCTCTGTGCCCCCCCGGGGCCGTGGAGCTGCTGTGTCCCACTCCCAGCATTGACACAGTGAGCCCCCAGCCCTCCCTCATGGCCCAGCCTCCCACTTCCTCCCCATCTGCCCTGCCCCCCCCCACCCTGTCCTAACCTCACCTACGTCAGACCAGCCCTGCTCAGGCCCCCAAGCCCTAGCAGTTCTGTCCCATCTCAGGCTGGTCGGCTGGTTGGGTCACGCCACTACAGAGTGGATGTGGGTTTGGGAGACTCCATCATCATCCTTCCCTGCTGCAGATCGAGCCCCTGACTGGGCCCCCTGAGGGTGGCTTGGCCCTCACCATCTGGGGCTCCGACCTGGGCAGGGACTTTGCTGAGGTTCAAGATGCCGTGAAGGTGGCCGGCCGCCCCTGCAACCCTGAGCCCTCTCTCTACCGCACCTCTGCCCGGTGAGGCATCCGAGCTGCCAGGGGCTGAGGGATGCCCTCCCAGGGAAGTCCTCAGAGAATGGCTACCCAGAGACAAGGGGGGCTTGCAGCCAAGAAATGCGGGCCGGGTCAGAAGCGCCAAAGGAAGACAAGCCAGGGGAGGGAAAGAGAATGAAGCTGGCAGCGAGAGGGGTGGGGGGTGGGGGTTCTGGGCAGTGGCTGGCAGGTGGC
>NW_024423319.1:1974228-2042121 GCF_017311325.1 Ursus maritimus | reverse complement strand
AGGAACATGGCACCCCCAGTCTCTGCCCTAGGTTTGCAGTCTGGTGGGAGACGTGGGCACTGAACAATGGTACCCATTCTGGGAGGAGTGGCCTGGTGGAGACAGGGGTCAGGGTTGTCCTGAGTTGGGCCCGGCCTGACCCCCACCCTCCACCCACAGTTCCGCCCCTCCAAGGCCCAGCAGGAGATCCCAGTGCCCATCTACGTCACCCGGGGCAAGGGTCAGCGGCTGGACAATGCGCACACTCTCTATGGTGAGCTTGGGGGCGGCAGGGCAGGTAGGACAGGGCGTGTGGCAGAGGGGAGGTGCCTCAGCGCCCTGCCTGACCTTCCCTAGTGACCCTGTACGACTGCGCCGTGGGCCACCCCGACTGCAGCCACTGCCAGGCCGCCAATGGGAGCCTGGGCTGTGTGTGGTGCAGCCACGGCCAGCCTACCTGTCGCTATGGTCCTCTGTGCCCCCCCGGGGCCGTGGAGCTGCTGTGTCCCACTCCCAGCATTGACACAGTGAGCTGGCCACTCCCTCATGGCTGGCTTTCACTTCACTCCATACACACTTTGCCCCCCCCACCCTGTCCAACTCTACCTAAAGTGAGACAGCCTACTTAGGCCCCCCCAAGCCCAGGTTCTGGCCCACATCTCAGGCTGGTGGCTGATTTGGTGCGCCCACTACAAGAGTGGATGTGGGTTTGGGAGACTCCATCATGATCCTTCCCTGCTGCAGATCGAGCCACTGACTGGGCCCCCTGAGGGTGGCTTGGCCCTCACCATCTGGGGCTCCGACCTGGGCAGGGACTTTGCTGAGGTTCAAGATGCCGTGAAGGTGGCCGGCCGCCCCTGCAACCCTGAGCCCTCTCTCACTTACCTCTGCCGGTGGGGGCATCCGAGCTGCCAGGGGCTGAGGGATGCCCTCCCAGGGAAGTCCTCAGAGAATGGCTACCCAGAGACAAGGGAGCTTACCGGCAAAAGTGCGGGCAGATTAAAGCCAAAAAGGAAGACAAGCCAGGGGAGGGAAGAAGAATTAAAGAAGCTGGCGAGAGGGTGGGGGTGAGGGGGTTCTGGGCCGAGTGTGGCTGGCAGGTGGCGCCATAGGCTCACGAAAGAGACGGGCCTGGTCACGGGGCAGCCCCTGAGCAGCTCCTGGGCTCCATTCCCCCAAGTTGTGTGCGTGATCCACCACTTCTTGCGTACCACAGGGCCCAATCAAGTAGCCATTAAAATTACGGCCTGCACCTTGAGCATTTTCAACCCAACTTTCACCTACCAGGTCGGGTGCCCACCAGGGTGGTCCCCATGCAGGTATAGTAGGAGGGGAGGGCAGGGGAAACCCTGGTGAGGATTTCAAAGTTGGCCTAGGGGTAGCAGGAGAGCTGCCACAGGTACAGGAGGAAAACCATGTGATCTGAGAGTGATCATCACGGCCGAGTGGAGGATGGACTAGGGGCAGCAGAGCGACCGTGGAAGGGCGGGAGGAGGGCGGTGGAGGCAGCCAGTGCGGCTGAGGCTGGCAAGGGACGGGAGACTGGAAACAGGGGCGCTGCCTCAGGCACTGGCACGGCCAGGGAAGCAGTGGGAGGCAGGGGCAAGGTAGCATCAATCCTGCAGCACCCCAAGTTGGCAGGATCTCAGGGTTTAGAGCTCAGGGCCTACAGGAGGTGTAAACCGTGACGAGGAGGGAGGAGGCGTCCTGAGGAGCAGAGAGGGAGGCAGTGAGGAGAGAAGGCCCCCTCGCAGGGCAGAGGAGAGCTGTGAGGAGCTTCCGGGAGGAAGGTGTGGTCTCTGGCCCATGGGATCAGAAACCATTTTTCACTGGAGGCACCGGAACTAGGTGATAAGTGCCAGACTGCTCTGTCCCTCAGGGACCCCATCCTGCTGAGCCTGAGTCCCCGGTGGGGCCCCCCCGGAAGGCGGTGCCCCCTCACTATAGGGCAGCACCTCCAGACAGGGAGGCAACATCCGGAGTGCCTTTGTGGGTGGACAGCCCTGTCCCCTATGTGAGTATCTCTCCTCCGGTCCCAAGCTGCTGGCTGGCCAGCTGGGGGAGGCCGCCCCCTGTGGGCCTCGTTATCCTCGTGTACGGGGGCGAAGTGGACTCGAAGGCCCCATCCAAGTCCGAGAGAAATGGTCCCTGTGCCCGCCCCTACTGGTCCTTGCCCTCGTGGAGGGAGGCAGCGTGGGTCCCTGGTGTGGTAGCCAGGCCCAGGCTAGAGCCCAAGATGCCAGACCCCTCCCCACCCCGCAGCCGGGAGCCGGTGTGTCCTGAGGCCATTGTGTGCCACACCATGTCCCAGGCCAGCCCTGGAGAAGCTGTGGTTCGGGTGGTCTTCGGCCACGCCCAGCGCACGCTGCTCGGCAGCCCCTTCCGGTACACTGCCAACCCCCAGCTGGTGGAGGCGGGGCCCAGTGTCAGCTTCCGGGGGTGAGGACCTAGGCCGCTCCGGGCGGCCCGTGCTCCCGGCTGGGGAGGGGGGCTGGGCCCGGCTGCCTGCTACCCCCGCCGCGGCTCACCGCTATCCCGACGCAGGGGCGGGCGGCTGATCCGGGTCAGGGGCACGGGCCTGGACGTGGTGCGGCAGCCCCTGCTGTCTGTGTGGCTGGAGGCCGCGGCCGACATGCGGGCGGCGGGGGCCCAGCCCCAGGACCCAACCCCGAGGAGGAGCTGTGGGGCCCCTGCCGCAGCCCCCCGGGCTTGTATCCCGCTCGAGGGGGGCTTGCTGCAGGTGAGCGCCACTGGTAGGCAGAGCCGGTCGTGCCCAGTGGGGGGCGGGGGCCCTTTGTCCCCTGGGAGCGAGCGAGGAAGCCCCAGCTCACCCCTCCTTGTCCCGGCTCCTGCTGCCTCACCCAGTGCTCCACCGTCTGTTCCGTCCAACTCGTCCAGCTCACCTGTGCACAGCCCTGCTGTGCCAGACGAAGCGCCTGACGGGTCTTCTTCACTCTAGACAACGTGCATGTAGACTTTGCCGGCGCGCCAATGGGGGCCAGGACGTGTACCAGCCCAACCCCATCTGGCCTCAGCCGTAAGGAGCCCCACCGCCCCCTACCGCCTCAAGCCGAACTTAGCGTCCTGGACGTGGAGGTGAGGGCTTCTGCGTGGCTCTGTGCAGGGACCGTGTTACACGCAGGCCCAGGTGTCCCAGCTCAGGCTGGTCTCTTCCGGGGCCTCAGCCTGGGCATCAGCTTAGGGGAGAGATGCGCGTGCGTGGCCAGGGCAATGGCCGAGTGCCTGGTGAGAAGACGCTCGCGCTCACCCACCTGTACTGTGAGCGCCCTCTAGGGCCCACAGCCATAACGGCTCCAGTACCCTGCTGCAGTTCGTGGTGAGGCGGGGCTCCCGGGCGCGGGCCGGCTGGTGAGCAGGAGGCACGGAAGGCCCGCACTCAGGAGCCCCCTGCCCGCCTCCCCCCCAGGTTCAAATGGGCAATGTGCACCTGGCCCTGGGCCCGTCCTGTATGCAGACTGAGCCCACTCTGTCTGCCTTCCCAGTGGAGGCCCAGGTGGGCCTGGGCATGGCGCTGCCGTGCTGATTGCCGCTGTCATCCTCCTCACCCTCATGTACAGGTGAGGAGGCTCTCCCAGGCATGCAGCGCCTAAAACTTCCTCTTTGCTTTTGCAAGGTGCCCCATGGCAGGCCTCAGGCAGCTGGCCATCCTGGCTTGGCGGCCTCAGGCCTGGCACAGGCTCGGACCTGTGGCTAACACTGGTCCCTGGGCTGCAGGCACAACGAGCCCTCTTGATTATCAGAGAAGGTTCTGGTGCAGCTGGAGAACCTGGAGATTGGTGTGGGCGACCAGTGCCGCAAAAGGAGTTCACAGGTGAGAGAGGCGATTGAAGGAGGGGAGGACAGAGGGCCCCACCTGGGCCCGAGCCCGCACGTCAGTGTCTCCTGGCCTGCAGACCCTGATGACCGAGATGAGGCCGACCTCAGCCTTGGCGACACAGAGGCCAGTGGGGATCCCCTTCCTGGACTACCACACACCTATGCCGAGCGAGAGTCTTCTTCCCAGGGCATGGCGGCTGCCCACTGCAGCCCGTCTTTCGAGGAGGAGCCTGGGGAAGAGGGCACGCCGTGCCAGGAGCCTCACGCAGCTCTCCAACCTGCTGAATAGCAAGCTCTTCCTCACTACGTGTGAGGAGACGCCGGGGCGGGCAGGGGGCCCAGAGCCGGGCATGGAGGTGGGAGCTGAAGCGCAGCGGGCAGACAACTGGAGTGCCAGAGACACAGGGAGGCAGGACGATGCTCGGGAGCTTCCTGAGTGCTGGCGCCCGTCCCCCCAGCTCATCCACACCCTGGAGGAGCAGCCCAGCTTCTCCCAGCGGGACCGCTGCCACGTGGCTTCTCTGCTGTCCCTGGCACTGCACGGCAAGCTGGAGTACCTGACGGACATCGTGAGGACGCTGCTGAGTGACCTGGCTGCCCATTACGTGTGCAAGAACCCCAAGCTCATGCTGCGCAGGTCGGTCTGGGCCCGACCACGGGCCCAGAAGCGAGGGTGCTGGCTCCACACTGAGCTGCACCCTTCCCCACCTCTGCCCAGTCCCGGGGTAGGCAGGGCCAGGAATGCCCAGGAGGTGGGCTAGGACAGAAGCCACTGGGAGGGAAGTAGACGGGCCTCCTTACCAGGGACGTGGGCACGAAGGGCTGACAGGTCGAAAAGCTCTGCCTTCCCTCCTTTGCCCAGCTCAGCCCAGGGACGGGGGCGGGGGTGGCCCGCAGCACCACCTCTCTGACCTGGGGCTGGCTCCCCACAGGACAGAGACCATGGTGGAGAAGCTGCTGACCAACTGGCTGTCCATCTGTCTCTATGCCTTCCTGAGGGTGAGCGGCCACCCTGGCCGATACCTCCTCCCTTCACCTCGTTTCAAGGGTGCTGCCTGTGGCCTCACTGACCTGGAGCCGAGGCTGTTTCCCAGGGGCCGTATGAGGGGGCTTGGAAAGGAAGGCTGGGTGTGAGGAGGCTGGCTGTCTTGTCCTCCCTCCATGCAACTGACTGCCCCTCCACCCCGTCGCACCCGCGTGTGCGACACCCGGCCCATCCCGGCCGGTTGCAGGAGGTGGCTGGTGAGCCCCTGTACATGCTTCTCCGAGGGCCCTTGAGTACCAAGTGGACAAGGGCCCCGTGGAGCGCCCCGTGACTGGCAAGGCGGCGAGCCCTGAATGACAGCCGCGCCTGCTGCGGGAGACGTGGAGTTCCGGCCCCCAGCGCTGATGTTGGTGGGCCCCAGAGCCACTGGGCGGCGAGGGGCTCGTACTTTCAGCGCGCTGCATTGCCGCCGTATTATTTCCAAGGCCACATTTTTGCTATATCACTTGGATCAGGGTGTTTGGAGGACCGAATACAAAGACTGCCAGTTTTCCCCCAGAGGCCATCATTTAGCATACAAGATATAAAATTTGAGAGAACACTCCACACCCGTAAAATGGGACTATCCACTGGCAGGTCTCTACGCCCCGCCACGTGCAGGGCTTCGGGTAACCAGGCTGCAAAGGCTAACCGGCTTTCCCTGGGTGTCCCCAGAGTGGCGCTCGGGCCTTGCTGGCCACCTAACCCTGTCAGATGAGGACCACGACCTCCAGTGACCCAGAAGCACTGGAAGAGACTCAACACTCTACAACATTACAAGGTGCCGAGGCGGGCCAGGGCTGGGGCGGAGCTCAGCCAGGGAAAGGGAAAGCCCAGCCACTGCTCACCTTCCCACCAGGTCCCGGATGGGTGCCACTGTCGCGGCTCATCCCCAGCTGCACACTTTGGGGGTGCTTGTGCTCCCAGAGCCTGGCCCAGGAACTTTGCCCCTTGAGGTGAGTCCTGTGGCCCCAGGCTCGAGCGGGCGGGCAGGAGTCCCAGTCCGCGCCCCGTCTGCTCGCCTGGAGTGTCCCCCACACACCTGTCGAGGGGCAAGCCCAACCTCTAGGCCGGGCCGGGGCCTGGGGTGGAGGAGGGCAGCAGGTCGTCTGGTCAGGGAGCTCTGGGACCATGGGGTGTTGGGCTGGCTCTTTTTCCCCCTGCTCTCACCGGCTCCACTTCACCCTGCCCACCGGACCCGGTGAGCAGGCTGGAAAGTCCCAGCCAGTGGTGTGGGATAGGGGCCAGGGGGTGTGAGCCTGAGCCAGACTTCTGGGCCCTCAGACATTCCCATGTTGGAAGATGGTGAGGAGGGTCGAGTCCGCCTCTGGCACCTGGTAGAAAGCCACCCGAGAGCCCAGAAGGAGCTAAAAGGCAGCGCAGCAGCCTGAGGGCGGGACGGGAGCGGGCCCGGGCCAAGAAGCGATTCGAGGGAAATCTACCTCACCCGCCTGCTCTCCATGAAGGTTGGTGTGGCTGCGGGCTGCGCCCCAGGGGAGCCACCTGGCTGGGAGGCCCACTGTGGGGGGCTCCATGACTGAGCTGGGGGGAGGGGTGGTCCTGAGAGAGGTAGAAAGTTTTGCCAGAGCCCCTGATGGGCATGGCCCTGGCCCACCTGCCTGCCCACAGCCCCCCTCCCTGCCTTCCAGGGCCGCGTGCAGAAGTTTGTGGATGACACCTTCCAGGCCATCCTCAGTGTGAGAACAGGCGTGCCCATTGCTATCAGTACCTGTTTGACTTCCTGGACGAGCTGGCAGGCGCGGCATTGAAGACCCGGAGACCTTGCACATCACAGACTAACAGGTACCTTTATAGCCCCCACCCCATGCAGATGAGATGCGGAGTCCCAGCGGGATAGGGGCATGGCCGGGGCAGGGACCCAAGCTCCCTGTGGGACTTCGGGCCTGTGCCCCCAGCTGCTGTTGCGGTTCTGGGTGAGCAGCCCTGAAGAACCCACAGCTCATCTTCTGATGCCGGGTGTCGCGTGGATGTCTTCGCCCCGTCATCGCCCAAGCCTTCATCGGCTCACCACTTTGTCTCGAGCATAAAGTGGGCAGGAGTAAGGGCAGAGCTGGCATCTGCAGCAGCCAGAGGGATGAGGGGAGGAAGGGCTTTTGGGGAAGCCACAGGAGGCTCGGGGCGGAGCCCGAGGTGGAGGCTGAGAGGGGTGGCACATAATGAGGGGCCGGGGCAGCTGGAGGAGGGGCACTGGTGGTGCATTCGGGGTGACGGGGCCGGGCTCCCCCCCGCCTCCCTGCTCAGACCCCACTCCTACCGGAGCAGGATTCCCAGTGAACAAACTGCTTTTATGCCGGAGAGATCCACCGCTACAAGCAGATGGTGGAGAGGTAGGTGCTGGGGCATCAGGGCTGGGGGGTGGGGGCTGCCCACCCCTCCACTCGTCTCCTGCCAGATGTACTTCTCGACATCCGCCAGAGCTGTCCAGCCAGCTATCAGGAGATGAACTTCGGCTCTGAGCGGAGGCTCTCTAAGGAGTGAGCATGGCCCAGGGGGCACACCCCTCCACACCTTTGAGGTGGGTGCAGGGAGCAGGGGGAGGTTTCAGGGTTAAAAGGTCAGGCTGGAGCCTCCTGCCCCTCCATGTGCGGTCCCACAGAACTACACCTCTGCTCCCCACTGCCTGGAAGCTCTCCAGAACTCTACAAGCACATCCACAGGTATTACTTGACCAGGTGAGGCCCAGGTCCTCGGGGGAGGCACGCCCCGTGGCCCAGAGGAGGAGCCCAGGAATCTCCCTGGGGATGGAAGGAGGTGTCTCGGCCAATCTGGGCCAGTGGGTGGAAGGACAGGTTGGGCAAGGCGTGGCTTCTGTCCAGATGCCTCAGGGAGGCCTGGGAGCGGCCTGCACGAGTCCCCCAAGCTGCCGCTGAGATGGACCCAGACCCCAGTGGACGGCCCTGGGCCTGAGAGACGAGGGCAGAGGCCTCAGGCACCCTCTCACTCTACCCTGGCAGATCATCAGCGCCTGGAGGAGGACCCTGTAGGTCAGAAGATACGCAGCTGGCCTGCAGTCTGCAGCAATTGCTTAGCAGCCCTGGTGGAGAACAAGGTGACTGACCTGTGAGCTTGGGCCCGGAAGGCGCCCGAGCCACGCCAGCCAGGAGAGGGAGCAAGCAGGACCTCCGCCTCAGTGCCTTGGGACCCACGGATGGAGCCAGACGGAGGAGGGCTGGCTGAGGGCGGAAGGGTTGTGGCCACCAGGGGGGCTCCCTGCCGCGCCTCTCCCACCACCTGCCCTTCTTTTTCCGTTTCCTACTGGAGCTTTCTAATTTTATAAGTAATCCTCACCTCTTCCCCCACCTGCCCCACTGTATTTATTTGCTGCTGGAGAATCACATTTGGAAATAAAATAAAAGTAATACACATCTTTTTAGAAAAAGCCCAGAAATCCCCAGCCACTTGCCTTTCCCTGTGCAGAGGTCTACTCAGTGCTCCCTTGCTTGGCCCTCCCATGGCCCCATGGCTGTGACTTCTGCCTGGAAGAAGGGGGTCATCAGGCACCCCCAGGCCTTGATTTCCTCTCTCCCTACGCCTCCCCTACCTGCCCCCATCTATGCCCACCCTGCCCTACCAATTCTTTTTCCTGGCCCAGGGACAGCAGGACCAAGTGTCTCCCATCTTGAGCTAATCACAATCACTGCCGAGTCCGTCTGCTTCTGACTCCCCTACGGTCCCCAGCTGGTCTCCCGGCTTTCACCTGTCCCCTCCGTTCCCTCCTGAGGCAGCCAGAGTGATCTTTCTAAAGAGCAAAAGTGCCCCCTCAGCCTCCGTGGGAATCTCAGCTGGAGTGCCCACGGGTTCAGGTAGGACATAGCTGCCCAAGGCCACCCGCCTCTCCACCCCCAACCACTCTGTGACCAAAGACGTCTCAGTCCATCCAGCTGTAGGCCTCACCCCAGCCAGGCCCTGCACACCACCCCAGAAGCTTACCCACCCGCCCCTTTTTGGGAGTCAACTCTTCCTGGTCCCTTGGAGTGCAGCCCCAAAGTCAGGCTCCGGAGGGCTCTGCTGACACCGGACGTCAGTGTCACCATCCTATTAGAGCTGTAGGCTTGTTTGGTCCCCACTAAGGAGGACCTGAGGACAGGACCAGGATGGATGAGTTCCCTGTGCCTCCCATAGGAGGCTGGGAGGGGAGCCACCGCGGTGTCAGTGTTAGAGTCCTGAGCAGGCAGCCTCCCGGGGTCTGACACCGTCAGGCACCTCCAGTGCAACAAGTCGTCTTCAGCTCATGCCCTGACTCATTCATCCAGAATCCCACAATGACACCATGTTCAGAGAAGGGGCTCCTGCTACAAGGGGTCAATGAGCCATGAGAAAGTGAGAACCCCAGTGAGAGGGGGCAGGGAATGGGGTACCCTTGGGAATAGGAAGGGTCATCTTTGGAAAGGCTACCACGAGGGCCAAGCAGGGAAGCCAGAAACTGTTCCAAAAGTGTTACTGGGGACGGGGTGGGGGCGGGGGTGCTCGGCCGTGAGACCAGGTTGTCCACTGGCCCCTCCAGCTGACTCCAGCTCTGGGTGTGGACTCCCGGGAGCTTGGAGTCGCTGACACGTCCCCACTCAGTGGTGGGCCCCACTGCACCCCTGGGCTCAGGGACTTAGCCTCGGGACTGGATTGCTGCATCTCGCAGGGTGTCCCCCTTGGTATGGGGCCCACCTTGGGACCATGGGGAAGTCTCCCTTGTTGCGGGGACTTAGCGTCAGGCTGGGCCGCGCCACATCACTGTGGCCCTATGCCAGCAGCCCTGGGGGCGGGGTGGGTAAGGGCGGCTGGTGAGGGCCAGGCTCTCCTGAGCCACCAGCCTGGCCTCACCGCCTCACTCCCACAACGCATACGCTACGCCCACAGCTGAGCAGCTGGGAGGCTATTTATAAGGCGGGTGAGATCCGGCGGCCGAGGAGAAACACTTAAATGCGCGGGCATGATCGATTACAGGAGCAGCCGCCTGGGGCGGGGAGCTGTGGGCCGCAGGGCTGGGATGGAGCGCCAGCGCGAGGTGGCGGCAGAGGGACAGCGGCGGCGGCGGGGACGGCGGGAGCAGCAGCAGGTAGGGCTCGGCCGGGAGGGGGTGCCGGCCCCGCGGCCGCTCTGCCTGCGGCTCACCCCACCCGCAGCTCGCCCAGGCCTCCTGCGGAGCCACGATCCTCGGCTCGAACTTCGCCCGCCGCCAGCGCGGTCTGCAGGGAGCTGCTGGGCTCCGATGACGAGGAGCAGGAGGACCCCAAGGACTACTGCGGAGCCTGGCCTCGCGCGGGCGGCCAGGTGGGCGGCGCGGGACACAAGGAGGGCAACCGGGGAAGGAGGAGGGTGCTGAGAGCGCTGGCCCGCGTGGGCCAAGGGGCCCCAAGGCAGGCAGCCGCTGCCCACTGTGCCGCCCACCGTGCCATCTGGGCTCCCTTCCCCAGGCGGCTACACTACCCTGTGAAGATCGGCCGACCTGTTGTGGGCGATTTTCGCATGTGGTGCGCAAGCGCTGGGGCAGCTTCTCCACGTCTGGCTCTGCTGGGACATCAGTAAGTGCCCCCTCCGTCCCCCAGGGCCCAGGGCCAGCTGGGGAGCCTGCCCCTGGAGCTTGGTTTGGGACCACCACGATGCCCCCATGGGTCGGGCTGGGCGGCAGCGACGCAGAGCTTGGTGCTGCAGGCGCAAGCGCAGTGGCCCTGGAGTGGTGAAAGAGCGCGGGGCATTACACCGAGACCGCCGTGGATGAGATCAAGCTCCTGAAAGTGTGTGAGGCGCCTCCCTCCCGGCTCCCAGCTCCCGGGCAGGGCGGGAGTTCCCGCAGGGGCAGGCTCCAACTGGCTGCCCCCAGGAGAACCTGAGGTAGGCCGGGAGGGGCAGAGGGAGGCCAGAGGAGGGTGCCCGGGGACCGAAAGGGAGCAGAAACCAGAGTGCGGCAGGTTGGAGCCATTCGTGGTCCCTTTGCTCCAGGTCGAGACAGTGACGGGTGATCCCAAGAAAGAGGAAGACCATCGTCCAGCTCATCGATGACTTCCAGGATCTCAGGGGTGAGGCCAGGTCGTATCCTTGTAGGGCCGAGCCAAGCAGTGTGGCAGTAGCCGCGCCCGCTCACTGCCATCCCAGCTGCCCCACCCAGGTCACTCCAGTCTCCTGATCTCTGCGCGATGGGGGCTTACCTCACAAAAAGGACACTAGTCTACACACTAGTCCAACGCTTTGGGGTTTGTGTCTATGCGACAGAGGTGGGGGGCAGTGGATGACCAGGCTGACACTGGTTGCAGTGGGCATTGCTGAGTTACCCTCAAACAGCAGGGGCGCTGTGGCAGTGCCCTCTCTCAGGAATGAGCACAGAAAGTACCATCCCAGCCGGCACACCTGAGAGGGACAGGGACAGTGTAATGACACCCAGAACCTGGGGGAGGTGCGTGCCCATCTGTGTGCCCGCTGGCCACCCTTCACTCGCAGCCCCCAGATGTGTGCATGGTGCTGGGGAGATCCCTAGGCCACCAGCTCCTTAAGTGGATCATCAAGTCCAGCTACCCAGGGCCTGCCCGGTGCGTGCGTGAAGAGCATCGTGAACGAGTGGGCGTCTAAGGTTCTGCACGAAGCTGGGAGGCGGGAGGAGGCAGGACAGGCGAGTTAAGGGCAGAGCAGCGGCTCTCCACAGAATGCTATGGCCTGGACTACCTCACACCAAGTGCAAGATCATCCACACAGACATCAAGCCTGAGAACATCCTGCTGTGTGGGTGATGCCTACATCCAGCATGGCCACCGAGGCCACAGAGTGGCAGCAGTCAGGGCACCACCCCCATCCGCTCCACAGGGCCAGCAAGAGCCTGCCATGGGCCCAGGGGGTGGGGCCTGTGGGCTCTCACAGCCCCTCCCTGAGTCTCTGTTCCTTTCTCTCCACAATGCCCCACCTGCCCCTCAGTCAGCACTGCTCCCCGGAGGTCTTGGCCAAGTTGGGGTGCCCCTCTGTTCCTGGGCCTCATCTCGCATCTCCTCACTTAGCCCCCTCCGCCCACCCCCGGGGATGAGGGTGATATGCAGGGTGGGTCACATGCCTAAACTGCCCTTGGTGGCTGAGGGCTTGCCACTGCCTCAGGGGGAAGGCCACTGAGTCTAGGGCCAGGGAGGCAGGCCATGCAGCTCCTCCCCAAACTCCAGCTTTGGAGAGGGAGGGAGGAGACAGGAGGGCAGGTGGGGCTAGTGCCCAGGGGTGGGGAAGAGGAGCTGGGGCGCACCACGTTTACTCATCAAAGTCTCGCCCTGGAGGGAGGCGCCTGGGTGATAACTTAGTCAGTTAACATCTGTAGCTTCGGCTTGGGCCTTGATCTTGGGATGGAGTCCCGCGTTGTCAGGCTCCTACTCTGCTCCTTTGGGAAGCTCCTTCTCCCTCTGCCCTCCCCCTGCTTGAGATCTCTCTCTGTCAAATAAATAAAGTCTTTAAAAACAAACAAAAAACCCCACAAAGTAACCCTGGGACCCGGAGGCCCTGGCCCCCATGAGGTGTGGTCACAGGTAGAAGGCTTGGGCTGCTGCTCAGAGGATGGGCAACGGAGCCCAGGGGTGACCCACAGCTCTAACGGCAGACCGGCAAGCTGTCGAAAAACAAGAGGAAGAAGATGCGGCGTAAACGGAAGCAACAGAAGCGGCTGCTGGAGGAGCGGCTGCGGGACTTTACTGCAGAGGCTGGGAGGCCATGGAGGCCACGCCGCCCAGGCTGAGGAGTGAGGGCACAGGTGCGCGCCCAGCAGAGACAGGCCACGGGGAACGAGCCGCTGAAGCCGCCCTGCTCACCGCCTCTGCCCATCTCCCCAGACGCCGGCTCGAGGCTGGGGGCCGGCGGCTCCTCTTCTTCTGGCTGCCACCCTGGGGGCCAGGGCTGGCCTCCCTGCCTCCTCTTCCCCTGCTGCAGGGCCGGGCGCAGCAGCCCAAGCTCCCAGACCTCAGGCTTCTGGGCTCCCTTTTCTCTCCTGCCTCGTGCTCCATCCTCTCAGGCTCCTCCAACCGAGGCGGGGGGCAGGGGCCTCCCTGTCACCCAGCAGTAAGTTGGGCAGGGTCTGCGGGTGGGTTTGGTGGAGTGGGTGGCAGGCAGCTGGCTTGAGGCAGGGACTGGGGGATGGGGCCCGGCCAGCTCAGTCTCTCCCCTTCTCTTCCTTTTCAGCACCGTTTGGTGCGAGAACCTCCTGGTGAACCCCTAGAGCCCCAAAATGCAGCAAGTCAAGATCAAGATCGCAGACCTGGACGGCGCCTGCTGGGTGGTATGAGTTGGCCTGGAGAGCAGAGCTGGGCACCCACTGCTGTGAGGGCAGGGCGCGGGCCGCTCCGGGGAGCCCGATGGGGCCTGCAGTGCCGCTCGACCAGACTCAGGGTGTGCCTCATGACGCAGACCCAGGACTGAGCCCAGACCAGCACCGGTCCTTCCCAATCAGTGAACTGGACACTGCAAGGGGCTTGGGGACCACTGGGAAGAGGCAGGTCCTCTCGGGACCTCTGGGGAGCCTAAGGCTCAGAGCAAACCCCACTGAGCTCCTTGGGTACATGGCCCAGAGGAGGTGGGAGATGGTGGGGGCCGGTGGGGTTGGCTTGGCTGTGGCTAGCTCCTCCCAGGGCTCCCCTTGCCTCCAACACAAGCACTTCACCGAGACATCCAGACTCGCCAGTACCGGGCAGTGGAAGTGCTGGTCGGAGCCGGAGTGCACGGGCCCCGGCCGACATCTGGGCTTACAGCGTGCATGGTATGCCCCAGCTGCTCCAGCCTCAGGCCGGCACTGCTGGCTGGCAGCCTCACGTTCTCCCCTTCCAGGCCTTCGAGCTGGCCACCGACTACCCTGATCGAGCCTCACTCTGGAGAAGACTACGGTGCCGTGACTGAGGTAGGCGGAGGCCAGCCTGGGCTCCTAGCCTCGGGAGCCTCCCAGCATGCCTCCCAGCTCCCTCTCTGTCCACAGACCACATCGCCCACAATTGTGGAGCTGCTGGGAGGCATCCCCCAGCCTTCGCCCTCTCGGGCCGCTATTCCCGGGAGTTCTTCAACCGGAGAGGTAGGGCCGAGCAGGCGGGCCTTTGCCTGGATGGGAGGGGTAGGGCACAGAGCACAGATTCAAAGCAGGGGGAACACTGCCTCCCAGAGCCAGGAGCCTTCCTGGCAGAGCCTAACCTCTTGCCAGCGGACCCGCCCCCAGGAGAGCTGCTGGCATCAACCTCAAGCACTGGGGCCTGTACGAGGTGCTCATGGAGGGAAATACCCAGTGGCCTGGAGCAGGCCCCCCACTTAGTTCAGCGCCTTCCTGCTGCCCATGATGGAATACATCCTGACGGGCCAGCGCGGCCGACTGTCTCCAGCACCCTTGGCTCAACCCTAGGCCCCGCGGGCACTTTGTGCAGCTTGGGGGCGGGCCTGGCTCACCACTCAAGCCCCTCCCAGTGCGGGGAAAGCAGGATTGCCTTCTGCCATCAGGCAGGAGCTGCCCTCCCCTCCCTACTGGGTGCCAGCTTCCTCACAGCCGTGGAGGGGCAGAGATGTTGGAGCCTGGCCCACTGTTTAAGAATTCATTCTGCCCCAACCCTCACAAAGGGGGCCCTGAGTGGGTGTGCGTATTTCTTTTCTTAATAAAGTGTGAACTGGAGAGCGTCGGCATCCTGGAGTGACAGCAGCACCTGAGATCTGGGGCAGAAGCGATTTATTCTGGGGCCGCCCACCAAACTTGCTGGTGCTACAGGAGCGGGAAGAGGGGAGGTGCTTTTGAGAGGCGGTCGGGAGGCGGCTAGGCCTCCTGCGCGACCATTGATGATGCGGATGTGGCGGATGGTGTCCTGGATGGCTTCGATGTCGTACCTTGGCGATGTCTGGGGTATGCATCTGTGGGGCGGAGCCTGAGAGCACACGCCAGGGAGGCCTGCCACCACCTGGCTCTCCTACCCTGCAGATCGGCCGGGGCTGCCCATGATCTCCGGCTTGCAGGGGCTGGAAGTGACGGCAGGAGGGGGCAGTGGTCACAGCTAAAGCCCGAAAGCCCTACCCACCGGTCCCACCACTCTCACTTCGGTGGCAGGAAGAGCAGGTCACCACCTCAGAGCCCTCAGGTGGCACAGCAGCTCAACCCCTACTGGGGAGAGTTGGGCAGAGGCAGGAAGAGGAGGAGCAGAGGAGCCTCACGTTTTTCGTTGTCCATGGACCAACACGGCCTTGGGGGGATGGAAGTGGCGTAGGAGCTGGAGGCCTAAGGAGAGGGGAGAGCAGCTTTCAGGCCCACCGGGCCTGGGGAGGAGCTGGCCGGGAAGACAGCTGGGCATCAGGAAGTTGCTTACTTGGTGAAGTCGAGCATCATGCAACTTGCCAGCAGTGGCTGTGGGGTTGGCAATGTTCTTGTTGGCGATACTCTTGCCCGTGTTCACTTGCTTGGCGCCTAGAAGAGGCACGACAAGGAAGGGGGTGGTGAAGGTAAGAATGTAGGGTATGTGATTCCACTGGTGTGAAGCATTCAGAACAGGCAAACCCACAGAGACAGAAAGCGAATCAGTGGGTGCCAGGGACGGGGAGTAGGGAGTGCTTGCTAATGTGGCGGGGTCACCTTTCAAAGGTGCCAATGTTCTGGAACCAGACAGAGGTGACACTTACACAATACTGTGCGTGCACTTAATACCCCCTAAATTGCTCATTTAAGTGGTTTCACTGGTATGTAAATTTTTGCCTCACTTTTTAAAGCAGACTTAAAAATGGAAACTAAGAGATCAACAAATGCGGTCTCTCCACACGGTGAGATATTATTCAGCCACAAAAGGAACAAGCCCTGAGCCGCTGGTGTGGGTGAGCCCAAAGACCACGCTAGACTTCAAACAAACAAACAAAAACAACTTTACGCCAAGGGGAAAGAAGCCCACATGGTGTAAGACTCACTCCGTAGAGGACACCCAGGTAGCTCCAGAGATAAGATTCAAGCATCTGACTCTTGATTTTTGACTCAGGTCAGGATCTCCAGGGTCCTGAGCTGCAGCCCTCAGGCTCCATGCTCGCGTGGAGTCTGCTTCCCCTCCCTCTGCCCCCAAGTGTGCTTACGTTAAAATAAATAAGTCAATCTAAAAAAAAAAAAAACACAAAACCTCCATTTTATAGAGAGATAGTCAGAAAGAGGCCAACCACAGGGACAGAAAGCAGATGAGTGGTGGCCAGGGGCTGGAGGAGGGGCATGGCGTGACAGCCAACAAGTACAGGATTTTGTTTTGGGGGATGACAACATTCTGGAATGAGATATGGCAGCATAACTCTGGAATAATCTAAAACCACTGAATCTTTATACTTTCAGTGAACTGGATGACACGCGAGTTACAGAGCACAAGGCACTGGCGCCACTCGTCTCAAGCACAGCGTGCAAGTGGCCATAGTTGGCCCCAGCCACGAGCCAGGAGCCCCACGACAGTCCTGCACAGGCGTTGTTGACAATGTTACCATAGGGTGGGCATCACCATGACATCAAACTGCTGGGGCGGGACACCAGCACTACAGGACAAAGGAGACAGACAGGAGCTTGAGCGCGAGCAGCCCGCGAGTGTCCGAGGCGCGGGCAGCCGGGGAGCCAGCTTGAGCCAGCTACCTGCATGGTGGTGTTGTCCACGATCATATTCTCAAAGGTGATCTGGGGATAGCGGGCTGCCACCTCCTTGCAACTTCTGGAGGAAGAGCCCATCGCCCAGTTTCCTAGGAGGGAGCATAAGACACCAGCTTGGCCATTGTAATAGTCAGTTGGAGGAATGGGGCGTGCAGATGGCCACAAGCTGGGTTCTAACCTCTAACCAGTCCCCTGTGTGTAAGACAAGCATAATCCCACTCTCCCTCCCAAAGTGTGTGCACTGTGGTAAACCCACACCCAGCAGAGGAGCACACCCCTGAGCAACTACTGACCCCTTGCTGGACGGCTGGGGTTCTTTAAGTCCCTGAGCAGGCCCAAGGAGGGTGTTCAATTCGAAGCTGTTTCACAACTGGCAGGGCTTGAGGGGCAAGGAGCACTGCAGGGGTGGGGCGCACACGATGTTGGCCTTGTGCACAGCTGTCACTTTCTTGCGCCCGCTCTCCTGAGGCGGTTGAAGGCATATTGACAGTGCGCAGGGACTTGGCCTTCGTGATGATCTTTCAGGCTCTCCACCACTCCCAGCCACGCTCTGGGCGGGGGCAGGGGAGAAGAGACCCTCTGGCACAGGTTTCTCTTTCGGTCTGGCTTTCCTTACTGTAGACCCCTGGCCGGGCTGCCGTCCCCAGTCCTCATGACCCAAGGGGATAAGGGGACAGGGTACGAGGTCCTCGCCTCATGTTCTAGGCTGCTGGCACTGCCCTCTGTGTTTTCCCGGACAATGAGGATATCTATGTCCCTGTGCCGGGTCACCACTCCCCACCTGGCAGGCTCTTACAGTGGATGACATTGGCATAGGGTCCAGGCTTCAGTGCTGGGGACACAAAGAGAAGAGGAGCCGGCCAATGCCACAACTGTCTGCTGGCACGCTCAGCTGCACTGAGCCCGACCCTGTGTACCGGGTTCTCACCGAGAAGGATGTTATTCGGGATTTGTGGGACGGTGGCAGATTATGTGGTTTTGTTTCGATGTTGCCTGCAAGACAGAAGAAGATAGGCTGGTAGAGGGCCCCCAGGCTCAGCCACGCCATGCACCATGTTTCCACTTCCTGAGCAAGGGAATGCGTGCCAAGGCAGCTCCAACCTGGGGAGAAGGCAGCGGCTTTCAACAGCAGAAAGACTACTCACCACCCAGAATGCCCGGGCGTCACTGCACTCCCACTGTAGCCTAGGAAGGCACGCGTTTGGTTCACTGATGGCTTCCGAGAACCTCAGAACTTGACACCTGGCATGTAGCAGGCACTTGATAAATACTGACTGAATGAACAAATGAATGGACAGGGGTTGGCCGCTAGCCAAGAGATCTTGCCAGACCCTGGGCGGGAAATGGCAAGATCGGGGTCTGGCTGGATAGAAAGTGACCACTCCTGCTTACTAACAGGCTGGCTAGCCAGGCTGGCGCCAGCAATGTGACCTTGGCCAGCGTCACTGTTAGGCGCGTTGAGGGTGCCACATGAGCCTGGGCTCCGGGGGCGGAGTGAGGCTGCCTGGAAAGACCTTAACGGCCTGGGTGGACCCAGGGCAAGAAGGAGCAGCAGGGGGCCAGCTGTCGCCAGGAAAGGCAGTCCATCCAGAGAGGTGCCAAGTAGGGAGCATAGCGAGCTTTCTCCAGGGCCCTGGGACCACCGCCCCCTCCCGAGTCACACCATGCCTACCTTGGCCCAGTGTCTTGGGCACGTGCAGTTGCCACATCGGCCTCCTCTTGACTGCCAGGGCCTGGGACTCCTAGCAGTTCAGCTTTGCTCACACAGAGCAGGTGATGGGCTCTAATTTACAAGATGAGTAATACAAAGAGCTTAGAACGTGTACCAAATCAAGGCAAGCACAGGAAGGGCTGGAGACTCCTGTCTGTGACACTTGCCCCAGCTGCGTAGCTGAAACCAAGGCGGCAGGCCCAAGGCTAAACTGCATCTCTGTGACATCTGGTTTTGTGAAAAAGGCTCTGAGGGCCAAGCTGGCCCCAGCAGAGAAAGGGCTTACCCAAGACAGAAGGGGGTGGGGAGAAGCCCTTACTGAACAGGCTCCCATAGCCCTACTGCCACCAAGATCTCAGAATCGCAGCACGGACAGGACTGGCTTCTGTTTCACTTTCTTCGAAGCACAAAGGGTCCTCCCTGGCCAGAAAAGCCCTGAAGTCAAGTTGGGCAGCCCCGGGGACAAGCGTCCAAGCTTGGCAATGAAAAGGAATCATGCATGCTGTCCCATGCTGGCCCCTGAACTCACCCTTCAGGGCCACACGGTTCCGACGGATGGCCATGATGAGGCGTTGCGGATGTCCTCTTCATCAGCATTGGGCTCACATGCACCTCTTCAAAGTCCACCGGCACACGCGTGCCTGGAGCGGAACTGGGTCGAGGTGGCTGAGCCCCGAGCACCCCCCATGCCTCCCTTTTAGGAAGCCTGCCTGGACCACTGGATACAGGGGCCTCTCCGCCACTGCTGCCCACCCTGACCTGACTGTGGCTGAGAGGAGGCTGGGACCACCTGCGCCAACTAATGGGGAGATACTTGAACTCTACAACACTTAGCAGGACTGTGGCAGCACCTTCCCCACACCCAGGCCAGCCTGGCAGATCATAGGCACTAGGACAAAAAGCCTGGGCTTACAGCCATCCCACTGCCACTGTGTCTTACTGGGTGCTAAGGCAAGCCCCAGCCAGTGGCTTCTGGGCTTATGACCCCTCTTGGCACAGTTCTTTTTTTTTTTTTTTTTTTTTGATTTTATTTTATTTGACAGAGAGAGGAGCAGCCAGTGAGAGAGAACAAAAGCAGGGGGAGTGGGAGAGGAAGAAGCAGACTTCCCACTGAGCAGGGAGCCCGATGCGGGGCTCGATCCCAGAGACCCCAGGATCACGCGAAGCAAAGGCAGATGTAACAACTGAGCACCCAGCGCCCCCTCTTGGCACGTTCTTAAGCCACCTCCACGGGTGGGCCCAGGAACAACACTCCCTAGGGATTTACAGGAGGTGGGCCCAGGGGCTGTGTGTGCCTGAACACAGACTTGACATGCAACATGAGCTCTGGCCCGGTGCCATCCCCCGGGATCATGGTCACGTGGTACTTGCCCACCATGCACCAGCGATGGAGGCTAGAAGGAGGAGAGATTGAAAGTTGGCCCGGTGGGCGAGCAATCATGAAGGCAATCAGCTCGGAGTATCTGACCCCAGCGCCCGGTCCCACCCCAGACAGGTCTGATCATGGGGGCCCCTTGTTCAGGACACCAGCAGAAGCAGTCCCCACCCCGCCTGGACTTGGGTCAATCCCAAAAGCAACTAAAGCCCCAAAACTTAACAGGCAGATGAGAAGAATACTCACAATTGTCTGTTGCTAGAGGGGGGGAACAGGAGGAAGAAGACACCAATCAGCCAAGTTGGAGGGAACAGGTTGTGCCCAGAGCATGGGGCCTTTTCCCCTGGGGGTACTGTGTGGTACAGTTCGGGTAGAGGGAGAAGGGTGGGCTCCCTCTGGAGAGATCATGCCTCCCAGAGGGAAGGCCCCGCGGGGGCCGGGAACAAAGCCACAACACACACGCTTGCGCATATGCACCGCCCACACACCTCTATACACACACATATACCCACCGTACACTACGTTGCACAGGCCGGGGCATACATGCGTAAACACAAGTATTATACATATGTGCAAGCACGCGGACACATCACACAATGCTCTGGCAGGCACTTGCTGAGACGCTCCTCCGAGAGCCTCGTGGGCACCGAACCTGGCAAAGGAACCCAGATGCCAGCAGTTGTTGTCCAGCCCAGAAAGTCAATTTGGCGGAGCTGAAGTCTTGGCAGGGAAGAGAGACCATCCCACCATACCCAGACGGGTCCGCGTGGCTCATCCCCTCACCCACCATGTACCAGCAACTGGTGAACAGCACACAGTACTGCGCCCACACAAATGGCTCAAGGCCTCCATTTCCCAAGGACCAGCCAGGCAAAGCACCACAGAGGAGTCGCGCAGCCCTTTATGCTTCCTTCAACCCCACAGTCAGTGGTTGAAGAAATGTCTGTCCCTCCCCCTCCTTTGTTGTTTGATTCTTTTCCAGCCAATTATTCCTGCTCAGTGATGCTGCTGTCCATAACCGCGAGAGCGTTGGCACAGTAAACATTGCGATAGGGGAAACCATTATAACAAACCACAGGACCATCACGACCAATCATTTTATCTTTTGAGATCTTTTTCCTTATTGCATATAGTCCCCAACACAGAGATCGGAGAGAAAGCAGCGCCCCAGCCCCTGTCCACCCAGAGACAATCACTGTGTGGCATTCGAGGGAATGGCCTTCAGAATCACAAGTCCAAGCAAACACGTACGGAAAACCCAGCCATTCTTACAAGAATAACAGACACCAATCTCTTAGAAGGCATTCATAAAAAATTGCAAAACTTTGCTTTGTGACCTACATGGAAGATGAATGTCCCCAGCCCCTGACTCAGAAACAGCCGCGTTTAGCCACACAAAAGCCATGTCTGACAGCTCAGAGTAAAAGCCGCCACGAGCCAAAAGGGACGAGGTGTTGAAGTGATTCATCTGGAGTCCCCACATTATCCTGGAGGTAGAAGCCTGTGTCCCAGGCCCCACTGCAGGGGGTTATGGGTCCTCCCTGCTATGCCCCCACCTGGGAACACACCCAGGTATCCCTCATCAAAGAGGAAGGGACAGAGCCAAGGTCCTTCTTATCATTTGGAGATGCCCTGCCACCTGCCTACTGGGACAGCTTGGCAGTGTTCCATCCAATAGCATAGTCACCGTGGCCATTTTGCAAAGAGCCAGGCCTTCCTGCTAGAAGTCTAGAAAGCTCCAGACAGAGACAGACCATCCCTTGGGGGTCTCCCGACTATTCACAAGGCACCCAACTGCACAAGCTCACAACAGCAGCACTGGTGTGCTGGTCACCCACCAAGCCAGGGGCCAGGAGAGGGGTGACTACTGAAGCCAAAGGCTCCAGCTGTTAGCTCATCCATGTGGACCCCTGGATCTGCAGCGACAGGCACACTTTGTGGCTTTCCTATTTTCTTTCGGCACTTGTCGGTATCTGGATTCATCTTATTTGTAGGCTCTTGATAAAAAACTTGTGGAAGGAGGCTTCCACTGCTCAATAACTTCTTCTAGGAAGCCTTCCTGATGCCTAAGGCTGCAGAACCATAGGTCCCCTGGGCGCCCAAAGCCCTACCTAAGCCCTCCCCCACCAGCCACAATCTCCCTAGGCTGTCCCTAGCAACTGCACTTGCTCCCTCCCCAACCTAATCTGAGGCTGAAGCCATGTCTGCCCAGCTCCTTACTGTCCTCCCAAGAGAGACTTAACAGAATGCCTGGTCAAACTTGGACATAAGAAACATTTCGAATTACTGAGCACATCAGAAAAATGGAGGAAGGGATGGTGGAGTTTGAGGCCAGGAGGCGCCTCGGTCCAAATCCACCATCTGCTATTTTTGGTAGCAAACAGCTTAGCCTTGCTGAGCTTCCACCACAATTCTCACTGAAACCCATGGACTAGAAATGCCCACTTTATGTGGCTGTGGGAGGATGCAGCAAACTGGAGTTACCCCAGCAGGGCATACCCACCCCTTCACCCCACCAGCTCCTTAGGCCAGTGTTCGGCACTTGTGGAGCCCCTGGCTCAGCAGTAAGTCTCCTGGGAGTCCACAGGCACTAGGCAAGTAACCCATTACAGTGGTGAGAGCCTCCACCTGCTTCTTAGCTCTGTGCATCTGGGCAACCACCCCAGCCCCCTCCCTTGGATCACACCACCACCTGAGCTAAACCTCTCCTTCATCTGGTCCCTATGCTAGAGGTTTCTTCAGGCTTTAGCCAAGACCCAGAGAGCTCTCAAGATAGACTGACTTCCCTATCTTGCTCTGGACAAGATACGAACACGTTCTTCCTTCAGGGGGTCACAAGTTCTGCCTCACACCTACACTGCCCTGTGGGAAGCCACCCATCAAAGAAGCCCAGTTTGCAAGGCAGGACAGGATATATCTGCACAGGCCTACTGCTCATTCATTAAGCAGGGTAGACTATCAATAATCGCTTTGATAGTGCCACAGAAAGAAAGGAGTCAGGGTGGTATGTGTTCCTGCCAAAGTTCCACACTCCAAATCTTAGTGAGGCTTCTTTCTTCAGCATGTTCTGTTAGATCAAGTGCCAATGGCTGGCTGCATGTTTCCCATAAGACCCCAATTGGTGGGACCAAACATCTGGGGTTCATCTCTAAGAAAGCTTCCATACCCAGGACAACCAGTATCAGGGGCAAGAGGTACTGCCCAGCCTTTACCAACTTTGTCCCTGCTCCCCTCAACATGGACGAAACACACACAGAAGAGAGGAAGTCAGGGGAGGAGACAGAGACCAAGACCCCCCGCACATGGGAGCCTAGCTGTCAGGACCTCTGGAAAGCCCCACTCATCAGCAAGTTAGGAGAAATCAGAATTTCATAAAGCATAAGCTGTCACCGGGGTGGCCTTCCTGAGGGTCAGAGGGCAGAAGCCTATCAGAAGTGTCCACAAGGAGTGTCAGCAAAGTCACAGGATTCTGGAAGGTCAGGGTTGGCTGGGTGCTTTGAGACAGAGGGGAAACTGGAGCCCAGAGACAGGAGGGTGGCCCTTACTGCAATGGTCAGTGGGGGAGCCAGGCTGGAGGTCATACCTCGCCGACCCCTCGGTGATCCCAGCTCTCTGATGCTTCGGATGGCTTCGGCCTGCCCTGGGACTAGAATTATCCTCGCTTAAGAGTATGTAAAGGAAGAGGAATGGGATTAATAACCAAGATCTAAACGGAGAACTGAGGAAGCCAGCCCCACACGGCGTCCCACCTCACCAGTCTCCAGAAAATCTAGCTCCACTCCATTCCAGAGGCTGCAGGAAAAAGGCATCTGGGCTATAAAAATGTCGGGGGTGGCGTGTGGTTTCGGGAGTGCTGGCAAAGTCACGGTTCTCCAACTCCCACTGGGACAAGTGATGGAAATTGGTCCTGTAGAAAAACGAGGACGAAAGGGGGCTGGGAACCGGATTCCTAAGGCGGCAAGAACGAGGCGGGCCGGGGCGTGACCGCCTCGGGAAATTCCACAATGACACCAGGGGGTGACACTCGGCCCGCTGCTGCCGCTCTGCCTCCCCGCCTGTCCCGGAGCTCCCCCGCCCGCCTAGATGCCGAAGACCCCTGGGGAAGCCGGGCAGGGGGCCAACTTTGCCGAAGCCTCACTGACAGAGGAGACAGCCAATCAACTCCAGCGCGTAGCCATCTCCCCCTCCACGGGGCCCAGCCAATCGGGCTCCAAGACGCTCCGCAAGCCAGCGGTCTCCAGATCGGCCCAGCAAGCGCTGCGGCTGTCCCCACGGCCCGCTGCCTTCTCACCTCCCAAGGACGAAGGCAGAGGAGGGCCGGTCACGAGCGCCGCGCCCCCTTCGCAGCGCCGCCAGAGCGACCGCTACGCTGGCGCCATGACGGAAAGTGACAGCCGCACGGTCCAGACACGCACCCAGATACCGCTCGCGATAGTTAGAGTGCGAAGTGAAGAAGTGGGCGCGGGGGGCCCAGCAGTGCGCACGCGCACGCCCATGCCGGTTGCCGCGCCCCTTTCCGACGCCGAGAGCGCCGCCGCCGCCGCCGCCGCCGCCGCCGCCGTCGCCGTCGCCGTACTTGATGGGGCGGCCACACGGGGCGCTGGTACCCAGGGAGAGACGTCCGGAGTGCCGCCAGCGGCAATCACAGACCCGCCCACTGGCCCGCCGGCGCCTGATTGGCTGCCACCGCTGCTTACGCGTCGCGCTTCCTCGTCACCTGCCCCTCGTGTTCGAGAGGGGAGTCGCTCTCTTTTTCCCTCGGCAGAAGAGGCGATGGCGCTGGCATCTCTCGGCGCCACTGGCTTCTCCTGCACCATCCAGCCTCTCCTGCTACTCGGTACGCGCGGCCTGGCCAGGCTCCTTTCTGGCGAGCCTCTCTCCCGCGACTGGTGGTGCGTGGGGGAGGGTGCCGGAGGCGAAGCAGGGGTTCTGGGCCTTCTTCTCTGAGAGGCAGGTGGCCTCGGGGCGCGGCGACCGAGGCCGCCACGCGCTGCTGCACCACACACGTTTACCCAGCAGCCGGGCTGCTGGAAAAGCAACCAAAGCTTTCCTCTGTCTGTTCCCTCGAGGGAAAGGTCCCAGTCTTCCCATGCGCCCGCTTCCCAGCTTTCAGCAGAAAGTAGGCACGTCCCTGCTCCCCTTTGAGCTCCCAGTTCCAGGGGGCTGACTAAGACTAAAACTCTGCAGCGCAGGACGTGGGAGTGAGAAGCTAGGCTGGTGGGAGAGAGGCCGCCTGGCCCCGTGAGGTGGGACCCAGGCCTCTCCGAGGCAAGGGAGCTGTAAGTGAAGAGAGGAAGCTTGGGGATGGGCCAGGCAGAGGGGCCATGAACGTGGGGCAAAAGTTAGACAGGGGGCAGCAGAAAGAGGAAGAAAAGATAAAAAAGGGTTGGGGAGGCTTGGTTGCCAGGCCTGACTGTTACGACTTTTCCTGAGGCGTGGTGTATTCTTAAGGGGCTTTTCAGCAGAGCTGAGCACACAGATCAGTGAACATTCTTGAGAGATTCTTAACACCTGGTGGCAGGGGTTGAGCTCAGACTGGAGTCCAGGGAGATTGTGTTTAGGAGGAGGTCCTTGCCAGAAGCATTTAAGCTTGGGGGCCTAGACAGGGTCCAGGATGCCTTCTACACATACACTTTACCTGCCCTGCTCAAGTCAGAGCCTTTGGTGCCTGGAGTGTTTCATCAGCTAACTGGCTTTCCTGCTTTTACCTCACTGCCCCTTGGGAGTACCGCGGTGTAGCCAGTGATGTCTGGAAAGGACAAACCTAGCTTTAAAAAACCCTTCAGTGCTCCACAGGGTCCGTAGGAAGAAATGGCCAAGCAGTGGGACACAGGCGTGTGGCTCAGAGAACCAGCCCCACTGATGTTCCCAGGCACCTTCCTCCTGCTGCCCAGATCAAGAGCTTCTCCATCTCAGTCGAGTGCATGGCTGTGCCAGGACATTCAGAGGGCAGTTGGCTGAGAACTTTCCCACTGGTAGCATCTGCTTGGCACCCTGTGATTTAGGCAGTGCCCTTCCTATAACCTGTGAAGCCCAGGCCTAGCAGTGTGGAGGTGGCTGAGGCAGCATCTTTCAGGTAGCCCTGTTAAAGGGGACAAGCTGTGCCCATTTCCTTCCCTTGAGCAATGCTGGGTCAGTCTTGGCCTTCTGCTCAACAGAGGCTGGAGGTATAGACCCCCTTCATTCTCAGAGTCCTCATGTATCAAAGAAAGCAGCACAACGCTTGGTGTCTGCAGAGGATACCTTCGGCCAACTGCCCAGGGCCGCGTATGGCTCTGGTGGGGTCGTCTGCCCCCACTTAGGCTTCAGGGTGCTCAGGGCAGGCTGCAGCCCCAGATCATTGCATGGCTTCCCTGTCCACACAGGTCCAGGCACACAGGTGCCGGTTGTGCAGTGAAGATCCATCCAGCTGCTGCTGCCCTCCCCCAGCTTACACGTACTTTTTGTCTCTCCTCCCTCTCCCCTGTTCTTTTGTCCTCACATTTAGGTTAACTGTACAAAGCCTTTCTGTCCACTCCACCTCCCCAGCCTTCTTTCAAGGCCATCCCACCCCTACCCCCTTACTGCTGCATTTCTGACTAAGCATTTGGATCTGTCTCCATACATCCCATCTGATAGGTTTGCAAAGAGCCCTGTGTGTCAGCCCCAGACGAGGTCTGGGAGGGTGGTCTGGGTGGTCCCTTCACCACCCCCTAGCCCAGCACACACAAGTTGGGCTTTTGCATAGGCACATGTCTACCTCCTCCCCCACAGCAGAGGCTTAGCGTGGAGCCCCCAGATCACCCACTTCCTACTACACCACCTCGGATGCCGTCATTTCCACTGAAACTGTTTTCATCGTGGAGATCTCCCTGGCGATGCAAGAACAGGGTCCAGGTGAGGCAGTGGGGGTTCAGCCAGGAGAGCATGCTGGGGCAGAGGCAGAAGCCACGGTGAGCCTGGGGCCTGCGGCATCAGTTCCTCACTGGCAGTTAATGAGATTGAACCCATGTACCCATGCAGACAGAATGAGGATGTTGACTTACAGCTATAGGAGAGAGGGTCAGGGGTACAGCCAGGCCAGACTGTTTAAAGCATGTGTTCTAGTCTGCCTAGAATGTGAAAACGTAGACTTCTTGCTGTGCCTGATAAGAGCATATGCTGAAGGAAGTGAGAAACAGCAGGAGTGTTAGCCCCGGGCTCCCTGTATCCTTTGCTTGTTGCTCTCTGCCGGTGGCTTTCTGGTCTGGGTACGACACTCCTTAGATGGCTCATTGGGCACTGACCCCAACACCCACTTCAGGCTCAGAGGAATAACGAGTACACTTCAGTCTCCTGCTCACAGTTAACAGGCTTGCTGTGGCTAGGCCACAGGGGATGTGCCCCCAGAGGGGAAGACAGCTGAGAGAGGCAGTAACAACATCAATGGGGGTGGGCTTCCTGGCACAGCCCCTGGTTTGTTAGACTACCTCCATGGTTCTCACATGGAGGTGCCCCCTGCGAGACACACTGCAGTCCCCCAACTGTGTGTAGACTCCCTGCCCTTAGGCCATGGATGCTGCTGTGAGCAGCACAATGGGTTCTGCCCCGATCACCGGAGAGAGGGGAGAAGGTGACTCTCTTTTGTCCCCTCCCCCAGAACATGGCTCTTTATGCTGATGTCCGGTGGAAAACAATTTCCCTGTCACCCGGGGCCAGGACGTGGGGGCGTTATCAGGTAAGGGATGCTGCAGTTGTCATTTTGAGGGAAGCCACCTGTTCACTGGTATGACTTTGAAGCCCTAGGGGGTGGCCCAGTGGAGGAGGATTGAGGTTCTCTGACACGGGCGGCTGGTAACGTACTGTCAGCACTAGCCGGAGATCTTGAGGTGTGTCCACTGCACCAGCCCCTGCCAAACATCCCCAACCCAGGTATCCTGGAGCCTAGACCACAAGAGCGCCACGCAGGTACCTATGAAGGTCAGATTGCGATGAGGAGTCCTACAGCCTCCTGAGAAAGGTGAGGATCAGTCTGCCTGGAGCCCGCCCAGGCCTCCAGGAGGAGGGCACCCCACTTCCACAGCCGTCTCAGCATGCAGCCCCTGTCACTGAAGCTCCAGGCCAGTAGGGGCCGCCGCAGAGCAGAACAGGGCTTTGGGTCGGGACTTTCCGGACCACGCCACACCTGTCCTTGCACCTCCCATGTTCCTCTCTTGCCTAGTTCTCCTCTTTTCCATGAATTCGAGACCCAATGTTCCTAACGTGTCCAACCCCTCCCCCACCCACCTGGCAGCACCCCTGACCCCAGCATCTCCCTTGCAGGCTCAGAGAGAATAACGAGGACATTTCCATCATCCCACCGCTGTTCACAGTCCCGAGTGTGGACCATCGGGTGAGTGGAGGGCTGAAGAGGCTGGCCAGTCTCAGGGGGAGCAGGGAGGCACACAGCAAGCCTGCACGCCCATTTTTAGGGGTGGGATTGGGCTGTAGTTCGCGTTGTCTTTGTGCCCTGGAGGAGGCGGTGGGGCTGGCTGGCTCTCGCCCGGCTCTCCCTGAGCTGGCACAGTGTCCTTTCTTGCAGGGCACATGGAATGGGCCGGGTCTCCCACCGAGGTGTTGGCAGCCATTGGCCTAGTGATCTACTACCTGGCCTTCAGTGCCAAGAGTCACATCCAGGCCACGAAGGTGGCGCCCTGGGCTATTGCTACTTTCAATAAACAGTTGCTGGCTATGACCGGGATTCAAAACATGGGCTCTGACTTTGGCGTTGTCCTGCCTTCTACACATGGGCAGAGCCGGGCAGCCGCGCCCATATCCCTCACACCTGGTTTCTTAGCGGGTACTGAGTAAGGGTGGACTGGAGCTCCCCCGGCCTCTTGTGTTTGCTCCACGCTCTGCCATCGCAGGCTCTCTTTCTTTGGCCCCCAGTTCGGCCTTCGCTGCCCCTGCTGCCCCCTTTTGCCTTCTGTCTGCAGCTGCCTGCGCAGCAGGTTTGGGTGGGGCGTGGGGTTGCCCTTCCAGCCCACACGTGCTGTCTTCTGGCAGAGAGGATTGCCGTTCTGTCCTGCCCTCACTCAGCCGCTCGAACAAGCGGCGCATCTCTGTGGCCTGCTCCAGGAGAGGGCCTCTGACCTCCTGCCGCTGGAAGGGCAACTACCAGAGAAGAGATCAGGCTGCTTTCCCAACTTCTCTGAAGTCCAGCAGTCACAACACATGTAGATGCAGCCCCAGCTGCCTTCAAAATCACCTTGTGTGGAGTCCTGGGCAGGAGCGATTACTCTGCTTGCTGTTCTGAAGAGCACGTGCATCCCCCCAGCTCACTGACGTGTCCCCCTGGATCACCCGGCCTAGCTGTCGCTAAAGTGCTGGCAGCCAAAGGGGTGGCGCTCACACCGCCCACTCTCTGTTGCCTCCCAAGTGTGTTCTCACTTGCGGTGTCGGGTGGGACATGTGGAAGGCACAGGGCGTTGGAAGATGACACAAATTCCCATCCCTGAGAACCAGCTGCCAGCCTTTTTCCGGTTTGGCCTTGCCTTCTCTCTGCCCCTCTTCCCTGAACACCTAGTGCTCTGCAGGGGGGGGCTGAAGCACGTGACCCAGCACTGCCTGGGGACCTCTTCCAGACAAGGAGCACCAGCCTCTCCCTGTTCTTGTCTCTCAGTCACTCTGGAAATGGGTTGGGATGGAGGAAGCTGGCAGGAGTGGGAGGCCCTGGGGAAAAGCTGGCTCCTTACTCCCAAGGGCTGGGGCTACAGCAGACTTGGGGGCTGAGTCCCTGATGATTGGACCAGGCTAGGACTACTTTGAGGTGGTGGTGGGTGGACTTTCTGGATTTCGGAGAAAGACCCATGGTGGGAGTTCAAGGGGTGCCTGCTACTCCTCCTTACTGCCAAGAGTGAAGGGAGAGATGAGTCCCAGCGTTCTGCCAACAGCCTGTGCAGGGCAGGCAGGGTGGACATAAAATGGCAGCTGTTGCCGCTTAGTGGGTCTTGATTCTGCTCGATGGCAATAGGACCCAAATGTGGGCTCACTGGCTTGCAGGGCAATCAGTCGCTTAGGGTTGCCCAGCCCTCCTGGTACCACCTCTCCCAGAGTCCCAGTGTTGGCTTCTACGTAAAGGGACTCCAGTTTATGGGCCCCTGTCTTGGCCACATCCCAGAGGCTGCTGGGCCTCCAGCACTCCCCTCTCCCCAAGGCAAGAATGCAGTGCCTCTAGTACGACCAAATGAGGCCCCAGCAACTGGAGAGGGACAACCAGGCAACAGCTGGCCTCGGTCTCCAATGACCTCCACCCAGTTTCCTGCAGCAGGGACTGGGCGCTTGGAAACCCCATCCTCCACAAGGTCCACTTGTGGCCCAGGTATCCCCTCTGGGAAAAGTGTGTCCAGTGCTGGCCTCCAGAGGCCTTGGAGGGCAGAGGAGAGGCGGCAGCCTCCCGAACAACCGCAGCCTCGGACTCCCATGTGCTCCTCACCCAGGAGCTGATGTTCCAGGCCTGCCTTGGCGACTTGCTGGGCCTTCCCTCCCCGGCTGCTCAGGGCGCCAGCTTACAGGTAGCCCTCAGGCCCCAGCCTTCCCTGCAGAGCAGCTTGGCTTCTGGGAGCACTTGCTGGATTTCTCAGCAAATTAGGAAATTAATGAGAGGCCTATGTTGACGTCTCAATAGAATCTTAATGCATCCTTGCCGCTTCAGCTGCTGGCAGCATCCTGTGTGTGTGTCAGGAGACTGGGCTCCCTTCACCGCTGTACTTCCCACCCCGGGGAGTCTCTCTCTCTCTCTCTCACACACACACACACACACACGCACGCACGCACGCCACACACACCGGCGTGGTTCGGCACTTAGCAGATAGATGTCCTGTAGTTTGGCGGCACTAAATGGAACCTGCGGCATTTGGTTGCCCCTCACAAGAACGTGGAAGGGTCCTCTGTGGCCACCCGGATGTTCATCCATCTGGCCAAAAGACATTTACTCGGCAAATCTCCATGCTTAGCACCATGGGATTCCCCCAAACAAGGAGGGAGTAGTTTGTGCCCCTTTCAGAGTTCCCAGCCCCGTGCACTACAAGGCTCTTCCTGAGCTGGGAGGGTGGAGGAGGGGTAGAGACACTTCTCAAGCTTCCTGGAGCAACTGTTGGCCTCATCCACATGGCAGAGGCCTGGCACTGGTGGCAGGAGGGCCTTTTTCTGGCGTCACCCTGTGACATCACACTTCTGAAACAATTCCGAGCTGTCCTGCCTCTACTCCCACAGTATGACGGACTCCAGAAGACCTGGCTGTTCCTCAGTGACAGAGAAAGCACAGAGGTGCAGCTTTCAACGACCGCCGCCTTGTCCACCCCAGCTCTCCCACCTCTACCAACAACCTCTACCAACACCGACACCTCTCCCAGCCCAATGAAAATGAACACACAAAGGCCAAGGGTCACCTCAAAAAGGCAGCTTGCTTTATTCTCTCAATGCCAATGGGGGCAGGGGTGGGCAGCCTGTCTGCCTCCAGTCTGAAGGCTCTCTGAGCTGGAAGGGCCGGGGTCTGGGCCTGGTCCACACTTGCAGAGTGGGGTGAGAGCATCTACTCCCCAGTCAGCCCAGCTGGCCAGGCTGGGCTCTCTCAGGTCAAGAGGCCTCTCCCTCAGCTGGGGCGTGGGTCTTGCCACCAAGGTCTTCCCACTGCTACTTATGTCTTAGCTCTCCTCGGTCGTCCGGGAAGGAAGTGGCCCCCGGGGGGGCCCTCACAGCTTCCACAGCAGAGGCTCCCCATCCCCACACCTCAAAAGTGGAGACCACCAAGAAAGCTGCTTCCATTCTCCCCTTCTTCCACAACCCTTCCCCTCCCCCTGCCCCAGCCCCTCCCTCTCTTCCTCCCCCAACCTCCTTCCCAGCCATCAGTGGGGGTTCCACTTTGTCAGACTGCCTAAAGGGGAGCTGCCAGCCCCGGAGCAGGTCCACAAAACAAAAACAACAATTGGCAAGCACAGAAAGGGAGAAAAACCACAGGAAACTCAGGGTTGTGGCGTGCCACAAATAACCAAGGCTCCCCGGCAGGGCGAGGCTGTGCTCAGCTTCAAAGCCAGGCGTTCTCTTGTGCTTAGGACAGTCCTTCGCCTCTCGCTTTCCAGTTCGACTTTCCTGTCCCCAGGACCCATGCTGGCAGAGAGCTCTGGAGGGTGCACGTGTGTGTGCACATGCACGTGCGTGGGCCTGTGTTGCGCACACAGCCTGCACAAAGCTGTACTTGGAGAGCAGGAAGTAGCCGACGGAGAGAAGTGCTCTCTCTGGTTAAAGTCCTGTGCACACACTTACAGACACACACTACTGATTCTATGGGCGAGAGCAGGGGACAGGGTCTTGGGAGGCTCACTGGAACTGGGCTGGGGCAGAGGGCCCGCCGGGCACAGCGGGGCTCAGACGGTGGTGACGGAGAGCAGAGAGGTTGTAGACCCGCTTGCGTCAGCAGAGCGGGGGTGCCATGGGCCCGGCATCTCTGGATGGTGATCAGTTGTCCAGGACATCTTCTTGTTTCGCTTTTTCATGGTTTCTGCGGTGGCTCAAGGCAATGATGTTGAGCTCAGCCTTTTGCTGCCGGCGTTCTGCTGCTCCCTCAGGCACTCCAGCGGCTCTGCATCATGTTTCCGCGCCAGCTTCTACAGCTGCTCCGGGCCGGATCAGATTGCTGCTTCGCTCCTCCTTGCTCTCCAGTAGCGGCCCATCCTTTCATCTCGCTCACTGCAGCGTCATCATCCGTGGTATGCCGCTGCGTTCTCGCGGATCTTGGGGCCGGGCTTTGAGGCGATCGCGCTACCGACCGCTTGGCCACGTACCGAATCCCATCACCGCGTGCAGCCCACTCCATGCGGGGTGCCGGAGACACCGCTGCCCATACCAGGGGCCACCAGCCAAACTCGGGGGCCCATGGCCCAGCTCCTCCAGGCCCATGGTGAGCCAGCTGCACGCAGCTGTGAGCGCCCACTCGCTCTCCCCTGGCCTGGCCCGCGGTGGCGCCGAGAGAGATCTGAGCTGCCTTCGGGGCCACGCGCTCCAGAGTCACGCCCGATCTTGGGGCCTCGGCGGACAAGCAGCTCCTCTCTGAGTGCTGCCTCCCTGCCCTCGGGATCGGGGGAGAGAGATCGAACAGCGGGAGCTCCCCTGCGAGAGCTGCACAGCAGAGTGGAGTGGTGACCGAGAGTGGGGCCGGAAGAGGGTCTAGGGTTCAAGTTGGAGTTACCGGCAGCAGCCCGCCTCAGGGAAGCTCTCTAGCAAGGGCTCGGCCGAACAGCGCGGGAGTGCTAAAACGCTTCTCCCGTGTTGTAGGCGCTGGTGCTGTCCTTGTCCGACTTCTCGGGCCCAGCTCTCGGAGAGATGTCAGGCAGCTCATGCTTCTTGGGCTCCGGCCCCCGGAGTCGTAGAACTCTCGTCTTTCAACCAGCCAGGCCTTCATGCTCCGCGGCTTTGCGCAAATAATCTAGCCCATGGTTGCTGGCACACTTTGAACTCCTAGGTGCCGCGGCTCCTCCTCCAACATGGCCCATCTCGTGGCCCAGGCTCTCGTTAACGGTTCACATCCAGAGGCGCCCGTTGCCGCCGAGCCGGTGAGAAGAGCAGGCCCAGCTGGTTGCCGTTCTCAGGTGGCCCTTGATCTCCAGCAGCTCCGGTGGCGCTCGTACTCGTCGGTGAGGCCGGGATGTCGCCACCCCCCCAGCCCCTGCCCCCTCTGCCAGCAGCGAGTCCATGCTGAAGTGGAGGTCCGGCTCTGGGGAGCTGCGAGGTGTGTCGGCAGCACTGGCAGGCTCATCCCCCAGCAGGTCATGCTCCGAGCTCTCTTCGGTGCGCGTGCTTTCTCATCGGTGCGGCCCGCCCCGCTGTCCAGCTCCTGGCTGTTACTCAGACCCGTGCCTGCATGAGGGACCCCTTTCTCCCTCTTCGTTGCCAAGCTGGGGCAGAAGAGATGAGCCCCACTCAGTGTGGGTCCACGGCCGAGTCGGGAGCAGAGGGCCTTCGGGTCAGCCCATCTCCCACATGCCCCAGCGCCCCTGTTACTCCTGCTGGCCTCCCTACCGCCCACCCTGCCTCCTTCCTTACCTGCTGGGCAGGGAGGGATTTCAGCTGAGTGCCTTAAGTCCTGCTCAGAGCCAAAAGTCATCAGAAAGTCATCCGGTCACTGTCCTTCCACCGCTTTTACCCATGCAGAGTTCAGAACTGTGCTGTCCCACACTGCTTTAAAGGACCGCCCTGGACACCACCCCACCAGTGGCTTTTTAGATCCCATACTTGCGTCTCCTGGTCTCAATGGTGAATAACCCAAGAGAGAGGGTGGCCTGGCACCTTGGCCATCAGAGGCCTGAAAGGGAAATGGGCCCCAAAGACACTGCCACGCCCCTCGTCAGTGCCAGGTTGTGGCCTTGTCACAAGCCTCCCACAAGAAAGCCCGATGTCAGGGGGTCCCAGAATATCCTGGCGGGCACACACATACCTGGCTCTCAGGCCGGGCCACTAGCAGGGAGATGTTGGTGTTCACTCCTGGCTCAGAATGGCTCCCACACCCGCCTCCTCCAGTTCTGGAGCGTCCACCATTTTATCTGTAACAAGCCAGGGACCATCAAAGAATGCCAGGGCTGGCCTGCTGTTGTGGGCCCTGCACTGGTAAAGTGCAGGTACCCCCTCATAGGAGCTCCCGAGCAGGTACCTGGGCTAGGAAGAGCTCTTGAGCTCTGACCAGATAGAGAGCTTGAGTGGAAGGTGCCCAGGAGAGGATTACATGCTAAAATCACCGGGGCATGGAGGAGAGGCTGGCAGATTGCCAGAGCAGCACAGGCCCTCGATGCCGAAAAGCTGAGATGTCCCACAGGCACCTGTGAAATTTGGAGACAGTTGTACTGGAGAGAGAGGGAAGCCCAGCCCGGTTTCAGGCACAGCAAGATGCCTGGCCATCCAGGGCGGAGCTCTTGGCAGGGGGAGAGGCTGGGACTACAGCTAAGGAGAGGTCACTGGGCGAAAAGCCAGTGCAGTGGGGCCTTTAGTGGACAGGCCGCCCTCTCCCACTCCTGGATGATACGGTCTCCCTCGCGGATCCGGCCATCTTTGGCTGCAATGCTATTGGGGTTCACCTGCAAGGCACGGCCATCATGGGGACCTGGCACCCTTCACTCCAGATTTCCCTTTCAGTAGCAAGGGCAGCCTCACCTTGGGGGATCCCAAAGCAAACTAGTGTCTCCTTGCTTGCTCCTCTTCAGCTCAGACTAGAAGCTTCCGAGCTCCAGGAGGCAGGGACAAAACAGTGGGTCTTGGGCTAGTCACACCGCTCCTAGCAGGCCAGCCAAGCTCCCTCTGACCCCCTGCCCACCATCCCAGGCCCAGGCCCAGCTGGCACTCGTACACTCTTGTGCATGGAGACCTATTCTTTTCACGTCAGAGGCTGGGTCAATGCAGGAAGCTGAACACTTTCCCACACTTTTGCCCCCACCGCCAACTTTTGGCAGCCCTGGGGGGCTCGATGGGCAGTAATACATTCATACAAAGGCTGACTTGATGAGAGTGTGGGGGGCAGCTGGTGGCTTCATCTGCCCTCCTGGACACACACACGCACACACACACACGCACCGTCTGCCGTACAGATGAGGAGAAGAACCCTGTGGTACCAGTAAGGGAGCTGGCTACAGGGACGTGGGAGGGAGAGCAAAGCCTGGCCACGAATCTCAGCCTTGCTCACTGTCCCAGCCTGGGCACAGGGTCTCCTGGGGAAGCAGCTAAGCAGGTCCAGCCGGGCGGCCTCGAGAGCCCTGCGCAGCACGCGGAGAGGCCGCAGGGCTAGGGCCGGTGTGGGGACTCTCAGCACCTGCCGTACAGATGGACGCCACCCGCGTCCGGCCTGAGGATGTCCTAGCCCACAAGGAGGAGCTCCACTGCCTCGGAGCCCCATTCCAGCCCGCCTTAGTACCTCTCCAACATAGATGCCCAGTCCTCCTCATCATCCGTGCGGTAGCAAACCATCCAGAGCCGAGCTTGTCACGGTGGTTGGTCTTATACAGCCCCCAGCTCCACCTCCTGCCACAGGGCGTGGGAGAAGCTCAAAGGAAGAAAGCCCCAAACATGTGAGTGAGGAAGCATGCTACAGGGCTGGCAGCCACAGGCGCCCAACCCCAGCAGCACCACGAACCCAAGTTTTCAGCCTCCAACTTGGAGGTCTCTCTTACCATCCCAAGTGGGCTAGCATGTGTGCCCAGTGGTCTCCCCTGCCAGGAAATGCCCGAGACACACACGTGAAGAGACACGCGGGACACACAGGACACAGACATGCGTGGGACACAGACTCACTGACACAGACTGACTAAGCAGGGACCTCACCGCCACCACTCCCGACCAGCCCACGACTTCACCCAACTTGGCCCGTGAGCCTGAGTTAGCAACCGTGCATCGGCAGGGGGCCACAAGACTCGGCCGCCTGGGGACAACAGTAGCCAGGCCTGAGCTGCACAGACTACAGCCAGCCATCACAGGGCTGGATTTCCTGAAGCTGGCTGTGGGCCCTGCCCTGGCCTGGCCACCTGGCTCACCTCATGCTCCAGCTGCGTCCATGCAGTCTGCCTCCTGCGAAGACACCCTCCATGAACTCCGCGGGTCATAGTACTCATGGCTGATGGGGGGGCTGCCCAGGGAGAAAAGGGGGTCAGGCCGGCCAGCTAACTTTCTCCTCTGAGTACTAGCCCCAGCTCCCGGGCTGGCCGGTCCCGGTGAGCTCGGCGTGGAGTCCCCTCCTTCTGAGCTACATGCATCCATGCAAAGACCAGGAGTAACTTCTTGAGCGGGGGTGTCTCGCGGGGGGTCTGCACTGAGGACACAGGCATGCCTAGCTCTCCCACTACATCCGCCCTGTCGCCCAGCCAGACCAGCCAGAAGGGTACCAGCTTCTCTGAACTGCAGATTGCCCCTCCCACCGGCACTGGCCGCCCATGCACGCCCCAGGAGTTATCCAGGCCCCAGAGGAGGACCCACTCTACCTCCAGGGGGCAGCCTTCTTGCCCCAAGGCTAAGCGTGGCTGCTGGTGGCCAGGGGCCTCACTTTCTCTGCAGAGGAGGGGAGATCCCAGGACCACCGCTGCAGCACGGGTTTAGATTGTGAGCCGCGAGGCCTGGATGAGAGGCCCTTCTTGAACTGGGCCAGAAAAGAAGCCGAAGAAGATGGAGAAGTTCAGAGCAGGGAGGGATGGGACAGACAGGATGTGTGAGAAGATTCAAGGAGGATGCTTGAAAGAGGAGGCAGAGAAGGCGATGGACGGCAGAGGAGAAGAAGAGAGGATGCAGGAGGAGGAGCTGAGGCCCTCAACCTTCCAGGAGCAAGGTCCCAGGATGCTGCTCCTCCCCTTTGGCCCTGGGGCGTGGAGTACCAAAGGGGAGCCTGTGTGTGAAGCCTCCCTGGGCCCTTCACTGGCTGGTGTCCAGCCTGAGGCTGCAGAGGCCTAGAGATTTCTGAGCCCTTGGATGCCACAGTCAGCTCTGGAGGCCAAGGAACCTGCTTCCTGCCTGAGAGGGGGCAGGCCAGTCGGTCTCCCTGCCACGCCCAGAGCTGCGGCAAGCGTGGCCTCCCGAGGTGGCGTGCCCTCTCTGGAGGCAGGGCCGGGGCCCTCACAGGGAGCGACTCACGGCTCGAACAGGACGGTGCCCGGCTCAGGATGACCATGGGCGGTGTGGGGCGGGGCGCAGCCCAGCGCCATGATGCTCAAAGGTGATAATCGGTCTGAGTGCCACTGTCCCTACCAGCTGCAGGTCATGGCATGAGCTGTCCCCGGAGGCGGGGAGCTGCGTCTCAGCACCTGGATCACTAGAGGCTCCTTGGAGGAGCGCAGGGCCTCCAGGGTTTGCTCCTGAGACAGCTTGGAGAGCTCCTTCCCACGTTCTGTGGCAGGGCACGCCCCCCGTGAGAACCCGCTGACCCACACCCCGTCTCCTCCAACCAGTGAGTGTGCTCTCCACCCTCATTCGGGTGAGCCCCACTTCTCAGCCCTACCGCTACACAGTGCTGTCTGAGATGGGGAGCCCCTGTGCCGCTGCCGGTCTGGGGCTCTGCCCCACCCTACAACATTCTTCAGCAGGAGCCACCCACGCGTTTCCATCCACCTCACCCAGGACCTGCTTCTCTTTCAGGTAGCACTGGGGCCAGAGCTAGTGTCTAGAAAATCCGCGGAGTCCCCCTTGGCAATGACTGCACATCTGTTGTGCTGGAGGAAGACCTTGATTCCTCTCCCAGTGGGGAGTCAGTCCATAAATGGGTTCAGGCAAGAGAGGGTTGAAAGAATGCGCCCGAACACGACAGGCAATGACAGAGTCGCTGAAGAGAAAGGAGTGTGACACACACAGAGCCTCCTGACATGTAGAGACAACCTAAGGGAGGTGCCAAGGAAGTGACCACTTATAAGACCGCCATTTCTTGGGCGCCTGATGTGGAGTCACCCCCAAATCTGACCCCAACAGCTTATTGTGCAGATAGGAAACTGAAGTTCAGCAAAATGAAGGGAGTGAGTCAAGATCTGAGCTGGACCCAGTTGCATAGTGGTCAGGTTGGGGAGAAGGCTGGCCTGAGTGAAGCCTCATGGGAAGAGCAGGACCAAAGAAAAGCACGGGTGGAGCGTGGAAGGTGGAGGAAGTGTCTGGGAGCCAACTGGGTGGAGCAAGGTGTGCCCTCAAAGGAACTGGGGGCACAAGGCTGGCCCCAGCCACTGATTTCTGCAGCAGCCTGTATGCGCTGGGCCCTGGGATGGCCACCCCAGGCCATGACCTCCAAGGTGCTCGCTTGGTGTGGAGGCAAGTAGACTAAGGACGAACAGACTTGCAGCCAGAATTCAGGGCATGCCAGCATGAGACCAGTGAGGAGCAGGAAGTAGAGGATCTCTTCTAATTCACTCAGCAGCTGGTGGAGGGGCTGTTCTGGAGCCTGAGGGAAGACACACACCAGTGAGGATACTCCAAATGGCTACACCCCGTGGGTCACCACGGAACCAGACCTTTGAGAGACTGCTAAGGAAGCGGAGGGCCAGCCACACCCCATCCAGGAAGGGGGGAGGGAAGTTTCCTGAGCATCGGGGAAGGGAGAGGGAGGCTTGTTTGCCGGTGGAAGCAGAGTCCCCCAGTCAGCACGAGGAGAGTTCAGGGAGCCCGCCAGGTTTGTCCCAGTCTCTGAATTCCCACAGTGCCATCCTACGTCCTGGGAGTCTCGGGGGATGGGAGTTCTGCAGAGAAGATGCCCAATCAACCGCAAAATCATGTCTTCCAGCTGCTATGTAACAGACCAACCCCTGGATGTCATTCCAGGAGACAGCTGTCTTAGGAAAGCAAATAATTACCTATCTGCTACTTCATTCTGTCCTTGTAGATAAGAGAATCTCAGGACTGATGTCTCTCTCCACAAACTTTCCCTGGTCGAAAAGAAAACATTTTTTTAACTAATCTGGTCTAATGATAAAAGAGACACAGGTTCATTGTAAGAACATGTGAGAAATACAGAAAACATAAGGAGAAGAACACAAAAATCAGCCAAGGAGGTATGAGTTTCCAACTAAGGTGAGTGTGAGAATGTGGTCAGTACCGCCGGAGAGGTGGCAGTATAAAGGCAGGGAGGCTGAGTGCCGGAGGGATATGTGAGGAATGGCCTCCAAAACCTAGCAGAGGTAGTTGTGAAGCTGTCAGGAAATCACAGGAGCCAGCTGGAAAAACAGGGCCCTTATCAACACTTCGATGGGATAATCTGACAACAGAATGAATTATGTTAAAAACAAGGCGATAAGTACTCCAAGCTCATGATTTTCCAATGATTTTTACTACGAGTCTCCTGTTTGCACTGTTAGGGTGACTGTGCCTGAGTGTGTCTGGAGACAGGTGATACTGTGTATACGGTGTGTGCCTGTGCGTCTCTTCCCGATGCTAGTGAGAGGCCATGATGGGAGTATTTACACCATGGATGTAGCAACTGCTCCGACCCAGGGCTCTTTGTATCACATTTACCACCAGCTCCCCCGGCCCTTAAGTCAAGGACTTCCCTCAAATGCAAGAAGGGCTGGGCTGTCCTCAGGATCGCCAAGGGCTGGGTGTTCCCCTGAAGCACTTGAGCAGGGGCCACAAGTGTGCAACAGGAGGCTCAGGCCACCGTGAGAAATGCAGCAATGGCTTTCTAGGTCTGCTGGTTAGCCTGCAGCTGCGTTGCTGTAGAGCCGGGCCCACAGGCAGTAGAGAGAAGTACAGGGTGAGGCTGGGAGGCCAGAGGACGCTGGTGCAGAGATGGGGTCATCACAGTGAGGCCTGGGATTGCCCAGCAAGCGCCCCCCTTGACCACGATGCTCCACTTCTTCCTCTCTCCTCTTCCTCAGTCAGCCCGGTGCTCCCAGAAAGCTAATGAAGTAAGTGGGGCAGAGACAAGCCGTGAGGAACTAGACACGAGCCCCTCCCGAGCCGCGGGGCTAAGGGCAAGGTGCAGGGTGTGCGGTGATGAGCAAAGTACCCGGGGCCAGGCACACAGTACCGACCCAGTGCTCTGCCCACGCCTCCGGCTCGCTGCGTCCAGGCCTCGAGCCTGGCCCTCGGCCATCGTGAGTTACAGAAAGACCACAGGCAGCTGCTCAGGCTCAACAACGTCTGAACCCAGGCCTGCTTGCCCTCAAAGATTCCCACCTCAAAGTCCCATGCAAATGTCTCCACAGGCCAGAACTTTCTCCCCCACCAAAATACCCAAGACCCACTCCTGCTACCCACATCCCTCCCTTGCTGCCACCACTCCAAGCCCCTGATGACAAACAATCCCAAAAGGATCAAAATTTAAATGGACAAAGCAAAACTGCCTACCTTGGGCGTGAGAGAACAATGTCCATGATGTTGGAATAGAGAATTCTTAAGATATAAACAATGGGCAAGCGTTATACGCCGCGTAATGAATCATGGTTTACATAAAAAACTAGGGATGTACTGTATGGTGACTAACATAATAGAATAAAAAATATATTATTATAAAAAAAGAATGGAAAAAGGCATACATTTGACTATGTTAAAAGGTAAAACTTAAACACATTCCTACTGCACATTCGAACAAAGGACAAGCATGAGTGAAAAAGACAAGACAGGCTAAGAGAGGATCCTTCAATGCATAGAACTGATAAGGATTATCCAGAATAGTCTATAAAAAATTCCAACAAAACACTAAGAAAATACAAACTGACACAGAGTAGGAAAACCGGCGCTCACAGAAGCATCGTCTTCCCGCAGCACTGGAAGCTAGCGCAGGACCCACCGTTGGCAGAATGCATTGGCTTCGTGCTGTGTTACGTATGTGTGGTATACGGAAGCTCCAGGAGCGCACGAGAAAACCGCAGCGTCAGAGGACCAAGCCCAAATCCCTTCGTGAGGAGAGGAAAGGAATGGGGCCGAAGGATGGCGTGAACGCGGTGGCTTCAACGCTTGCGGGTCTTTTTAAGGGAAAAAATGCTGAGGCCAACAGGCCAAGCGCTTCCGGGTGGGCGGCAGTATGTGCCCGATGCCAAACTGATGAGCAATACTTTTATGTGCCGAAATATTTCAAAACAGTTGCACGCCACGGAGGGCAGCCGGCGGCAGGGAGGCCAGCTGGGCAGCTCCTGCTGCCGCTCACCTGGAGGGGCAGAGGATAAGCTCCCGGGCTGGGGGCGCCAGGTCTGCGGGAGAAAGTGACCTTTGCAGTAACAGCAGCTCTGGCCGGCTCACCGGCCACTCCGCCGGGATGTGTTCCGAGCGCTCTGTGCAAGCATGTCACGCATTGAAGCAGAGTGGGGCCCGGGAGGGTGAGGAACCCGCCCAGGCCTGCGGTGCTGAGTGGAGGCCAGGGCGCCTTCTGTGGAGCAGCTGCGGGGGCTGAGGAGCCCGGTAGAAGAAACACTGCCATAGAAGCAAGGGGTTGGGGGTGTGGGAAGGGGGTGCCCATGAGGGTGGGAGGGGTGAGGGCAGAGGGCATGCTTGAGTGTGGGCACACGTGGGAACAGGCACAGAGGTGTGAGTAGAGTGTTGTGTGAGGGTGGCCTTTGTGCACCGGGGTGGGGGTGGCAGGGGATGTGGGGTGGGTGGCTTGTGTGGGTGGGTGAGGGTAGGTCTTGGTGGTAATAGGACCGATTCTATGACCCTGTGTTTGAACCCCTTCTCCTTCTGGAGGGTCTTCTCTCCCCTCCTCCCCTGCACTTCCCACTTAAGCTCCCAAGTGTCCACAGCCTATACCATGCCCTCTCATTTGTCCCCTCCCTCATGCATCCTTCTTTCCTCCCTCCATAGCTGCTCATCACTTCCTGCCCCCCCTCCTGTCACCTCTACCCAGCACAAGAACAGGTGCCCAGATGTATCCATCCCGGCCAAGAGTCACGCGCTGGCAAGCGGACATGCTCGAGGGCATGAAGGCCCAACGGACACCCAGGGAGAAAGCATGCAGCACACAGGGGACTCTGGTAGACCCAGCATGTGAGCAGGGCTACAGCCCTGAGACTGGACTCCCCTCAGGCTGCCCAGAGGCTGGCTGCGGAACTCATTCACTTTCCTGCCTGAGAGGCCTGAGAGGGGCCAGCAGGGTCCCAAAGACTCCGCATGGGCCGAGAGGGGCGAGAGCATGCCCGCGCTCAGCTTGGAGGGAAGCCGGGCCCGAGGGGCCACCCGGCCCAACGTGGCCCTCAGCTCTGCCTTATTATTATGCCTCTTTCCTGCCAGGCCAGGGTGCCTTCTTTTTCTTTTTTTTTTTTTTTTTAATTCTTTTTTTTTCATTAAAAGAAACCTTTTTAAAGATATGTATCTATTTATGAGAGAGAGAGAGAGAGAAAGAGCGAGCATGCCTCGAGTGGGGGAGGGGCAGAGGGAGATACTCTCCAAGCAGAGTCGCACTGAGAGCATGGCGAGGGAGGCTCGATCTAGAACAGTGAGATCATAACCCAGGGCACCTTCTTATATCCAGAAGGAATCCAAAATTAGGACGTCTACATTTAGGCGTCATTTCCGGTTCAGGGAGAGCAGTACCTTCTGGCCATGCCCATTGTCAGAAACTCTCATCATTAGAAGATGCTGCGCTTCCATCCAAGTACAAACCTCCCTCCCCTTTGGAACAACCCAGAAGAAATCCGCTCTCTTCCGACACTCCACACTTTGTACTCAGCGAGAGGGGTGGGGGGTGGGGGTTCTGGGCAGTGGCTGGCAGGTGGCGCATAGCTCCTACTGAAGACGGGCCTGGTCCACGGGAGCCCTGAGCAGCTCCTGGGCCTCCATTCCCCAGGATTGTGTGCGTGACATCCCCCGCCCCCAACGGCACCACAGGGCCAATCCAAGTAGCCATTAAGAATCGGCCACCAGGCATTTCAACCCAGCATTTCACCTACCAGGTCAGTGCCCACCCCAGGGTGGTCCCCATGCAGGGTATAGTAGGAGGGAGGGGCAGGAGGGAAACCTAGGTGAGGATTTCAAAGTTGGCCTAGGGGTAGCAGGAAGAGCTGCCACAGGTACAGGAGGAAAACCATGTGATCTGAGTGATCATCCCGGCGGCCGAGTGGAGGATGGACTAGGGGCAGCAGAACGACCGTGGAAGGAGGCGGGAGGAGGGCGGTGGAAGCAGCCAGTGCGGCAGGCTGGCAAGGGTGGGGACTGAGGGAGAGCAGGGACGCCTCCAGGCACTAGCCGAAGCCAGGAAGCAGTGGGAGGCAGGGGCAAGGTAGCATCAGAAGTCCTGCAGCACCCCAAGTTGGCGACTGGATCTCAGGGTTTAGAGCTCAGGGGGCCTGGGAGGTGTAAGCCGTGACGGAGGAGGAGGCCGTCCTGAGGGGCAGAGAGGCAGTGAGGAGAGAAGAGCCCCCTCGCAGGGCAGAGGAGAGCTGTGAGGCTTCCGGGAGGAAGGTGTGGTCCTCTGTGGCCCATGGGATCAAACCCCGGTGCCTCACTGGAGGCACCGGAACCTAGGTGAGTAAGTGCCAGACTGCTCTGTCCCTCAGGACCCCATCCTGCTGAGCCTGAGTCCCCGGTGGGGCCCCCAGGCAGGGGGTACCCCCCTCACTATACACGGGCAGCACCTCCAGACAGGAGGCAACATCAGTGCCTTTGTGGGTGGACAGCCCTGTCCTATGTGAGTATCTCTCCTCCCGGTCCCAAGCTGCTGGCTGTCAGCTGGGGGTAGCCCCTGTGGGCCTCGTTATCCCCTCGTGTACGGGGGATACAAGCCCGGGGGCTGCGGCAGGGGGGCCCCACAGCTCCTCCTCGGGGTTGGGTCCTGGGGCTGGGCCCCCGCCGCCCGCATGTCGGCCGCGGCCTCCAGCCACACAGACAGCAGGGGCTGCCGCACCACGTCCAGGCCCGTGCCCCTGACCCGCATCAGCCGCCCGCCCCTGCGTCGGGATAGCGGTGAGCCGCGGCGGGGGTAGCAGGCAGCCGGGCCCAGCCCCCCTCCCCAGCCGGGAGCACGGGCCGCCCGGAGCGGCCTAGGTCCTCACCCCCGGAAGCTGACACTGGGCTCCGCCTCCACCAGCTGGGGGTTGGCAGTGTACCGGAAGGGGCTGCCGAGCAGCGTGCGCTGGGCGTGGCCGAAGACCACCCGAACCACAGCTTCTCCAGGGCTGGCCTGGGACATGGTGTGGCACACAATGGCCTCAGGACACACCGGCTCCCGGCTGCGGGGTGGGGAGGGGTCTGGCATCTTGGGCTCTAGCCTGGGCCTGGCTACCACACCAGGGACCCACGCTGCCTCCCTCCACGAGGGCAAGGACCAGTAGGGGCGGGCACAGGGACCATTTCTCTCGGACTTGGATGGGGCCTTCGAGTCCACTTCGCCCCCGTACACGAGGATAACGAGGCCCACAGGGGGCGGCCTCCCCCAGCTGGCCAGCCAGCAGCTTGGGACCGGAGGAGAGATACTCACATAGGGGACAGGGCTGTCCACCCACAAAGGCACTCCGGATGTTGCCTCCCTGTCTGGAGGTGCTGCCCTATAGTGAGGGGGCACCGCCTTCCGGGGGGGCCCCACCGGGGACTCAGGCTCAGCAGGATGGGGTCCCTGAGGGACAGAGCAGTCTGGCACTTATCACCTAGTTCCGGTGCCTCCAGTGAAAAATGGTTTCTGATCCCATGGGCCAGAGACCACACCTTCCTCCCGGAAGCTCCTCACAGCTCTCCTCTGCCCTGCGAGGGGGCCTTCTCTCCTCACTGCCTCCCTCTCTGCTCCTCAGGACGCCTCCTCCCTCCTCGTCACGGTTTACACCTCCTGTAGGCCCTGAGCTCTAAACCCTGAGATCCTGCCAACTTGGGGTGCTGCAGGATTGATGCTACCTTGCCCCTGCCTCCCACTGCTTCCCTGGCCGTGCCAGTGCCTGAGGCAGCGCCCCTGTTTCCAGTCTCCCGTCCCTTGCCAGCCTCAGCCGCACTGGCTGCCTCCACCGCCCTCCTCCCGCCCTTCCACGGTCGCTCTGCTGCCCCTAGTCCATCCTCCACTCGGCCGTGATGATCACTCTCAGATCACATGGTTTTCCTCCTGTACCTGTGGCAGCTCTCCTGCTACCCCTAGGCCAACTTTGAAATCCTCACCAGGGTTTCCCCTGCCCTCCCCTCCTACTATACCTGCATGGGGACCACCCTGGTGGGCACCCGACCTGGTAGGTGAAAGTTGGGTTGAAAATGCTCAAGGTGCAGGCCGTAATTTTAATGGCTACTTGATTGGGCCCTGTGGTACGCAAGAAGTGGTGGATCACGCACACAACTTGGGGGAATGGAGCCCAGGAGCTGCTCAGGGGCTGCCCCGTGACCAGGCCCGTCTCTTTCGTGAGCCTATGGCGCCACCTGCCAGCCACACTCGGCCCAGAACCCCCTCACCCCCACCCTCTCGCCAGCTTCTTTAATTCTTCTTCCCTCCCCTGGCTTGTCTTCCTTTTTGGCTTTAATCTGCCCGCACTTTTGCCGGTAAGCTCCCTTGTCTCTGGGTAGCCATTCTCTGAGGACTTCCCTGGGAGGGCATCCTCAGCCCCGGCAGCTCGGATGCCCCCACCGGCAGAGGTAAGTGAGAGAGGGCTCAGGGTTGCAGGGGCGGCCGGCCTCCTTCACGGCATCTTGAACCTCAGCAAAGTCCCTGCCCAGGTCGGAGCCCCGTAGAGGCCAAGCCACCTCAGGGGCCCAGCCTGGCCCGATCTGCAGCAGGGAAGGACGATGATGGAGTCTCCCAAACCCACATCCACTCTTGTAGTGGGCGCACCAAATCAGCCACCAGCCTGAGATGTGGGCCAGAACCTGGGCTTGGGGGGGCCTAAGTAGGCTGTCTCACTTTAGGTAGAGTTGGACAGGGTGGGGGGGGCAAAGTGTGTATGGAGTGAAGTGAAAGCCAGCCATGAGGGAGTGGCCAGCTCACTGTGTCAATGCTGTGAGTGGGACACAGCAGCTCCACGGCCCCGGGCACAGAGGACCATAGCGACAGGTAGGCTGGCCGTGGCTGCACTACACACAGCCCAGGCTCCCATTGGCGGCCTGGCAGTGGCTGCAGTCGGGGTGGCCCACGGCGCAGTCGTACAGGGTCACTAGGGAAGGTCAGGCAGGGCTGGAGGCCTCTCCCCTCACGCCCCTTTGTCCTACCTGCCCTGCCGCCCAAGCTCACCAGACATAGAGAGTGTGCGCACTTGTCCAGCCGCTGACCCTTGCCCCGGTGTGACGTAGATGGGCATCGGGATCTCCTTGCTGGGCCTTGAGGGGCGGAACTGTGGGTGAGGTGGGGCCAGGCCGGGCTCCCAGGACAACCTCTGACCCCTGTTCCACCACAGGCCACTCCTCCCAGGTACCATTGGTTCAGTGCCCACGCTCTCCCACCAGATTGCAAACCTAGGCAGAGACCAGGTGCCATAAACCGCTGGGCATGCCCGGGGGCCTGCCTCGCCTCTTGTGAGTGATGACAGGACACTAATGGCTTGTGGAACAACCCGGGAGAGGCAAGGAGTGTGGGGGGGCATCTGAAAGCTGCGGAAAGCATCTGGTGGCAGGTGAGGATGTGGGGGGTGGGCACATACCTGCTGGGCCTGGCAGTGGCAGGCTTCCACGCCCCCGGTCATCTTCTTCCAGAGAGTCGGCAGCCTCCTTCGGTTCTCCGGGCAACTCCGTGTCAGCAGTAGTAGAGGCAGGCGGGCTCCCGGGAGTGGACGCCATTTCGACCCTGGACGCAGTCAGCCACACCCCCACCATCCCCATCCCCTGCTTACTCCAAAATGCTGAAGATTCTCACACGCAGGGCCAAACGTGCTCTCCCAGCCCACGGGCACCAGGAAGGGACTGCCAGGCTCCTCCACCTGGGGACACGTGGGGCCTCCCCGGGCCACGCACCTGACATCCACCTGGGAGAGGAGACCCCCTTTAGCCCTTCGGTGTAGCTGAGGGGCTTCCGGCAGTGGGTGCATAGCGTGGCGGGTCTGCAGCAGCGGTTGGGGGCCGGGCCCAAATTCACCTCCTGGGTGCTGTAGACAGTCCCCTCGCCCGGGCAGTGCCTCCCCGTGCACACACAGCGGCTGCTTCCAGGGGACACCAGTGGCACCGCCAGAGGCTGCCTCCTCCACACACAAGCGCGGCAAATCGGAGGGGCAGGGGCGGCTCAGGCTGGGTACCACAGGGGTCGCCACCCCTACTCCAGCAGCGGAAGCCCAGCACTCACGGGCAGCCACCGCAAGGCCTGGACAGCACTGCAGTCGTAGAAGGAGTGCTGGTGGCAGCCACACACATCCTCAAACATAAGGGCCAGGCAACGTGATGTGGTCTGGGAGGAGATGGCGGTGGCAGGGCGGGTCACATGGCTCCTGCCTCCCAGCCCCGCTCCAGCCCCCAGCCCCTGCCCCAGGGGCCCCCACCTGTGCCTGAGGTTAAGCGGCAGCTGGTCTTGGGGAGGGGTGACACAGGATAGCGTGGGCCCTTCCACGTGAGCCAAGCTGTCGTAGTCCCCAAAGGCACAATGGAAGTATTCATCCATGGCCAGGGTGGGCAGCCAGACAGACAAGGTGACCTGGGACACATGCAAGGAGAAAACAGAGCAGGCAGGGCTCTTTTGGTAGGGGGGATGTGGTATGTCTCAGCAAAGGAGATGTAGGAGCTAGCAGAGTGGGGGGTAGGAGCAGAGGCAGCAGGGAGAGGAGGGAAAGGACAGGGAGTTAGCTTATGGGCAGCCCCCATGGGCAGGCAGTGGCAGGCAGCTCACCTGGCCCCCAGCCCTGGCTGGGGGCGGTGGGTCAAAAGCAAGCTCTGGACATGTGGGCAGTGGCTGTCCTCATAGCTCCACAGCCACTGGTTCGCCTGGGCTGCTCCGCCCACATTGGTCCCCGGGTACACCTGTGGGGCAGGGGTTCATTGTCACCAGCGCGGGTCCCCTGTGCCCCCAGGTGATTGGTGGCAAGAGGGTTGGGGAGGATGGCCCAGCTGGCGTGGGTGGGGATGGGAGTGAGGGAAAGGGACCGTGCTCGAGAGGAAGGGGCCAAGCAGATAGGCTTAGTGGCCAAAGTGCGGGCTTTGCCTTTTGACTCACCCGTAAGAGGGGGCCACTGCTGGCGGAGGGGAGGGTTGCCATAACGGTTCCCGGAGCTGAAGCGGGCCAGGAACACCTGGGAGAGGCGATCGTGGTTGGACCGTGGGCTGAAATGAGAAGGGAGCAGCTCTGGCCTATGGGGCGGGGTGGAGGGACTCCACGGCGGCCTCGGCACCCTCCACGCCATCAGGAAGCTGCCGAAATATTCTCCCGGCAGGCCCAGGACTGCTTTCAGGTGTGCGCCTCCCTGCACACACCACCTGCTGGCCGAAGTCTGGGCACAGGTCCTGGTGCCTACCTGCCCTGGAGGATCTTTGGGACCAGCCACAGTGGGTCCTGGGCCTGAAGGCAGCTGGTACAGTCAGGAAACTGGGGACAGGCTGCCACGGGTACCGATCCACCTGATGGGCAGTGAGGGACAGACGCAGTGGGTGCAGGGACTCGTGGTTCATGTGGACCCCCACTCCCACCCCTGGGGGACAAGCCTCACCTGCTGGGCAGTCAGGACATAGAGGTGGCTTTCGCCACTGCTGTGTCTACATTAGCAGGTCTGGGCTGATGGCTGAGCCCAGAGGCCCCACTTGCTGGGAGTGGTACACCTGGCCTTGGGAGCCATTGAGAAAGACCTGGAGGGACGACAAGGCCTGCTGTCAAGATGGCCACAGGTACGACACCAGGGCACGTGCCATCCTCTTGGTTGGGACTCCCAGGGAACATCTCTGTCCCATAGAGCCAGCTCTCCTCCTGCTGACCAGGAGGCCGTACATGCCATGGAGGGTGGGCAGGCTCCCCAAGAGTTCTGCTTTACCTCCCCTCCCCCATTTCTCCGGCCTACCCAGCCACTCTGGGCAGGAGGGCAGCTGCAGGGAGACAAGTGGTCAGGGAGGAGGCAAGACTTGCCTCTCGGAAAGACCCTGGGGCCAGGCTGGCTCTGGGACCAGGCACTACCCACCCCTACCCCGTGGCATTCCTGCCCACCTTGGACCGGTCAGCTTCCGCTATTGGCTGGAGAAATGGGGCCGCCCGGGAGCCTCCTGGGAAGTCATCCCCAAGTCATGCGCACTAGAGCCCCAGGAGCTGGCACCTGGCCAGCCATCCGTGCGACACGGCCTTTCAACCTGCCAGCGTGACACAGCCCGAGAGGTGGAAGGTACCCGGGGCTTCCCGAGCCGCAGCAGCAGGCCCACACCCAGTCAAGCCAGCAAGGAAGCTGGGCCGTGCCCCGCAGCATAGACGCCTGGGTGTCAGGGGTCCAGGACCAGGGCAGCCCCTTCACCTTACCTTATGCAGCTGACCCTGGGTGTCCCCCAGGAAAAGCGACAGCTCCGTCCGCTGGGAGGCTGGGCACGGCACTGATGGGCTGTCTCAGCTGCAGCACGGGCTCGGCCACCAGGGGCTGGCGGCCCGCAATGGGGCTGGGGGTGTGCTCATCACCGCAGGGGTATGACTCCGGGGAGTCCTGGATGGGCAGGGAGGGGAGAATCAGTCCCAGCGAGAGGTGGGAGGTACCTTCCCTGGGGGCCCAGAGCGAGTCGAGGCTGGAGGGCAGGGCCAGAGAGCCCTGGGGGGCCCAGGGCAGAGTGGTCAGAGGGACGAGAGGGACGGCAGGAGCCGCCTCAGGATCGTGGCTGGCAAAGCCGAGGGGGCGAGGGGCCACTCACAGCGGGCAGGGCGACGCAGCGCGATGTGACTCCGTACTCCACGGCGGCTTCCTCCACGCCACCCGGGCCCCGGCCGCCGGCTGTGTAGCAAAGGCGCCGTGCGTGCTCCATGCTCCCGTCCAGCTCAGCCAGGGGAAAGGCGCACAGCGCCGCCCGGGCCCCGCCGGGGCCTGCGGCGAACGCCCCCAGCAACGCGCTTGGCGTGAGGAAGGCGGCCCGGATGAGGCCCTGGCCCCGGCAGGCGAGGGGCACCTCCACGTAGGAGTACAGGTTGGGGTCCCCCAGGCAGACCCGGGCCACGTAGGAGCGGTACTCTCGGCCTGCGCCCGGGCCCCGCGGCGGCGGAAGACGAAGTAGGCGGAGCGGGTGCTGGCGAAGGCCCCCACGTAGCTGTTGTTGTAGTCGGAGAAGTCGCCCACCACGAGGCGGCCCAGGCCCTCGCTGGAGAAGGGCTGCGGCCCGGCCAGTTGGCGCACGGTCAGGGGTGGCACCCCGCCCGACAGCTTGCCCGCCAGGCCTCTGGCCACCAGCAGGAGGTCCCGGCCCGGCGCCTGCACCACCAGGCCCACCGTGGCAACTCCCGGGGCGTTGGCGGCCACGAACTGCCCGTCCCCGGGCTCCTCGGCCTGGTACAGCACCTGCGCCACGTCCTCGAGGCACCGCTTCTCGCACACGCCCTGGCGCGCCTGCCCGCAGGCCACGAGCTCCCCGGTCTGGGGGCTCACCAGGAGCAGCTGATTGGTGTTGTCGGTGAGCCGGGCCTGCGGGCAGTCGGCCGGGTCCCGGAAGGGCACGCAGTCGGGACTGTCGAAGACAGGGCCGGTGACAGCCACTGCCTCGAGCCGGAGCTCGGGGCTGAGCTGGAAGAGACGGTTCACCGCCCCGACGAAGAGCGTGCCACGGCCCGGCTCCAGAGCCAAGTGGTTGAAGGTGGTGTTGGGTGCGGAGAAGCGATGGGCCCGAGTCAGGGGCAGCGGCAGGCACAGCAGCAGCAGCATGGGCAGGAGGCGGGGACTGAAGGGGCACCGGGGAGCCATCACGGGCACCTGGGGTGGGGGGAACAGAGCCAAGTGAGGCCTGGGCGTGGAAGAGGGGTGGAGAGAGAGCACCGGAGGGAGGAGGGAGGAAGAATCCAGAAGAGCGACAGATAGAAAGGGAGGGAGAGGGACAGAGAAAGAGACAGAGGGAGACGGAGAGAAAGAAGCAGAGACACAGAGAGAGAGAGAGTATCCAAGGGATGGGGAGAAGGTGGGTGGGGGCACATGTGTGCCCAAGGAGAATTGCTTTTATCTCCTACTTTTTATGCGTCCAGGGATTGTTGAAGGAGGAGCAGTGACAGAGACAGGAAAGGGCAGGAGAGGAGGGCCATGCAGGGGGAGAAGCAGGTGGTGCCGATGGGGGGGGAGATGGGGGGAGGCAGTGGATGGGCAGCACCCAGGTGAGGGGGAAGGGGGCAAGGACAAGGACGAAGACAAGGAGGTAGGAGAAGGGACGCTGGTGGAAGCCATGTCACAGGGATCCTGTGCCTGCCACCCAACGATGAAGAGACACAAGGCCACCGCAAGGCAAGGGGGGACACCCATAAGCACAAGGGACATCAAGGGCAGGGGGAGAAAATCGCCCCAGGCAGGCAGCCAGCTGTAAAGAGGGACCCTGGCAGAAGCGTGGAGAAGGAGTTGCTGGGGAGGGAGAGAAAGCCAGGGAGAAACTGAGGCAGCCAGAGAACTCCAGGGCAGAAGAGTGAGGGCAGGTCGCAGAGGGCCGGGAGGTGGTCAGAGCAGGGGCTGGGGGAGACCCGAAAGCCAGACAGAGTGGGGGTTGGGGGAGGCAGTGGGGGCACCAAGAGACAACACAAGGTGTGGGGGTGGGGGGAGGGGAGGTCTGTTCCCTGGTCTGTAGGGCCCCAGCCCCTGGGGGTGCTTGAAGGGAGGCATGAGAGAAAAGAGAGCCTGACTGGAGGAGAGGGCAGTCGGGAGGAAGCTAAAGGCGGCTGGGCACTCGACCTACCCACATGCAGCCATTCAGAGCTCAGACTACAGTTATTCAAGCCATGGGCCATTGTGTGGGGCCCCAAGCCTCCAGAAAAAGCGCTCCCGAGTGGGGGCTCCCTGCTGCATGTCCCCTTTTTCACCCCACTCTCAGCAACCTCGGCCCCAGCTGGCTACCACGTGATTGTGGCGAGAGAGGCACAGAAAGAGACCCCACACTGGCAGAAGGGGACAGAAGCCAGGCCCTCGGTTGAGCTAGGGGTCTCAAGTGAGCCCGGCATGTGGGCACACGCGGCTGCTGTGAGCAGGCCCACTGTCCTCGGTGCCTGCAGCTTGGCAGCTGGAGACGCCAGGCTGGGCCGCGGGCGGGTGTGCCAGCTGGAGGCAGAGCCCCAAGGAAGGCCGCCAAGCCCCCCTTATCTCAGGGACACAGACAGGGGAAGGTCAGGCCTGGCTTGGGGACAGGGCATTTCCTCTAGACCCAGGATATCAGCAGCAATGTCTGGGGTGTGGCTGAGGGGGTAGAGGGACAGCATCTGGGGCCCCAGGCCCAGGCTCCTGGACTGCTTGGCTTGCCTTGCCTTGCTCCTTCCTGGGGACACCCTGTAGATGGGGCCCCGGGCACTTACGCCTCGGAGGGGAGCAAACAGAGGGTCTCCTGGGCAGTGTGGCACCGAGGGAAGCACATCTCCTCTGTTCAGCTGGGGTCTGGTGGGCAGTGGCGACGGGCACAAGACGGTTATGGGGGCATTGTCCTGGAGTGGAGGGAGACCGTTGAGCCTTGGCCCCGGGAGAGAGGCCGGGCGGGGGCAAGTGGGCCTGGAGGCTGGGCTCTCGCCACGCTGGCAGCTTTGTCAGTGCGGCTGGGCCAAGGCAGCCCGTCTCCACCCCAACAATGCCTGTCCACAGGCCCTCGCCAGGGACTCCATCTTGGTGCTCTTACCCCCCACTCCGGGCTGTTCTGGCCAGGGGCTCTCCCTTGCCAATTTCACCCCCAGAGAGACACCCCCTAGACCTGGGGACAAAGGACAGGGTTTCTTCTAGCCAGAAAAATGAGACCCACACACAAAGCCTTACCCCAATTCTACCCCGTGCCAGCCAGCGGGCTCCTTCTCTGTGTCCTCCCTCTCCCGGGTCCCTGTGAAGGGCACAGGGTGTCGCGAGCCCCCACGGAAGGTCAGGGTGCTGAGCCCCCTGCAGCCAGCCTCAGCCTTAGTAGCCTTGGTGCCCGGCTGAAGTGCCGTCCTCCTGGCCCCCAATGCCTCGGCCTTTGTCCAGACTGGGGGCAGGGAGGTGCTGGACAAAGACAGCCCGTCCGGGGAGACCTTCTACCTCCACCCCTTGGCCTGGAATAAGACTGGCCAGAGAGCAAGCGGTAATTCGTCTCCATCCAGCCCCACCCCAGGGGCTCGCAAAGTCGCGGCCAGGTACAGCCTGGATGGCCATGGGAGGTGCCAGGGGAGGGTGCTGCTGAGGATGCACAGGACGGGTGGGGCAACTGGTTGCCGGCTGTTCCCTTCTCCTCGTCCAGGGAAACACCACCCTACGATGGGCCTCGGGGCTCCCTCCGTGCATGGGGGTGCTGACGGGGGAAGGAGTGGCAACTGGCAGCTGGCTCTCCTGCCAGCCTCACAGGGGCACCATCTGCATGCGGTGCTGGCAGAGCTGGGGCCCCGGCCTGTGGGGCAGGGGCAGTGCACTCGGGCTGGGGGTTCCCGCTCCATCGTGCACCGTGGCAGCAGGCGCAGGCTCCAGCGCAGGCTCTGGCTCCAGGGCAAGGTGGCAGCAGTGGGGGCTCACCGCCACCTGGCTGGGCCGGCTGGGTGGCTGCCGCGCGGGGGAGCCGCGGGCCTCTCTTCCCTTACCCCTGAGCTCCGGTTTCAGCGCCCCCCCAGCTTTCTTTTTCCCATTTGGGGTTAGAAACCTGGGGTCCTCCTCCCAGCTCCGGGCCATGGCCTCAGGGTAGCACGTCCCTAAGGCATCAGGAGCTGTCTCAGGGCCTGACTGGTGCCTGAGGGCCTCTGCCCTATCGGGGCTAGGTGGCTCTGCAGACCCTTGGCTTCTCCCAGGTCCCAGCACGCCTCCCAAGGTGGTGCCCCACGGCCCAGCCCTTGCACCCCCGGCTAACTCCCTCACCAGCCCCAGTTCCTTCTCGCCTACCTGGTGGGCCGCTGGCCGGGGCTGAGAGCAGCGCTGGCAGTGCCAGAAGTGTGTCCCAGCAGAGCCCCCCGGCCTCCTCCCCCACAATGCACCCAAGTGCCCAACCCGACTTATCCTGGCGGTGCCGGCCGGCTGCCTTAAAGCCTCCTCCCCGCCCGGCCCATTTGCCTGATGGTGCAGGGCGGGCGCTGCTGCCCCTCTGCCGGCCATGGTGGGCACAATGCCGGAGGGCTGGCCGTGGGCACCTGGCTGGAGCAGGTGAGAGCGGGCGCGCCCTCCCATTGGGTGGGTAGGGGGACATCTCCGTAGCTCTTCCGCTGCGCCTTGCGGCGCCATTCAGAGACAAAGCCCACAGCCACCTGATCCAAGAGTCTCCGGGGGCCTCAGGGCGGAACTATTTGCCAACAGATGAGGCTCCACTGCCAGAAGAGCCCATCTCCAAAGGACACAGTGAGGTACCTCAAGGAGGAGCCAAGTCTCGGGAGAGCTTCACAGAGAAAAGGCATATTTAAGCTGACCTTGAACCACACAAAGTTCTGCCTCTACTGGTATCTTCCTGACAACCAAGGCTGGTCTAAGTGTTCTCATGTTAACTTGAACAATTCTTCGGATGACCCCCGGAGAGGTTATAGTTATTTCCTGCAGTTCACAGGTGGGGAAACTGGAGGCACGGAGGTTAGGGAAACCTGCACAAAAATTGCATGGCCAGTTAGTGCCAGCCGTTATCAACTGCAGGCCCTGCACTTAACCATCAGGCCACGTGGCTCCTGAACTATAAACCAAGGCAGGCACTGGGCAGAGGGAGATGGCCTGCAGACATGCCTGCCCAGGTGTGCTTTCTCCTGCCTGGAGCACAGACTTGGCTGGTGGGTGCGGAGGTGGAGCCAAATCAGGGAGAACCTGAACTTATGTCACCATGACCTTGTAAATAGCTTTGAATTTGGACAAGTGTAAGCTGGTGGCCCTGGGTGAAGGGGCAGAATCCTGGAGACCTCGTGGTTGGGTGGGGGCAGGAGGCAATGGAGGCAAGAGAATCCAGGAGACTCCTGGCCCTTCTGCTGGGGGCACGTCCCTGCAGGGCAGGGGTGCCAGTGGAGGGGGTGGGGAGTGGAAGGATGGGAGGACTGGGAGAGGTCCATAAGGATAGAGGAGACGGCCAATGGAGTTGCTGGGGTCTTAGTGAGAGGCCCGCCCAGGGTGGCTGGAGCACTGGGACCGGTGTGGGCCGCTAGAGGGGGCTTGAAAGGGAGACCAGCGGTGTCCAGGAGGTGAGCACCCCAGCGCCTGGGAAGGCCCAGGAGATGTGAATATAGATGTGACTGCTCCCTCCATCCATGTACCTCCAAGGGGCCAAGAAGGGGCCGTGAGTGGATCTAGAAGCTCCAGGAGGGGCAGGTTGCTGGGGTGGCACAATGTGGGGGGAGGGGTGGTGGAGGACCCCCCTGGACAATAGACTGGAAGGACTGTCCCTTAGCAACCCCATAGGGCAGCTGACCCTGTCTCCCCAACCCTATCCGTCCGTCCACCTCTACAGCTAACACACACATATGTCCCTGGCAACCTCAGGAAAGACAGACATCTCAAGCTCATCAGGGAGAACATTTTTCTCCTACCTTCCACAGAAGAAAAATAAATTATTCCCCTCACCACAGCCCTTGGAGATGTACTCACACCGATGCTCACAGATCACCCACTTATCAGTGTCCTTGGAAGAGGTGGGAGGCGGCCTCAAGCGCGGCCTCGAACACCAGGGGTGCTGTGCTGACACTGACTGCTTACGTGGAGTGCAAGGGTCCTAGATGCTGGAAAGAGGCTCACTGGGTCACCGCCAGTGTGCACTTTGAGTCTGCCGGGCGTGGAGGGATCAAGCTGCTGCTGGTGTCCTGGGCTGGCAGGAACCGCACAGACATTTATTTCTGCTCTCCGCAACTTCACCAATACTTACACTTAGGCTTTGCCTTAGTCCTTCCTGTCGATACTGTGGGGTTTGAGATGGCGATGCCTTGCTGGGCTTTTAACAAATGGCGTCCCTTCGACTACCAGCAGGGAACTTCTTTATGTTTCGAGCCGAGCTTCATGTTTCCTTTTCTCTGCAAAAATGCCTGGAAACAGGTCTTGGCCACAATTCTTGATTTAGGTTGTCTTTTCCCTACTATCTTGAGGGATTCTTTATATGTCCTGGATACTGGGGTACTGGTGTGTTATGTGTTCTCTCCATGCCCGTGACTTGTTCTCAGTTTGCTTATGGCGCCGTTGGGAACAAGTAAGTCTAATTTAGATATAACTAAGCGTTTATCATTCTTTATGCTTTTGTCCTTTTTTGTCTTGCTTTGTGAAATCCTCCCCTACCCGAGACCATATAGAAATTGTCTCCCGGGTCTCTTTTCTAAATATTTAATAGGTTTTCATGTTCGAGGACTCTTCGATCCATCTGGAATGGGTTTGTGCGGGTGATGTGAGGTAGGGGTTATGTTGCTTTTCCTTTTTCCACGTGAGGGGCTGTCATCCTAGCCCTAGTGGTCAGCCTATCCAGTCACTGAGGTGCGCTGAGCTCCTTGGTCAGACGAAGTGTTCCTCCCTGTCCCAGGCGTAGGAGGCCAGGCAGCTCTCTCTTCTGGGTCCCTTGGTGTCTTTGTATGCCCCCGTTACACTTTACGAAAGTTTTTAAAGCTTAATTTTCTTCTCTTTCTCCTTCCTTCTCCTTGCTTCTCTTCCCTTGGTTTGTTTCTCCTTCTCATACCTTTCAAAATTATCTCTTGCCTATTCTAGGGCTCCTAGTTTTCCTAAAACTTGAAGAAACAGCTTGTCAAGTTCTGGGAAAGTCTGTTGGGATTTCTTGAAGGGGTAAATAGAGGTTTTGTTGAATTCTGAATCATTTTGGAGACTACCTATCTCTTAAAATATTGTTTCCCATCTATGAACATAATGTGCTTCTCTCTTTACAAGATCCTTATATACATTGTTTCCCAGAGGACTGGCACCTCATTTGTTGTACTTACGATAAATTGCTGTCTCGTCTTCTTTCTCTCTCCATGACCTTCTGACTGTGTCACTGGTATAAAGTCTAATGATTCTTTTGGGATTCCTTTTGTGGATTCTCTTCCTCTCTCTTTAAAAGATTATTTATTTATTCATTTGATAGAGAGAGAGAGCACAAGCAGGAGTAGCAGGCAGAGGAGAAGCAGACTCCCCGGAGCAGGGAGCCCAATGTGGCTCGATCCCAGGACTCCCTGGGATCATGACCTGAGCCAAAGGTAGATGTTAACCGACTGAGCCACTCAGGAGACCCTATGTCCCTTTTTCTACTTACACAATCATCTCATCTGCCACCAATGACTATTCTCCTGTTTCTTCTTTTCCATCCTTTTATCTAGTTTCTTTTTTTCTTATTATGTTCAATTAGCTGACATATAATACATCATTAGTTTTTTATGTAGTATTTAATGATTCATTTGTTGTGGATAACACCCAGTGCTCATCACCACATGTACCCTCCTTAATACCCACCACCTGATTATACCTCCCCCACCCCCTGCCCCTTCTGTAATCTTCAGTTTGTTTTCCAGAGTCCAGAGTCTTTTGTTTGTCTCCCTCTCTTGATTTCTTCCCATTCAGTTTTCCCTCCCTTCCCCTGTGGTCCTCCGCACTATTTCCTTATGTTCCACATATGAGTGAAACCATATAATAATTGTCTTTTTCTCTGCTTGACTTATTTCACTTAGCATAATCCCCCTCCAGTTCCATCCAAATTGATGCAAATGTTGGGAAATCATCCTTTTCTGATGGCTGAGTAATAGTCCATTGCATATATAAACCACATCTTCTTAATCCAGTCATCTGTTGGAAGGGCATCTCAGGTCCCTCCACAGTTTGGCTATGGTGGACAATGCTGCTATGAACATTGCGGCATGTGCCCCTTCTTTTCACTACATCTGTACTTTTGAGTAAATACCTAGTAGTGCAATTGCTAAAGGTTGTGGGTAGCTCTATTTTTAATGTCTTGAGTGGAACCTCCATACTGTTTTCCAGTATGGCTGCACCAGTTTTTATTCCCACCAACAGTGTAAGAGTGGCTCCCCTTTCTCTGCATCTTTGGCAACAACACTTGTTTTTTTCCCTGTCTTGTCTTATTTTTTGCCATTCTAACTGGCATAAGGTGGTATCTTTATTGTGGTTTTGATTTGTATTTCCTGATGTCCAGTGATATTGAACATTCTTTTCATGTGTCTGTTAGCCATTTGTATGTCTTCTTTGGAGAAGTGTCTGTTCATGTCTCCTGACCATTTCTTGACTGGATTATTTGTTTTTTGGGTGTTGAGTTTGAGAAGTTCTTTATAGATCTTGGATACTAGCCCTTTATCCGTAATGTCATTTGCAAATATCTTCCCCATTCCATGGGTTGTGTTTCAGTTTTGCTGACTGTTTCCCTTTGCTGTGCAGAAGCTTTTTTCTTGATGAAGTCCCAGAAGTTCATTTTTGCTTTTGTTTCCCTTTGCCTTTAGAGACATGTCTTGAAAGGAAATTGCTGTGGCCAATGTCAAAGAGGTTACTGCCTATGTTCTTGTTCTTTAGGATTTTGATGGATTCCTGTCTCACGTTAGGTCTTTCATCCATTTGAGTTTATCTTTGTGTATAGCTACTCTCAATGTGAATGGGCTGAATGCTCCCATCAAAAGGCACAAGGTTTCAAATTGGATAAAAAGCAGGACCCATCCATATGCTGTCTACAAGAGACTCATTTTGAAACTAAAGAACCTACAGACTGAAAGTGAAGGGATGGAGAACCATTTATCATGCCAACGGACCTCAAAAGAAAAGCTAGCAATTTATCAGACAGATTAGATTTAAACCGAAGACTGTGCAAGAGATGTAGAGGATACTATATCATACTTACAGGGTCTATCCAACAAGAAAATCTAACAATTAGGGGGTCATCTTCTCTGCCCCCAACATGGGAGCAGCCAACTACATAAACCAACTAATAACCAAAATAAAAATCATATTGATAGTAATACATTAATAGTAGGAGACTTCAACACTCCACTCACAGTGCAGTAGACAGATCATCTAAGCAGAAGATCAACAAAGAAAGAAGAGCTCTCAAGAACACATTGGACCAGATGGACTTCGTGAGATATATACACAGAACATTCCATCCTAAAACAACAGAATATTCATTCTTCTCACGTGCACACAGAACTTTCTCCAGACTAATCACATACCGTGTCATAAATCATGTCTCAACTGATACCAAAAAGGTTGAGATTATTCCCCGCGCATTTTCAGACCACAATGCATTGAAACTGGAACTAAAACCACAAGGAGAAATTTGAAAAGAACCCAAACACTTGAGGTTAAAAAAGCATCCTGCTGAAGAATGAATGGGGTCAACCAGGAAATTAAAGAGGAGCTTAAACAGTTTATGCAAACCTATGGAAAAATGAAAACACATCGGTTCAGAACCCATGGGATACTGCAAAAGTTCTCCTTAGAGGGAAGTACATAGCCATCCAAGACTCTCTCAAAAAACTTAGAAAAATCCCAAAATGCAAAAAGCTAACCCACCTAAAGGATCTGGAGAAGGAACAGCAAATAAAAGCCTAAACCAAGCAAGAGAAGAGAAATAATAAAGGTTAGAGCAGAAATCAATGAAAATAAAAACTAGAAGAACAGTAGAACAGATCAATGAAACTAGAAGCTGGTTCTTTTGAAAGAGTTAATAAGATCGACAAACCTTGTGGCCAGACTTACCCAAAAGAAAAAAAGCAGAAAGGACCCAAATTAATAAAATCATGAATGGAAAGCGGGGAGAAAATCTACAATCAATACCAAGGAAATAGAAGCAATTATTAGAATGTATTACCAACAGCTATATGCCAATAAACCTCAGGCAATCTGGAAGAAATGGATGCCTTCCTGGACACTTATAAACTATTCAAGACTGAAACACAGAAGAAATAGGACAATCTGAAACGACCACAATAGCCAGCAAGGAAATTGAAACGGTAACCAAAACCCTCCCAAAAAACAAGAGTCCAGGGTCAGGTGGCCTCCCAGCAGAATTGGCTGAACATTTAAAGAAGAATAATACCTATTCTTCTCTGAAACTGTTTAAAAAATAGAAATGCAGCGGAAAACTTCCAAACTCACCTTATGAGGCCAGGATTACCCTGATCCCAAAAACCAGACAAAGAGCCCATCAAAGGAGAATGACAGACCTAATATCTCTGATGAACTTAGCCACAAAGTTGTTTGTTTTTTTTTTCACTTACTTTCCTGGATAGTACAACACCGAAAGAGAGCAAAGGGAGGGGCGCCTTTGGTGTTCTCAGTGAATCTCAACGCCTGCTTTCAACTCAGGTCACGATCCTGGGGTCCTGAGAGCCCCGAAGTCAAGCAGTCGAGCCACATGGGCTCCTGCTCAGAGGGGGTCTGCTTCTCCCTCCCCCACCTCGCTGCAAGGCGCGAGCTTCTCAAATCAATAAATAAGCTTTTAAAAGGCAAAAAAAAAAAAAAAAAAAAAAAAAAAAAGCAAAGGAAATGGTTCTCAATGTTTACCCGTTGGGCATAGTGCCTTAAGATTATGTTGGTAGACACATTTATGAGAGTAAGGACGTTCTCTGTCAGTCCTAGCTTCTTATGTGTGGAATTTATCAAATAATTTTCCCCTTGAAGTGCACTGAGATGGTGGCCAGGAGTTTCTTCCTCTCATCCATTACATGGCAAAATTGCATTAATTGATTTTCAATGTTAAACCACCTTTGCATTTTCTGGGCTAAACTTAACTCGTCATGGCGCATTTTCTTCATATATAGTTCTGGATTGGCTTGCCTTTGTTTCTTCTTTTTCTTCCTTCCTTCTTCCTTCCTTCCTTCCTTCCTTTCTTCCTTCCTTCTTTTCTTTTCTTTCTTTCTTTTTCTTTCTTTCTTTCTTTCTTTTCTTTTCTTTCTCCTTCCCTCCTCCCTTCTCCCTCCCTTCTTTCCTCCCTTCTTTCTCCTCCCTTCCCTCCCCTCTCTTTCTTTCTGCCTTGTATTACTCCTTGCTGAGTTTTTGGAATAGAGACATCATAAAATGTGTTGAGAGAGTGTTTTTTTTTCTTTTTCGTTCCTTGGAACAATTTATCCGATACAGAGGGGTTATTCATTTCTGAAGATCTGATAGAATTCATCTGCCAAACCTTGGTTTTCAGTCTCTTGCCACTCTATCCATACATTTTATTTATTTTTTTAAAGATTTTATTTATTTATTCAACAGAGATAGAGACAGCCAGCGTAGAGAGGGAACACACATACAGGGGAGTGGGAGAGGAAAGAAGCAGGGCCTGCCAGCAGAGGAGTTTTCGATGTGGGGCTCGATCCCGCAACGCCGGATCACGCCCCTGAGCCAAAGGCAGACTTTAACCGCTGTGCCACCCAGGCGCCTCCCTATCCATACATTTTAAAACTACTGATCCAATTTCTTTAATAATTATGGGACTGTTCAGGCCTTCTCTGTTTTTCTGAGTCAATTTTTTTGTGGTAAGAAATTCATCACAGCGCCAATTTCCCCATCCTGACCTTTTTAAGTGTACAGTTCAGTAGTGCAGATGCTTATACTGTTATGAAACAGATCTTCAGAACTTTTCGGTCTTGCGAAACTTTCGCCTTTGGCCCCCTCCTCCAGCCCTTGGCACCTATCATTTTACTTTCCATTTTTATGAATTTGACAACTTTAGATACTACAGAGAAGTGGAATCATACAGTATTTGTCATTTGTGACTGGCTTCTTCACTTGGCATAATGTCCTCGGTCATCCATGTTGTAGCAGCAAATGGCAGGATTTCCTTGCTTTCCAGAAAGAATAATATTCCATTATATGGATAGGACCACATTTTGTTCAACCATTCATCAGTCGATGGGATGCTCGGGTTGGCTATTGTGAATATTGCTGCTGTGAACTGATATAAGTATCTCTGCTTTCAATTCTACATGTTCAATGCAATCCCTGTCAAAATAGCATCAGCAGTTTTCACAAAGTTGGAATAAAAACAGCCAAAGGAATGTTGAAAAAGAAACAAAGTTGCGGCATCAAATTGACTTCAAGCTATATTACAAAGCTGTAGTCATCAAGACCGCATGGTACTGGCACAAAAACAGATACATAGATCAATGGAACAGAATAGAGAAGCCAGAAATGAACCTCGGCTCTACGGTCAACTACTCTTGACCAAGCAGGAAAAAGAATATCAAATGGAAAAAGACAGTCTTCTTTAACAAATGCTGTTAGGAAATTTAGACAGCCACATGCAGAAGAATGAAAAACTGTATCACTTTCTTACACCATACACACAAAAATAAACCCAAATGGGTGAAAGACCTAAATGTGAGACAGGAATCCATCCAAAACCTAGAGCAGAACACAGGCAGCAACCTCTGTGACCTCGGCCACAGCTACTTCTGGCCAGACACGTCTTCAAAGGCAAGGAAAACAAAAGGCAAAAATGAACTATTGGGACTTCATCAAGATAAAAAAGCTTCTGCACAGCAAAGGAAACAGTCAACAAAACCAAAAGACAACCGACAGAATGCGAGAACATATTTGCAAATGTCTTATCAGATAAAGGCTAGTATCCAAAAATCTATAAAGAACTTATCAAACTCAACACCCAAAACAAATAATTCAGTCAAGAAATGGTCAGGAAGACATGAACAGACATTTCTCCAAAGAAGACCTACAAAGGGCCAAGGACACATGAGAAAATGCTCAACATACCTGGGCATCAGGGAAACAAGTAAATCAAAAACCAGAGATAATACCTCACACAAGTCAGAATGGCTAAAATCAACAACTTAGAAACAACAGATGCTGGAAGTGGTGATGCAGAGAAAGGGGAGCCCTCTACACTGTGCTGGTGGGAATGCAAGCCGGTGCATTACTCTGGAAAAACAGTGGGCATGGCAGTTCCTCAAAAGTTAAAAATAGAACTGGTCTCTACCATTCAGCAATTGCAATTACTGGGTATTTACCACAAAGAGACAAACATAGTGATCTGAAGGGGCACCTGTGCCCCAATGTTTATAGCAGCAATGTGCACAATAATCAAACTATGGAAAGAGCCCAGATGTCCATCGACAGATGAATGGATAAAGAAGGTGTGGTACACACACACACACACACACACACACACACACACACACACACACAGAATGGAATACTACTCAGCCATCAACAAATGACATCTTGCCGCTTGCAAGGATGCGGATGGAAGTAGAGGGTATTATGCTAAGCGAAATAAGTCAATCAGAGAAAGTCAATTATATGATTTCACTCATGTGGAATTTAAGAAACAAAACAGAATCATAAGGGAAGGGAGGGAAAAATAAAATAAGATGAAATCAGAGAGGGAAACAAACCATAAGAGACTCTTTTTTTTTTTTTTTAAAGATTTTATTTGTCAGAGAGAGAGAGAGTTGGACAAGCAGGGAGCAGCAGGTGGGAGAAGCAGGCTCCCCACTGAGCAAGGAGCCTGATTCAGACTCAGCTCTCCAAGACCCTGGGATCAAGACCTGAGCTGGAAGGCAATGGCTGAATTGACTGAGCCACCCAGGCATCCCCCATAAGAGATACTCTAACTCTAGGAAACAAAATGAGGGCTGCTGGAAGGGAGGTGGGTGGGAGGATAGGATAACTGGGTGATGGACATTAAGGAGGGCACGTGATATTCATGAACACTGGGTGTTATATGCAACTGATGAATCACTAAATTCTACCCCTGAAACTAATGATACACTGCATGTTAATTAACTAAATTTAAGTAAAAATCTAAAAAACCCAAAAAACCCACAAATATCTCCTTATTAATTTTTTTGATATATATATATATAAAGATAGTATAGCATATATATATATATATATATATATATATATCCCATAAGTAGGATTGCTGGACGATAAGGCAGTTGTATTTTAAGTGTTTTCAGGAACCTCCATACTGCTTCCTGACAATTTGCACCGCTTTATCATTCTCAACACTGCACAAGTTTTCCAACTTCTTTACATCCTTGCCAACATGTGATATTTTCTGGGGTTTTTTTTTTTTGAGATTTATTTATTTTATGGGAGAGAGAGTGAGAGCATGCATGGGGCAGAGAGAGAATCCCCTAAGCAGACTCCCCTCACAGCCCTGGGATCATGACCTGAGCTGAAACCAAGAGTCAGATGTTCAACTCGAATGCACCACGCAGAGCCCCCTTTCTGTTCTTTTTTCTTTTTTTTTTTAAGATTTTATTTTATTTATTTATCTCGACAGAGATAGAGACAGCCATGCAGAGAGGGAACACAAGCAGGGGAGGAGAGGAAGAAGCAGGCTCATAGCGAAGGAGCCCGATGTGGGGCTCCGATCCCAGCAACGCTGGGATCACGCCCCCTGAGCCGAAGGCAGACGCTAACCACCAGCCACCCAGGCGCCCCCTTTCTGTTCTTTTTTAAATAGTAATCATCCTAATGGTGGTGCCATATTCCTATTGTGGTTTTGATTTACATTTCTGGATGATTAGTGATGTTGAGCCGCCTTTGCATATACTTTTTGGCCATTTGTATGTCACTTCTCCTGGAGTAAAGTCTACTTCCAGCCCTTTTGCCCAATTAAAAATTGGGCAATTTTGATTTTTGTTGTTGTTGAGTTATAGGAGTTCTTATGTATTCTGATGTTAAGCCTTCAGCTGTATGATTTGCAGATATTTTCTCCCATCCCATAGGGTCTTGCACTGCTGGATTGCATGGTCCTTGGATGCACTGAAGGTTCTCATTTTGTCTACTTTTTGCTTCTTTGTTGCCTGTGTTTTTGGTGTGTCACTTCCAAGAAGCTTCACGCCAAGTCCAATGTCATGATGCTTTCCTATGTTTTCTTCTGTGGAGTTTTATAGTTTTAGGTCTTATGTTTAGGCCTTTAAGTGAAGTTGGAGTTGATTTTTGTATATGATAAGATACGTCCACCTAATTTTTGCATGTGGCTGCCAGTTGTCCCTACACCATTTGTTGCGAAGATCGTCCTTTCCCCATTGAATGGTCTTGGCACCCTTGTCAAAGGTCATTTGACCATGCTACACCGGGATTTCTGGGTTTCTACCTGTTCTATAGGTCTGTTTGTCTGTCTTCATGCCGGTACCACACCAGCCTTGGTTCCTGTAGCTTTGCAACAGGTTTTGAAATTCAGAAGTGTGACTTCTCCAAATTTGTGCTTTCCTTTTCAGAATTGTTTTGGTTATTTGGGGTCCCTTTTGAGATTCCATATGAATCTTTTGGATGAGTTTTTCTAGTTTTGAGTTAGTTTTTTTTTTTTTAAAAAGATTTTATTTGTCAGGAGAGGGAGAGAGCTACAAGCAGGGGGAGCGCCCCGGCAGAGTAGGCAGGCTCTCCGCCGAGCAAGTGAGCTCCTCCAGCTCAGGACTCCATCCCAGGACCCCAGGATCATGACCCGAGCCAAAAAGGCAGACGCTCTTCAACTGACTGAGCCACCCAGGTGTCCTTTGTTAAGCCATTTTTTTGAAGATTATTTATTTATTTGACAGAGATAGAGTCAGCCAGCGAGAGAGGGAAACACAAGCAGGGGGAGGGAGAGGAAGAAGCAGGCTCATAGCAGAGGAGCCTGGATGTGGGGCTCGATCCCACAACGCCAGGATCACGCCTCCCCTGAGCCGAAGGCAGACGCTTAACTGCTGTGGCACCCAGGCGCCCAACCTTGGTTAACTTTAACAATATTTTCTTAGGAGCATGCCTATTTCATCACAGTTACACTTATTAGCATAAAAGTCTTTGGTTTTATTTCACTGGGAAATTCTCAAGGCCAAAAAGGCAGATGACACTGCTTAGTCGCCAGCTATTTTGACCCATAAAAATGGCAGGTTCATCTGATTCAACCACATGCATACATGAGAGCACACAGCGGACGAATTGTCTAGATAATGACCATAAAGCACTACACCTGTGTTCCTGCCATCAGCTGGATCACCGCATCTAGTCTTCTGGTCCCTGTGTTTCTCCTTTCCCCTCAACAGAGGCCACAGCTACCCTTTCCTTGTTTTTCTTTATACTTCCCAAATATGCATTATCCCTAAACAATGTTAGTTAGTTTTGGCATCCTTTGAACTTAAGTATAAATGATCAAAGCAGATATATGTTCCTCTAACTTGTTGCTTTATCTACATTATATTTGTGCCATAACTCAAGTTGATGCTGCTCTTCAGCCATACTGCTACCCACTTAATTGTGGCGTGCTTGCTTCGGCAGCCCATGTAATTAGAATTGGAATTATACAGAGAAGATGGCTTGTTTTTTGTCCTCTGGTGCATTGTAAACAATGCTGTCAGTGAATTATTTGTACATGTGATCTGGGTTTTTATTGTAAACGACCTTCTCTAGGATGTGCCCAGAGTGACACTGTTAGGTCATAAACATGTACATCTTCGAATTCTTACTAGATAATGCCAGATTGTTTTCCAAAGTGGTTATACCAGCTTCCAGAGTACTGCCCTCCCCCAAGCTGTGTATGTGAAATTCTGCTGCTCCATATCAATGCTAACCGGATCGTCAGACTTTTTCATTTCTGCCAATCACTGGGAATAAAAGGATATCACCTTGACTTTGATTACATTTCCACAGACCTCCTCTCCTTCTCCTTCTCCTTCTCCTTCTTCTTCTTCTTAAAAGATTTCTTTATTACATATAGAGAGAGATAGAGAGGAAGGGGCAGACGGGGAAGGAGAAGTTTAAGCAGACTCTGCACTGACGATCGTGGAGTCCGACACAGGGCTCGATCCCATGATCCTGAGATCACAATCTGAGCCGGAACCAAGAGTCAGGTGCTTAACCAACCGCTCCGCCCAGGTGCCCTGCAGTTCCACAGAACTTCTGTTCTAACTCTGATGGACAGTAAGGTCTGGCCTTCTACAAGAGGTGGGGCAGAGATGTGAACATCTAGCAGTTTCTTGTGTGTGTGTGTGTGTGTGATCTAGCAGCTTCTTACACAGATTTTTCCATCAACTTCTCCTGTGCACCCCCACCACCATACGCCATATTTTCTGAGATATCCAAAAAGCTTCCAGCTCTTGTGCAAGCTGCTAGCTCCCTGCTCCTGGCTGCCTCCTCCCTGCTGTTGGAAAGTTTGCTCTGTCTCCTCTTTTTTTTTTTTTTAAGATTTTATTTATTTATTTGACAGAGATAGAGACAGCCAGCAAGAGAGGGAACACAAAGCAGAGGGAGTGGGAGAGGAGGTGTGACAGGCTCCCTGTGGAGCAGCGACTCCCGATGTGGGGCTTCCGATCCCGTGACTCCGGGATCATGCCCTGAGCCAAAAGGCAGATGCGTAACGCAAGCTGAGCCACCCAGGCGCCCCTGCTCTGGTCTCCCACATCAGCCTTAGTGCTCCTCCACCTCTTTTCCCACCTTCTAAAACATTCTCTGTAGGCACTCCTCTTATTTTCTGTGGTGAACTTGTTCCTCTTTTTACACTTGTCATTCCCTTGCTGTCATTTTCATGGTGTTTCTTTAGAAGCACAGATTCACAGATGTTCAAGCTCCCCAAGTTTTTTACACTGTATCACTTGACGCGGGCTAAAGCTGTATTCGTGTATATCCCTCTTTCCATCCTAGGACGCTTAGCTGTACATTTCTCTCCTTTCATTCTGCTAGACTGGTTTATTTTGCTAATTTCAGAGAACAAACTTTGGCTTTATTGATCTTTCTTTTTCCATTTCCTCATTAATTTATGCTGTCTTTTTGTGATTTCCTTTTTCTACTTTCCTTTCTCCTGGCTTTGTTCTGCTGTGGTTTTTTCCTGAATTGGTGCTCATATCTTATTCTTTTTGCTATGCATTTCGACCTCAAGCACTGCCGGAGCGCTTATGTCCTATATGTTTTTTTAAGATTTTATATTAGAGAGAGAGAGAGTAGAGGAGAGAGGTTTTGAGCGGAGAAGGGGAGAGCACGGAGTGGGCGCGGAGAGCAGAGGAGAGAGAAGCAGGCTCCCAGTGGAGCAGGGAGCTTCTAATGTGGGGCTCCAATCAGGATCCTCGGGATCATGGACCTGAGCCGAAGGCAGACGCTTCACCGACAGCC
>NW_024423319.1:1942513-1974218 GCF_017311325.1 Ursus maritimus | reverse complement strand
AGGCTAGAGCCCAAGATGCCAGACCCCTCCCCACCCCGCAGCCGGGAGCCGGTGTGTCCTGAGGCCATTGTGTGCCACACCATGTCCCAGGCCAGCCCTGGAGAAGCTGTGGTTCGGGTGGTCTTCGGCCACGCCCAGCGCACGCTGCTCGGCAGCCCCTTCCGGTACACTGCCAACCCCCAGCTGGTGGAGGCGGAGCCCAGTGTCAGCTTCCGGGGGTGAGGACCTAGGCCGCTCCGGGCGGCCCGTGCTCCCGGCTGGGGAGGGGGGCTGGGCCCGGCTGCCTGCTACCCCCGCCGCGGCTCACCGCTATCCCGACGCAGGGGCGGGCGGCTGATCCGGGTCAGGGGCACGGGCCTGGACGTGGTGCGGCAGCCCCTGCTGTCTGTGTGGCTGGAGGCCGCGGCCGACATGCGGGCGGCGGGGGCCCAGCCCCAGGACCCAACCCCGAGGAGGAGCTGTGGGGCCCCTGCCGCAGCCCCCCGGGCTTGTATCCCGCTCGAGGGGGGCTTGCTGCAGGTGAGCGCCCCACTGGTAGGCGGCAGGGCCGGTCGTGCCCAGTGGGGGGCGGGGCCCTTTGTCCCCTGGGAGCGAGCGAGGAAGCCCCAGCTCACCCCTCCTTGTCCCGGCTCCTGCTGCCTCGCAGTGCTCCACCGTCTGTTCCGTCAACTCGTCCAGCCTCCTCCTGTGCCACAGCCCTGCTGTGCCAGACGGGGCGCGCCCGCAGCGGGTCTTCTTCACTCTAGACAACGTGCATGTAGACTTTGCCAGCGCCAATGGGGGCCAGGACTTCGTGTACCAGCCCAACCCCCGTCTGGCCCCCCTCAGCCGTAAGGAGCCCACCCGCCCCTACCGCCTCAAGCCGGGCAACGTCCTGGACGTGGAGGTGAGGGCTTCTGCCGGCTGGCTCTGTGCAGGGACCGTACACGCAGGCCAGGTGTCCCAGCTCAGGCCCCTGGTCTCTCTTCCAGGGTCAGGGCCTCAACCTGGGCATCAGCAAGGAGGAAGTGCGCGTGCGTATCGGCAATGGCGAGTGCCTGGTGAAGACGCTCACGCTCACCCACCTGTACTGTGAGCCGCCCTCCAGGGCCCCACAGCCCGCTAACGGCTCCAGTACCCTGCTGCAGTTCGTGGTGAGGCGGGGCTCCGGGCGCAGACGAGGCTGGGCAGGCAGAGCCCGGAAGGCCCGCACTCAGGAGCCCTGCCCGCCTCCCCCCAGGTTCAAATGGGCAATGTGCACCTGGCCCTGGGCCCCGTCCTGTACGAGACTGAGCCCACTCTGTCTGCCTTCCCCGTGGAGGCCCAGGTGGGCCTGGGCATGGGCGCTGCCGTGCTGATTGCCGCTGTCATCCTCCTCACCCTCATGTACAGGTGAGAGGCTCCTCCCAGGCATGCACGCGCCTACGCAAACTTCCCTCTTTGCTTTTGCAAAGGTGCCCCATGGCAGGCCTCCAGGCAGCTGGCCATCCTGGCTTGGCGGCCTCAGGCCCCAGCAGGCTCGGACCTGTGGCTAACACCTGGTCCCTGGGCTGCAGGCACAAGAGCAAGCAGGCCCTGCGGGACTATCAGAAGGTTCTGGTGCAGCTGGAGAACCTGGAGATTGGTGTGGGCGACCAGTGCCGCAAGGAGTTCACAGGTGGGGAGAGGGCGGTGGGGAGGAGGACAGAGGGCCCACCTGGGCCCGAGCCCACACGTCAGTGTCTCCTGGCCTGCAGACCTGATGACCGAGATGACCGACCTCAGCAGCGACCTGGAGGCCAGTGGGATCCCCTTCCTGGACTACCACACCTATGCCGAGCGAGTCTTCTTCCCAGGGCATGGCGGCTGCCCACTGCAGCCGTCACTCGAGGGGCCTGGGGAAGAGGGCCGCCGTGCCCCCGTGCACCAGGGCCTCACGCAGCTCTCCAACCTGCTGAATAGCAAGCTCTTCCTCCTCACAGTGAGGGCCGCGGGGGCGAGCAGGGGGCCCAGACGGGCATGGAGGTGGGGCTGGGCGCAGGCGGGGCCGGGCAGCAGGTGTGGACACAGAGGTGGGACGATGCTCGGGGCTCCCCTGAGTGCTGGCGCCCGTCCCCCCAGCTCATCCACACCCTGGAGGAGCAGCCCAGCTTCTCCCAGCGGGACCGCTGCCACGTGGCTTCTCTGCTGTCCCTGGCACTGCACGGCAAGCTGGAGTACCTGACGGACATCGTGAGGACGCTGCTGAGTGACCTGGCTGCCCATTACGTGTGCAAGAACCCCAAGCTCATGCTGCGCAGGTCGGTCTGGGCCCGACCACGGGCCCAGAAGCGAGGGTGCTGGCTCCACACTGAGCTGCACCCCTCCCCACCTCTGCCCAGTCCCGGGGTAGGCAGGGCCAGGAATGCCCAGGAGGTGGGCTAGGACAGAAGCCACTGGGAGGGAAGTAGACGGGCCTCCTTACCAGGGACGTGGGCACGAAGGGCTGACAGGTCGAAAAGCTCTGCCTTCCCTCCTTTGCCCAGCTCAGCCCAGGGACGGGGGCGGGGGTGGCCCGCAGCACCACCTCTCTGACCTGGGGCTGGCTCCCCACAGGACAGAGACCATGGTGGAGAAGCTGCTGACCAACTGGCTGTCCATCTGTCTCTATGCCTTCCTGAGGGTGAGCGGCCACCCTGGCCGATACCTCCTCCCTTCACCTCGTTTCAAGGGTGCTGCCTGTGGCCTCACTGACCTGGGCAGGCCCACATTTCCCCAGAGGCCCCGGCGTATGAGGGCTTGGAAAGGGGAAGGCTGGGTGTGAGGCGGAGGCTGGCTGTCCTTGTCCTCCCTCCATGCAACTGACTGCCCCTCCCTGCCCCGTCGCACCCGCGGCGCCGACACCGGCCCATCCCGACGGTTGCAGGAGGTGGCTGGTGAGCCCCTGTACATGCTTCTCCGGGCCATACAGTACCAAGTGGACAAGGGCCCCGTGGACGCCGTGACTGGCAAGGCGAAGCGAACCCTGAATGACAGCCGCCTGCTGCGGGAGGACGTGGAGTTCCGGCCCCTGACGCTGATGGTGTTGGTGGGCCCCAGGGCCACTGGGGCGGCAGGGAGCAGTGCTGCGCAGCACGTGCCCGCCCGAGTGCTCGACACAGACACTATCACCCAGGTCAAAGAGAAGGTGTTGGACCAAGTCTACAAGGGCACCCCGTTTTCCCAGAGGCCATCAGTACACGCCCTAGATCTCGGTGAGAGAACCTCCCTGCCCGTCCGTGTGTGGGACTGTCCCCACTGGCAGATCCTCAGCCCCGCCGTGCAGACTCGGGTAACAGGCTGCAGGCTAACCGGCTTCCCTGGGTGTCCCCAGAGTGGCGCTCGGGCCTTGCTGGCCACCTAACCCTGTCAGATGAGGACCTGACCTCAGTGACCCAGAAGCACTGGAAGAGACTCAACACTCTACAACATTACAAGGTGCCGGGCGGGCCAGGGCTGGGGGGCGGGCTCAGCCAGGGAAGGGGCCCAGCCACTGCTCACCTTCCCACCAGGTCCCGGATGGAGCCACTGTGCGGCTCATCCCCCAGCTGCACAACGGAGGTGCTGTCTCCCAGAGCCTGGCCCAGAACTGCCCCTTGGGGGAGAGTGAGTCCTGTGGCCCCAGAGCTCGAAGCGGGCGGGCAGGAGTCCCAGTCACGCCGTCTGCCTCGCCTGGGTGTCCCCCACACCTTGTCAGGGGGCAAGCCCAACCTCTAGGCCGGGCCGAGGACCTGGGGTGGAGGAGGGCAGCAGTTCGTCCTGGTCGGGGAGCTCTGGGACCATGGGGTGTTGGGCTGAGCTCTTTTCCCCTGCTCTCCTCGGCTCCCGCCACCCTGCCCCACCGGGCCCGGTGAGCAGGCTGGGCGTCCCCAGCCAGTGGTGTGGGATAGGGGCCAGGGGTGTAGGCCTGAGGCCAGACTTCTGGGCCCTCAGACATTCCCATGTTGGAAGATGGTGAGGAGGGTGGGGTCCACCTCTGGCACCTGGTGAAAGCCACCGAAGAGCCAGAAGGAGCTAAGGCACGGCGCAGCAGCCTGAGGGAGCGGGAACGGGAGCGGGCCCGGGCCAAGGCGATTCCGGAAATCTACCTCACCCGCCTGCTCTCCATGAAGGTTGGTGTGGCTGCGGAGCTGCGCCCCAGGGGAGCCACCTGGCTGGGAAGGCCCACTGTGGGGGGGGGGGGGCTCCATGACTGAGCTGGGGGAGGGGGTGGTCCTGAGAGGTAGAGAAGTTGCCAGAGCCCCTGATGGAGCATGGCCCTGGCCCACACCTGCCTCCCACACAGCCCCCCCTCCCTGCCTTCCAGGGCACGCTGCAGAAGTTTGTGGATGACACCTTCCAGGCCATCCTCAGTGTGAACAGGCCCGTGCCCATTGCTATCAAGTACCTGTTTGACTTCCTGGACGAGCTGGCAGAGAAGCACGGCATTGAAGACCCGGAGACCTTGCACATCTGGAAGACTAACAGGTACCTTGCCTGCTGGCCCCCACCCCATGCAGATGAGATGCGGAGTCCCAGCGGGATAGGGGCATGGCCCGGGGCAGGGACCCAAGCTCCCTGTGGGACTCGGGCCTGTGCCCCCAGCTTGCTGTTGCGGTTCTGGGTGAACGCCCTGAAGAACCCACAGCTCATCTTTGACGTGCGGGTGTCCGACAACGTGGATGCCGTCCTCGCCGTCATCGCCCAAACCTTCATCGACTCCTGCACTGTCTCCGAGCATAAAGTGGGCAGGGTAAGGGCAGAGCTGGCATCTGCAGCAGCCAGAGGGATGAGGAGGAAGGGCTTTTGGGGGAAGCCACAGAGGCTCAGGGCGGAGCCCCGAGTGGAACTGAGAGGGGTGGCACATAATGAGGGCCGGGACGCTGGAGGGAGGGGGCACTGGTGGTGCATTCGGGGTGACAGGGCCGGAGCTCCCCCCGCCTCCCTGCTCAGACCCACTCCTACCCGGAGCAGGATTCCCCAGTGAACAAACTGCTTTATGCCCGGGAGATCCCTCGCTACAAGCAGATGGTGGAGAGGTAGGTGCTGGGGCATCAGGGCTGGGGGGTGGGGGCTGCCCACCCCTCACTACGTCTCCTCTGCCAGATACTACTCCGACATCCGCCAGAGCTGTCCAGCCAGCTATCAGGAGATGAACTCGGCTCTGGCCGAGCTCTCTGGGGTGAGGCATGGCCCAGGGGGCACACCCCTCCACCTTTGGGTGGGTGCAGGGGGCAGGGGGGAGGTTTCAGGGTTAAAAGGTCCAGGCTGGAGCCTCACCCCTCCATGTGCGGTCCCCAGAACTACACCTCTGCTCCCCACTGCCTGGAAGCTCTCCAAGAACTCTACAAGCACATCCACAGGTATTATGACCAGGTGAGGCCCAGGGTCCTCCAGGGGGGAGGGGCACGCCCCCGTGGCCCAGAGGGAGGCCCCAGGAATCTCCCTGGGGATGGAAGGAGGTGTCTCGGCCAATCTGGGCAGTGGGTAGGAAGGACCCAGGTTGGGCAAGAGGCGTGGCTTCTGTCCAGATGCCTCAGGGAGGCCTGGGGCGGCCCCTGCCGGGTCCCCAAGCTGCCGCTGAGATGGACCCCAGGCTGGACGGCCCTGGGCTAAGGGGCAGAGGGCAGAGGCCTCAGGCAGGGCACCCTCCTCTACCCTGGCAGATCATCAGCGCCCTGGAGGAGGACCCTGTAGGTCAGAAGATGCAGCTGGCCTGCCGTCTGCAGCAGGTAGCAGCCCTGGTGGAGAACAAGGTGACTGACCTGTGAGCTTGGGCCCCCACAGACGCCCAAGGCCCGCCAGCCAGGAGAGGAGCAAGCAGGACCTCCCGCCTCAGTGCCTTAGGACCCCGGATGGAGCCAGCAACGGAGGAGGGGCTGGCTGAGAGCGGAAGGGGGTTGTGGCCACCAGGGGGCTCCCTGCCGCCTCTCCCACCACCTGCCCTTCGCCCTGCGTTCCCCTACCTGGGCTTTCTAATTTATAGTAATCCTCACCTCTTCCCCCACCTGCCCCACTGTATTTATTTGCTTGCTGGAGAATCACATTTGGAAATAAAATAGAAATACATCTTTTTAGAAAAAGCCCAATCCCCAGCCCTTGCCTTTCCCTGTGAGTCTACTCAGTGCTCCCTTGCTTGGCCCTCCCCTTGGCCCCATGGCTGTGACTTCTGCCTGAAGAAGAGGGGTCATCAGGCACCCCCAGGCCTTGATTTCCTCTCTCCCCTCGCCTCCCCTGGCCCACCTGCCCCCATCTATGCCCACCCTGCCCTACCAATTCTTTCCTGGCCCAGGGACAACAGGACCAAGTGTCTCCCATCTTGAGCTAATCACAATCACTGCCGAGTCCCGTCTGCTTCTGACTCCCCTACGGTCCCCAGCTGGTCTCCCGGCTTCACACATGTCCCCTCCGTTCCCTCCTGGTCGCAGCCAGAGTGATCTTTCTAAAGAGCAAAAGTGCCCCTCAGCCTCCGTGGGAATCTCACACTAGTGCCCACGGGTTCAGAGTAGGACACTTAGCTGCCCAAGGCCACCCCGCCTCTCTCCCACCCCCAACCACTCTGTGACCAAAGACGTCTCCAGTCCATCCAGCTGTAGGCCTCACCCCAGCCAGGCCCTGCACCACCCCAGAAGCTTACCCACCCACCCCTTTTTGGGGAGTCAACTCTTCCTGGTCCCTTGGATGCAGCCCCAAAGTCAGGCTCCGGAGGGCTCTGCCTGACCCGGACGTCAGTCTGTCACCATCCTGTTAGAGCTGTAGGCTTGTTTGGTCCCCACTAAAGGAGGACCCCTGAGGACAGGACCAGGATGGATGGTTCCCTGTGCCTCCCATAAGGAGCTGGGAGGGAGGCCACACGGTGTCAGTGTTAGAGTCCTGAGCAGGCAGCCTCCCAGGGTCTGACACCGTCCAGGCACCTCCAGTGCAACAAGTCGTCTTCAGCTCATGCCCCTGACTCATTCATCCAGAATCCACAATGACACCATGTTCAGAGAGAAGGGGGCTCCTGCCTAAGGGGTCAATGAGCCATGAGAAAAGTGAGAACCCCAGTGAGAGGGGGCAGGGAATGGGGTACCCATGGGAATGGGAAGGGTCATCTTTGGAAAGGCTACCACGAGGGCCAAGCAGGAAGCCAGAAACTGTTCCAAAAGTGTTACTGGGGACGGGGTGGGGCGGGGGGGTGCTCGACGTAAGGACCAGGTTGTCCACTGGCCCCCTCAGCTGACTCCAGCTCTGGAGTGTGGGGACTCAGCCCGGGAAGCAGGTCGCTGACACGTCCCCACTCAGTGGGCCCCCTCTGCCACCCCTGGGGCACAGGGACTTAGCCTCGGGACTGGATTGCTGCATCCTCGCAGGGGTGTCCCCCTTGGTATGGGGCCCACCTTGGGACCATGGGGGGTCTCCCTTGTTGCGGGGACTTAGCGTGGAAGCTGGGTCGCGCCACATCCCCACTGTGGCCCCCTATGCCAGCCCTGGGGCGGGGGTGGGTGGGGGCGGCTGGTCCCGGGGGCCAGGCTCTCCTGGGCCACCGTGGCCTCACCGCCTCCTCCCTGCCGCCGCATACCTTGCCCACAGCTGAGCAGCTGGGAGGCTATTTATAAAGGCGGGTGAGATCAGCGGCCGAGGCTATAAATGCGCGGGCCGCAGTCAGGCCCCACAGGAGCAGCCGCCTGGGGCGCGGGAGCTGTGGGCCGCGGGGCTGGGATGAGCGCCAGCGCGGGTGGCGGCGGGGACAGCGGCGGCGGCGGGGACAGCGGGAGCAGCAGCAGGTAGGGCTCGGCCCGGGAGGGGGGGGGGGTGCCGGCCCCGCGGCCGCTCACTGCCCGCTCACCCCACCCGCAGCTCGCAGGCCTCCTGCGGGCCCGAGTCCTCCGGCTCCGAACTCGCCCCCGCCGCGCCAGCGCCGCGGATGCTGCAGGGGCTGCTGGGCTCCGATGACGAGGAGCAGGAGGACCCCAAGGACTACTGCAAGGGTGAGGCCTGGCCTCGGCGCGGGCGGCCAGGTGGAGGCGGCGGGACACAGGGCAACCGGGAAGGAGGAGGGTGCCGAGGCTGGCCCACGTGGGCCAGGGGCCCCCAAGGCAGGCGACGCTGCCCACTGTGCCGCCCACCGTGCCATCTGGGCTCCCTTCCCCAGGCGGCTACTACCCTGTGAAGATCGGCGACCTGTTCAATGGGCGGTACCATGTGGTGCGCAAGCTGGGCTGGGGCCACTTCTCCACCGTCTGGCTCTGCTGGGACATCCAGTAAGTGCCCCCTCCGTCCCCCCAGGGCCCAGGGCCAGCTGGGAGCCTGCCCCTGGGCTTGGTTGGGGCCACCACGATGCCCCCATGGGTCGGGCTGGGCGGCAGCTGACGCAGGGCTTGGTGCTGCAGGCGCAAGCGCTTCGTGGCCCTGAAAGTGGTGAAGAGCGCGGGGCATTACACCGAGACCGCCGTGGATGAGATCAAGCTCCTGAAATGTGTGAGGCGCCTCCCTCCCGGCTCCCAGCTCCCGGGCAGGGCGGAGTTCCCGCAGGGGCAGGCTCCAGCTGGCTCTGCCCCCAGGGAGAACCTGAGGAACAGGCCGGGGAGGGGCAGAGGGGGGGCCAGAGGTGCCCCCGGGGACCGAAGGGAGCAGCCAGGGTGCGGCAGGTTGGAGCCATTCGTGGTCCCTTTGCTCCAGGTCCGAGACAGTGACCCCAGTGATCCCAAGAGAGAGACCATCGTCCAGCTCATCGATGACTTCAGGATCTCAGGGGTGAATGGAGTCCGTATCCTTCGTAGGACGAGCCAAGCAGTGTGGCAGTAGCCGCGCCAGCTCCTGCCATCCCAGCTGCTAGGTCCTCAGTCTCCTGATCTGCACGATGGGGGCTTACCCCTCCTGGGGACACTAGTCTACACACTAGTCCAACCGCTTTGGGGGTTTGTGTCTATGCGACAGAGGTGGGGGGGCAGTGGATGACCAGGCTGACACTGGTTACCAGTGGGCATTGCTGAGTTACCCTCAAACAGCAGGGGCCGCCTCTGTGGCAGTGCCCTCTCTCAGGAATGAGCACAGAAAGTACCATCCCAACCGGCACACCTGAGAGGGACAGGGACAGTGTAATGACACCAGAACCTGGGGGGGGGTCGTGCCCCATCTGTGTGCCCGCTGGCCACCCTTCACTCGCAGCCCCAGATGTGTGCATGGTGCTGGAAGTCCTAGGCCACCAGCTCCTTAAGTGGATCATCAAGTCCAACTACCAGGGCCTGCCCGTGCCGTGCGTGAAGAGCATCGTGAGGCAGGTGAGCGTCCTGGGTTCTGCACGAGCAGGGCGGGAGGGAGACGGGACAGGCCGGTTAAGGGCAGGAGCGGCTCTCCACAGGTGCTGCATGGCCTGGACTACCTCCACACCAAGTGCAAGATCATCCACACAGACATCAAGCCTGAGAACATCCTGCTGTGTGTGGGTGATGCCTACATCCGACGCCTGGCCACCGAGGCCACAGAGTGGCAGCAGTCAGGGGCACCACCCCCATCCCGCTCCACAGGTAGCAAGAGCCTGCATGGGCCCAGGGTGGGGCCTGTGGGCCTCAGCCCCTCCCTGAGTCTCTGTTCCTTTCTCTCCCCCAATGCCCCACCTGCCCCCTCAGTCAGCACTGCTCCCCAGGAGGTCTTGGTAAGTTGGGGTGCCCCTCTATTCCTGGGCCTCATCTCCGCATCTCCTCATAGCCCCCTCCCCACCTCCCCGCCCACCCCCAGGGATGAGGGTGATATGCAGGGTGGGTCACATGCCCTAAACTGCCCTTGGTGGCTGCGGGGCTTGCCACTGCCTCAGGGGAAGGCCACTGAGTCTAGGGCCAGGAGGCAGGCCCATCAGCTCCTCCCCAAACTCCAGCTTTGGAGAGCGAGGAGGGGAGGGAGACAGGAGGCAGGTGAAGGGCTAGTGCCCAGGGGTGGGGGGGAGCTGGGGCGGCACCACGTTTACTCATCCAAAGTCGCCCTGGAGGGGGCGCCTGGGTGGCTTAGTCAGTTAAGCATCTGCCTTCGGCTTGGGCCTTGATCTTGGGATGGAGTCCCGCGTTGTCGGGCTCCCTGCTCAGCGGGAAGCCTCCTTCTCCCTCTGCCACTCCCCCTGCTTGAGATCTCTCTCTGTCAAATAAATAAAGTCTTTAAAAACAAACAAAAAACCCCACAAAGTAACCCTGGGACCCGGAGGCCCTGGCCCCCATGAGGTGTGCAGGTCACAGGTAGAGGCTTGGGCTGCTCAGAGGATGGGCAACGGGAACCCGGGGGTGACCCTGGCTCTAACGGCAGACCGGCAAGCTGTCGAAAAACAAGAGGAAGAAGATGCGGCGTAAACGGAAGCAACAGAAGCGGCTGCTGGAGGAGCGGCTGCGGGACCTGCAGAGGCTGGAGGCCATGGAGGCCGCCGCCCAGGCTGAGGGTGAGGGGCTGGAGTGCGCGCCCAGCGAGACAGGCCACGGGGAACAGGCCGCTGGGGCCGCCTGCTCACACACCGCCTCTGCCCATCTCCCCAGACGCCGGCTCGAGGCTAGAGGGGGGCAGCGGCTCCACCTCTTCTTCTGGCTGCCACCCTGGGGGGGCCAGGGCTGGCCCCTCCCCTGCCTCCTCTTCCCCTGCTGCAGGGGGCGAGCGCAGCCTCAGCCCAAGCTCCCAGACCTCAGGCTTCTCGGGCTCCCTTTTCTCTCCTGCCTCGTGCTCCATCCTCTCAGGCTCCTCCAACCAGCGGGAGACTGGGGGCCTCCTGTCACCCAGCAGTAAGTTGGGCAGGGTCTGCGGGTGGGTTTGGTGGGTGGGTGGCAGGCAGCTGGCAGGCAGGACTGGGGGGATGGGGCCCGGCCAGCTCAGTCTCTCCCCCCTTCTCTTCCTTTTCCAGCACCGTTTGGTGCCTCGAACCTCCTGGTGAACCCCCTAGAGCCCCAAAATGCAGACAAGATCAAGATCAAGATCGCAGACCTGGGCAACGCCTGCTGGGTGGTATGAGTTGGCCTGGAGAGCAGAGCTGGGCACCCTGCTGTGAGGGCAGGGGCGCGGGCCCGCTCCCGAGGAGCCCGATGGGGCCTGCAGTGCCACTCGACCAGACTCCAGGGTCTGCCTCATGACGCAGACCCAGGACTGAGCCCAGACCAGCACCGGTCCTTCCCAATCAGTGAACTGGACCCACTGCAAGGGGCAGGGACCACTGGGAAGAGGCAGGTCCTCTCGGGACCTCTGGGGAACCCTAAGGCTCAGAGCAAACCCCACTGAGCTCCTTGGGTACATGGCCCAGAGGAGGTGGGAGATGGTGGGGGCCGGTGGGGGTTGGCTGGCTGTGGCCCCAGCTCCTCCCCAGGGCTCCCCTTGCCTCCAGCACAAGCACTTCACCGAGGACATCCAGACTCGCCAGTACCGGGCAGTGGAAGTGCTGATCGGAGCGGAGTACGGGCCCCCGGCCGACATCTGGAGCACAGCGTGCATGGTATGCCCCAGCTGCTCCAGCCTCAGGCCGGCACTGCTGGCTGGCAGCCTCACGTTCTCCCCCTTCCAGGCCTTCGAGCTGGCCACCGGCGACTACCTATTCGAGCCTCACTCTGGAGAAGACTACAGTCGTGACGAGGGTAGGCGGAGGCCAGCCCTGGGCTCAGCCTCGGGGCCTCCCAGCCGCCCAGCTGCCTCCCAGCTCCCTCTCTGTCCACAGACCACATCGCCCACATTGTGGAGCTGCTGGGAGACATCCCCCCAGCCTTCGCCCTCTCGGGCCGCTATTCCCGGGAGTTCTTCAACCGGAGAGGTAGGGCCGAGCAGGCTCGGTTTGCCTGGATGGGGAGGGTAGGGCACAGAGCACAGATTCCAAAGCAGGGGGAACACTGCCTCCCAGAGCCAGAGGCCTTCCTGGCAGAGCCTAACCTCTTGCCCGCGGACCCGCCCCCAGGAGAGCTGCGGCACATCCACAACCTCAAGCACTGGGGCCTGTACGAGGTGCTCATGGAGAAGTACGAGTGGCCCCTGGAGCAGGCCACGCAGTTCAGCGCCTTCCTGCTGCCCATGATGGAATACATCCCTGAAAAGCGGGCCAGCGCGGCCGACTGTCTCCAGCACCCTTGGCTCAACCCCTAGGCCCCACGGGCACTTTGTGCAGCTTGAGGCGGGCCTGGCTCACCCTCAAGCCCCTCCCAGTGCCTTCGGGGAAAGCAGGATGCCTTCTGCCATCAGGCAGGAGCTGCCCTCCTCCCCCCTACTGGGTGCCAGCTTCCTCACAGCCCGTGGAGGGGCAGAGAGATGTTGGAGCCTGGCCCACTGTTTAGAATTCATTCTGCCCCCAACCCTCACAAAGGGCCCTGAGTGGGAAGTGTGCGTATTTCTTTTCTTAATAAAGTGTGAACTGAAACGTCGGCATCCTGGAGTGACAGCAGCACACCTGCCGAGATCTGGGGCAGAAGCTGATTTATTCTGGGGCCGCCCACCAAACTCGCTGGTGCACTGGGAACGGGAAGGGGGAGTGCTTTGAGGCGGTCCCGGGACGGCCTAGGCCTCCACTGCGCGGCCATTGATGATGCGGATGTGGCGGATGATGTCCTGGATGGCTTCCGATGTCGTACCTTGGCCCCCGATGTCTGGGGTATGCATCTGTGGGGGACGAGAAGACCTGAGCACACGCCAGGGGCCTGCCACCACCTGGCTCCTACCCTGCAGGCGGCCCGGGGCTGCCCATGATCTCCCACGGCTTGCAGGGGCTGGAAGTGACGGCAGGAGGGCAGTGGTCACAGCTAAAGCCCAGAAAGCCCTACCCACCCGGGTCCCACCCTCTCCTCGGGGGTGGCAGGAAGAGCCAGGTCACCACCTCCAGGCCCTCAGGTGGCACAGCAGCTCAACCCCTACTGGGGGAGGGGGTTGGGCAGAAGGCAGGGAAGAGGAGGGGAGCAGAGGAGCCTCACGTTTTCGTTGTCCATGGACGCCAACACGGCCTTGCGGATGGAGGTGGCGTAGGAATGGAGCCTAAGGAGGGAGAGCAGCTTTCAGGCCCTTCGGGCCTGGGAGCTGGCCGGGGGCGACAGCTGGGCATCAGGAAGTTGCTTACTTGAGGTGGTCGAGCATCATGCAACTTGCCAGCAGCGTGGCTGTGGGGTTGGCAATGTTCTTGTTGGCGATACTCTTGCCCGTGTTCCTTGTAGCCTAGAAGAGGCACGACAAAGGAAGGGGGTGGTGAAGGTAAGAATGTAGGGTATGTGATTCCACTGGTGTGAAGCATTCAGAACAGGCAAACCCACAGAGACAGAAAGCAGATCAGTGGGTGCCAGGGACGGGGGTAGGGAGTGCTTGCTAATGTGGCCGGGGTCACCTTTCAGGGTGCCAGAAATGTTCTGGAACCAGACAGAGGTGACACTTACACAATACTGTGCGTGCACTTAATACCCCTAAATTGCTCATTTTAAGTGGTTTCACTGGTATGTAAATTTTGCCTCACTTTTTAAAAAAACAGACTTAAAAATGGAAACTAAGAGATCAACAAAATGCGGTCTCTCCACACGGTGAGATATTATTCAGCCACAAAAAGGAACAAAGCCCTGAGCCGCGCTACAGTGTGGGTGAGCCTTAAAAAGACCACGCTAGACTTCAAACAAACAAACAAAAACAACTACGCCAAGGGAAAGAAGCCCACATGGTGTAAGACTCCACTCGTAGGGACACCCAGGTGGCTCAGTCCGTTAAGCATCTGACTCTTGATTTTGACTCAGGTCAGGATCTCAGGGTCCTGAGCTGCAGCCCTCAGGCTCCATGCTCAGCGTGGAGTCTGCTTCCCCACTCCCTCTGCCCCCCCCAAGTGTGTGCTTACGTTAAAATAAATAAGTCAATCTAAAAAAAAAAAAAACACAAAACCTCCATTTATAGAAGATAGTCAGAAGAGGCCAACCACAGGGACAGAAAGCAGATGAGTGGTGGCCAGGGGCTGGGAGGAGGGGCATGGCAGTGACAACTAACAAGTACAGGATTTTGTTTTTGGGGGGATGACAACATTCTGGAATGAGATATGGCCGCATAACTCTGAATAATCTAAAACCACTGAATCTTTATACTTTCAGTGAACTGGATGATACACGAGTTACAGAGCACAAAGGGGCCACTGGCGCCACTCACCGTCTCAAACACAGCGTACACGTGGCCATAGTTGGCCCCAGCCACGAGGCCAGGGCCCCCGACCAGTCCTGCACAGACGTTGTTGACAATGTTACCATAGAGATTGGGCATCACCATGACATCAAACTGCTGGGGCCGGGACACCAGCTGCAGGACAAGGAGACAGACAGGAGCTTGAGCACGAGCAGCCCGCAGTGTCCGAGGCGGGCAGCCGGGGAGCCCAGCAGGCCAGCTACCTGCATGGTGGTGTTGTCCACGATCATATTCTCAAAGGTGATCTGGGGATAGCGGGCTGCCACCTCCTTGCAGCACTGGAGGAAGAGCCCATCGCCCAGTTTCCTAGGAGGGAGCATAAGACACCAGCTTGGCCATTGTAATAGTCAGTTGGAGGAATGGGGCGTGCAGATGGCCACAGAAGCTGGGTTCTAACCTCTAACCAGTCCCCTGTGTGTAAGACAAGCATAATCCCACTCTCCCTCCCCAAAGTGTGCACTGTGGTAAACCCACACCTGGCAAGAGGGCACACCCCTGAGCACGGCCCCTTGCTGGACGGCTGGGGTTCTGGGCCCCAAGTCCCTGAGAGCAGGCCCAAGGAGGGTGTTCAATTCAGCTGTTTCACAACTGCTTGCAGAACGGGCAGGAGCACTGCAGGGGTGGGGCGTACATGATGTTGGCCTTGTGCACAGCTGTCACTTTCTTGCGCCCGCTCTCCTGAGCCAGTTTGAAGGCATATTCGGCAATGCGCAGGGACTTGGCCTTCGTGATGATCTTCAGGCTCTCCACCACTCCAGCCACACTCTGGGACGGGGGCAGGGAGAAGAGACCCTCTGGCACAGGTTTCTCTTTCGGTCTGGCTTTCCTTACTGTAGACCCTGGCCGGGCTCGTCCCCAGTCCTCATGACCCAAGGGGATAAGGGGACAGTCCGGGTCTCACCCACCTCATGTTCTAGGCTGCTGTACTCGCCCTCTGTGTTTTCCCGGACAATGAGGATATCTATGTCCCTGTGCCGGGTCACCACTCCTGGCAGGCTCTTACAGTGGATGACATTGGCATAGAGGTCCAGGCTGGTGCTGGGGACACAAAGAGAAGAGGAGCCGGCCAATGCCACAACTGTCTGCTGGCACGCTCCACCTGCACTGAGCCCCGACCCTGTGTACCGGGTTCTCACCGAAGGATGTTATTTCGGGATTTGTGGGACGGTGGCAGATTATGGTTTGTTTCGATGTTGCCTGCAAGACAGAAAGAAGATAGGCTGGTGAGGGGGCCCCCAGGCTCAGCCACGCCATGCCACCATATTCCACTTCCTGAGCAAGGGAATGCGTGCCAAAGGCAGCTCCAACCTGGGGAGAAGACGGCTTTCAACAGCAGAAAGACCTCACAGAATGCCCGGGCGTCACTCCCACTGTAAGCCCTAGGAAGGCACGCGTTTGGTTCACTGATGGCTTCCGAGAACCTAGAACAGCACCTGGCATGTAGCAGGCACTTGATAAATACTGACTGAATGAACAAATGAATGGACAAGGGTTGGCCGCTAGCCAAGAGATCTTGCCAGACCCTGGGCAGGAAATGGCAAGATCAGGGTCTGGCTGGATAGAAAGTGACCACTCCTGCTTACTAACAGGCTGGCTAGCCAGGCTGGCGCCAGCAATGTGACCTTGGCCAGCGTCACTGTTAGGCCCCGCGTTGAGGTGCCACATGAGCCTGGGCTCAGGGGCAGGTGGGGGCTGCCTGGAAAAGACTATAGCTTGGCCTGGGATGGACCCAGGGCAAAAAGAAGAGGAGCAGCAGGGGGCCAGCTGTCGCCAGGAAAAGGCAGTCCATCAGAGAGTGCCAAGTAGAGCAGGCTTTTCTCAGGGCCCACTGGGGCCACCGCCCCCTCCGAGTCACACCATGCCTACACTGCCTTGACCCAGTGTCTTAGGCACCGTGCAGTTGCCACATCAGCCCCTCCTCTTGACTGCCAGGGCCTGGGACTCTAGCCGGATTCAGCTTTGCTCACACAGAGCAGGTGATGGGCTCTAATTTACAAGATGAGTAATACAAAGAGCTTAAGAACGTGTACCAAATCAAGGCAAGCACAGGAAGGGCTGGAACTCCTGTCTGTGACACCCGCAGCTGCGCTGGCTAGAGCCAAGGCGGCAGGCCCAGGGCTAAAACTGCATCTCTGTGACATCTGGTTTGTGAAAAAGGCTCTGAGGGCCAAAGCTGGCCCCAGCAGAGAGGGCTACCCCAAGACAGAAGGGGGTGGGAGGAAGCCCTTTACTGAACAGGCTCCCACGCAGCCTACTGCCACCAAGATCTCAGAATCGCAGCACGGACAGGACCCCAGAAGCTTCTGTTCACTCTTCAAGCACAAGGGTCCTCCCTGGCCAGAAAAGCCCTGAAGTCAGAGTTGGGCAGCCCCAGGGACAAGCGTCAGCTTGGCAATGAAAGGAATCATGCATGCTGTCCCATACTGGCCCCCTGAACTCACCCTTCAGGGCCACACGGTTCCGACGGATGGCCATGATGGCGTTGCGGATGTCCTCTTCATCAGCATTGGAGCTCACATGCACCTCTTCAAAGTCCACCGGCACACACGCGTGCCTGGAGCGGAACTGGGTCAAGGTGGCTGGCCCCGAGCACCCCCCATGCCTCCTTTAGGAAGCCTGCCTGGACCACTGGATACAGAGGCCTCTCCACCACTGCTGCCCACCCTGACCTGACTGTGGCTGAGAGGAGACTGGGACCACCTGCGCCAACTAATGGGGAGATACTTGAACTCTACAACACTTAGCAGGACTGGCAGCACCTTCCCCACACCCAGGCCAGCCTGGCAAGATCATAGGCACTAGGACAAAAAGCCTGGGCTTACAGCCATCCTGCCACTGTCTTACTGGGTGCTAAGGCAAAAGCCCCAGCCAGTGGGCTTCTGGGCTTACGACCCCTCTTGGCACAGTTCTTTTTTTTTTTTTTTTAAGATTTTATTTTATTTATTTGACAGAGAGAGAGACAGCCAGTGAGAGAGAGAACAAAAGCAGGGGGAGTGGGAGAGGAAGAAGCAGACTTCCCACTGAGCAGGGAGCCCGATGCGGGGCTCGATCCCAGGACCCTGGGATCACGCCCCGAGCCAAAGGCAGATGCTTAACAACTGAGCCACCCAGGCGCCCCCCTCTTGGCACAGTTCTTAAGCCACCCCACTCCCGGGTGGGCCCAGGGTACAACCTCCCCTAGGGGTACAGGAGGTGGGCCCAGGGGCTGTGTACCTGAACACAGACTTGACATGCAACATGAGCTCTGGCCCGATGCCATCCCCCGGGATCATGGTCACCGTGTGCCGCCCACCATACTTAGCCGATGGAGGCTAGAAGGAGGGGAGGGTGAAAGTTGGCCCGGTGGGCCAGGCAATCATGAGGCAATCAGCTCGGAGTATCTGACCCCAGCGCCCGGTCCCACCCCAGACAGGTCTGATCATGGGGGCCCCTTGTTCAGGACACCAGCAGAAGCAGTCCCCACCCCCGCCTGGACTTGGGTCAATCCCAAAGCAACTAAAAGCCCCAAAACTTAACAGGCAGATGAGAAGAATACTCACAATTGTCTGTTGCTAGAGGGGGAACAGGAGGGAAGAAGACACCAATCAGCCAAAGTTGGAGGAACAAGGTTGTGCCCAGAGCATGGGGCCTTTTCCCTGGGGGTACTGTGTAGTACAGTTCGGGTAGGGAGAAGGGGTGGGCTCCCTCTGGAGATCATGCCTCAGAGGGAAGGCCACGGAGGGCCAGGGAACAAAGCCACAACACACACACATACGCATATGCACACACATACACACCTCTATACACACACATATACCCACACGTACACACTACACGTGCACAGACGGGGCATACATGCGTAAACACAAGTATACATATGTGCAAGCACACACGGACACATCACACAATGCTCTGGCAGGCACTTACTGAGACGCTCCTCCGGGGGGCCTCGTGGGCACCGAGAACCTGGCAAAGAGAACCCAGATGCCAGCAGTTGTTGTCCAGCCCAGAAAGTCAATTTGGCGAAGACCAGCTGAAGTCTTGGCAGGGAAGAGAGACCATCCCCACCATACCCAGACAGGTCCCACGTGTCATCCCCTCACCTCCACCATGTACCAGCAACTGGTGAACAGCACACAGTACACGCCCACACAAATGGCTCCAGAGCCTCCATTTCCCAAGGACCAGCCAGGCAAAGCACCACAGAGGGTCGCCGCAACCCTTTATGCTTCCTTCAACCCCACAGTCAGTGGTTGAAGAAATGTCTGTCTCCCTCCCCCTCCTTTGTTGTTTGATTCTTTTCCAGCCAATTATTCCTGCTCAGTGATGTCTGCTGTCCATAACACGGAAACGTTGGCACAGTAAACATTGCACGATAGGGAAACCATTATAACAAACCACAGGACCATCACGACAATCATTTTATCATTTTTGAGATCTTTTTTTCCTTATTGCAAAAGCAGTATATAGTCCTAACACAGAGATCAGGAGAGAAAGACAGCACCCAGCCCCCTGTCCACCCAGAGACAATCACTGTTGGCATTCCGGGGAATGGCCCTTCAGAATCACAAGTCCAAAGCAAACACGGCACGGAAAACCCAACCATTCTTACAAGAATAACAGACACCAATCTCTTAGAAGGCATTCATAAAAAATTGCAAAACTGCTTTGTGACCTACATGGAAGATGAATGTCCCCAACCCCCTGACTCAGAAACAGCCACGTTTAGCCACACAAAAGCCATGTCTGACAGCTCCAGAGTAAAAGCCACCCGAGCCAAAAGGGACAGGTGTTGAGAAGTGATTCATCTGGAGTCCCCACATTATCCTGGAGGTAGAAGCCTGTGTCCCAGGCCCCACTGCAGGGGGGTTATGGGTCCTCCCTGCTATGCCCCACCTGGGAACACACCCAGGTATCCCTCAATCCAAAGAGGAAGGGACAGAGCCAAGGTCCTTCTTATCATTTGGAGATGCCCTGCCACCTGCCTACTGGGACAGCAGCAGAGTGTTCCATCCAATAGCATAGTCACCGTGGCCATTTTGCAAAGAGCCAGGCCTTCCTGCTAGAAGTCTAGAAAGCTCAGACAGAGACAGACCATCCCTTGGGGTCTCCCCGACTGGTATTCACAAGGCACCCAACTGCACAAGCTCTGGCAACACTGGTGTGCTGGTCACCCACCCAAGCCAGGGGCCAGGAGAGGGGTGACTACTAGGACAAAAGGCTCCAGCTGTTAGCTCATCCATGTGGCCCCTGGATCTGCAGCGACAGGCACACTTGTGGCTTTCCTATTTTTCTTTCCGGCACTTGTCAGTATCTGGATTCATCTTATTTGTAGGCTCTTGATAAAAAACTTGTGGAAGGAGGCTTCCACTGCTCTTCTTCTAGGAAGCCTTCCCTGATGCCTAAGGCTGCAGAACCATAGGTCCCCCTGGGCGCCCAAAGCCCTACCTACGCCCTCCCCCACCAACCACAATCTCCCTAGGCTGTCCCTAGCAACTGCCTCGCTCCCTCCCCAACCCCTAAACTCCTGAGAGCTGAAGCCATGTCTGCCCAGCTCCTTACTGTCCTCCCAAGACTTAACAGAATGCCTGGTCCAGAGCTTGGACATAAGAAACATTTCCCGAATTACTGAGCACATCAGAAAATGGAGGAAGGGATGGTGGGTTTGGGGGCCAGGGAGGCCTCGGTCCAAATCCACCATCTGCTATTTTTGGTAGCAAACAGCTTAACCTTGCTGAGCTTCCTGTCCTCACCTGAAACCCATGGACTAGAAATGCCCACTTTATGTGGCTGCTGGGAGGATGCAGCAAGCCATTTGGTCCCCAGCAGGGCATACCCACCCCTTCACCCCACCAGCTCCTTAGGCCAGTGTTCAGCACTTGGTAGACCCCTACGGCTCCCAGCAGTAATTCCTCCTGGGAGTCCACAGGCACTAGGCAAGTAACCCGGCCACAGTGGTGAGCCTCCACCTGCGCCTAGCTCTGTATCTGGGCAACCACCCCCAGCCCCCTCCCTTGGATCACACCACCACCTGAGCTAAACCTCTCCTTCATCTGGTCCCTATGCTAGAGGTTTCTTCAGGCTTTAGCCAAAGACCCAGAGAGCTCTCAAGATAGACTGACTTCCCTATCTTGCTCTGGACAGATACAGGCACGTTCTTCCTTCAGGGGGTCACAAAGTTCTGCCTCACACCTACACTGCCCTGTGAAGCCACCCATCAAAGAAGCCCAGTTTAAGGCAGGACAGGATATATGCACAGGCCTACTGCTCATTCATTAAGCAGGAGGGTAGACTATCAGTAATCCTTTGATAGTGCCACAGAAAGAAAGGAGTCCAGGGTGGTATGTGTTCCTGCCAAAGGATTCCCACACTCCAAATCTTAGTGAGGCTTCTTTCTTCAGCATGTTCTGTTAGATCAAGTGCCAATGGTGGCTGCATGTTTTCCCATAAGACCCCAATTGGTGGGACCAAACATCTGGGGTTCATCTCTAAAGCTTCCCATACCCAGGACAACCAGTATCAGGGCAAGGTACTGCCCAGCTACCAACTGTCCCCTGCTCCCCCCCCCCAACATGGACAGAAACACACACAGAAGAGGAAGTCAGGGAGGAGACAGAGACCAAGACCCCATGGGAGCCTAGCTGTCAGGACCTCTGGAAAGCCCCTCATCAGCAAGTTAGGAGAAATCAGAATTTCATAAAGCATAAGCTGTCACGGGGTAGCCTTCCTGAGGGGTCAGAGGGCAGAAGCCTATCAGAAGTGTCCACAAGGAGTGTCAGCAAAGTCACAGGATTCTGGAAGGTCAGGGTTGGCTAGATCCTTTGAGACAGAGGGGAAACTGGAGCCCAGAGACAGGAGGGTGGCCATACTGTCGGTCAGTGGGGGGAGCCAGGCCTGGAGGTCATACCTCTTGACCCCTAGAGCCAGTCCCAGCTCTCTGATGCTTCGGATGGCTTCCGACCCACCCTGGGACTAAATTATCCTCGCTTAAGTATGTAAAGGAAGAGGAATGAGACCCGAATAACCAAGATCCTAAACGGAGAACTGAGGAAGCAAAGCCCCCACACGGCGTCCCACCTCACCAGTCTCAGAAAATCTAGCTCCCTCCCATTCCAGAAGGCTGCAGGGAAAAGGCATCTGGGCCTATAAAAATGTCCGGGGGTGGCGTGTGGTTTCGGGAGTGCTGGCAAAGTCTGGTTCTCCAACTCCACTGGGACAAGTGACAAATTGGTCCGCAATAGAAAAACCCGAGGACGAAAGGGGGCTGGGAACCGGATTCCTAAGGCGGCAAGAACGAGGCGGGCCGGGGCACGTGACCGCCTCGGGAGGGCTCCCACAATGACACCAGGGAGGTGACACTCGGCCCGCTGCTGCCCACTCTCCCCGCCTGTCCGGAGCTCCCCCCGCCCGCCCTAGATGCAGACCCCTGGGGAAGCCGGGCAAGGGCCAACTTTACCCAAGCCTCTCACTGACAGAGGAGACAGCCAATCAACTCCAGCGCGTAGCCATCTCCCCGCCCCTCACGGGGCCCACAGCCAATCGGGCTCCAAGACGCTCCGCAAGCCAGCGGTCTCCGGATCGGCCCAGCAAGCGCTGCGGCTGTCCCCACGGCCCGCTGCCCCTTCTCACCTCCCAAGGACGGCAGAGGAGGGCCGGTCTGAGCGCCGCCTTCGCAGCGCCGCCGACGACCGCTGCCACCTTCAGCGCCATGACGGAAAGTGACAGCAGCCGCACGTCCAGACACGCAGATACCGCTCTCGCGATAGTTAGAGTGCGAAGTGAAGAAGTGGGCACGGACCCAGCAGTGCGCACGCGCACGCCCATGCCGGTTGCCGCGCCCCTTTCCGACGCCGAGAGCGCCGCCGCCGCCGCCGCCGCCGCCGCCGCCGTCGCCGTCGCCATCTTGATGGGGCGGCCACCTGGGCCTCTGGTCTGGGGAGGGGACACGTCAGTGCCGCCAGCGACGTCACAGGCCCGCCTGGCCCGCCGGCGCCTGATTGGCTGCCACCGCTGCTTACGCGTCGCGCTTCCTCGTCTGCCCCTCGTGTTCAGGGGAGTCGCTCTCTTTTTCCCTCGGCAGAGAAGAGGCGATGGCGGCGCTGGCATCTCTCGGCGCCCTGGCGCTACTCCTGCTGTCCAGCCTCTCCTGCTGCTCAGGTAGCGGCCTGGCCGGAGCTCCTTTCTGGCGAGCCTCTCTCCCACGACTGGTGGTGCGTGGGGGGAGGAGGGGTGCGGGCGAAGCAGGGGTTCTGGGCCTTCTTTCTCTGAGAGGCAGGTGGCCTCGGGGCGCGGCGACCGAGGCCGCCACGCGCTCTTGCACCACACACGTTTACCCAGCAGCCGGGCTGCTGGAAGAAACAGCCAAAGCTTTCCTCTGTCTGTTCCCTCGAGGAAGAGTCCCCGAGTCTTCCCATGCGCCCGCTTCCCAGCTCCAGCAGGGAAAGTGACACGTCCCTGCTCCCCCTTCCAGAGCTCCCAGTTCCGGGGGGCTGACAAGACCAAAACTCTGCAGCGCAGGGCGATGGGAGTGAGAAACTAGGCTGGTGGGAGAGGAGCCACCTGGCCCCGTGAGGTGGGACCAGGCCTCTCCAGGCAGGGAGCTGTAAGTGAAGAGAGGAAGCAGGGATGGGCCAGGCAGAGGGGCCATGAACGTGGGCAAGTTAGACAGGAGCAGCAGAAGAGGGAAGAAAAGGTAAAAGGGGTTGGGGAGGGGAGGGCTTGGTTGCCAGGCCTGACTGTTGACTTTTTCCCTGAGGCGTGGTGTATTCTTAAGGGGCTTTTCAGCAGAGCTGAGCCACAGATCAGTGAACATTCTTGAGAGATTCTTAACACCTGGTGGCAGGGTTGAGCTCAGACTGGAGTCCAGAAGTGTGTTTAGGAGGAGGTCCTTGCCAGAAGCAGCGCTAAGCTTGGGGGGCCTAGACAGGGTCCAGGATGCCTTCTACACATACACTTTACCTGCCCTGCTCAAGTCAGAGCCTTTGGTGCCTGGAGTGTTTCATCAGCCTAACTGGCTTTCCTGCCTGCACCCGCCTCACCTGCCCCTTGGGAATTACCCACGGTGTAGCCAGTGATGTCTGGAAAGGACAAACCTAGCTTTAAAACCCTTCAGTGCTCCACAGGGTCCGTAGGAAAATGGCCAAGCTTAGTGGGACACAGACGTGGCTCCTGAGAACCAGCCCCCACTGATGTTCCCAGGCACCTTCCTCCTGCTGCCCAGATCCAGAGCTTCTCCATCTCAGTCGAGTGCATGGCTGTGCCAGGACACATTCAGAGGGCAGTTGGCTGAGAACTTTCCCACTGGTAGCATCTGCTTGGCACCCTGTGATTTAGGCAGTGCCCTTCCTATAACCTGTAGGAGTTAGGCCTCTAGCAGTGTGGAGGTGGCTGAGGCAGCATCTTTTCCAGGTAGCCCTGTTAAAGGGGACAAGCTGTGCCCATTTCCTTCCCTTGAGCAATGCTGGGTCCAGTCTTGGCCTTCTATCAACAGAGGCTGGAGGTATAGACCCCTTCATTCTCAAGTCCTCATGTATCAAAAGCAGCACAACGCTTGGTGTCTGCAGAGGATGCCTTCAGTAAACTGCCCAGGGCCACGTATGGCTCTGAATTGAAGTTCGTCTGCCCCATAGGCTTCAGGGTGCTCCAGGGCAGGCTGCAGCCCCAGATCATTGCATGGCTTCCCTGTCCACAGGTCCAGGCACAGGTGCCGGTTGTGCAGTGAATCCATCCAGCTGCTGCTGCCCCTCCCCCCAACACACACGTACTTTTTGTCTCTCCCTCCCTCTCCCCTGTTCTTTTGTCCTCACATTTAGGTTCCAACTGTACAAAGCCTTTCTGTCCACTCCACCTCCCCAGCCTTCTTTCAAGGCCATCCCACCCTACCCCCCCCCCTTACTGCTGCATTTCTGACTAAGCATTTGGATCTGTCTCCCGCATCCCATCTGATAGGTTGCAAAGGGCCCTGTGTGTCAGCTGACGAGGTCTGGGAGGTGGGTCTGGGTGGTCCCTTCTGCCCCCTAGCCCAGCACACACAAGTTGGGCTTTACATAGACATGTCTACCTCCTCCCCACAGCAGAGGCCTGCGTGGAGCCCCAGATCACCCCTTCCTACTACACCACCTCGGATGCCGTCATTTCCACTGAAACTGTTTTCATCGTGGAGATCTCCCTGACGTGCAAGAACAGGGTCCAGGTGAGGCAGTGGGGGTTCAGCCAGGAGCATGCTGGGGCAAGAGGCAAGCAGTGAGCCTGGGACCTGCGGCATCAGTTCCTCACTGGCAGTTAATGGGGTCAGACCCATGTACCCATGCAGACAGAATGAGGATGTTGACTTACAGCTATAGGAGAGAGGGGTCAGGGTACAGCCAGGCCAGACTGTTTAAAGCATGTGTTCCTAGTCTGCCTAGAATGTGAAAACGTAGACTTCTTGCTGTGCCTGATAAGAGCATATGCTGAAGTGAGAAACAGCAGGGTGTTAGCCCCCGGGCTCCTGTATCCCTTTGCTTGTTGCTCTCTGCCGAGGTGGCCTTTCTGGTCTGGGTACGACACTCCTTAGATGGCTCATTGGGCACCCCCTGACCCCAACACCCACTTCCAGGCTCAGAGGAATAACGAGTACACTTCAGTCATCCTGCTCACAGTTAACAGGCTTGCTGTGGCTAGGCCACAAGGGGGGATGTGCCCCCCCAGAGGGGAGACATGCAGAGAGGCAGTAACAACATCAATGGGGGTGGGCTTCCTGGCACAGCCCTGGTTTGTGGTAGGCTACCTCCATGGTTCTCACATGGTGCCCCCTGCGAGACACACTGCAGTCCCCAACTGTGTGTAGACTCCCTGCCCATAGGCCATGGATGCTGCTGTGAGCAGCACAATGGGACTTCTGCTGATCACCGGAGAGGGGAGAAGGTGACTCTCTTTTTGTCCCCTCCCCCAGAACATGGCTCTTTATGCTGATGTCAGTGGAAAACAATTTCCTGTCACCCGGGGCCAGGACGTGGGGCGTTATCAGGTAAGGGATGCTGCAGTTGTCATTTTGAGGGGAAGCCACCTGTTCACTGGTATGACTTTGAAGCCCTAGGGGTGGCCCAGTGGAGGAGGATTGAGGTTCTCTGACACGGGCGGCTGGTGGCAGTACTGTCAGCACTAGCCGGAGGTCTTGGTGTGTCCACTGCACCCAGCCCCTGCCAAACATCCCCAACCCAGGTATCCTGGAGCCTAGACCACAAGAGCGCCCACGCAGGTACCTATGAGGTCAGATTCTTCGATGAGGAGTCCTACAGCCTCCTGAGAAAGGTGAGGATCAGTCACCTGGAGCCCCGCCCAGGCCTCCAGGAGGGAGGGCACCCCCCACTTCCACAGCCGTCTCCAGCATGCAGCCCCTGTCACTGAAGCTCCAGGCCAGTAGGGGCCTCGCTTTCGCAGAGCAGAACAGGGCCGGGTCGGGACTTTCCGGACCACACGCCACACCTGTCCTTGCACCTCCCATGTTCCTCTCTTGCCTAGTTCTCCTCTTTTCCATGAGTCGGGCCAATGTTCCTGCGTGTCCAACCCCTCCCCACCCCACCTGGCAGCACCCCTGACCCCAGCATCTCCCTTGCAGGCTCAGAGAAATAACGAGGACATTTCCATCATCCCACCGCTGTTCACAGTCAGTGTGGACCATCGGGTGAGTGGGCTGAAGAGGCTGGCCCAGTCTCAGGGGAGGCAGGGAGCACACAGCAAGCCTCGCCCATTTTAAGGGGTGGGATTGGGCTGTAGTTCGCCGTTGTGTCTTTGTGCCCTGGAGGGAGAGCGATTGGGGCTGGCTGGCTCCTCGCCCGGCTCTCCCCTGAGCTGGCTTTGGTCTCCTTTCTTGCAGGGCACATGGAATGGGCCCTGGGTCTCCACCGAGGTGTTGGCCGCAGCCATTGGCCTAGTGATCTACTACCTGGCCTTCAGTGCCAAGAGTCACATCCAGGCCTGAAGGTGGCGCCCCTGGGCTATTGCTACTTTCAATAAACAGTTGCTGGCTATGACCGGGATTCAAAACATGGGCTCCTGACTTGCGTTGTCCTGCCTTCTACACATGGGCAGAGCCGGGCAGCCGGCGCCCATATCCACCTGGACAACGCGGGTACTGAGTGGGGTCGGGGCTGGAGCTCCCCAGCCTCTTGTGTTTGCTCCACGCTCTGCCATCGCAGGCTCTCTTTCTTTGGCCCCCAGTTCAGCCTTCGCTGCCTGCTGCCCCCTTTGCCTTCTGTCTCTCCCAGCTGCCTGCGCAGGTTTGGGTGGGGCGTGGGGTTGCCCTTCCAGCCCACACGTGCTGTCTTCTGGCAGAGAGGATTGCCTCGTTCTGTCCTGCCCTCACTCAGCCGCTCGGGCAAAGCGGCGTCTCTGTGGCCTGCTCAGGAGAGGGCCTCTGACCTCCTGCCGCTGGAAGGGCAACTACCCAGAGAAGGTCAGGCTGCTCCCAACTTCTCTGAAGTCCAGCAGTCACAACACATGTAGATGCAGCCCCAGCTGCCTTCAAAATGCCTTGTGTGGAGTCCTGGGCAGGAGCGATTACTCTGCTTGCTGTTCTGAAGAGCACCGTGCATCCCCCCAGCTCACTGACGTGTCCCCCTGGATCACTGACCTAGCTGTCGCTAAGCCTGGCAGCCAAGGGGTGCTCACACCCCGCCTCCTCTGTTGCCTCCCAAGTGTGTTCTCACTTCGCGGTGTCGGGTGGGACATGTGGAAGGCACAGGACGTTGGAAAGATGACATGGGCCCCCCCATCCCTGAGGAGCCAGCTGCCAGCCTTTTCCGGTTTGGCCTTGCACCTTCTCTCTGCCCCTCTTCCCTGAACACCTAGTGCTCTGCAGCAGAGGGGGGCTGGGCTTGTGACCCAGCACTGCCTGGGGACCTCTTCCAGACAAGGGCACACCAGCCTCTCCCTGTTCTTGTCTCTCAGTCCTCTGGAAATGGGTTGGGATGGAGAGACTGGCAGGAGTGGGAGGCCCTGGGGAAAAGCTGGCTCCTTACTCCCAAGGGCTGGGGCTACAGCAGACTTGGGGCTGAGTCCCCTGATGATTGGACCAGGCTAGGACTACTGGTGGTGGTGGGTGGACTTTCTGGATTTCGGAGAAAGACCCATGGTGGGAGTTCAAGGGGTGCCTGCTACTCCTCCTTACTGCCAAGGAGTGAAGGGAGATGAGTCCCCACGTTCTGCCAACAGCCTGTGCAGGGCAGGCAGGGTGGACAAAATGGCAGCTGTTGCCCGCTTAGTGGGTCTTGATTCTGCTCGATGGCAATAGGACCCAAATGTGAGCTCACTATTGCAGGGCAATCAGTCGCTTAGGGTTGCTAGCCCTCCTGGTACCACCTCTCCCAGAGTCCCAGTGTTGGCTTCTACGTGGCAAGGGACTCCAGTTTATGGGCCTGTCTTGGCCCACATCCCAAGAACACTGGGCCTCCAGCACTCCCCTCTCCCCCAAGGCAAGAATGCAGTGCCTCTAGTACCGACCAAATGAGGCCCCCCCCAGCAACTGGAGAGGGACAACCAGGCAACAGCTGGCCTCGGTCTCCAACTGACCTCCACCCAGTTTCCTGCAGCAGGGACTGGGCGCTTGGAGCCCCATCCTCCACAAGGTCCACTTGTGGCCCAGGTATCCCCTCTAGAGGAAGAGATGTGTCCAGTGCTGGCCTCCAGAGGCCTTGGAGGGCAGAGGAAGACGACGCCTCCAGAACAACCGCAACCCCTCGGACTCCCATGTGCTCCTCACCCAGGAGCGCTGATGTTCCAGGCCTGCCTTGTGACTTGCTGGGCCTTCCCTCCCAGCTGCTCAGGCACCAGCTTACAGATGCAGCCAGCCCTCAGGCCCCAGCCTTCCCTGCAGAGCAGCTGGCTTCTGGGAACACTTGCTCGGATTTCTCAGCAAATTAGGGAAATTAATGAGAGGCCTATGTTGACGTCTCAATAGAATCTTAATGCATCCTTGCCCGCTTCAGCTGCTGGCAGCATCCTGTGTGTGTCAGGAGACTGAGCTCCTTCACCGCTGTACTTCCCACCCCAGGGAGTCTCTCTCTCTCTCTCTCTCACACACACACACACACACGCACGCACGCACGCGCGCACACACACACACAGCGTGGTTCCCGACACTTAGCAGATAGATGTCCTGTAGTTTGCGGCACTAAATGGAACCTCGAGCATTTGGTTGCCCCTCTGGGGAACGTGGAAGGGTCCTCTGTGGCCACCCGGATGTTCATCCATCTGGCCAAAAGACATTTACTCGGCAATCTCCATGCTTGGCACCATGGGATTCCCCAAACAAGGAGGGTAGTTTGTGCCTTTCAGAAGTTCCCAGCCCCGTGCCTCTTCTAAGGCTCTTCCTGAGCTGGGAGGTGGAGGAGGGTAGAACCCACTTCTCAAGCTTCCCCTAGACAACTGTTGGCCTCATCCACATGGCAGAGGCCTGGCTTAGCACTGGTGGCAGGGCCTGCCTCTGGGCGTCACCCCTGTGACATCACACTTCTGAAACAATTCCAGTGACTGTCCTGCCTCCTCCCACAGTATAGACGGACTCCAGAAGACCTGGCTGTTCCTCAGTGACAGAGAAAGCACAGAGGTGCAGCTTTCAACTGACCCATGCCTTGTCCACCCCAGCTCTCCCACCTCTACCAACAACCTCTACCAACACCGACACCTCTCCTCCCAGCCCAATGAAAATGAACACACAAAGGCCAAGGGTCACCTCAAAAAGGCAGCTTGCTTTATTCTCTCAATGCCAATGGGGGGCAGGGGTGGGCAGCCTGTCTGCCTCCAGTCTGAGGCTCTCTGAGCTGGAAGGGCCCCGGGGTCTGGGCCTGGTCCACACTTGCAGAGTGGGGTGAGAGCATCTTCTCCCCAGTCAGCCCAGCTGGCCAGGCTGGGCTCTCTCAGGTCCAGGCCTCTCCCTCAGCTCGGCGTGGGTCTTGCCACCAAGGTCTTCCACTGCTACTTATGTCTTGGCTCTCCCTCGGTCATCGGGGAAGGAAGTGGCCCCCAGGGGGGGCCCTCACAAGCCACAGCAGAGGCTCCCCATCCCCACACCTCAAAGTGGAGACCACCAAGAAAGCTGCTTCCCATTCTCCCCTTCTTCCCCAACCCTTCCCCTCCCCCTGCCCCAGCCCTCCCTCTCTTCCTCCCCCCCCCAACCTCCTTCCCAGCCATCAGTGGGGGTTCCACTTTTGTCAGACTGCCTAAAGGAGCTGCCAGCCCCCGGAGCAGGTCCACAAAACAAAAAAACAACAATTGGCAAGCACAGAAAGGGAGAAAAACCACAAAACTCAGGGTTGCCTTTGTCTACAAATAACCAAGGCTCCCGGCAGGGGGCGAGGCTGTGCTCAGCTTCAAAGCCAGGCGTTCTCTTGTGCTTAGGACAGTCCTTCGCCTCTCCTTTCCAGTTCGACTTTCCTGTCCCCAAGGACCCATGCTGAGAGCTCTGGAGGGGTGCACGTGTGTGTGCACGTACACGTGCGTGGGCCTGTGTTGCGCACACACAGCCTGCACAAAGCTGTACTTGGAGAGCAGGAAGTAGCCGACGGAGAGAAGTGCTTCTCTCTGGTTAAAGTCCTGTGCACACACTTACAGACACACACTACTGATTCTATGGGCGAGCAGGGGACAGGGTCTTGGGAGGCTCACTGGAACTGGGCTGGGGCAGAGGGCCCGCCCCGGAGCACAGCGGGGCTCAGACGGTGGTGACGGAGAGCAGAGGGTTGTAGACCCGCTTGCCGTCAGCAGAGCGAGTGCCATGGGCCAGCATCTCCTGGATGGTGATCCAGTTGTCCAGGATCTTCTTGTTTCGCTTTTTCATGGTTTTGCGGTGGCTCAAGGCAATGATGTTGAGCTCAGCCTTGCTGTCGCCGTTCTGCTGCTCCCTCAGGCACTCCAGCCGGCTCTGCATCATGAACTCGCGCCGCTTCCGCTGCTCCCGGGCCCGGATCAGGTGCTGCTTCCGCTCCTCCTTGCTCCAGTAGCGGCCCATCTTCATCTCGCTCACCGCGTCATCATCCGTGGTCATGCCGCTGCGTTCCTCGCGGATCTTCAGGGCCCGGGCTTTGAGGAGGCGATCGCGCACCGGCCGCTTGGCCACGTACCGGGTCCCATCACTGCGTACCTTGACCTTCCACTCCATGCGGGGTGCTTCGGGGGCCACCGCTGCCCCGCCCACCCGAGGGCCACCAGCCAAACTCAGGGGGCCATGGCCCAGCTCCTCCAGGCCGCGCGGCGGGGCCAGCTGCACGCAGCTGTGGTAATGCTCGCTCTCCTGGCCCTGGCCACGGTGGCGCCGAGAGAGATACGGGCTGCCTTCGGGGCCCACGCGCTCCAGGGTCACGCCCGTCTTGGGGCCTCGGCGGACACGCTCCTCTGAGTGCTGCCTCCTGCCCACCTCGGGATCCCGGGAGAGAGATCGGAACTTGGCGGGGCTCCCCTGCGGGGGAGCTGCCTTGGGGTGGGTGGTGACCGTGGGGCCGGAAGGGGTCCGGTTCAAGTTGGAGTTGCCGGCAGCAGCCCGCCTCAGGGGGCTCTCTGGCAAGGGCTCGGCGAACAGCGGGGTGCTGCGGCAGCTCTCCCCCGTGTTGTAGGCGCTGGTGCTGTCCTTGTCCGACTTCTCGGGCAGCTCGGAGATGTCAGACAGCTCATGCTTCTTGGGCTCACCGGCCCCCAGGTCGTAGAGACTCTCGTCCTCCAGCAGCCAGGCCTTCATGCAGCGCTCCCGCAGCTGCTGCATCTTCTGCGCCCGCAGGATGTTGCGGCACTTGAACTCTAGGTGCCGCAGCTCCTCCTCCAGCATGGCCATCTCGTGGCCCAGGCTCTCGTTGCGGTTCACATCCAGGGCGCCGTTGCCGCCCGAGGCCCGGGGGAAGAGCAGGCCCAGCTGGTTGCCGTTCTCCAGGTGGCCCTTGATCTCCAGCAGCTCCCGGTAGCGCTCGTACTCCTCGTCGGTGAGGCCCGGGATGTCGCCACCCCCCAGCCCTGCCCCCTCTGCCAGCAGCGAGTCCATGCTGAAGTGGAGGTCCCGGCTCTTGCGCAGGGCTCCGGGTGTGTCGGCAGCACTGGCAGGCTCATCCCCCAGCAGGTCATGCTCCGAGCTCTCTTCGGTGCGCGTGCTCTCATCGGTGCGGCCCACCCCGCTGTCCAGCTCCTGGCTGTTGCTCAGACCCGTGCCTGCATCGGGGACCCCTTTCTCCTCTTCGTTGCCAAGCTGGGGCAGAAAGATGAGCCCCACTCAGTGTGGGTCCCGCCGGCCGGGGTCGGGAGCAGAAGGGCCTTCGGGTCCAGCCCATCTCCCACATGCCCCAGCGCCCTGACCTCCTGCTGGCCTCCCTACCGCCCACCCTGCCTCCTTCCTTACCTGCTGGGCAGGGGGGGATTTCAGCTTGCGTGCACGCAAGTCCCCCTCATGCTCAGAGCCAAAGTCATCCAGAAAGTCATCCCGGTCACTGTCCTTCCACCGCTTTGCCAGCTGCAGAGACAGAACTGTGCTGTCCCCACTGCTTTAAGGACCGCCCTGGACACCACCCCACCAGTGGCTTTTAGATCCCATACCCAGTCTCCTGGTCTCAATGAAGTTGAATAACCCAAGAGAGAGGGTGGCCTGGCACACTTGGCCATCAGAGGCCTGAAGGGGAAATGG
>NW_024423319.1:1935009-1942503 GCF_017311325.1 Ursus maritimus | reverse complement strand
AAAGCCAGGCGTTCTCTTGTGCTTAGGACAGTCCTTCGCCTCTCCTTTCCAGTTCGACTTTCCTGTCCCCAAGGACCCATGCTGAGAGCTCTGGAGGGGTGCACGTGTGTGTGCACGTACACGTGCGTGGGCCTGTGTTGCGCACACACAGCCTGCACAAAGCTGTACTTGGAGAGCAGGAAGTAGCCGACGGAGAGAAGTGCTTCTCTCTGGTTAAAGTCCTGTGCACACACTTACAGACACACACTACTGATTCTATGGGCGAGCAGGGGACAGGGTCTTGGGAGGCTCACTGGAACTGGGCTGGGGCAGAGGGCCCGCCCCGGAGCACAGCGGGGCTCAGACGGTGGTGACGGAGAGCAGAGGGTTGTAGACCCGCTTGCCGTCAGCAGAGCGAGTGCCATGGGCCAGCATCTCCTGGATGGTGATCCAGTTGTCCAGGATCTTCTTGTTTCGCTTTTTCATGGTTTTGCGGTGGCTCAAGGCAATGATGTTGAGCTCAGCCTTGCTGTCGCCGTTCTGCTGCTCCCTCAGGCACTCCAGCCGGCTCTGCATCATGAACTCGCGCCGCTTCCGCTGCTCCCGGGCCCGGATCAGGTGCTGCTTCCGCTCCTCCTTGCTCCAGTAGCGGCCCATCTTCATCTCGCTCACCGCGTCATCATCCGTGGTCATGCCGCTGCGTTCCTCGCGGATCTTCAGGGCCCGGGCTTTGAGGAGGCGATCGCGCACCGGCCGCTTGGCCACGTACCGGGTCCCATCACTGCGTACCTTGACCTTCCACTCCATGCGGGGTGCTTCGGGGGCCACCGCTGCCCCGCCCACCCGAGGGCCACCAGCCAAACTCAGGGGGCCATGGCCCAGCTCCTCCAGGCCGCGCGGCGGGGCCAGCTGCACGCAGCTGTGGTAATGCTCGCTCTCCTGGCCCTGGCCACGGTGGCGCCGAGAGAGATACGGGCTGCCTTCGGGGCCCACGCGCTCCAGGGTCACGCCCGTCTTGGGGCCTCGGCGGACACGCTCCTCTGAGTGCTGCCTCCTGCCCACCTCGGGATCCCGGGAGAGAGATCGGAACTTGGCGGGGCTCCCCTGCGGGGGAGCTGCCTTGGGGTGGGTGGTGACCGTGGGGCCGGAAGGGGTCCGGTTCAAGTTGGAGTTGCCGGCAGCAGCCCGCCTCAGGGGGCTCTCTGGCAAGGGCTCGGCGAACAGCGGGGTGCTGCGGCAGCTCTCCCCCGTGTTGTAGGCGCTGGTGCTGTCCTTGTCCGACTTCTCGGGCAGCTCGGAGATGTCAGACAGCTCATGCTTCTTGGGCTCACCGGCCCCCAGGTCGTAGAGACTCTCGTCCTCCAGCAGCCAGGCCTTCATGCAGCGCTCCCGCAGCTGCTGCATCTTCTGCGCCCGCAGGATGTTGCGGCACTTGAACTCTAGGTGCCGCAGCTCCTCCTCCAGCATGGCCATCTCGTGGCCCAGGCTCTCGTTGCGGTTCACATCCAGGGCGCCGTTGCCGCCCGAGGCCCGGGGGAAGAGCAGGCCCAGCTGGTTGCCGTTCTCCAGGTGGCCCTTGATCTCCAGCAGCTCCCGGTAGCGCTCGTACTCCTCGTCGGTGAGGCCCGGGATGTCGCCACCCCCCAGCCCTGCCCCCTCTGCCAGCAGCGAGTCCATGCTGAAGTGGAGGTCCCGGCTCTTGCGCAGGGCTCCGGGTGTGTCGGCAGCACTGGCAGGCTCATCCCCCAGCAGGTCATGCTCCGAGCTCTCTTCGGTGCGCGTGCTCTCATCGGTGCGGCCCACCCCGCTGTCCAGCTCCTGGCTGTTGCTCAGACCCGTGCCTGCATCGGGGACCCCTTTCTCCTCTTCGTTGCCAAGCTGGGGCAGAAAGATGAGCCCCACTCAGTGTGGGTCCCGCCGGCCGGGGTCGGGAGCAGAAGGGCCTTCGGGTCCAGCCCATCTCCCACATGCCCCAGCGCCCTGACCTCCTGCTGGCCTCCCTACCGCCCACCCTGCCTCCTTCCTTACCTGCTGGGCAGGGGGGGATTTCAGCTTGCGTGCACGCAAGTCCCCCTCATGCTCAGAGCCAAAGTCATCCAGAAAGTCATCCCGGTCACTGTCCTTCCACCGCTTTGCCAGCTGCAGAGACAGAACTGTGCTGTCCCCACTGCTTTAAGGACCGCCCTGGACACCACCCCACCAGTGGCTTTTAGATCCCATACCCAGTCTCCTGGTCTCAATGAAGTTGAATAACCCAAGAGAGAGGGTGGCCTGGCACACTTGGCCATCAGAGGCCTGAAGGGGAAATGGGCCCCAAAGACACTAACCCACCCTCCATCAGTGCCAGGTTGTGACCTTGTCACAAACCAGCAGCTCCCACAGAAAGCCCGATGTCAGGGGTCCCAGAATATCCTGGCGGGCACACACATACCTGGCTCTCAGGCCGGGCCACTAGCAGGGAGATGTTGGTGTTCTCCTCCTGGCTCAGAATGGCCACCGCCTCCTCCCGGTTCTGGACGTCCACACCATTTATCTGTAACAAGCCAAGGGACCATCAAAAAGAATGCCAGGGCTGGCTCTGCTGTGGGCCCTGCACTGGTAGAAGTGCAGGTACCCCCTCATAGGGAGCTCCAAGCAGAGTACCCTGGGCTAGGAAAGGCTCTTGAGCTCTGACCAGATAGAAACGAAGTGGAAGGTGCCCAGGGAGAGGACACATGCTCACGTCTGGGGCATGGAGGGAGAGGCTGGCAAGGTGCCAGAGCAGCACAGGCCCTCGATGCCAGCAGATCCCACAGGCACACGGGAGCCCCCCGGGGCAGTTGTACTGGAGAGAGAGGAAACCCAGCCCCGGTTTCAGGCACAGCAAGATGCCTGGCCATCAGGCGAGGCTCTTGGCAGGAGAGAGCTGGGACTGGCTAAGGAGAGGTCACTGGGCAGCCAGTGCAGTGGGGCCTTGGACAGGCCCGCCCTCTCCCCCACTCACCTGGATGATACGGTCTCCCTCGCGGATCCGGCCATCTTTGGCTGCAATGCTATTGGGGTTCACCTGCAAGGCACATGCATCATGGGGACCTGGCACCCTTCACTCAGATTCCCTTTCAGTAGCAAAGGGCAGCCTCACCTTGGGGGATCCCAAAGCAAACTAGTCTCCTTGCTTGCTCCCTCTTCAGCTCAGACTAGAAGCTTCCGAGCTCCAGGAGGCAGGGACAAAACAGTGGGTCTTGGGCTAGTCACCGCTCCCTAGCACGAGCCAGCCAAAAGCTCCCTCAGCCCCTGCCCACCATCCCCAGGCCCAGGCCCCCAGCTGGCACTCGTACACTCTTGTGCATGGAGACCTATTCTTTTCCACGTCAGAGGCTGGGTCAATGCAGGAAGCTGAACACTTTCCCACACTTTGCCCCCCCACCCCCGCCAACACAGCAGCCCTGGGGCTCGATGGGCAGTAATACATTCATACAAAGGCTGACTTGATGAGAGTGTGGGGGGCAGCTGGTGAGCCATCTGCCCTCCTGTGGACACACACACACACACACACACACACACACGTCTGCCACGTACAGGTGGGGAAGAACCCTGTGGGTACCAGTAGGGGCTGGCTACAGGACGTGGGAGGGAGAGCAAAGCCTGGCCCGAATCTCAGCCTTGCTCACTGTCCCAGCCTGGGCACAGGTCTCCTGGGGAAGCAGCTAAGCAGGTCCAGCCCCGGGCAGCCTCGGAGCCCTGCGCAGCACGGAGAGGCCGCAGGGCTAGGACGGTGTGGGGACTCTCAGCACCTGCCGTACAGATGGACGCCACCCACGTCCGGCCTGGATGTCCTAGCCCACAAGGAGGAGCTCCACTGCCTCCTAGAAGACCCCATTCCCGCACCCCGCCTTCGTACCTCTCCAACATAGATGCCCAGGTCCTCCTCATCATCCGTGCGGTAGCAAACCATCAGGCCGAGCTTGTCCCGGTGGTTGGTCTTATACAGCTCCACCTCCTGCCACAGGGGGCGTGGGAGAAGCAAAGGAAGAAAGCCCCCAAACATGTGAGTGAGGAAGCATGCTACAGGGCTGGCAGCCACAGCCCAGCCCCAACCCCAGCAGCACACCACCGGAGCCAAGTTTTCAGCCTCCAACTTGGAGGGTCTCTCTTACCATCCCAAGTGGCGCATGTGTGCCGTGGTCTCCCCTGCCAGGAAATGCCCGAGACACACACGAGACACACGGGACACACAGGACACAGACATGCGTGGGACACAGACTCACTGACACAGACTGACTAAGGGACCTCACCCATACCCTCCCCGACTCAGCCCGACTTCACCCAACTTGGCCCGTGAGCCTGAGTTAGCAGCCGTGCATCGGCAAGGGCCACAAGACTCGGCCGCCTGGGGACAACAGTAGCCAGGCCTGAGCTGGGCTACAGCCAGCCATCACAGGGCTGGTTCCTGAAGCTGGCTGTGGGCCCTGCCCTGGCCTGGCCACCTGGCTCACCTCATACTCCAGCTCGTCCATACGATCTGCCTCCTGCGGGCCGCCCTCCATGAACTCCGCCGGGTCATAATACTCATGGCTGATGGGGGGGCTGCCCAGGAGAAGGGGGGTCAGGCCGGCCAACTGCTCCTCTAGTGCCCTAGCCCCAGCTCCCGGGCTGGCCGGTCCCGGTGAGCTCAGCATGGAGTCCCTCCTTCTGAGCTACATGCATCCATGCAAAGACCAGGAATGCTTCTTGAACGGGGGTGTGCGGGGTCTGCACTGAGGACACAGGCATGCCTAGCTCTCCCCACCCCATCCCGCCCTGTCGCCCAGCCCAGACCAGCCAGAAGGGTACCAACTTCTCTGAACTGCAGGTGCCCCTCCCACCCGGCACTGGCCCCGCCCATGCAACGCCCCCAGGAGTTATCCAGGCCCCAGAGGAGGACCCACTCTACCTCCAGGGGCAGCCTTCCTTGCCCCAAGGCTAAGCGTGGCTGCTGGTGGCCAGGGGCCTCACTCTCTGCAGAGGAGGAGATCCCAGGACCACCGCTCTGCAGCACGGGTTTAGATTAGCGGAATGAGCCACGAGGCCTGGATGAGAGGCCCTTCTTCAGACTGGGCCAGAAAGAAGCCGAAGAGATGGAGGAAGTTCAGAGCAGGGGGAGGGATGGGACAGACAAGGATGTGAGAAGATTCAAGGAGGGATGCTTGAGAGGCAGAAGACGATGGACGGCAGAGGAGAAGAGAGGATGCAGGAGGAGGAGCTGAGGCCCTCAACCTTCCAGGAGCAAGGTCCCAGGATGCTCCTCCCTTGGCCCTGGGGCGTAGATACCAAAGGGAGCCTGTGTGTGAAGCCTCCCCTGGGCCCTTCACTGGCTGGTGTCCAGCCTGAGGCTGCAGAGGCCTAGAGATTTCTGAGCCCTTGGATGCCACAGTCAGCTCTGGAGGCCAAGGAACCTGCTTCCTGCCTGAGAGGGCAGGCCAGTCGGGGTCTCCCTGCCACGCCCAGAGCTGCGGCAACGTAGCCTCCGGGTGGCGTGCCCTCTCTGGAGGCAGGGCCCGGGGCCCTCCTGAGGGCGACTCACAGCTCAGACAGGACGTACGGCTCCAGGATGACCATGGGCGGTGTGGGCGGGCGCAGCTTGCCCAGCGCCATGATATGCTCAAAGGTGATGTCGGTCTGAGTGCCACTGTCCACCAGCTGCAGGTCATGGCATGAGCTGTCCCCCCGGAGGCGGGGGCTGCGTCTCAGCACCTGGATCACTAGAGGCTCCTTGGAGGAGCGCAGGGCCTCCAGGGTTTGCTCCTGAGACAGCTTGGAGAGCTCCTTCCCGTTCACCTGTGGCAGAGACACGCCCCCGTGAGAACCCGCTGACCCACACCCCCGTCTCCTCAACCAGTGAGTGTGCTCTCCACCCTCATTCCCGGGTGAGCCCCACTTCTCAGCCCTACCGCTACACAGTGCTGTCTGGGGATGGGGGAGCCCCTGTGCTATGCCCCGGTCTGGGGGCTCTGCCCCCACCCTACAACATTCTTCAGCAGGAGCCACCCACGTTTCCATCCACCTCACTCCAGGACCTGCTTCTCTTTCAGGCAGCACTGAGGCCAGAGCTAGTGTCTAGAAAATCCGCGGAGAGTCCCCCTTGGCAATGACTGCACATCTGTTGTGCTGGAGGAAGACCTTGATTCCTCTCCCAGTGGGAGTCAGTCCATAAATGGGTTCAGGCAAGAGGGTTGAAAAGAGTACGCAGACACGACAGGCAATGACAGAGTCGCTGAAGAGAAAAGGTGACACACACAGAGCCTCCTGACATGGCAAGACAACCTAAGGGAGGTGCCAAGGAAGTGACCCTTATAAGACCACCGCCATTTCTTGGGCGCCTGATGTGGGTCACCCCCAAATCCTGACCCCAACAACCCATTGTGCAGATGAGGAAACTGAAGTTCAGCAAAATGAAGGGAGTGAGTCAAGGTCACGAGCTGGACCCAGTTGCATAGTGGTCAGAGTTGGGGAGAAGGCTGGCCTGGTGAAGCCTCATGGGAAGAGCAGGACCAAAACGGGTGGAGCGTGGAAGGTGGAGTGCTTTCTGGGGCCAGCTGGGTGGAGCAAGGTGTGCCCTCAAAGGAACTGGGGGCACAAGGCTGGCCCCAGCCACTGATTTCTGCAGCAGCCTGTATGCACTGGGCCCTGGGATGGTCACCCCAGGCCATGACCTCAAGGTGCTCCTTGGTGTGGAGGCAAGTAGACTAAGGACCAGACAGACACAGCCAGAATTCAGGGCATGCGCCATGAGACCAGTGAGGGGCAGGAAGTAGAGGATCTCTTCTAATTCACTCAGCAGCTGGTGGAGGGGCTGTTCTGGGCCCACGGAAGACACACACCAGTGAGGATACTCCAAATGGCTACACCCCGTGGGTCACCACGGAACCAGACCTTTGAGAGACTGCTAAGGAAGCGGAGGGCCAGCCACACCCCATCCAGGAAGGGGGGAGGGAAGTTTCCCTGAGCATCGGGGAAGGGAGAGAGGGAGGCTTGTTTGCCGGTGGAAGCAGAGTCCCCCCCAGTCAGCACGGAGAGTTCAGGGCCCGCCAGGTTGTCCCAGTCTCTGAATTCCCACAGTGCCATCTACGTCCCTGGGAGTCTCAGGGGGATGGGAGTTCTGCAGAGAGATGCCCAATCCAACCGCAAAATCATGTCTTCCAGCTGCTATGTAACAGACCAACCCCTGGATGTCATTCCAGGGAGACAGCTGTCTTAGGAAAGCAAATAATTACCTATCTGCTACTTCATTCTGTCCTTGTAGATAAGAATCTCAGGACTGATGTCTCCCCTCTCCACAAACTTTCCCTGGTCAGAAAACATTTTTTTAACTAATCTGGTCTAATGATAAAAGAGACACAGGTTCATTGTAGAACATGTGAGAAATACAGAAAACCATAAGGAAGAACACAAAAATCAGCCAAGGAGGTATGAGTTTCCAACTAAAGGTGAGTGTGAGAATGTGGTCAGTACCGCCGGAGAGGTGGCAGTATAAAGGCAGGGGGGGGGGGGGGGCTG
>NW_024423319.1:1922472-1935004 GCF_017311325.1 Ursus maritimus | reverse complement strand
CCCGGAGAGGGGATGTGAGGAATGGCCTCCAAAACCTAGCAGAGGTGGTTGTGAAGCTGTCAGGAAATCTGGGAGCCAGCTGTTAAACAGGGCCCTTATCAACACTTCGATGGGATAATCTGACAACAGAATGAATTATGTTAAAAACAAAGGCGATAAGTACTCCAAGCTCATGATTTTCCAATGATTTTACTACAGTCTCCTGTTTGCACTGTTAGGGTGACTGTGCCTAGTGTGTCTGGAGACAGGTGATACTGTATAACGGTGTGTGCCTGTGCGTCTCTTCCCGTGCTAGTGAGGCCATGATGGGAGTATTTACACCATGGATGTAAGCAACTGCTCCGACCCAGGGCTCTTTGTATCACATTTACCAGCTCCCCACGGCCCTTAAGTCAAGGACTTCCCTCAAATGCAGAAGGGCTGGGCTGTCCTCAGGATCGCCAAGGGCTGGGTGTTCCCCTGAAACTGCCCAGGCAGGGCCACAAGTGTGCAACAGGAGGCTCAGGCCACCGTGAGAAATGCAGCAATGGCTTTCTCTCTCTGGAATCTGCTGGTTAGCCTGCAGCTGCGTTGCTATGGAAACCGGGCCCAGGCAGTAGGAAGGGGAATACAGGGTGGGCTGGGAGGCCAAGAGGACGCTGGTGCAGAGATGGGGTCATCACAGTGAGGCCTGGGATGCCCAGCAGCGCCCCCTTGACCCACGTGCTCCTTCAGCTTCCTCTCTCCTCTTCCTCAGTCAGCGGGTGCTCCCAAGCTAATGAAGTAAGTGGGGCAGAGACAAGCCGTGAGGAACTAGACACGAGCCCCTCCCCGAGCCGGCGAGGGCTAAGGGCAAGGTGCAGAAGTGTGCGGTGATGAGCAAAGTACCCCGGGGCCAGGCACACAGTACCGACCCAGTGCTCTGCCCACGCCTCCGCTCCGCTCGTCAGGCCTCGAGCCTGGCCCTCGGCCCGCCATCGTGAGTTACAGAAAAGACCACAGGCAGCTGCTCCAGGCTCAACACGTCTGAACCCAGGCCTGCTTGCCCTCAGATTCCCCACCTCAAGTCCCATGCAAATGTCTCCACAGGCCAGAGGCTCTCCCCACCAAAATACCCAAGACCCACTCCTGCTCACCACATCCCTCCCTTGCTGCCACCACTCCAAGCCCCTGACAAACAATCCCAAAAGGATCAAAGTCCTAAATGGACAAAGCAAAACTGCCTACCTTGGACGTGAGAGAACAATGTCCATGATGTTGGAATAGAGAATTCTTAAGATATAAACAATGGGCAAGCGTTATACGCACGTAATGAATCATGGTTTACATAAAAAACTAGGGATGTACTGTATGGTGACTAACATAATAGAATAAAATATTATTATAAAAAAAAGAATGGAAAAGGCATACATTTGACTATGTTAAAAGGTAAAACTTCCAAACACATTCCTACTGCACATTCCGAACAAAGGACAGAAACACAGTGAAAAGACAAGACAGGCTAAGAGAGGATCCTTACAATGCATAGAACTGATAAAGGATTATCCAGAATAGTCTATAAAAAATTCCAACAAAACACTAAGAAAATACAAACGACACAGTAGGAAAACCGGCGCTCACAGAAGCATCGTCTTCGCAGCCAACACTGGAAACAGCGCAAGGACCCACCGTTGGCAGAATGCATTGAAAACTCGTGCTGTGTTCGTATGTGTGGTATACGGAAGCACTCCAGGAGCGCACGAGAAAACACGCGTCAGAATGACCAACCCAAATCCCTTCGGCGAGGAGAGGAAAGGAATGGGGCCAGGGATGCGTGGGCACGGGTGGCTTCAGATCTTTTTAAGGGAAAAATGCTGAGGCCAACAGGCCAAACTCGAGGTGGGCGGCAGTATGTGCCCGATGCCAAACTGATGAGCAATACTTTTATGTACTTGAGAAATATTTCAAAACAGTTGCACACGGAGGGCAGCCAGCGGCAGGGAGGCCAGCTGGGCAGCTCCTGCTGCCATCACCTACTTGGAGGGGGGACGGGATAAGCTCCCGGGCTGGGGGGCCAGGTCTGCGGGAGAAAGTGACCTTTGCAGTAACAGCAGCTCTGGCCGGCTCACCGGCCACTCCGCCAGGATGTGTTCCGAGCGCTCTGTGCAAGCATGTCACGCATTGAAGCAGAGGAAGTGGAGGCCCGGGAGGGTGAGGAACCCGCCCAGGCCCTCGGTGCTGAGTGGAGAGGCCAGGGCACGCCTTCTGTGGAGCAGCTGCGGGGGCCCTGAGGAGCCCGGTAGAAGAAACCCCCCCTTGCCATAGAAGCAAGGGTTGGGGGTGTGGGAAGGGGGTGCCCATGAGGGTGGGAGGGGGTGAGGGCAGAGGGCATGCGAGTGTGGGCACGTGGGAACAGGCACAGAGGTGTGAGTAGAGTGTTGTGTGAGGGTGGCCTTTGTGCACGGGGTGGGGGTGGGGATGTGGGAGTGGGTGGCTTGTGTGGGTGGGTGGTAGGTCTTGGTGGTAATAGGACCGATTCTATGACCCTGTGTTGAACCCCCTTCTCCTTCTGGAGGGTCTTCTCTCCCCTCCCTCCCCCTGCCACCTTCCCACTTAAGCTCTAAGTGTCAGCCTATACCATGCCCTCTCATTTGTCCCCTCCCTCATGCATCCTTCTTTCCTCCCTCCATAGCTGCTCATCACTTCCTGCCCCCCTCCTGTCACCTCTACCCACTCAAGAACAGGTGCCCAGATGTATCCATCCCCGGCCAAAGAGTCACACTCGCTGGCAAGCGGACACATGCTCAGGAGCCATGAAAGGCCCAACGGACACCCAGGGAGAAAGCATGCAGCACACAGGGGACTCTGGTAGACCCAGCATGTGAGCAGGGCTTCACAGCCCTGAGACCGGACTCCCCTCAGGCTGCCCAAGAGGCTGGCTGCAGAACTCATTCACTTTCCTGCCTGAGAAGGCCTGAGAGGGCCCAGCAGAGGTCAAAGACTCCGCATGGGCCAGAGGGCAGAGAGCACATGCCCACGCTCAGCTTGGAGGGGAAGCCCGGGCCCCGAGGGGCCCCACCCGAGCTTCCAACGTGGCCCTCAGCTCTGCTTCTGTGTCTGTCTCTCCTGCCAGGCCAGGGTGCCTTCTTTTTCTTTTTTTTTTTTTTTAATTCTTTTTTTCATTAAAGAAACCTTTTTAAAGATGTATCTATTTATGAGAGAGAGAGAGAAAGAGCGAGCATGCACACTCGAGTGGGGGGAGGGGCAGAGGGAGATACTCTCCAAGCAGAGTCCGCACTGAGAGCATGGCGGGGGAGGCTCGATCCTAAGACCAGTGAGATCATAACCCAGGGCACCTTCTTATATCCAGAAGGAATCCAGAATTAGGATCACATTGGAAACGTCATTTCCAGTTCAGGGAGAGCAGTACCTTCTGGCCATGCCCATTGTCAGAAACTCTCATCATTAGAAGATGCTGCCTTCATCAAGTACAAACCTCCCTCCTTTGGAACAACCCAGAAGAAATCCACTTTCTCTTCCGACACTCCACATATGCCTGAAGCCCACCTGAAATGTCCCACAGCCCCCCGCCGCCCCAGTCCCTGATGACTTTCATCTTCTCTAGCACTCCGGAGCGGGCAGGCCTGGCCTTGTTATGTGCCAGGCATTACTCTTCACCTTAGCTGGAACCATCTTTCGGCAGCCAATCCTGTTGGTTTCATAGTGTGCTTGCAGAGCAAACAAACCCTCAAGCCCTGCCTGGCCTGCGACAGACTTCATGCTCTCTAGTCAGGAACTCTGCGTGCACAAATCTATTTGCCCAGATGGGCCCAAGTGGGTTGACCTGAGACCCACAGCTCTAATCCAATCCCAGTTGAGCTGGAAGTCACTTCACTTTCACTGTGGGGAGAGGGGACCCAAGCCCTAGAGGCACCTCTTTGCTCAAATGTGGCCCAGGTGGCCCTGACACGGCCCTGGCAGATGGCCTGGTTCCTGTCTACACACTGGGAGAGCACTCACTGTCCTAGATCCCCAGGCAGTGAAGCACCTTGCCAGCCCAACCTCCACAGGCCCCAAGGGCAGTGGCCACCTCCAGACCCCAGGCTGCTAATCAGCCTTTACCCTGGCCGACCCTGTCACCCAGTCACACACTCTTGGTCTGAACCTTTGGCACTGTAAAATCATAAACTTTCTGGAAGAATTTGTCAATAACTATGAAGAAGCTTGCAAATGTTCATCATACCCCCTCTGACCCAATACATTTGCTCTAAGTAATAGACCCTAAATAATAACAACAGATACTACGTGAATTACAAGGATGTCCAGAGCAGCTTTTTTGTGCTGGTAAAATACACCTAACATGAAATTGGCCATTTGACCATCAGATGGTCAGTGGCATTTAGCTCCTTCACGCTGTTCTCAGCCATCACCTCCATCTCATTCTGGGACATTTTCGTCCCCACAAAAGGTGACCCCTACCCATTCTCTCCACATTACCCCAAGCCCCAACCCACACCACTCTCTTTTCTGTCCAGATATAAACAGAATCGTACAGTATGTGGTCTGATGTGTTTGGCATCACTCCTTAACATGTTTTCTAGGTTCGTCCATATTGCAAGCATTAGTACTTCATTCCCTCTATGGCTGAATAACATTGCATTGTATCCCATAATATTCCTTCATATGGATGGAGCACATTTTGTTTACCCATTCATCTGTCAATAGACATTGGATTGTTTCCACTTTTTGGCCGCTGTGAATAATGCTGCCATGAATATTTGTGTGCAAGTTTTTGAGATCCTATTTTCAAGTCTTCGGGCTGTATACCCGGGAGTGGAAGTGCCGGGCCCTCTGCTCCTTCTATATTTAACTCAGTGAGGTACCAGCATTATTTTTAATGCCAACAACTTCATTAAAGCGTACAGCTGCCCCAGCAGTCTTCCAGTAACACGCCTGTGTCTCAACAAAGATATAACGGGCCACCTGCGGGGCTCAGTCGGTTGAGCATCGGACTCTTAGTTTCGGCTCAGGTCATGATCTCAGGGTCCTGAGATCCAGCGCGGCATTGGGCTCCACTCTCAGCCTGCGTGAGACTCTCTCCCTCTGCCCCTCCCACCCTTCAAATAAATAAATCAATCTTATTTATTTTTGAGAGAGAGAGAGCACAAAAGCGGGAGGCACGGAGGGAGAGGGAGAGAAACTCAAGCAGACTCTGCGCTGAGCGGAGGGCCCGACGCAGTGCTCGATCTCACGACCCTGAGATCACGACCTGGGCCGAAACCAAGAGTCTGAGGCTTCACCGCCTGTGCCAACCATGCACTCCAATAAATAAATCTTTTTTAAAAAGATATAAAATGACATGTGAATTAGGATGATTACCATATAAAATATATGTTTATGGAAAAAGGCTGGGAAAGAATATATAAAAACACTGTGTGAGGGAAATCTGAGATTTTCTCCCCTTTTTCCCAAACTTTACATAACATGGCTGTACTGTTTTTTGAAAAAAAATGTTTATGAACCGGAAAAAAAAAAAACACCATTGCTGGAAAATTCCCACAATAAAATATTAAGCAAAAAGACCTGCTTAGACCAGTGCAACGCCAATTCTGGGAGCATGGATCTGGGCGAGCGGGAGGCAGCCTGGCTCGGGGGCAGAGGTGGGGAAGGAGGGGAGCAGCTGGGACATCTTGCTAGCTCGGAGGGTGCATAAAGCTCACGGGGCTTTTGAAACGATTTTTCATGGATGCATACGTTACATATATTCATTCACTGCTCTGTGCGTATGGGTTCAACATCACACAATACTTTCTTTAAAGACTGGGAGGAAATTAATGAAGATGGAAAAGCGGTAGCAGTGGCTATCTCTGGGAGATAGTATTTACAGGTGACTTTTCTTACCTCTTGTTCTTTCTAGTATTTTCTCCAATGCACATTGCTTTTATAATCACAGAGAAAACATACAAAAACAACCTAGCCCGTGATATATTCTGAGCAGTTCTCAGTTTCCCCGAGGCTCCAGACTCTGTGGCAGGTGACTGGTTTGTGCTCCCAGCTCCAGGGCAGCCCAGGCTGGGACTGCAGCCTCCAGGCTCAGGCCCCTTGGGTGCCCATTAAAGGAGAGCAGCGGTAATGAAGCCACATCAGACTCCACATCCACAGCCTATCTGAGGAGACTCAGGAGAGGCACTGCTTTCTTCCTCTACTGCCTTCCACTTTCTGCCCGGCTGTCCCAAAAAAGGGGCCTGGAGTCCCAGAGGGAGTGAAGGAGGCCCCGGTGGGGGGGCGGGGGGAAGCTCAGGCTGTGGGCTCCAGGTGACAGGGGATGAATCACAGCCACCCACCCCCTAGAGGAGGTGGTCACGAGGGCCCCACGCACACCCCAGGGGCCACTGGGAGACTGGCCTGACCACGGGGCTGGCCACTTAGCGTCAATGGCCCTCAGGCCCGGGGGGTGGGGGGCAGGACTGAGCAGACACCCTCCCCATTCCCCCAGCACAGCGCCCCCTGCTGGCCCCCTACTGGCTCCCTCTAAGGAGGGATTTACAGAAGGCGTCCTGTGGGTGATCGAGGTGTGGGGCCCAGTGTCTGAGCAGAAGAGGACAAGAGGCCCCTGGGGTCGGGGGAGCACTGACCCCATAAGCACCAGCCAACGAGGCAGGGAGACAGAGCAGACAGGCCCCCAGGTCTGCCTTCAGAAGGAGCCTGGGGCCACCACACACACAAGGCCCACCCCAGCCCTTCAATGCAAGCCAGGTCGCAGGGATAGGAGCCCTCCCTCTCAGGGGGTAGACAGGTATAGGGTAGCCAATCAGGTAGGGGGGTGAGGAGACAACACACAAGCTAGGGCAGGGACCTACCTCAACCCAGGCTCTAAAAGAAGGTCGGGAGGGAGTTGCAATGGGGAAAGGACTTTCTCGCAATCAGAGGTGTTCGCGGTGAGCGAGGAAGGTGGGGGATGTCAGAGGCTGTAGTGGGGATGGATCTGGGTGACTGGGCTACTGCCCACTGGTCTCTCTCGTTCCAGGGGGCTGAAGACGGGACTCCTGGGACAGACCTGTGTGGTCTTGCATGCAGCTTCTCCAGGGAGCAGAGCGACAGTGGAGAATGAGCCCCGGAAGCAGGGAGGTCTCCCCTCTGCCGCAGGGCACCCTTCTGGAAGCTGAGAGGCAGACTGCTTCGAGCCTGGTTGGAAGGTGGGAGGGGGAGGGGGCAAAGCTGTATTTCAGAAGGTCGGTGGCAGGGAGTCCAGGAGATGAGGTCAGCACAGGGGTTATGGGTACACAAGTGACTCTCTGCATCCCTGGGCAGCTGGGAACCACTGGAAGGAAGAGGGCACACGTTCCTTCTCCCACCGAGCACTGGAAGAATGGGAAGAACAGCCATGAATAAATAAGACAGATATTATCCCTGTGCTCGGGGAGGCTAGTGCCAGGGGCGGGACCCAGGCCAGAAACAAGCAAATAAGGCCGTTTCAGATTGCATTCAGAGTGCTGAGTTATGTGGTAGAAACCGCTAAAGCGGGGATTGCTTTAGATCAAGTGTGCAGGGAACCAGCCTCCCCGGGGTACCTGACCTAAGACCTGAATGATGACAAGGAGCCAGGCACAGTAGGGACGTTGAAGAACATTCCAGCCAGTGCTAAGCCCTTGGTGCTCTCTGGAGAACAATATGCACACACAGGAGAGGCCACCCATCGCCCCAGCCTCTATGAGGAGCACGCAGGAGGGGACCACGTGGAGGCAGGGGAAAGAGCACCAGGCAACCACAGTGGCCCAGACCAGAGATCATGGTGGCTTGGCCTGGGATGGAGGTGACAGTGTAGAAGGGGACTGCCAGGACCTGCTGCTGGGCTAGGGACAAGGGCCAGGGAGGAAGGATGCCTGACAAACACAGGGTAGATGCCTGACATCACTCACCATCAGGAAAGTGCACGTCAAAAGCACAGTGCGATACCCCTCACGTCCGCTAGGACGGCTTGCATGACGAAGTGGAAGACAAGTGTTGATGTGCTTGCGGGGATGTCAAATCGGGCAGTGGATGTGGAAAAGTCTAGAGCTACCACATGACCCAGCAACGCCACAAGAATTGAAAACGGGCATCCACACAGGTGCACCCACCTGTTCATGGCAGCACTGTCCACAATAACCAGCACTTACTTGCAAGCAACCTCAGTGTCCGCCAACAGATGGGTCAACACAATGTGGTAACATCCGTGAGGTGGATTATTCTACCGCATAAAGGGAAGAAGGCCTGACACATATTACATCATGCACGAGAACAGTCTAGCCAAGTGAAAGACAGCAGGCCCAAAAAGCCACATACTGTGTGATTCCAAAACAGGCAAATCCATAGGGACAGAAAGCAGAGGAGTGGCTGCCAGGGACCAGGGGAAGGAAGAATGGGGAGCGCCTGCTTACTGGGTACGAAGTTCTCTATTGGGGTGATGAACATGTTCTGGAAATAAACTGGTGATGGTTGCACAACACTGCAAATGTACATGTCACTAATGGTTAACTTAATGTCACAGACTTTCCCACAATAAAAATATAAGACTGCCACCCAGATCCACAGAGACCACAAAGGTGAGGATCACTGTGGACGATGCAGGGGCTGGGGTAAACACGGGAAATGGCCATGTTTTATTAATGGAAATTTTTTTTCTCAGATTTGAAGTTCCTGAGACATGTGTCCCAAAGCATAAGATGGGGGGGGCACCTGGGTGGTGCAGCCAGTTGAGAGACCACTCTTGGTTTCGGGTCAGGTCTGATCTCAGGGTCATGAGATGGAGCTGCGTGTGGGCTCTGCTCTCAGCGGGGAGACTGCTTGGGTTTCTCTCTTTCTTCCTCTGCCCCCACCTTTCTCTTGAAAATAAATAAATAAATCTTAAAGAAAAAAAAGCGGGACGCCTGGGTGGCTCAGTTGGATAAGCGTCTGCCTTTGGCTCAGGCCATGAACCCAGGGTCCTGGGATCAAGCCCCGCGTCGGGCTCCCTGCTCAGTGGGGAATCTGCTTCTACTTCTGCCCCTCTTCCCCACTCATGCTCTCTCTCGCTAACTCTTTCTAAAATAAATAATTTAAATCTTTAAAAAAAAAAAAAGGCACGAGAGGGGCTGCCTGGCCGACTCAGACAGTAGAGCATGCGACCCTTGATGTCAAGGTTGTGGGTTCAAGCCCCACGTTGGGCCTCGAGATTACTTCAAAATAGAAATAAATCATAAACAAAATCATGAGATGGAGGAGATGACTGGGGATTGAATGTAGACAAGAGAAGAGGCCCATGGAGGACCATGAGGCACATTTACATTAAGCAGTTGAAGAGAGAGACCTAGAATTTACAGTCAGCCAGAGAGAAGCTAAGGAGGAAAGCTGAACAAGACACTCCATCAAGGGGGAGGGAATGGCTGGCCCAGCAGCCCGAATGGCCCTGGACATCTGTTAAGAGGAGGTGGCTACCGCAGGGATGGCTTGAGTGGCTCAGTTGGTTAAGCGTCCACCTTTTGCTCAGGTTGTGATCCCAGGGTGCTGGGATCGAGCCCCGCGTCGGGCTCCCTGCTCAGTAGGGAACATGTTCCTCCCTCTCCCTCTGACAAATAAATAAAATCTATTAAAGAAAAAAAAAAGAAGAAGAAGCGGACCACCGCAGAGTGGGACACCCAGCAGGCTGGGCGGGCGGTGAAGCTCCGCCTGTATAGACACAGCCTTTGGGAACTTTTGCAGAGAATGGGGTCAGAGGGGCTGGGGGAGAGCACTGCCTTTGGGTTTTATGAGGAGACACCTGAGCAGTCTGAATTCTGATGGGAGGTGCACAAGAGGGAAAGTTCGGGCCAAAGAGCTGGGCGAGGGTGGGGGCTGCAGGCACCAAGACCTTGGGGGACACTGGGAGTAGGCGCGGGGGAACACCGGGGAAGAGAAGAAACACCAGTGGCAGGTGAAGGAGGCATAGGGGCAACGAGGGGACACGAAGGCAGGAACAGCTACACGGGAAGCCCGGCAGCCCGGAGCGATCCGGCTGGGGCCAGCGGCCGGTGGGGAAGCCGCTCGGCCCCGCTCCGCCCCTCGACTGCGAAGCGGCGGCGCCCTGGGCGGCGGAGGGCGGGGCCCCGGCGCGCTCGCCGCGCCCCTCCTCGGCCCCGAGCCGGAGACAAAGAGGGCGGCGGCAGCGGGTCCGCGAGCTGGGCTGGCCGTCGTCTCCCGCAGGGGCCTTGGGCGCCAGTCCTCTCCCACCGTCGGCCGGAGCGAGTCTCCGGGCCCTGAGCTAGGGAGGCTGGCGCATTGGTGTGGGGGCTCCACGGGAGGCCCTCGCCATACTTCCCAGTTGCTGTGATGCGGCATCTCTGCGCGGGCGAGGAGGGAGGGTGGGAGGGAGAAAGGGGCTGAGAAAGGAGCCCTGACCTGGGTGCCGGGCGGGGCCTGCGACCCCAGGGAGGCCTGCGAAAGGCCCCTTTCACTCGTGGTAACACGGGGAGTAGGGAGTTACCTACATAAATGTCTAGTGGGGCCCAAGGCTGCTACAATGAGGACTCTCCTAACCCCACTCTGCGGATTGGGAAACAGACAAGGAGACAACAGAAACCGGAAGTTGCCCTTGCGCCCTGAGTCCTGATCGATGGCTCTCAGCTCTGCTGACAGGAGTGTCCCGGGCTCAGACAAGTGTTATGGGGACCCCCAAACCGACAGAGCATGGGGGAGAAAGAAAGCAGAGAAGGGAAGCCTGAGCCAAGGGCAGGATCTCTGCACTCCTGTCTTTTCAATGGCCCAGGACAAGTCCTCACTCCTATTTTCCCAACTCTGGATTTTGAAAATGGTCAACCCACAATGACGTTGCAACATCTGACAGTGGATACCTGCATTCTCCTCAGGCAGATCTCCCCCACAGTACACATTCCCACACCTGCTCTCTCCTTTCTACACACACATTTTGCAGCAAGATGCCAACACCAATGCTCCCATTCCAGGAGAAACCACACCACCCTTAATGTGCTCATGGATTTAGTACTGATGGAATCATCAGCCACCCCCACATCTCTACAAATGTACCACTAATGCCCTTACAGCTTGTTTGTTTTTGTTTCTGGACCCAGGATCCAATCAAGGACCACACACATTACATTTGGTTATGTCTTTAGTATCCTTTAATCTAGAATAATCTATCCACTTTTTCTTTAACTTTCATGGCATTGACTTCTTGTTAGAGTCCAGGGCAGCTGCCTTGAACAATGCCTGAGTCTGGATCTGCCCTCATTAGATTCAGCTTAAGTGCTTTGACAAATTGCTGGGTCCTACCCCCTCCCCACCAACAGCATCAGGAGGCACTGGGATCAGGCTTGATTTGGTTTAGTCACATGGTCAAAATCATGGCTGCCAGGTCTCTCCTTTTCCCTTCCTAATTTACAATACACCTGGGGTAATACCTTGAGACCCTGTGACCATCTTGTTCCCTGACAACCTTTATGTAATGGTTTTACCATCCGAGGATGATCCTTGCCTAAATGAATTCCATCAGTGGCTACAAAATGCCTTAATTTCTAAGAATTCTAGCAGGGCCACAGCAGTACATTCCATCATCACATGACTGTCCCAGAAAATGGCATGCCCCCAGTCGTGGCTGCCACCCAACCCCATAACTGTGCCCACCCCTTCTTGCCCAGGGGCAAGAGAAAGAAAAGGAAGCATGGGGGGGCTTCATCTCAAAAGCCTTTTTAGTAGTTTGGGAGTGGTGTGTATGTCTGGGAGCCCAGGTGAGCTGTCTGCGTGTTGGTGAGGATGTAGGAGATGGGAAAGCTGGCTTAATTAGCCAGAACACAGTATGTCCCTTGGTAACCTCAATAGGGCAATGACCCCTGGAAACTGATTTGGTAGGTCTCAGGCGATGCCTTGCTTCTTATTTGTAACAAACTCACTTCTCAGACGATATTGATGAGATTCAGGGCTTCACTGATTTATCCCAAGTTCCTTCCTGAGGTCCTTGCTCTTGGTGTGGTTGGTCCAAGGACCAGCAGCATGGACGTGGCCTGGGAGCTTGTGAGAAATGCAGACTCTCAGGCCCTGGACCTGCGTCTATTCCTCATTTTAACAAGGTCCTTAGGGGGGAGCTGTGCTGGCCCAGAGCACCCCCTCAAGAAACCGGAAGGACGCACACATATGTGAATGGGGTTTGGACATCAGACAAGTGACTCAAAGTGTCTCTCCTTCCCTCTTCCCCCTTCCCTCCCCGAAGCTGCTGAGTGGATGGTGGTGCCCCCACAGGGTCTGCTGAAATCCATCTACCTTGGCCCCTCTGCCTTTCTAGGTGATAGCAGGTCTCTCAGGGCACCTCTGAAGTCCTGCCTGGAAAGAGTGGCTGGAAGGAAGGATACCCCAGATGCCTGTGTGAAAAATCAAAGCAATTCTTGAGGTCATCATCAAGATCAACCTTGCGGGGGGGGAGGGGATGTGCCTGGGTGGTTCAGCTGGTTGAGCGGCTGCCTTCGGCTCAGGTCATGATCCCAGGGTCCTGGGATCTAGCCCTTGTCGCACTGAGCCCCATGATGCATCAGGCTTCCAGCTTCCTGCTTCTCCCTCTCCCTCTGCC
>NW_024423319.1:1914825-1922462 GCF_017311325.1 Ursus maritimus | reverse complement strand
AGATTCAGCTTAAGTGCTTTGACAAATTGCTGGGTCCTACCCCCTCCCCACCAACAGCATCAGGAGGCACTGGGATCAGGCTTGATTTGGTTTAGTCACATGGTCAAAATCATGGCTGCCAGGTCTCTCCTTTTCCCTTCCTAATTTACAATACACCTGGGGTAATACCTTGAGACCCTGTGACCATCTTGTTCCCTGACAACCTTTATGTAATGGTTTTACCATCCGAGGATGATCCTTGCCTAAATGAATTCCATCAGTGGCTACAAAATGCCTTAATTTCTAAGAATTCTAGCAGGGCCACAGCAGTACATTCCATCATCACATGACTGTCCCAGAAAATGGCATGCCCCCAGTCGTGGCTGCCACCCAACCCCATAACTGTGCCCACCCCTTCTTGCCCAGGGGCAAGAGAAAGAAAAGGAAGCATGGGGGGGCTTCATCTCAAAAGCCTTTTTAGTAGTTTGGGAGTGGTGTGTATGTCTGGGAGCCCAGGTGAGCTGTCTGCGTGTTGGTGAGGATGTAGGAGATGGGAAAGCTGGCTTAATTAGCCAGAACACAGTATGTCCCTTGGTAACCTCAATAGGGCAATGACCCCTGGAAACTGATTTGGTAGGTCTCAGGCGATGCCTTGCTTCTTATTTGTAACAAACTCACTTCTCAGACGATATTGATGAGATTCAGGGCTTCACTGATTTATCCCAAGTTCCTTCCTGAGGTCCTTGCTCTTGGTGTGGTTGGTCCAAGGACCAGCAGCATGGACGTGGCCTGGGAGCTTGTGAGAAATGCAGACTCTCAGGCCCTGGACCTGCGTCTATTCCTCATTTTAACAAGGTCCTTAGGGGGGAGCTGTGCTGGCCCAGAGCACCCCCTCAAGAAACCGGAAGGACGCACACATATGTGAATGGGGTTTGGACATCAGACAAGTGACTCAAAGTGTCTCTCCTTCCCTCTTCCCCCTTCCCTCCCCGAAGCTGCTGAGTGGATGGTGGTGCCCCCACAGGGTCTGCTGAAATCCATCTACCTTGGCCCCTCTGCCTTTCTAGGTGATAGCAGGTCTCTCAGGGCACCTCTGAAGTCCTGCCTGGAAAGAGTGGCTGGAAGGAAGGATACCCCAGATGCCTGTGTGAAAAATCAAAGCAATTCTTGAGGTCATCATCAAGATCAACCTTGCGGGGGGGGAGGGGATGTGCCTGGGTGGTTCAGCTGGTTGAGCGGCTGCCTTCGGCTCAGGTCATGATCCCAGGGTCCTGGGATCTGGCCACTTCATAGCACTGAGCCCCATGATGCATCAGGCTTCAGCTTCCTGCTTCTCCCTCTCCTACCTCCCCCCGCTTGCTCTTTCTCTGTCAAATACATAAAATCTTAAAATTAAAAAAAAAAAAATCAACCTTCGGGTGTAAGCTCACAACAACTAAAAACACCTACCCGCCCACTTCTGGGCTAACCTGACTGGCCCAAGGGCATGATCCAAGTCTAGCAGTAATCAGAACGATATTCTCTATGAGACGCTCCTCATTTCCACTGCTCAAAGCAAGCATGAACAAGAGGCAGGCTGCACTACAAAGCCGCCGCTGAGCCCCAGCTTCTCAGTCTTTCCTCCTCTGGCTCCTCACTCATCTTAGGCCTTACACTTCACAACTTGGGGCTCCTCCTCCTGTGTGTTTTCTCTCCTTTCTTTCACATTACAGAAACCCTCAGAATAATACTGAACATTCTTCTGTCACTGGACATTAACTGTGTCATGTTCACGAGTTAGGCTGTCTCCATCCAACTGCCACGCCTTAACCACCGTCCAAATGGCCTGATGGCAGCAACTCCACCCCCTAGCCAAATGAGACCCCAGGGGACCCAGTGCCAGGAGTGAAGGTTGCTGATTTGCCCATGGCAATGACCCTGGGAGGCAGGCACTCTATTCCCTGAGGGGACCATGAAGTAGAAGGAAGGAAAGACCCACCCACCCCTACTAGGGCCCCATGCTGGGCTAAGTACTCCCATGTTTTTCCTTTGGTATGTGTGTGTTACAAGCATTTCTTGTTTTTAAAGCTTTAGTGAGGTATAATTGCCATCTGATCAAACGCACATATTTAGAGCGTAACACTTTAAAGTTCTGTAAATATGCACCTGTGAAACCATCATCAGAATCAAGATAGTGGACCATTTCCTCAAGTATCCTCATGCCTCCTTGTCATCCCTCCCTTCTGCCCATCCCTGCAAATGCTCATCTGCCTTCCTCACTGTAGATTAGTTTGCATTTTCTAAAATTTTCTACGCCGATGGCTCAGGCAGTCCTTGGAACTGAGGTAAGGGAGGAAGGGCATTTTTAAAATGTTGAGACAGGGGCGCCTGCGTGGCTTAGTTGTTGGGCGTCTGCCTTTGGCTCAGGTCATGATCCCAGGGTTCTGGGATCGAGCCCCACATCGGGCTCCCTGCTCATCGGGCTCCCTGCTCATCGGGCTCCCTGCTCATCGGGAAGCCTGCTTCTCCCTCTTCCACTTCCCCGTTTGTGTTCCCCCCCTCTCTGTCAAATAAATAAATAAATCTTTTCAATAAATAAATAAAAAAAATTTAAATGTTGAGACAATGGAAAAACATGGTGACCCTGTGCAGATGACGGCCACTGGAATTCAGTGCCGCATTCATGCACTCCACAATTATTTCCAGAGGGCCTACTTCAGGACAGGCAGGGCACTCAGCAGCAATGCACAATGACAGAAACAAATCCTGCTCACAGGAAGCCCCCATTCAAGGGGCAGGGAGCATGTCAGGGTGAGGAGAGCAGCCAAAGAGGATGAAGGAAGATGGAGAGAGGGGACAGCTGTGGGCCCACTGCCCTCCACCCTGCTCTCACAGCACACTGGGCCCTTCTCTCCCCAACTGTTGCCTCTTTGTTCCCAGACAGTCTCTCCCATTACAAAAAGGCCCCAGGGGAGGGATGGAGGGAGGGAGGGGTCCGTGGACCCTCAGCACAAGGAACGATGGCTGGCACAGCCAGGGCTCCAAGAGCAGGAGGCGAAGGAAAGGAGATGTGGGGGCGGGGGGTCACAAGGAAACCTGGAGGGCTGTCGTTTGGCCTCTCTGGATGTGGACAGAGGGGAGACAATGGCGGTCCTGACTCACTCGGCCTCGAGGCTGAAAGAAGAGCAGAGGTCTGGCCAGGCCCTGTAGGGAATGGGTGCCGTGGGCCAGAGGCCAGTTTCCTTTGTCACATAGGACTCCTATGCACGGGGCCTGCCAGCAAGCATGTGATGGGGGGGGAGGGATCAAGATCTAGAAGACTGGGGTGGCAGGGGAAAGACAAAGAGGCAGATAGAAGCCCAACAGAGTGGGGCGTGATTAGATCCATGACAAAGGGGTCAAGGTGCCTGGAGAAGGACAGCGGCCACCAGCAAGCAAGGACACCAGGAAGGGCTCTCCTCAGGCAACATTTGCTTTTGTGCTGACACCACCTCCTCCCCACCTTCCACCCTCTGGAACCCGGTTCCTTCCTCTTCCTAACTCAACCCACCCCTCAGGATCTTTCTACCTTTTCCGAGCTTGTCCGTGTGTCGCACCCGGTTAAATACCGACAGGACGGCAGTGGGGCTACAGATCTGGCCTGCGAGGCTGCCTGGAGCTCACTGCTGCCCGCCTGCGCCAGGACCATCCAGGGCCCAAACCAGCCAGCATCTCAACAGCCACCCAGAAAACATTTGACAACGTCCAACGACACTTCATCATAAGAACACCCAAACTAGGAATAGAAGGGAAGTTCCTTGACTTGATAAAGAGCATTTATGAGAACCCTACAGCTAACTTCTAACTCACTGTAAAGGGCCGGAAGCTTCCCCTCTTAAATCGGGAGCAAGGTAAAGATGTCTGCTCTCACCACTTCTAGTCAACATCGTACCGGAGGTTCCAGCCTGAGCAAATAGACAAGAACAAGAAATACAAGGCATCCGGACTGGAAAGGCAGACGTAAAAGTATCTCTATTTGCCCATGACATAATCCCACATATACAATATTCTGAAGAAACCACTAAGAAACAATGAGAGCTAATAAATGAGTTGAGTAAGGTTGCAGCATACAGGATCCATGTATAAAAATCGACTGCATTTCTACACAGTGGCGATGAGAAAGATGAAAAGGAAGTTAGGAAAACAAATCCCGGGACGTTTGTGTGGCTCAGCTGGTTAAGCATCTGACTATTGGTTTTGGCTCAGGTCATGATCTCAGGGTCCTAGGATCGAGCCCCACATTGGGCTCCGTGCTCAGCACGGAGTCTGCTTCTCTCCCTCTCCTTTTGCCCCTTCTCCTTCATATAAACAAATAAATCTTTAAAACAAATACCCAATTCCTGGCTGGCTCAGTCAGAAGAGCACGCGGCTCTTGATCTCGGGATGGTGAGTTTGAGCGCCACGGTGGGTGGAGAGATTGCTTAAATAAATGAACTTCAAAAAACTCCTTAGGGGCGCCTGGGTGGCTCAGTCAGTTAAGCATCTTCCTTCAGCTCAGGTCATGATCTCAGGGTCCTGGGATCAAGCCCGCATCGGGCTCCCTGCTCACCGGGAAGCCTGCTTCTTTCTCTCTCTGCTGTTTCCCCCTGGTTGAGCTCTCTCTATCAAATAAATAAATAAAATCTAATAAAAAATCTTTTAAAAAAGTAATAAAAAAGAAAACAATTCAATTCACAATAGCATCATAAAGAATAGAACAGCAGTAAACGAAACAACAGTGCAAAACATCATTTAAAGAAAATGAAGACCCATGTGGAAAGACATCCCATGTTCATGGGTAATACTCCATCCAAATCGATGTACAAATTCAATTCAGTTCCTACAAAACTGCAGCCGGCTTCTTTTTAGAAACTGGCAAGCTGATCTTAAAATTCATATAGAAACTTAAGAGACCCAGAATAACCAGAACACTCTTGAAGAGTACAAAATCAGAGGACTCACACTTGCTGATTTTAAAATTTACTTACAGGGGCACCTAGGTGGCTCGGTTGGTTAAAATGCTGGACTCTTGCTTTTGGCTCAGGTCACGATCTCAGGGTCATGAGATCGAGTCCTGCGTCAGAGCCCTGCGTCAGGCTCCTCGCCTAGCAGAGGATGCTTGGGATTCCTTCTCCCTCTCCCCCGCCCCTCCCCCTCCTCGTGCAGGCTCTCTCTCTCTCTCAAATAAATAAATCTTTTAAAAACTAAAAAAATAAAATTCATTTACAAAGCTATAGTAAAAGCAGAGTGGTACTGGCATAAAGATAGACATTTCTCCAGAAAAGACATACAAATGGCCAGTGGCACGTGAAAATCTAGATACTCAACATCACTCAGGAGCTGCAAATCAAAACCACAATGAGGGGCGCCTGGGTGGCACAGCAGTTAAGCGTCTGCCTTTGGCTCAGGGTGTGATCCCGGCGTTATGGGATCGAGCCCCACATCAGGCTCCTCCACTATGAGCCTGCTTCTTCCTCTCCCACTCCCCCTGCTTGTGTTCCCTCACTCGCTGGCTGTCTCTATCCTGTCGAATAAAAAAATAAAATCTTAAAAAAAAAATTAAAAAACAAACAAACAAAAAAAAACCCACAATGATACCACGTCACACGCAGTAGGATGGCTATGGTCAAAAACATGCGTTGGGGGGTGTGGAGCAAGCGGGACCCTCTTACATTCCTGGTAGGAACGTAACATGGCTCAGCCCCCCTGGAAAAGAGTCCGGCAGCTCCTCAAAAAATGACTCAGAATTACCATATGATCCAGCAATTCCATTTGGGGGTACATACCCAAAAGAATTAAAAGCAGGGACTGAGGGTGCCTGGCTGGCTCAGTCGATAGAGCGTGCGACTCGATCTCAGGGTTGTCGGTTTGAGCCCCACACTAGGTGTACAGATTACTTAAAAGTAAGATCTTTTTAAAAAATAAAATAAAAGGGGGCACCTGGGTGGCTCAGATGGTTAAGCGTCTGCCTTCAGCTCAGGTCATGATCTCCATGTCCTGGGATCAAGACCCATGTTGGGCTCCCAGCTCAGTGGGGAGTCTGCTTCTCCTGCATCCCCCACTGCTTGTGCTCTCTCTCTCTCTCTCAAATAAAGAAGTGAAATCTTAAAAAAATAAAAATAAAATAAAAGCAGGGACTCGAACAGGTATTTCTACACCCACGTTCAGAGCAGCCCGGTGTCCATCGACGGGTAAATGGGTAACACTCCGTGGTGCAGCCGCACCCCGAGATACTATTCAGCAATAAAAAGACACTTGGGGCGCCTGGCTGGCTCAGTCAGAAGAGCGTGCAACTCTTCATTTCAGGTCATGGGTTTGAGCCCCACGTTGGGGGTAGAGATTACTTAAAAAAAAAATTAAAAAAACAAAACATGATAAATGAAAGAAGCCACACATAAAACAATCATATACTGTATGGTTCATATGGTTCATTAAAGTGAAATGTCTGGAACAGGCAAATCCATAAAGAGATGAATGGTTGCCAGGGGCTGGGAGGTGTTGGGAGCAATGGGTACATGACTGCTAAAGATGGGGTTTCTTTTTAAGGTGATGAGAATGTTCTGGAATGAGATAGTGGTGATGGCTGCAGAACTCTCTGAACATATTAAAAACCACCGACTGCACACTTTATCAGGGTATGCTCAATAAAGCTGTAGTTTGTTTTGTGCCTGTGAGACATCAGAAGAAAAGGGCCTGGAAATCAAGGCTAGGACTTGGGGTCCTTAACCTGGGGGTTCAAGAATCTAAGGCACAAAGAAGTGCCCTGGCAAGTGGTGTAGGTGTGCATGTGCATTTCTCTGGGCCGCACTGTGCCCCATCTGGGTCCCTTACTCTCATAAGGTGCAGAGGCCACCGGCAGGTACAGACTGGACAGGGAGAAGCACCATTGACACTAGGGGGGCACCAGTGTTTAGGGGAGTACAGGAGCCAGGCAAGAGGTCTGACTGGTCTTTGGGGACAAAAGCTTCTTTCTGCTCTGAGAAGAGGACCGGACTGGGCCAGGAAATGCTCTCCCTGCTGTGCCTGGGACCCCAGCCCCCAGAAATGGGATCATCTGGGACTACTAATGGTTTTGACTTGGTTTTCCCGGCTTTCCAGCTCCTTTTTATTCAATCTTCTTTTGTCTCCCCTTAATTTTATTTTATTTACTTATTTATTTTTAGAGGGGGGGAGGTGCAGAGGGAGAGACAGAGAGAGAATCTTAAGCAGGCTCCACACCCCACGCAGGAGCCCCACGCTGGGGCTTGATCTCACCACCCCGACATCAGGACCTAAGTCAAAATCAAGAGTCGGTGGCATAACAGACTGAGCCACCCCAGGCGCCCCTCCCCTTCGTTTTAAAGGATAGTTCCTCTTTTAAAACTGCATCCAGGCTCTGAGTCTGCCCAAACTTCTGCAGGAGCTTTAAAAGGGAGCAGTGCCCCCAGACACTGGTCTGTGATGGCTGCAACTCAGAGGAGGAAATTGCAGAGGGCAGCTGGCATGCGGGCCCCTCTTCCTGGGGACCTATCTCCCCAGGGCTTGGGGCTCTCTCTCAAGGAAAGCCTGGCTCTGAACTTTCCTGCCCAGGTTCATCTCAAGTCCTCCTCCAACATGGAGCCTCCCTGTAGGCAGTCCCAGCCCCAACTGTGGCAGCCTCCCCTCACTCACTGCCAGGGGGA
>NW_024423319.1:1879872-1914817 GCF_017311325.1 Ursus maritimus | reverse complement strand
ACCCCGGGTCATTTCAAACCTGTATAGCAGCGCAGGTCGCTCTCTCCTTTCCACACACCCCCATAAGATCCGCCTTAAATTAAATACTACCTCAATCCCTCTCTGAGGAAGTCAAGAGCCAACAGCTTTGGAATTGCTTGCCATTTGGTGGAATCATTCCAAGAAAGGAAGGCGTGAGGGTGGGATTCCACCATGCCACCAACCAACCAGTGCAGCCCGACCTTCCGCCTGCAGCCCCGGTGCCCACCATTGGGATTCCAAGGGACTGCCTTCCTGTCCCAGCACGAGTTATTACCGAACCCGATTCCACGAGCGGGTAATGACAATGGCCAGGCAAGATTTCCAGACAGCAGGAACAAGAGAGGAACGGCCCGGAGGCGGACGGCGAGAATGGAAGAAAGGCAAGGGCCAGCGAGCGGGAAAAGCGGAGGGCCGCGCGCCCCGGGAGACAGGGCCTCAGAGAGGAGCGGAGTACAGGAGCCAGGGAAGAGCAAGATTCCCCGTCCTGCCCCTTCCCGCTCACAGTGGCCAGAACCAGGCTCACAGCACCAAAGCTGGGCTCCCGCGGCTTCCCCAATCCCCCGAGATGCCGATTCCTCCCCCACCCCCACACACACCGCGCCCCTGCGGATGCCTACAGGAGTTCCCCCTATTCTTCTAAGGAGACCCCATTCACCCAGCCAACACCGCACCGACCAGCGCTTGCTCCCCAGTCCTGACCCATAAACCCGGAGTTGAAGTGCATACCTGTCTGCGTCGAGTCTGCCCCTGGGTCCCGACTCCCTCCGACCTCGAACTCCCTCCACTTAGCCCCGGGGGCGTCTGAGGCCACACCATCCGGGACATTTCCCTAGACACCTCTCTGAGCGCACACAGAAAGTACACACACGCGGGGCCGGAGGAGCCTCCGCGCACACACAGACGGGGCACAAGCACACACTCACGAAGTCACGCCACGCACAAGCAAGGAAGCCCCGGTCCGGGCCACCGGGCTGGGCTTGGGTTCCGAGCGCGCGGCCGGGCATATCCCCTCCTGCCCAGTCGAGTACCTCCCGGTCCACGCCCCCCGCGGCTCTGGATCCGAGGCCCTGCAGGGCAGAGAGGGAGACGGGCACCGCTGCCTGCAGACAGCCCTCCCCTCGCTGAGACCGCGGCACCCCAGCCTGGGAGCGCACCATTTGGGTAGGGCCAGGGCGAAAAGTGGGTGCCAGGATAAGCGCCCCAGCCCCAGACCGCCCGCGGACTCCTGCGCCCCTGGCACTCGGGGCCCTGGATTTGGCCGCCCCCCGCGCCGCGGGTGCCCATCTCCCTCCCCCGCCCTGGGTCCAGCCGGGCAAGCGTGTGCAGGGAACGGAGCCCGTTGCTATGCAGCATCAGCAGCGCCCTCCCCGCCTCCTGGGCCCGGGTAGCGCCGCCGACCTGGCCCAACTTCCCAAGCCAGGCCGATCTGGACCCAGGGTTCACGTCTCCATCTACTCCGGGCGCCCAAGGGATGCGCCCTGCACCCCATCCCCACGCAGCTCCCCCCATCTGTGACTGGTTCCCACGGAGCGCCAACACCCAGCAGCCCCAGAAATTGAGGGCGGGAATGGCTCCCTACTCCCCTCCTCTTCCAGCCTCATCAGGCCAGGTTGACCAGCTTTTAGCGCCAGCCCCGCCCAGCGGCCCCTACCTGAAGCATCACTTTGTACTGCTCCTCCGGTTTCTGAACCACGCACATATTACATCCCATGGTGCTGGCCAGCGAAGGGAGGAGGGCGGGAACGGGAAAACGCCTTTCACTGGCCGGAGTGCGGGACCTCGGGTCCCGGGCCCGGGCCGGGGGCCATACCCTAGCGCAAGGGGCGGGCCGCCTAGCGGGGGAGGGGAGGACACCCCCGGGGGAGGGGCAGCTCCACGCCCCTCGGGTTAACTCAGCTGGCTAAGGCCAGGCGCGGGCATGCTCCCTCGCACCCGGCCAGGAGAAAAAGGGCAGCGGGGGATGGGCGGGCGCGCCGGGCGTTGCTGGGCGACGGCCCCCCAGGAGGCGCGGGGGCGCGCCGGGCCGCCGGGGGCCGCCGGAGGCCGCGGGCTCCCGCCTCGCGGGCCGGCCGCCGCTGCCGCTGCCGCTGCCGCCCGCCTCCGGCCCCACCTACGGTACCGGCCAGCGGCCCTCGCGCTCGGCGCCGAGCCCGGCCCACCGACTGGGGGGCGGCGGCACGGCGGCGGCCCCCGCCCGCGGCCAGGCCCGCGCCCACGCTCTCGCCTCGCCTGGCCGCGCTCACGGCGCTCCCGGAGCCCGCTCTCTGGCCCGCAGTCGGCCCCGCAGTCTCCGGCTCCCGCCCGGGACGACGGGCACGCGCGCGCGCCCGCGGCGGCGGCGGGGGTGGGGGGGGAGGGGCGCGGGGACGGGGCGCACGCGCGCGAGGGAGTGGAGCTGGGCGGGGTGGAAGCGCGAGCTGCGGGGGCCGCGGGAGCCGGCGCGGAAAGCCGGGGGGCGGGGCCTTGGCTGGGGTGGTAGGGGGTCCTGGCTCCCAGCTCCCGCCGGCGTCGGATCTCCGGGCTCTCCGCTCTGGACGCGCAGCCAACGCGGTGCAGGCCCAGGAGACAGGGGTCCTGTATGGAAAAGCGCCTCCCGGGATCCCCCAGAGAGCTCGGGGCCTTGGGAGGGGGGCGCGATCTCAGCCCAGTTCCCAGGGCCTCCACACTGCAGCCCGAATACCTCTACCCCTCCCTCCGACTTCCCTTTAATGACTGCTTCTTTCCTTCAACTCAGCCGTTCCCTCGCTGTCGTTTAAATGGACACCTTTGTTAAAATAAGATAAAAAGAAGGGGAAAAAAAGAGGTGGTGAAGAGCCCGCCACATGGCTTGGGATACTCTAGGGACCCTCGCACGCGCACAGGGGTGGCCCATCTGAGTCCGCTGCCTACCTGTGTCTCAGCCCCAGACCACGCTCAGGCACACCGCTTTGAGGTTCCCTCCATCTCTTCCTCTTCTCTCCCACAGCCTGCCCTGTCTTCTTGGACAAGCCTGGAGAGAGAAGGCCTTTGCCTGGAAAGCAGCATCGGATTGAGGGCTGGTTTCCCATGGGGTACCAGGGAGAATTGCTGAGCCCAAGCCCCCTGGCTGCAGAAGATCACTTGATTAAATTGCCGCACGCTTCATTTCCAGGCTTTGGCAAGTGACGGAATCATTAACCACACAGGCCCCTCCAAAGCCCTTCTTCCTCCCTGACTCCTAGGTCAGAGGCTAGGAATCAGGAATGGTGGGCCTGCTCGGAGTCTGGAGAAGAGATACTGAGTGTCTGGAGAAGCCGACCTTGAGACAAGGGCTGGTGTACAGGTTGCTTATGTTGGATAGTGGTCTCGGGATGAAAGCCAGTACAAGGCTACATTCTCAAGTTGGTGGGCACTCAGAGCCAGCAGGACTTGACCTTATTATGCTAGGAGGTGGATGGAGGGCATCTCAGAGTTGTCTGCCCCAAACCCAAAGAGGGTACTGCCATCCTATGAAGGACCACAAACCTGGTGGCTTAAAACAACAGAAATAGGGGAGCCTGGGTAGCACAGTCGTTAAGCGTCTGCCTTTGGCTCAGGGCGTGATTCCGGCTCCCTGCTCAGCAGGAAGCCTGCTTCTCCCTCTCCCACTCCCCTGCTGTGTTCCCTATCTCGCTGGCTGTCTCTCTGTCACATAAATAAATAAAATCTTTTTAAAAAATTTAAAAAAAAACAGAAATGTGTTTTTTCACCGTTCTGGAGGCTCCATATCCACAACCAAGGTGTTGGTAGGGCCACGCTCCCTCTGAAGGCTCTGGGGGAGGGTCCTTCTCTGCCTCTTCCTAGCTTCTCGGGGGCTCCTGTCTTTGCTGTTCCTTGGCTTGTAGCTGCATCACTCCAGTTTTTGCATTTGTCCTCACATGGCCTTCTTCCCCTTGTGTCTCCTCTGTGTCTCCAACTTCTCCTTTAAGAAAAGGAAGACACCAGTCATTGGATTTAGGGCTCACCCTACTCCAGCATGACCTCCTCTTAACTTCATTACATCTCCAAGGACTCTAATTCCAAATAAGATCACATTCACAGAGACCAGAGATTGGGACTTGAACTTTTTGGAGGACATAATTCTACCCACCACACATAGCAAAGCCCAGATTCAAGGGCTGCATAGACTGCTTCTTGATGGGAGGAGCGACAAAGTCACATTGCATAGGAGTGTGAATGTCTGCGAATACACGAATGGGAAGACTTTGTGGCCATTTTACCATTGACCAAACCACTGTCACCAGTTCTAGATTTCCCCCATCTCTGGAAAGCATCACTGCCAGTCTTGGTTTTTTTCCTGGAGGGTTCAACTGGATCTTCATTCTACATAGGTCTGAACCTTTCATTGCTTACCTCCTTGTCAGGCCACACTTGTGCAATTGTCTATTTATGGAACACAGAGACACCCTATTGAATGTCCTCAGTTGTAGACATTCTTCTTTCTCTCCTTAAAGAGCAGCAGTGCTGGCCCCTGATGTATGCAGGATCAGTTGCGCCACCATTATAACAATCTTTTCTTGGCTGGATGGTCCATGGGCATGAAGAGTCTATGTTGACCAGATGGTAACTTTTGTTTCAAGTTACCATGACCCCTGACAGAAACAGTGCCCCTATCCCAGGAACCAGGACCTCTAGCCCAGGAAGGCCTAAGGTTTCAGAAATGGGAAATACCAATTCCTCAAATGGGTCACTGGAAATGATGGGGAGGGCAGCCAATCCTACTCCCACTCCTTGGTTCATAGCACCATGTATTGACTATTAATTCACTGCATTTGCCGCATTATGGAGTAACATCCCCCAACACCACAGGGTAATTTCCCGAGCCAGAATCTTTGCTGAGGCTTCAACAGGCTCAGGGTGCTTCTGGGTGATGCAGTGTAGGCCAGGGCCAGTGGCTCCCATGCACATGTGCTTATTCTCCCACCTCCTTTCTTGGAAAAAGAGTCCCTTGCTCTGAAGCATTGTTGTGTGGCATACCATGTCAATACATCAGGTGTTGTGTAAGCCCTCAGATAGATTGCTAGCAGAGATGCTGTGCATAGGGAAGGCAAATCCAAATCCGAAGTGTGACTAATTACTGCCCCCTCCCTCGTAGGAGGAATCCTGATGTAACCTTCCTGCTACCAAATGGCTGGCTGGTCCTTTTGAGAAATGGCATCATACCAAGAGCTCAGCATTGATCTCTGCTGCCAGTGGGTTGAGCATTCAGTAGTGGCAGTATCGAGATCATCCTTGGTGAGAGAAAACCCCTCCTTCTGGGCCCGTGCAGAACTTCCAGCCCTTCCACCAAGACCACTGCCTTCATGGATCCATTGCACCATGGAGAGAAGCTGGCTGACCACCACAGGTTTCCCTCTATTTGCCTGGTGGTTGAGTTTGAGTTCCCATTCTGCTTGGGGTCATTGGCAGAGACACAGGAATCCATGTACCCTTCTTATGCACTCCCCTAGGTATATTAGACATCTCCACACACCTCTCCTCCAAACCTTCTGGTCTCTATCACATTGTGATTTATAATGAAAAATGTATGTATTTGGTCTTTGTCCCTGTTTTTGGCCCAGAGCTCCTAAAACGCTTTGAATTTCCTGTGATGAGAGCAACAAAGGTGTCTTGTGTTATATGAATGAGGTGATTTTGGGGCCACACCTAAGGATGGGGGCTGGTTGCCAGGAGAACCAACTGAATAATCAAATGGTTGGAACTTTCAGTCCTCCTTCCCTGACCTCCACAGGGTAAAGAGGGGATGGAGGTTGAATCAACAGCCAATGGCCAGTGATCTGATCAATCATGCCTTTGTAGGGGCACCTGGGTGGCTCAGTCAGTTAAGCATGTGCCCTCGGCTCAGCTCATGATTCTGGGGTCCTGGGATCGAGCCCCGCGGCAGGCTCTGTGCTTGGGGGCTGGGGGGGGTTGCTTCTCCCTCTCCCTCTGCCCCTGCTCTTGTGTGCTCTCTCTTGCTCACTCTCTCTCTCTCTCAAATAAATAAATAAAATCTTTTTTAAAAAATCATGCCTTTGTAATGAAGCCTCCTTTAAAACCCAAAAGGAACAGGGTTTGGAGACCCGGGTTGGAGGTACGGGAGAGTGGCATGCCTGGAAAGAACATGGAAGCTCTGTGCCTTTCCCCGTACCTTGTTAAGCAGGCTGTTCCTGAGTTACAATAACCTGGTGATCTAGGAAGTGTTTGAATCCTGTGAGCCGCTTCAGCAAACTAATCCTGCTCATTGGGGAGCCTGCTTCTCCTTCTCCCTCTGCCTCTCCCCCTGCTTGTGTGCTTTCTCTCTCTCTGTCAAATAAATGTATAAAATCTTAAAAAAAAAAAAAAGACTTGGATTTGAGACTGGTTTCTGAAGTGGGGTGAGGTCTTAAAAGAGTGAATGCTTATCTGGTGGGATCTGATGCTGTCTCCAAGTAGATACAATCAGAATTGAGCTAAATTATAGGACACCACATGGTGGACAAGAATTGCTTGGTGCTCTGGAAAAGCTCCCACCACGCATTGGAATTGGGTACAGAACGTTTTTTACTGACCTTCCAATCTTTTTCCTCCTGGGCCCCTGACCAATCTTCTAAGTCATTTTTCATGGACATCTTTACCTCAAGCCATCTCTCTCTCTCTCTCTACCAGGTGGAAAACCAAGTGTACTGCTCACCAGGAGGATTTCTCCTCATCACTGTCCCTTAAGGTCTCTCTGAGTGGAACTGTAGTTAGGCAGCAGTCTGTTTTTACTAATACCGACATAATAAGATGACCCACCAGTGAACCAGATCTAAGTGTTTCCCTGTCATCAGTCAGTCGTAGTGACTCCTGCCCCCACCACTCATCAGTTCATAGGTGTGAGCTAGCTGAGGGGGAGTACCAGTGTAATGGAGGCAGGTGACCTCGAGGCTGGACTACCAGTCCCCCTACCTGACTTGAGCCTCTGATTCCAGTTGGGCCTGGTCTTGAAGGTGCCATCTTCACTAACTTGCTTCTGTGCCTGCCTGGCCACATGACTTGGTGAGTCTGCCAATACTTAGTTCATGATGGGCAGGCAGCTCCAGTCACACAGGCACTTGGTGTCCCATGGTCAGCTTCTAAGTCTGTACCAAAACCCGGTAGTGTGACAGCAGCTGCGTTTTGAACAGTAAGTAGCTCTGCCACAGAAGACAGGGCCTTGCTCCAGACCTTTATGGATCTGTGCTTAGATCCTTCTATCGAGGCTTCCCACAGACTCTTCCCAGCATCATCATCTACCATGGACAGATCCTCTCGAGCCTTCAGGTTGGCTGTGTCTAACGGCTGTAACTGCCGAGCAGCTCACACTGCAGCCCAGACCTTCTGCAGGATCCTTTCCTGCTCCGGGCCCCACTCAAAACCGGTCATGCCTGTCCATCCCAGGACCTGCTTGATCAAACATTCCACCATTTCAGTGATCTACTCAGCATCAAGCCAAATACACCCCTTTTTCTTGCCTGAGTTAATGTCAGTTTCTTTTTGCAATCAGAAAATCCTCGGGGCGCTTGGATGCCTCAGTCGTTAACCGTCTGCCCTCGGCTAAGGTCATGATCCCGGGGTTCTGGGATCAGCTCCGCATCAGGCTCCCTGCTCAGCGGGAAGCCTGCTTCTCCCTCTCCCACTCCCCCTGCTGCTGTTCTCTCTCTCACTGTGTCTCTCTGTGTCCAATAAATAAATAAAATCTAAAAAAAAGAAAAAAAGAAAAAGAGAATCATAACAAGCTTTTTCCTCTTTGCATCCGAGAGCAAGATGGGACACCATCAACTCTACTGGAGCCATCTGAGGAAATCTGGCCATGGTCTTGCTGTGTCTGCTCAATGTGTGCAGCCAGTGTTTCCAGCAGTATGAAAAGGATACAGGCCTCATTAAGCTGGATTAGGTGAACTTCCTTGAATGGGTCATCCAAGAGACCTACCTTAACTGCTGATATCCAAAATATCTACCTTCATGCTAACTCATTATACATAAAATAAAAATACTTCCATTTAAAAAAAAAGAAAAGAAAATGTTAACAAATAGGAGTGTGGGGGAGGAAGAGATCAAGAGACAGTCAATTGATCCGGGGTAACTACTTTGATCTAAGCTCAGCAATGAGGAAGAGACTGGGAGACACCCCAGCATAGGAGGAGGGCTGTCGCCACCATGACTGTCATGGCCATTGTAGCATTCTTTAGCCTGAAGACAAATGCCAAGGTGAGACTTACCTGGGTTCTTTTTTTTTTTAAGATTTTATTTATTTATTTGAGAGTGTGTGTGTGTGCACACACACGTGCACGTGCACACACGTGCACACACACACGTGCACATGCACACACGTGCGCATGCCCCCGCATCAGCAGAGGGGAGGGGCAGAGGCAGAGGGAGAAGCAGGCTCCCAGCTGAGCAAGAAGCCCAATGCTGGACTCAATCCCAGGACCCCAGGATCATGACCTGAGACGAAGGCAGACATCCAACCGACTGAGCCACCCAGGCGCCCCAGCCCCTTAACTGGGTTCTTATGCGGACTGGTCCTGTCATGACTCTGCGTGGCTTTCTCTCCATGCCCTAAAGCTTGGATCTCCTGAGGACACTATATCACCCTATAGAAGGGTTCCACTTCAACTCACCCTTGATTGCACAAAGATGTCAGGAGCTCACTCTTTTATTTTTCCACTGGATATGATTCCTGGTCCACATCCCCACCATGCCAGATGCCCATCTGGGGAGCTCTGTTTCCCAGTAGTCGCTTGTGACCTTGCCTACTAGCTTCCCTGGCCAGACCCCTGCCCAGAAACCATCCAGCTTCTCTTCAAGTGATGACGTTGCCCTCTCCAAAGGCAACAGAAACTTTGTATCCAAAGAAGTCATCACCAAACCCAAGGTCATCTAGGTTTTCCCCTAGGTTACCATCTTCTGGGATTTTATAGGTTTGCATTCTATGTTTCAGTCTCTGATCTATTTTGAGTTAATTTTTGTGAAGTGTGTGAGGTCTGTGTCTAGATTCCATTTTTTTGCAAGTGGATGTCTAAGGTGTTCCCACACCATTTGTTGAACAGATTATCCTTTCTCCACTGAATTGCCTTTGTACCTTTGTCAAAGATCAGTTGACAGCATTTGTAAGGGACTATTCCTGCTATTCCATTTGGCAAAACTGAAAACCCTGTTGATGGCATGGAGGAAGCAAATGGGGGGCCCAGGGGGCTTCTCATGTTCTGTATGAGAACATATCCTGGTTCATGGGAACATGGTTATTTCCTTTTCTATTTTTTTTAATCCAGATGCATAGAATCAGATTATTCACTATCCATAAAATTTGTCCACTGAAGGCCCACTTACATTTTTTTTTATTTTAAAAATAAGCTCATTAACACCCATGAAGCTACCACCTGACTCTGGCATGGAATCACTACCAGAAACTTACATATACCATCATGACCCCACAGTGGCCAATAGCCTGCATTAAGATTTATCATTCTCTTCCTTTTGAAAATTGTGATAGAATATGTATAAGACAAAATTTGCCATTTTCACCATTTTTAAGTACAATTCAGATGCATTAAGTACATTCCTAATGCTCAACTGTCACCACTATTTCCAAAACCTTTTCATCACCCCAAACAGAAACTGTTTCCATTAAGCACTGGCTCCCCATTCCTCTCGTCCAGCTCCTGGTAACCTTTACCCACTTTCTGTCTGTGTGAATTTGCCCATTATAGATGTTTCATTTAGGTGGAATTATATAATAATTGTCATTTTATAACTGATTTCTCCCAATAATGTTTGCAACATGTTGTAGCATGGATCAGAACTGCATATATTTTATTTAATTTTTTAAAAGATGTTATTTATTTATTTATTTATTTGTCAGAGAGAGTGAGAGCACAAGCAGGGGGAGCGGCAGGCAGAGGGAGAGGGAGAAGCAGGCTTCCCAGGAGCAGGGAGCCGATGGGGGACTTCATCCCAGGGCTCTGGGACCTGAGCGCACATGACCTGAGCCAAAGGAAGACGCTTAAGCGACTGAGCCACCCAGGTGTCCCCCAACATTCATTTTTAAATAAATTCATTTTACTCTTAGCCAGGTTGATCACACACTAAAATTCCCTTTCAAAGGTTCGGTTCCACATCCTGATTTTACAGTTTTCTTTTTTTTTTTTAGACCTTTAGAGTCTCAACATCAACAGTCACATGCTCTGCCACCAGAGCTAGTTGGGCACCCCTGTTTTTCTTCTTTAAACGATTAACCTCACTTTAGGACAAAATTATTTTCTTTTCTGTCAATAAAAAAATGCAACTCCATTCCTCATACCTTCTCTTACAAAAACACATCTAACCCTCCTGGCATTAAAAGCTGTTTCCCTTATTATTTCTTTTTTACTTCTTTTTTAAAAAAGATTTTATTTATTTATTTGACAGGGAGAGAGAGAGCACAAGCAGGGGGAGCTGCAGCAGAGGGAGAGGGAGAAGCAGACTCCCTGCTGAGCAAGGAGCCCAAGGTGGGGCTCGATCCGAGGACCCTGGGATCGTGACCTGAGCCAAAGGCAGACGCTTTGCTGACTGAGCCACCCAGGCGCCCCTCTCTTATTGTTTATAGTAGCTTTAATTACATATATTACTTAGAATTCTTAACCCTTAGGAACCTTAATTTCTAGTGAAAACTAGGAAGTATTATGAAAGATACCAGGATTCTTTTGATTTGTAAGCTTATGAGTACATTTTGTAATTTCTAGAAGCATTTATTTATTTATTTATTTATTTATTTGAGAGAGAGAGCGCGAGCGCACACAAGCGGGGGGAGGGGCAGAAGGAAATGGAGAGAATCTCAAGCAGACTCCTTGCTAAGCAGAGAGCCCGATGCAGGGCACAAGCTCACAACCCTGAGATCATGACCCAAGCCAAAATCGAGAGTCAGATGCTTAGGGGTGCCTGGGTGGTTCAGTCGGTTAAGTGCCAGCTCTTAGTTTCGGATCTGGTTGTGGTCTCAGGATCCTGGGATTAGCCCACCAAAGGCTCTGTGCTCCGTGGGGAGTCTGCTGGAGGATTTTTTTTTCTCTTTCCCTTTCCCCCTCCCCCCACTCGAGTGTGTGTGGTGCACACGCTCTCGCTCTCTCTCTAAAAAGGATAAATACATCTTTAAAAAACAAAAGAGTCGGTGGAGGGGAGCGCCTGGGTCGGTGAAGCATCAGCCTTCAGCTCAGGTCATGATCTCAGGGTCCTGGGATTGAGACCCGCTTCGGGCTCCCTGCTCTGCGGGGAGCCTGTTTCTCCCTCTCCCTCTGCGTGCCGCTCCTCGTACTTGTGCTCTCTCTCTCATAAATAAATAAAATCTGTATTAAAAAAAAAAAGAGTCCGACGCTTAACCAACGGAGCCACCCAGGCTCCCCGAAGCATATGCTCTTTTGAATGGCTATAAATTAAAAAGCAGTCGAGGCACAAGCACATCCAAATCTCTTTTCGTTTCTCTGTAATAAAAAGCCAAGAGCAGATTAACTGCCTTGAGGAAGAGCTCCAGCGGGCCTGACCAGCCAGACCAGTCTGAGCTCAACCCTGACTCAAACCTGTGCAGACAGACCACGGAGTGACCCAGCGAGTGACCAACAGCCACTTTACCTTAAACTCCCCGCCCAAGGAGGAGCGCGAGTGTCATTTACGGGGCGTAAGATGTATGCGCAGGCCCACGAGCAGCTTGTTTTTTGTTTTTTAGAGGCAGGGGGAGGGGCAGAGGGAGAGAGAGAATTTCAAGCAGGCTCCACGCTCAGTGCAAAGCCCCACACCAGGCTGGATCTCACAACCCTGAGATCATGACCTGAGCCAAAATCAAGAGTCCAACGCTCAACCAATGGAACCATCCAAGCGCCCCACAAGCAGCCTTTTTGCTTGCCTCTACATAGGATGACCAGCTTCCCTATCTAAATATTCCTCCTACCCCTAAACAGAAGGAACCTAGTCACCTTGCTCCAAAAGTCACGGCTCTGGAAGTGACTCCCCGTGATCTTATTTCCTGCCAGTACAGTTCACTTCGTGGGACAGCTCCACCTGGTGTATCTGTGACTCCCCAAAGAGTGAACTCAATGGTGATTTGGTTACAGAAAGACATACCTGTTTTAAAAAATGGCTCTTCATTGCCAGAGTTTTGCTGTCCTTGTAACATGGCAATGGTCTGCTCCTGAATCAAAAATTAAGATGGCTGCTTGGTGCTTCCTGGCCTCCTGACAAACCCCATTTTTTTCGTTTTTGCCTTTGTTCACCCACCATAATCATTTAAGATGACTCAAATTATGAATAAACAGTGGTGGAAAGACTTCTATAAAGTTATAAAAACAATCTACCAGCATTGTCTGACCTGTTAGGTCCATAATCCTGGAAAAACTGGTTTTGCTCTCTGAGGCTTCAGACCTCCTTCTGGTTGCTTTAAACACCTGCAGCTGGACTTCATTCAACTGCCACTTAACATGGGTTTTCAATATGTTCTCATTATTATATATACGTTTTCAGGACAGACTGAAGCCTTCTCCTCCTGCAAAGCTCATGTCCTCATGGTGGCAAAGAAGCTGTTAGAGAATGTGTTTCCCAGTTGCTATAAGTCCTCTGGTCTCCAGTGATCAAGGAACCCACTTCACTGGGTAAATCACATGAGCTTTGATAAAAACCTGCAAACTTCTTGGAATTATCACTGTCTCTATCATCCTCAATCATCAGGCTAGGTCGAGAGAACTAATGGGTTCCTTAAACTTAAAACTTCTACACTTGGGGCACCTGGGTGGCTCAGTCAGTTAAGCATCCAACTCTTGATTTCAGCTCAGGCCATAGTCTCAGGGTTGTGAGATTGAGCCCCAGGTTGGGCTCCGAGCTGGGCATGGAGCCTGCTTGAGATTCTCTTTCTCCTTCTCCACTGCCCCTTGCCCTCCCTCTTTAAAAAAATAAAATAACTAAATTAATTAATTAAATAAAAATCAATAAATAAAACTTCTAAACTTGCCGAAACTACTGGACTTCCAAGCCAGGTATTGCTTTTAGTGTTGCTGACTGCTTGCAGTATTCCCTTCAGGAGACAAACTCATTCCACACAAGATAGTCAGCAACAAACCAAGGTATACTGATGCAACTTCCTACTGATCCCTTGTCTCACGCTAGTATGACCAGCGACTGGTAAACTCTAATGTCTGATGTTCAAGCCTATCACTGACAGGTGAAACAGGCCTTCCCAGCTCCCAATGCAAAGGATCCTGTCCGTCAGTGTACGGTATGGTGACGGGGTGTTTCAGAAATGTCATTGAGGGAAGACAGCCCCCCCACCTCTGGAAAAAGAGGAAGACAGCCCTCCAGCCTGCTTGAAAGGGACCTTGCCAAGTGCTCCTGACTGCTAACACTGCTGCAAAACTAGAAAACTCTACCTGACACCTGTTCCTGTGTCGATACTAGGGCCCTTCAAATCAAGTTAAAAGGAAGAATCAAATTCAAAGGAAGAGAAGTAGCTGACATGGGGGTAGATTCCTTCTATCCAATGTGACAGAACAAGACTTCATACTTTAAACATGAAACTCTTTTGGGGCACCTGGGTGGCTCGATTGGTTTAGTGCCTGGCTCTTGATTTCAGCTCAGGTCATAATCTCAGGGTCATGGGATGGAGCCCCTGCACTCAGGGCTCCAAAGTCAGCAGGGAGTCTGGTTGAGCTTTCTCTCCCTCTCCCTTAACCCCTCCCCCTCCCCACTTGTACAGGCACAGTCTCCCTCTCTCAAATAAATAAAGAAATCTGTTTAAAAAAAACCCATGGAAACCCTTTCTCCTTTTCCTTTCCTTTACTCTGGCGTTAGTGGGGAAAGGTAATGCCCTGATCTGTATCTCCCAGGTCATTGGTAAGTGGGAAATTCACTTCTGGAAATTAGACCAACCTTTTATTTCAGCCTAGGAGAAAATGTAACCACCCCAACTTTTCACAAGAAAACAAGAGATCTCATTGGTTGACTCCCCTGAATTTACACTGTTGAGTTAGAAAGGATCTACCAGGATTCATGAACCAGGATTCATTGCTTTGGTGCGTCCCAACTTTCCTGGTTAGGAATAAATGTAAACAAGGCTGTGATCAGGAATTTTTCCTTAATTCTTGAAATTATTGTCAAATCTACTGCTAAGGATCTCTAGCCCAAATAGTTGTTGATAATAGGATAGCCGTTCATTAGTTTTTAGGGGAGCAAGGAAGTGTCTGCATTGTGGCGCAAATCACCTGTTATGTCTGGATTAACACCTCCAGGCAAGCTGAAATTCAGTTACATATAATCACTGAGCAAGCCACTTGGCTTAAAAGGGTGACTCCTTCAGTGGGGTCTTTCATTGATTGGTTTGGGTTTTGCAGACCATGGCTCTGAAGTGCACTCCAAACATTAGGAATTATCCTTCTTATAGTTACCATAATTTCCCTGGAGTATTGCATCCTCTCAAAAGCTGTAAATGCCTGTCCACAGCTACTAACTACCAAGCAAATGATCTCCCTGAGACTGGAACTTCAGAGGAAAAGTGAAGAGAATGGCTGACTTAAGGGCGGTGGACCCGAAGTTGTGGCCTGTGAAGATCACAGGGATTTAGCCACAACCTGAACTTGTGAGTGTCACGCAGAGGATCAGAATGAGCTATAAGAACTACAGAGCCAGAGTGGGAGCTGAAAGAGGCGCTAATGCTTTACATTTCAATCACGTCTCTCAGTTAAGCTGAGAGTCTAATCGAAAGGGGAGAATTGTCAAAAAGAAAACCACAGGTCCAAAACGGCATTACTTAGGCCAAGTCAAACCAGGGCTTAATACGTAACCTAACTGCAGTTTCAACCTCCCCCAGAAAGGTAAGTCTTAATGGTCAGTCAGGAATTTTCTGATCAGTGCCAATAAGGGAATCTGTCACATGGGCTTTCTCCATTCCCCAAAGGAAGATGAGGTAATCCACCTAATAAGACTCCTAAGGAAGGTCACCTTACCTGGAATAATCTTTCTCTTCTTTTGCTAATAATTTTTGGAGCCTACCTTCCTTCCTATAAAAACCTTCCATTTTGTACAGTTCCTTAGAGCGACCCTCTACTTGCTAAACAGGGTGCCACCTGAACCATGAATCACTTAATAAAGCCAGTTGTATCTTCAAATGTACTCAGTTGAATTTTTCTCTTTTTTTGTTTTTAAAGATTTTTATCTATTTATTTGAGAGAGAGAGAGCACAAGCAGGGGGAGGAGGAGGAGCAGAGGGAGAGGGAGAAGCAGACCCCCTGCTGAGCAGGGAGCCCAACGTGGGGCTCGATCCCAGGACTCCGGGATCATGACCTGAGCCGAAGGCAGACACACAACTGACTGGACTACACGGGTGCCCTGAATTTTTCTTCTTGAACAATATGTTGAAGCTCTAGTCCCCAGTGGGATGATATTTGGAGGTGGGGACATTGGGAGGTAACTAAGTTTAGATGAGGTCATGAGAGTGGGCCCTTAGAAGGGATTAATACTCTCAGGAGAAAAGGAAGAGAGGGATCCAGTCCTTTCCAGCTACAGGAAAGGCTGTGAGAGCACCCAGGAAGAAAGCAGCTATCTACAGGAAGTGGGGCTCTCGCTAGGGACCGAATCTGCCAGCACCTTGATCTTGGACTCCCAACATCCCAAACTGTGAGAAGCAAATATCTGTTGCTAAAACATCCTAGTCTTTCATATTTTGTCATAGCAGCCTGAGCTGACTAAGGCATCTTTCTCTTTTATTGGAAGTGTGAAAGTATTAGGGAGTGAGTGCCTTTTCAAAATTTTCTCTTGTTTTTCTAATTCTTTTATAAAAGGGTTTTATTTCTTCTATTTGACATTTTGACAAAGGATATTGCTTTACACATGATTATGGCTCATCTCTTCGGTGAACTATTTTTATTGCTTCTATATCTCAAATTTAACCACCATCTTTACTCTTTAGGGCCCAAAAGGATGTAACAATTTGTTTCAGCTTGGGAATCTTTTCCAGCATGGTGTGACATGGCCACTCTCTGACATTCCCTTATTCTTTCAGAGGGCACAGACTAGCCAAAGCAAGTGTCTTCCCCGAGAAGCTCTTCAGACATCCTCTCTGGGAGGAGAATAGGGCAGCCTTTCCCCAGCAGGTTTCTGGGCAATTTAGAAGAAAGTAAGAACACTCATCCCCAGTCAGAGAACCTATTGGTGTGGGAACCATGGAGGAAGAGGAACAGGAGAAAGCTAATTCAAGAAACCAGCAACCTGTACCTACCCAAAATGGCAAGTGTGGATTAGCCCTAGGAAACATTGTTGACATACAGATTCCTCAGTTCCCACCTCTGAGATTCCCTCAGCCTTTGAGTTTTGAGCTTTCTTTTTTTTCAGATTTTATTTTATTTTAAAGTTTTTATTTATTTGACAGAGAGAGAGAGCTCAAGAGCACAAGCAGGGGGAGCAGCAGGCAGAGGCAGAGGGAGAAGCAGGTTCCCTGCTGAGCAAGGATCCTGACATGGGGCTCAATCCCAGGACCCTGAGATCATGACCCAAGCCAAAGGCAGATGCTTCACTGACTGAGCCACCCAGGTGCCCCTAGATTTTATTTTTAAGTAATCTCTACACCCAACGTGGGGCTCAAACTCACAACCCCGAGATCAATGGTTGCATGATCCACCAACCGAGCCAGCCAGGTGCCCTGAGTTTTGAGCCTTTTTTATCCTAGCTGAGGGTTGTCCCTGTAGGCTCCTGATTCTCCTGTCTTTGTGATGCCTGCCTTCTCCAGCCTCTTTCCACAATCCCTCTTCCAGCATCCTAGTTTCTTCAGATAAGACCATACAGTGTCTTTCTTCCTTTCACCCCCCCTTAATAGGTTGGCTAAAGTAGACATCACTCTCTTTAGAAAAGAGTTCCAACTGAGCAACTAACACAGCAGTTTTTGGTTTCTCCTTTAGAGTCCCCAAAACAGGGCATCTGCTGTTCAGCTTGGGTAATAGTCAGTCCTGGCCAGCCTCCCAACTTCTCTTGAGTTTCAAGAGTCAAGACAGAGGTGGTCAGGGCCAGAGAGTGGTTTTGACCTACCCTTGGATCCATGGCAATAAATTTTGAGAGAGCACCTGGTGGCTCAGTCAGTTGGGCATCTGCCTTCGGCTTAGGTCAGGACCCCAGAGTCCTGGGATCAACCCTGTGTCAGGCTCCCTGCTCGGTGGGGAGAGTGCTTCTCCCTCTCCCTCTGCCCTTCCCTCCACTTGTGCGCGCTCTCTCTCTCAAATAAATAAATAAAATCTTTAAAAAAAAATAAACAAACAAACAAACATCGATTTTAAGAGACAAAAATCCTCAACAAACCATGGCTGAAATAAATGAGGGACTCACTATCTTTTTTTTTTTTTTTTTTTTTTTTTTGTGGTCACCCACAGCTTTTTTTTTTTTTTTTAAATGATTTTTTATTATATTATGTTAGTCACCATACAGTACATCCCCGGTTTCCGATGTAAGGCTCGATGATTCATTAGTTGTGTATAACACCCAGTGCACCATGCAATACGTGCCCTCCTTACCACCCATCACCGGTCTATCCCATTCCCCCACCCTCCTCCCCTCTGAAGTCCTCAGTTTGTTTCTCATAGTCCATAGTCTCTCATGTTTCATTCCCCCTTCTGATTACCCCCCCTTTCTTTATCCCTTTCTTCCCCTACCGATCATCCTAGTTCTTATGTTCCATAGATGAGAGAAATCATATGATAGTTGTCTTTCTCTGCTTGACTTATTTCACTTAGCATTATCTCCTCCAGTGCTGTCCATGTTGTAGCAAATGTTGAGAACTCGTTCTTTCTGATAGCTGAGTAATATTCCATTGTATATATGGACCACAACTTCTTAATCCAGTCATCTGTTGAAGGGCATCTCGGCTCCTTCCACGATTTAGCTATTGTGGACATTGCTGCTATGAACATTGGGGTGCATATGGCCCTTCTCTTCACTACGTCTGTATCTTTGGGGTAAATACCCAGTAGTGCAATGGCTGGATCATAGGGTAGCTCAATTTTTAACTTTTAAGGGACCTCCACACGTTTTCCAGAGTGGCTGTACCAACTTGCACTTCCACCCAACAATGGAGGAGGGATCCCCTTTCTCCACATCCTCTCCAACAATTGTTGTTTCTTGCCTTATTTTTGCCATTCTAACTGGCGTAAGGTGGTATCTCAGTGTGGTTTTGATTTGAATTTCCTTGATGGCTAATGATTTTGAACATTTTTTCATGTGTCTGTTAGCCATTTGTATGTCTTCATTGGAAAAGTGTCTGTTCATATCTTCTGCCCATTTTTTGATTTGTTTATTTGTTTCGTGTATTGAGTTTGAAGTTCTTTGTAGATCTTGGATACCAGTCCTTTATCTGTAGTGTCATTTGCAAATATATTCTCCCATTCCGTGGGCTGCCTCTTAGTTTTTCTGACTGTTTCCTTGGCTGTGCAGAAACTTTTAATCTGATGAAGTCCCATACATTTATTCTTTTGTTTCTCTTGCCTTTGGGGATGTGTCATGAAAAAGGTTGCTTTTGGCCGATGTCGTAGAGGTTGTTGCCTATGTTCTCCTCTAGAATTTTGATGGAATTCCGTCTCACATCGAGGTCTTTTCATCCATTTGGAGTTTATTTTTGTGTATGGTGTGAGATAGTGGTCAAGTTTCATTCTCTTGCATGTAGCTGTCCAATTTTCCCAGCACCATTTATTGAAGACACTGTCTTTTTCCCACCGGATGTTTTTTCCTGCTTTATCAAATATTAGTTGCCCAAAGAGCCGAGGGTCCATTTCTGGGCTCTCTTCTGTTCCATTGGTCTATGTGTCTGTTTTTGTGCCAGTACCATGCTGTCTTTGTGATCACAGCTTTGTAGTACAGCTCGAAATCCGGCATTGTGATGCCCCCCAGCTTTGTTTTCCTTTTCAATAGTTCCTTGGAGATTCGGGGCCTTTTCTGTTTCCATACAAATTATAGGACTGTTTGTTCCAGTTCTTTGAAAAATGTCCTTGGTATTTTGATCGGGATAGCATTGAAAGGTAGATTGCTCTGGGTAGCGTGGACATTTTTAACTATGTTAATTCTTCCGATCCATGAGCATGGAATATCTTTCCATCTTTTTATGCTTCCTCAATGTCTTTTAAGAGTGATTTATAGTTTCTGAATATAGGTCCTTTACGTCTCTGGTTAAGTTAATTCCAAGGTAACGTATGGTTTTGGTGCTATTGTAAATGGGATGGATTCCCTAATTTCTTCTTTCGGTCTCGTTATTCGGGTATAGAAATGCAACTGATTTCTGAGCATTTATTTTGTATCCCGCCATCGTTACTGAATTGCTCTATACTTCTAATAGTTTGGGAGTGGCTTCTTTTTGGGTTTTCCATATAGAGTATCATGTCATCTGCAAAGAGAGACATTTTGATTTCTTCTTTGCCAGTTTGAATACCTTTGATCCCCTTTTTGCTCTCGATTGCTGTTGCAAGGACTTCTAGTACTATGTTGAATAATAGTGGCGAGAGTGGGCATCCTTGTCGAGTTCCTGATCTTAAGGAAAGGCTTCCAGCTTTTCCCCATTGAAATAATATTTGCAGTAGGCTTTTCATAGATGGCTTTTATGAGATTGAGAAATGTACCTTCTATTCCTACACTCTGAAGGGTTTTAATCAGGAAAGGATGCTGTATTTTTGTCAGAAATGCTTTTTCGCATCGATTGAGAGGATCATATGGTTCCTGAGTCTTTTCTTGTTGAGCTATGATGTATCACGCTGATTGATTTGCGAATATGAACCACGCTTGCATCCAGGTATGAATCCACTTGATCGTGATGGATAATCCTTTTAATGTACTGTTGGATTCTATAGCAAGTATCTTGTTGAGGATTTTGGCATCCATATTCATTAGGGAAATCGGTCTGTAATTCTCCTTTTTGATGGGGTCTTTGCCTGGTTTGGGGATCAAGGTAATATTGGCCTCATAGAATGAGTTTGAGCTTTCCTTCTGTTTCTATTTTTTGAAATGGCTTTAGGAGATTAGGTATTATTTCTTCTTTGAATGTTTGGTAGAATTCCCCAGGAAAACCGTCCGGGCCTGGAGTTTTGTTATTTGGAAGGTTGTTTATCACTGACTCAATTTCTTCATAATTGTACTGGCCTATTTAAGGAATCAATTTTCCGGTTTCAATCTTGGTAGTTTATAGGTTTCAGGAAGGATTCCATCTCTTCCAGATTGCTTAGTTTATTGGCATATAGCTGTTGATAAAAATTTCTAATAATCCTTCCAATTTCAATGGTGCTCGTCGTGACCTCTCCTTTTCATTCATAATTTTAATAATCTGGGTCCTTTCTCTTTTCTTTTGGATAAGTCTTGCCAGTGGTCTGTCAATTTGTTGATTCTCTCAAAGAACCAGCTTCTAGTCCTGTTGATCTGCTCTACTGTACTTCTGGTTTCTGCTTGATTGATTTTCAGCTCTAATTTGGTCAACGTGCTTCCTCGTGCGTGGATTAGGCCTGTCTCTGTTGCTGTTCCAGCTTCTTGAGGTGAGAATATAAAAACTGCATTTTAGATTTTTCTATTCTTTTGAGTGAGGCTTGGATGGCTATGTATTTCCCCCTTAGGACTGCCTTTGCAGTATCCCATAGGTTTTGGACTGTTGTATTTTCATTCTCATTGGTCTCCATAAATTGTTTAATTTGATTTTTGATTTCCTGGTTTATCGAGTCATTCCTGAGCAGGATGGTTCTTAGTCTCCAAGTGTTTGAGTTTCTTCCAAATTTTCCTTGTGGTTGAGTTCCAATTTCAGGCGTTGTGGTCTGAGAATATGCACGGGATAATTTCAATCTTTTGGTATCGGTTGAGACCTGTTTTGTGTCCCAGAACATGGTCTATTCTTGAGAATGTTCCATGGGCATTAGAATAGAATGAGTATTCTTTGGTTCTGGGGTGTAGTGTTCTCTATATATATCTATGAGGTCCAACTCGTCGAGTATGGCATTCAAAGCCTTTGATTCTTTGCTTAGTTTTTGCCAGGGTGTTCTATTTCTGAGAGTGGAGTGTTGAGGTCCCCTACTATTAATGTATTTTTATTTATATGTCTCTTTATTCTGGTTAAGAGTTGGCTTGTGTATCTTGCTGCTCTCTCCTGTTGGGGGCATATATATTTATAATTGTCATATCCACTTGTTGAATACTTCCCTTAAGAATAATATAGTGCCCTTCTGCATCTCTAACTATAGTCTGTAGTTTAAAATCCAATTTATCTGATATGAGAATTGCTACCCCAGCTTTCTTTTGAGGTCCATTTGCGTGAAAGATGGTACTCCATCCCCTTACTCTCAGTCTGAATGCATCTTTGGGTTTGAAATGAGTCTCTTGTAGACAGCAAATGGATGGGTCATTTCTTTTTATCCAATCTGCAACCCTGTGGCGCTTTATGGGATGGTTCAAACCATTTACATTAAGACTGATTACTGAGAGATATGATTTTAATGTTGCCATGTTGCCAGTAAAGTCTTTGTTTGTATTGGCTGTGACTTTCTGTTCTGTATCACTCTTGGGGCCTTTTTACTTTTATAGAACCCCTCGTATCTCCTGTAGGCTGGTTTCGTGGTTACAAAATTGGTTAGTGACTGGCGATTCTGAAATATCTTTATTTCTCCATCAATTCTGAATGAGAGCCTTGCTGGATAAAGGATCCTTGGCTGCATGTTTTTCTCTGAAAGAGCTTTAAATATGCTCCCCCAACCCTTTCTCTCATTCTCCAGGTCTGTGTAGACAGGTCGTGTGTAATTCTGATGTCTTTTGCCTTGTACGTGAGAAATTTCTTTGCCCTGGCCGCTTTCAGTACTGTATCCTTGCATCTAATATTTGCGAAATGCACTATGACGTGACGTGGCGTAGGTTTGTCATGGTTGAGCTTGGGAGGGTCCTCTTCTGCCTCTTGGACACGAATGTTTGTTTCCCTTGCTAGATTAGGGAAGTTTTCAGCTACAATTTGTTCAAATATCTCTTCTAGACCCTCTGTTTTTCTCCACCCCCTCGGGGATGCCGATGATTCTAACATTGGATCGTCCTGGTCAAAGTCAGCCTCCCAGAACCTTTTGCTCGTGTGGCTGGGAAAGACCTCCTTTTTCATTTTTTCCCTCTATTACCATCCTCCATCACCATCTCCATCCTAACCCGTTCCTCTGCTTCTGCGACCCTGGCCGTCAGAGCCTCTAGTTTTGCCTGCATTTGTGCTCATAGAATTTTAATTTCCATGCTTCGCTCTCATTTCTGTCCTTAGGGATTCTATATTCTCAGTAACCTTTTCGTTAATAGTTTTTCAATTCTACTCATCATTTTGACCATGTTACTCTGAATTCCATTTCTGATAATTTGGTTTCCATCCACATCTCCATTGGTGTTTTCCTGTGCAGTAGCGTCAGAATGTTTCTTTGCTGGAGGGCTTCTTCTTGCTCGATGCAAAAGTTGCGAGCCGTGAAGAGGCCTGGGGCCCGTTTCATATTACAAATCCCATGGGTGCCCTGCTTATGGGTCTTAAAGTGTATCTTTTAGTTTTTTTTTTATGTGGCACCAATTACCGAGAGAAAAAAAATGGAACAAAGAAAGCAGTGTAGGAAGCCAGAAAAAGCTCCAGCTTCGAGGAGCGGTAGATCCTTCGAACGCCGTGGCCTGCAGCGGCGGCGCTCAATGCGCTCGCCACCCAGGCGTTTGAGTGTTCTTGATTTTCAGCCTGCCTTCTGGGGAGGGGCCTGCAGCGGGATTCAAAAGAAGCCATGTTTGAAGAGCTATGCAGCTCCTGAGGATGATGGCCACTCTGATAGCATTTTCCAGCTGCTCCTCCTTCCACGCGCGGTCCTTCTGCCTGCCCGGCTCTTCTGAGAGTCAGAGCAGCAGCTGGCCGAATTTCAGCCTCTGTCACAGAACAGAGGGATTGCGGCCTGTTCTCCTACTAATGTTCTGGCCACTTTAACTCTGTTACTGTTGGTGCTGCTCAACCTGTAAAGCTCCGGGATGTGCGCCCCACACCCGGCGTCCCAGCCCTCACTTCCAGGGCCGGCGCGTCTCTGTCCTTTGTGTTTCTAATGCCGCCAGCCGCCAGCCGCCCGGCGCTCCCGGATCTCCGGTCCCAGTCTGGATCCAGTAAGCGCACCGGATTCCGGTGTTCGAGATGCCTGGTGGCGCGCACCCGGCTCACGGTCTCAGTCTGCTGTTTTCGCGGGTGCCGTCCGTAGCCCTCCCGCTCTCCCGTGCGGCTGCCGCTTCCTGGCGCCCCGCACGCGGCGGCTCCCTCCCCCTTCCGTTTATCTTCCGATATCTGTGCACAGTTTCATGGCTCCCTGCTTCGTACCTCAATACTCAGCGCTGGAGATGTTCATTTGTAGAGATCCAGATGCGTCTTCCTGCGTCTCAGGCTGGTTCCGTGGTTGTTTAGGCTGGTCTGGTACCTATCCAGCTCAACTCGGAGGACCGGCTGAAAACGGTGTCTCCTACTCCTCCGCCATCTTAACTCCTCCCTGGGACTCACTATCTTTTGAGTATGTGGTTGCAGCTTCTCTCAGCTCACCTTTACCTAAAGGTTTTGTGTATGGCTGTCAGCAACCCCTCTCAATGGGTCTCTGAATGCTTTTAGTTAATCCAGAGTTATAGGGGGTGGCTGCTAATTGGCTTCCACTGGTCACTGTACCCCTTGATGTGGTGTGTGGACGCCAACATGCTTGCTCCATCAAGTGAGCAAAATCTTCTGGTTGCAGAATTCCATGGGATTGTAAATTTAAAACATTCTGTCAAGTGCTTCTGCAAACTTCTTTCTTTTTTTTTTTTTTTTTTTTTTTTTTGAGAGAGAGAGAGAGCTAGGGGAGAGGAAGAGGGAAAGGGAGAGAGAGAATCTTAAGCAGGCTTCACACCCAGCATTGATCCCAATGCAGGGCTCAATCTCAAGACCCTGAGATCTTGATCTGAGCTGAAAACAAGAGTCAGATCTTAAGTGACTGAGCCCCCCAGGCGCCCCAAGGCTTGCTTTATTTATTTATTTATTTATTTATTTATTTATTTATTGGGGGGAGGGGCAGAGGGAGAGGGAGAGAGAGATTCTCAAGCAGACTCCGTGCCCAGCACAGAGCCCAATGGGGGGCTCGATCTCACAACTCTGAGATCATGACCTGAGCCAAAATCAAGAGTCAGATCCCTAACCAACTGAACCACCCAGGTGGCCCCAGAAGAAAGCTTGAAATGGGTAATATCAGATGACAAAAAAAGGCAAGTGGATGACCTCACAGTCCCGATTAGCTTCTCAATGACATCAGCTTTCTGGCCATCCAAATAGGAAAGGCTGGTTTTCCTTGCATTGAGGCAAGAAAAAAGTAGGATTATATAGATTTTGGTCTCCTTTCCAGTATTGACACCCATCAGCTTAACACCTTGTTAATAACAGAAAGACAACAGGAAAATCTCCAAACACTTAAAAACAATCCATGGGTCAAAGAAGAAGTGTCAAAGGAAATTTTTTTAAATACACTGAACTGAATGAAAATGAAAATAAAGCATAGCAAAATGTGTGGGAGACAGCTAAAGCAGTGCTGAGAGGGAAATTTATACACTAAATGCATACATTAGAAAAAAGGATAAGTCTCAAATCAATAAACTGAGCTCCCACCTCAAGGAACTAGAAAAAGAAGAGCAGACTCAACCTAGAGCAAGCAGAAGGAAATAATAAAGATAAGAGGACATCCAGGGTGCCTGGCTGGCTTAGTTGGTTGAGCATGCAACTCTTGATCTCAGGATTGCAAGTTCAAGCCCCACATTGGGCATAGAGCTTAAAAAATCAAATGAAAAATGAAAAAAAGGACATCGAAAGCAGAAAAACAAGAGAAAATCAATAAAACACAGAGCTGGTTATTTGAAAAGATCAATAAAATTGACAACCCTCTAGAAGACTGACAAAAAGAAATGAAGACACAAATGACCAATATCAAGAATGAAATAAAGGATATTAACACAGACCCTCCAGGCATCAAAACCTATTCTATTTATCATAGTTGTGTTTTTGAAGAATGGGTCCATTTCTATTTTTGCTTTGACAACTACCATAACTCACCCAATACAAAATAGTTTGGGGACACCTAGGTGGCTTAGTAGTTTAGGCAGCTGCCTATACCTCTTAAGGAAATAGAGTTGATTTAACACTAACAGAAGAATAAATAACCATTCTACACAATCTTCCAGAAAATAGAAGAGGAGGGAACACTTCTCAATTCATTTTATGAAGCCGGTATTACCCTGATACAAAAACCAAAGTTTTAAAAAAAGCAAACTACAAACCAATATCTGTCATGAATATAAACATAGAAAATCTTTTTTTAAAGATTTTACTTATTTATTTGAGGAAGAGACAGAAAGAGCATGAGCAGGGGTAGGTGCAGAGGCAGAGGAAAAAGCAGACTCCCCAAATTGGGGCTTGACCCTGAGATCATGACCTGAGCTGAATGCAGACGCTTAACTGACTGAGCTACCCAGGTACCCCTAAACATACAAATTCTTTTTTTTCAAAGATTTTATTTATTCATTTGACAGAGAGAGAGCCAGCAAGAGCGGGAATGCCAGCAGGGGGAGTGGGAGAGGAAGAAGCAGGCTCATAGCAGAGGAGCCTGATGTGGGGCTCGATCCCATAATGCCAGGATCACGCCCTGAGCCAAAGGCAGACGCCCAACCGCTGTGCCACCCAGGCGCCCCCTAAACATACGAATTCTTAATAAAATATTAGCTTATGGAATTCAGCAAAATATAAAATTATACACCAAAACCAAGGAGGGTCTATTCCAGGGATGCAAGCTGGTTCAATATTTGAAAATTAATCAATGCCATCCACCATATTAACAGCTTAAAAAAGAAGAATCACATAAAGGTATTAATTGATATAAAATATTTGACAAAATTCAACACCTGTTCATGATTAAAAACTCTCAGAAAAATAGGAATAGAAGGGGAACTTCCTCAACTTGATTACAAGCATCTACAAAAGTTCTACAGTTTACATTATATTTAAAGGTAAAAGACTGCTTTCCCCCTAAGATCTAGAAGAGACAAGTTAAGGATGTCTGCTCTCACTACTCTTTTTTTTTTAATTTTATTTATTTATTTGACAGAGATAGAGACAGCCAGCGAGAGAGGGAACACAAGCAGGGGGAGTGGGAGAGGAAGAAGCAGGCTCATAGCGGAGGAGCCTGATGTGGGGCTCAATCCCATAACGCCGGGATCACGCCCTGAGCAGAAGGCAGACGCTTAACCGCTGTGCCACCCAGGCTCCCCTGCTCTCACTACTCTTATTCAAAATAGTGCTAGAAGTTCTAGCCAATGCATTAAGACAAGAAAAGGAAATAAAAGGCATACAGATCAAAAAGGAAGAAATAAAACTGCATTTGTAGATGACATGATTGTCTATGTGAAAAATCCCAAAGAATGTGCAAAAATACTCCTAGCTAATAAAGGTATTCATCAAGGCTGCAGTATACAAGATCAGTATACAAAAATCAGTATACTACAAATGAACATATGAATTAAAATACAATATCATTTACAACAGCTCAAAAAATACTTAGGTGTAAACCTAACAAAATATGTATAGGACTTTTATGGTGAAAATTTCAAAGAGCTCAGGAAAGATCCAAATAAATATAGAAACGTAACCTATTCATGGATTGGAAGACAACATAGAAAAGATTAATTCTCCCCAAATTTACATGCAGATTTAATGCAATTCCTATAAAAATCCCAGCAAAATTTCTTATAGATATTGAGAATATTATTCTAAAATCTATATTGAGGGTGCCTGGGTGGCTTAAACATCTGCGTTCAGCTCAGGTCATGATCCCAGGGTCCTGGGATCAAGTTCCGCATCAGGCTTCCTGCTTAGTGGGGAGTCGGCTTCTCCTTCTCCCTCTGCCCCTCCCTCCTGCTCATGGGCACATGCTCTCTTTCTCTCTCATAAATAAAAATTATATAAAAAAATAAAATAAAGTCTATATTGAAAGGCAAAGAAATTAGAGTAACTAAAACAATTTTTTTAAAAAGAATAAAGTGGAAAGAATCAGTTTCCCCAATCTCAAGACTTATTACATAGTTATACTGACTGCAGTGGTTTGTTATTGGTAGAGGAAAGACACACAAAACAATGAAACAGAATAGAGAACCCAGAAACAGACCCACACAAATATACCCAACTGATATTTGATCAGGATGCAAAAGCAATTTCATGAAGTAAGGATAGACTTTCAAGGAATTGTCCTTGAGAAACTGGACACCCATAGGCCAAAAAATGAACCTTAACCTAAGTCTCACACCTTATGCAAAAATTAACTCAGGGCACCTGGGCGGCTCCGTCGGTTAAGCATCTGCTTTTGGCTCTGGTCATGATCTCAGGGTCCTGGGATCGAGCCCCATGTCAGGCTCCCTGCTCAGTGGGGAGTCTGCTTCTCCCTCTGCTCCTCCCACCATTCATGCTCTCTCTCTTGCTCTCTCTCTCAAATACATAAATAAAATCTTTTTTTTAAGATTTTATTTATTTCAGAGAGAGGGGGAGACACTAACAGGGGAGACAGGCTGAGGGAAAGGGTTAGTGTTCTCCAGCCTTCGGACTGGGATTTACACCATTGGCTGCCCTGGTTCTTGACCTTTGAAGCCAGACTGGCTTTCCTGTGTCTCCAGCTTGCTGACTACAGATCATGGGATTTCTGAGCCTCTATAATTGCAGGAACCAATTTCTTATGATAAATCTTATGGTATATATAAAATCCCCTGTATTCTAGACACACTCTTTTTTACCTTCACTGTGGAGCAGCAGTCCAATTTCCCCTTGGTAGTCAGGATCAATCACGCCAGCCAGCACAGGAACCCCCTTCTTTGCCTGTTGATTCACAGGCATGAGGAGTCTAACGTGGCCAGGTGGCAGTCTTAACTTCCAGTTCAGTGGAATCAGTGTTGTACTTCCTGTTGGAAAGAAGACTTGCCTCCCTTTGGAACTAAGGCCTCTAGGACAGCAGAACATAAGGTCGCAGGAACAAGAAGCAGGAATGTTGCTGGTGGGTCACTAGGAGTCTTGGGGAGTTGGTGCCATTTCCACCCCTTGATTCCTGAACCCATGAATCCCGGCTATGGGAGAAAGAGCACCATTTGCTGGACGTTGACTCAGAGCATATACAGCTTTCTGGAGAACCTTGCTCCAGCCCTGCAAGGAATCGCCACCTAGCCAGCACTGTAACTGAGTCCTCAGAAGGCCATTCCACTGTTCTATCAGGGCAGCTGCTTCAGGATGTGGGGAACAGACATGGTAAGACCAGTGAATTTTGTGAGCACGGGCCCGTTGACACACTTCTTTTGTTGTAAAGTGAGTTCCCGGATCAGAAGCAATGCCGTGTGGAATGCCATGAGGGTGGATAAGGCACTCTGTAAGTCCACAGACGGTGGTTTGGATAGAAGCATTGTGTGCAGGGAAGGCAAGTCCAAGTCCTGAGTAAGTGCGTATTCTGGCAAGGACAAAATGCTGCCCTTTCCATGATGGAATAAATACCATATATACTAATCTTCTAAGTTTTAAAATTCGGAATATTATCTTGCTTCTTGCTTGTTATCTTATTGAATTGAGGTCAGATTGTTGAGAATTTACTTGCAAAGGATAATATATATTAATGTTTTATTTTTATTTTTTTCAAAGATTTTTATTTATTTGAGAGAGAGAGAAAGAGAGAATGAACAGGGGGAGGGGCAGAGGGAGAGGGAGAAGCAGACTTCCTACAGAGCAGGGAGCCTGAGGTGGGGTTCAATCCCAGGGTCTTGGGTTCATGACCTGAGCTGAAGGCAGATGCTTAACCGACTGAGCCACCCAGGTGCCCCGAATGTTTTATTTTTTAAAATGTCATGGCTTAAGAGACACTGAACTCTAGGAAACAAACTGAGGGTTGCTGGAAGGGAGATGGGTGGGGGAACGGGTAAATGGGTGACAGGCATTAAGGAGAGCACGTGATGGAATGAGCACTGGGTGTTATATGCAACTGATGAATCACTAATTTCTACCTTTGAAACTTATTAAAACAAAAACAAAACAAAATGTCATGGTAGAGGAACTATGATATATTGTCAGGAATGGAAAAGGAGTTTTTAAAGTTATTTTCATAAACTCAAGATATTCATTTTAAACTTTTACCTAAATTGAAGCAAGTGATGGTATATTTTCAACATTCATCTTCAATCCTTCACCAATAGCCAATTCCAACAAATTATCCTATAAAGTTATGGTCAAATTCAAATAGTCTTTTAATTAGATAAATAGATTTCAGATTTTATACACTTTAAGGTTTACAGTTGACAAAGTATGTTAAGACACACCTTGTAACTTGGTCTTGCTGTGCATACCTAACACACACTGTGTTCCACATGTGATTCACCACCAATTTGGACAACATCACAACTGAACTATATCCTATTCCACAAGGCAAGGCCACTGATTATGCTATTTAGATGTCTCAGCATTGTTCAATTGCTGTTAATGTTTCAAAAGCTTAGGACTTTCTTTGGTGAAGTTCTACTAACAAGAAATTCACTTGGGGGCGCCTGGGTGGCACAGTGGTTAAGCGTCTGCCTTCGGCTCAGGGCGTGATCCCAGCGTTATGGGATCGAGCCCCACATCAGGCTCCTCTGCTATGAGCCTGCTTCTTCCTCTCCCACTCCCCCTGCTTGTGTTCCCTCTCTCGCTGACTGTCTCTGTCAAATAAATAAATAAAATCTTTTTTAAAAATTCACTTGGGTTTTTTCTTCCTGAAAATGTCTATTTCACATCTTCCTCAAAGTTTATTTTATTTTTTAAAGATTTATTTATTTATTTATTTATTTATTTATTTATTTATTTATTTGATGGGGGAGGGGCGGAGGGGGAGACTCTTCTGGCAGACTCCCCATTGAGCACAGAGCCCAACTCAGGGCTCTATTTCAGGGCCCATGAGATCGTGACCTGAGCTAAAACCAAGAATCAGATGCTCAACCGACTGCCACCCAGGTACCCCTCAAAGTTTATTTTATCAGTTAGCTTTGCTACATAGTGAACCACCACCAAACAATGATTTATTCACTCACAATTATGTATGTCAGCAATTTAGGCCAGGCTCAACTGTGTGTTTCTTCTTTTGGTCTCACCTAGGCTCACTCATGTGGTTACTGTCAGCTGACAGGATGGCTGGAGTGATGGGGTGACTGGGGCCTGTGTCTCCAGTGGACAAGCCCAGGTATATTCACGTGGTAGTGGTCATAGTTAGTATTCCAGAGAGCAGCAAGGGAAAAAGTCCTGATGTACAAACAATTTTTAAGCTTCAGGCTTGTTTTTTTTTTAAGATTTTATTTATTTATTTGAAAGAGAGAGAGAACACAAGTAGGGGAAACAGTAGGCAGAGGGAGAGGGAGAAGCAGGCTCCCCGTTGAGCAGGGAGCCTGATGGGACTTGATCCCAGGACCCTGGGATCACGACCTGAACCAAAGGCAGTCACTTAACCAACTGAGCCACCCAGGCGCCCTATCTGCTGCTTTTGTAACTTTATTTTTATTATATTTTCTTCCCTCCCTACAGCCTAGTTGTTTTTAAGTGAGTGTTGGACATTGTATATGGAAAACTGCATAAATAAATTGAGGCCAAGGATGATGCAATCTTCCTCCAGAAAAGATTTATATTTGTTTCTGGCCGGCAGCCAGGACAATAGAAATCTTGGATTTCCTTAATCCAGTTTCCAGGTATTGAAATGGCTCAGATCTTGACTACAGTCCCTTAAGGGATAGGACTACAGTCCTTTTAGAGGGCTATTCTGTTTATACTTTATGTTTACTCCTAGACCTTTGGGTTTTCAACCCAAAGCATGAGATGCCACCTTTTTGGTAGGCCCTGAACTCCAAGTCTTGGTCCCTTGGCACGTCGGTATGTCAACAGTTGTGATCATCTTCTCATACTCTCAGCTGCCTCTTCTGGAGTCAGCAGCTGAGCTCACCTTTCTCTGTTTCCCCATTCTCCTACATCTTGGCCCCATAATGCTTCACTACCTGTTATCACTTGGACATTTTCTTTTTTTTTTGTTAAGATTTTATTTACTTATTTGAGAGAGAGAGAGTGCAAGCAGAAGCAGGGGGAGTGGCAGGCAGAGGCAGGGGGAGAAGCATACTCAGACTCCACCCGGGTCTTGGGATCATGACCTGAGCTGAAGGCAGGCGCTTAACCAGCTGAGCCACCCAGGCACCCTTCTTCTCCTTCTTCTCCTTCTTCTCCTCCTCCTCCTCCTCCTCCTCCTCCTCCTCCTCCTTCTTCTTCTTCTTCTTCTTCTTCTTTTAAGATTTTTAAAGTAATATCTACACCCTATGTGGGGCTTGAACTCACAAACCCAAGTTCAAGAGTCACATGCTCTGCCAACTGAGTCAGTCGGGTACCCCTATCACTTGGATATTTTCAAGCAAATGTCTTTTATATTTTGTTGAGCTTCTTTGGTTGGTCTCAGTGAGAACTATAATTCAAATTACTTACTCTGTCCTTACTGGCCACAGAAGTTATTCAGCACCATGCTTTTAGACTTTCTTTGTATTGCTGGATCTACATATAATCTTGCTTGCAAACACTGCATAGTGCTCCCTTATGTCCTATTTGCTTCCTCAGTGATGAAGGCCCAGATTGCTTGCCCTTCCCAGTCACCGCAAATAAAGCCGCAATGAGTTTTCTTACACATGCTTCCTTACGCCTTGTGTAAGAATTACTTTGTGATGTATACCTAAAAGCAGAATTACTGGACGTAGAAGCTAGGTATATGCTTAACTAAATACTCATAAGTTGTTCTCCAGAATGGCTGTGCCTGTCCATTCCCAGCAGCAGTATACAAGTGCTCCTATACCCCTATATCTCCGCCAATGTTTGGTATGACCAAATGTTTCTAGGTGTGTATGTGTATTTGCCAACTAATGAGTGTAAAGTGATACCTCATTGTTGCTTTAATTTGCATTTCTGTGATAATCAATGGGTTTGAGCATCTTTTTTTTTTCTTGAGCATCTTCTTTATATGCCTCTTAGCATGTTGGGTTTTTCTTCTGTAAATCCCTTAGTCCTATGCTTTGCCCATTTTTCTTATTTTTCTTATTTTTTCTAGCTTTATTGAGATGTAATTGGCATATAACCATGAAAGTACACTCTAAGTCAGGATCCAGTCAGAAAAACAAAAGCTACACAAAGTATTTCAACAGAGTGGATTTAATATAGAGGCTTGATTATCCAAGCAGCTCCCACCTTTATGACTGGGAGAACAAAAGGAAAGTGCTGGGTTATGAACCTTGAAGCTCAGAGGAGGGGTTCTGCAGAGTTGGAAATCAGACTCTGAGGAGAGAGTGCTGGATGGGTGCTGCCTATACTGCTGAGGCTTAGGGGAAGGGCCACGTAGGTCTGGGACTTCGACCTCTGAGGAAGGGTGACCCTTGACTAGTTCTGAGAATGCTGAAATTAGGTGGAAATCCACTGATGCTCCCAGGCTGCGGACCAAGGCTACGTGACAGCAATAGGGCCAGAAAGTAAACAAGAAGGAACAAGATCTTCAATCAGCAATGGTGATAACTTTTTGTTTCTGCCTGATAAAATGGCAGCATTATTGATAAAAAATATGCTCACACCCTCTCCACAAGGCGGAGAGATACAAAGTTCCAACAGCCTTTGTAATCATTCCCAAATCACAGCCACAGTATTGATGATGTTAATTTCTCCTCTAAGTAAGTCATAGTCCCACTTGAATATTCTGTGACCCAGAGATTCAATCATAAAATTACTCATCAAAACAATTGCTATATATGGGGCACCTGGGTAGCTCAGTCTTTAAGCGTCTGCCTTCAGCTCGGGCAGTGATCCCAGCGTTCTGGGATTGAGCCCCACATCAGGCTCCCCGCTCAGCGGGAAGCCTGCTTCTCCCTCTCCCACTTCCCCTGTTTGTGTTCCTCCTCTCGCTGCCTCTCTATAAGAAGAAATTGTACACACCTGTTACACTTATTTCTATCGATGGTCAGTCCAAAATTGATTTTTAGAACGTCCTTCTTCTGCTGTCTTTTCCATATTTCTCTTACCATCCGCTCACACTTTGGCTGGTTGGGGTTCTATACGTGGGGGAATTTCTCAAATTTTTATTCCTGAAGAGTCTGAACACCTTTTAGAGTGTTGTCTCCACCAGAGGTTGGCTGCTCTCCAAATGGTGCCATTGATGGGGCAGTGTGAGCGTCTGCTGTTGGTGGACTAGGCCTTCAGTGGCAGTGACAGCCAGCCTGGCCTTGGGGAGAGAGAGTCTATGTTGTTGAAGTCATATACATAAGCACCCCTGTCACCATGGCCACTTTGTTTATGGGGCCATTGAGAAAATACTGGGGTGGCTGGTATTCACAAAGCATGTCATTTTATCCATCTGGATATTGAGAGTCTCTCCTACCTCTTCTGAGAGGTCCATCCACATTCCTCTTCCCCAAACCTCTGTCACCAAACTTCCAACCCTATTCTTTCCAAGTCATGACCTTTCAGCCAAATCATCAGTAGGTTCCTGTGTATCGATGTGGACCCATACTTCTAGCCTCTCTCCGGCTGTCAGAACGAGCAACCAACTCCACCAAGGTAAACAGCTACCGCATGGGGCGCATGGCTGGCCCAGCTGGGACAGCATGTAAGTCTTGGTCTCAGGATTGTGCGTGTAAGCCACATGTTGGGCATGGAGTACAATTTAAATAAATAAATAAATAAATAAATAAATAAATAAATAAATAGTGCACAGCAAAGGAAACAATCAATATGACCAAAAAGCAACCTGCAAAATAGAAAAGAATATTTGTAAACCATATATAAGATAAATCGTTAATATCCAAAATGTATTTTCTTGAAAAAAAAAAACCTCCTACAACTCAATAGCAAAAAAACCCAAGGAATCCAATTTAAAAATGGGCAGAGGATCTGAATACACATTTTCTCTTTTTTTTTCTCTTTTCTTAAAAGATTTTATTCATTTATTTGTCAGAGAGAGAGAGTGAGTGAGCATAAGCAGGGGGAGAGGCAGGCAAAGGGAGAAGCAGGCTCCCTTCTAAGCAAGGAGTCCAATGCAGGACTCCATCCCGGGACCCCAGGATCATGACCTGAGCCGAAGGCAGGTTATTAACCAACTGAGCCACCCAGGTGTCTCCTGAATATACATTTTTCCAAAGAAGACATCCAGATGGCCAACAGACACGTGAAAAGATGCTCAACATCACTCAGCATCAGGCCAATGTAAATCAAAATCACAATGAGATATCACTCCACGCACGGTAGAATAGGTATCATCAGTAGGCACTTGGCTGGCTCAGTCAGAAAAGCATGAGACTCTTGATCTCAGGGTTGGGTGTAGAGATTACTGAAAAAAGTAAACTTTAAAAAAATAAAGAATAAGGGGTACCTGAGTAGTTCAGTTGGTTAAGCATCTGTCTTTGGCTCAGATGATGATCTCAGGGTCCTGCGATCGAGCTCCATATCAGGCTCCCCGCTCAGTGGTGAGTCTGCTTCATCCTCTCCCTCTGCCGCTCCCCCTTCCCATGCTCTCTCTCTCTCCCTCTCTGAAATAAATAAATAAAATCTTTTTAAAAAAGGATAGTATCATCAAAATGACAAGAGATAAGAAGTGTTGGCGAGGATGTAGAGAAAAGGGGACCCTCTTACACTGTTGGTGAGAATGCAAACAGGTGCAGCCACTGTGGAGAACAGTACGGAGTTTCCTCAAAAAATCAAAACTAGAACCACTATATGATCCAGCTATTCCACTCCTGGGTATATATTCAAAGGAAAGGAAATCACTATCTCAAAGAGACATCTATGCTCTCATGTTTGTTGCAGCACTATTCACAATAGCCAAGACATGGAAACAACCTGAGTGTGTGTTAATGAATGGATGGATAAAGATGATGTGGTGTA
>NW_024423319.1:1871927-1879862 GCF_017311325.1 Ursus maritimus | reverse complement strand
AAAAAAAAAAACCTCCTACAACTCAATAGCAAAAAAACCCAAGGAATCCAATTTAAAAATGGGCAGAGGATCTGAATACACATTTTCTCTTTTTTTTTCTCTTTTCTTAAAAGATTTTATTCATTTATTTGTCAGAGAGAGAGAGTGAGTGAGCATAAGCAGGGGGAGAGGCAGGCAAAGGGAGAAGCAGGCTCCCTTCTAAGCAAGGAGTCCAATGCAGGACTCCATCCCGGGACCCCAGGATCATGACCTGAGCCGAAGGCAGGTTATTAACCAACTGAGCCACCCAGGTGTCTCCTGAATATACATTTTTCCAAAGAAGACATCCAGATGGCCAACAGACACGTGAAAAGATGCTCAACATCACTCAGCATCAGGCCAATGTAAATCAAAATCACAATGAGATATCACTCCACGCACGGTAGAATAGGTATCATCAGTAGGCACTTGGCTGGCTCAGTCAGAAAAGCATGAGACTCTTGATCTCAGGGTTGGGTGTAGAGATTACTGAAAAAAGTAAACTTTAAAAAAATAAAGAATAAGGGGTACCTGAGTAGTTCAGTTGGTTAAGCATCTGTCTTTGGCTCAGATGATGATCTCAGGGTCCTGCGATCGAGCTCCATATCAGGCTCCCCGCTCAGTGGTGAGTCTGCTTCATCCTCTCCCTCTGCCGCTCCCCCTTCCCATGCTCTCTCTCTCTCCCTCTCTGAAATAAATAAATAAAATCTTTTTAAAAAAGGATAGTATCATCAAAATGACAAGAGATAAGAAGTGTTGGCGAGGATGTAGAGAAAAGGGGACCCTCTTACACTGTTGGTGAGAATGCAAACAGGTGCAGCCACTGTGGAGAACAGTACGGAGTTTCCTCAAAAAATCAAAACTAGAACCACTATATGATCCAGCTATTCCACTCCTGGGTATATATTCAAAGGAAAGGAAATCACTATCTCAAAGAGACATCTATGCTCTCATGTTTGTTGCAGCACTATTCACAATAGCCAAGACATGGAAACAACCTGAGTGTGTGTTAATGAATGGATGGATAAAGATGATGTGGTGTATATATATGAATATATTCTTCAGCCATAAAAAAGAAGGAAATCCTGTCATTTCGGACAACATGGATGGACCTTGAAAGCATTATGCTAAGTGAAATAAGTCAGAGAAAGAAAAATACTGTAGAATCTAAAAAATTACATGTAGAATCTAAAAAAGCTGAACTCATAGAGGCAGAGAATAGAATGGTGGTTGTTAGGGGTTGGAGGGGTAATGAGATGTTAGTCAAAGCGTACAAACTTCCAATTAGAAGATAAATGAATTCTGGGACTCAAATGCACAGCATGGTGACTATAGTTAAAAATACTGTGTTGTATACTTAGAAGTTGCGACGAGGGTAGATTTTAAATGTTTTCATCATAACAACAACAAAATGGTAATTTTATGAAGTAAAGGGTATGTTAACTAACCTTACTGTGGTAAACATTTTGCAACATATACATGTACCAAATTATCACATCGTACACTTTAAATTTACACAATTGTATCCACATGTCAGTTATATCTCAATAAGCCTGGAAAGAATTATTTATTTATTTATTTATTTATTTATTTATTTATTTATTTATCTATTTATTTATTTTTGCCCCTTCCATCCCCTGGAAAACAATTTTTAAAAAAGAATGGACAATGTGCTCTACTGCTTAAGGGTCTGTCCATTTGGAGAATTGTCCTTTGCTACTGTCCTTAGGGTTCCCCATGAGAAGTGTAATGCTACAGCCATCTACTTCCGGCTGATTGTGCAAAGCCATCTATAAACCAGGTCTAAGTTACTTCCTCCTCAGTCAGCTGGTCATACAAAACATTTCAGGAAGTATAGACGCGGTCGAGGGAGAGGAAGCCATGCTTCTGGAGTTGGTGCCAAAGTACTTTCTGAAACCACCTGAGTCTGTGTCTCTAAAATTCCATTTCCACTCACTGCAAAATGCCGCTGCACATGCCCAGCCTACGGCTTGATGGGTCAGGCAACACCTAACTCCTGATAGAAAACTCAGGTCATGTGTCCCCCACAGTCCTAAGAGTTCATTCTCTACCATGGCCCAATAGCAAGCCAAATCTGTTTCTCTGAAGGACAGTGGTTATCAGAAAAAGGCATGGGCTTTCTTCAAAACCCTAGAGGTCTGCACAGTGATCCCCTATCGGTGTTTCCAGAGGCTCCATGCAATACCGCGACTTTCCACAGGCATTTCAACTATTATTAGATCTGCTGGGTCGCAAGATCCAGTTGGAAGAGTAGCTTGCACTGAAGCCTGGACTCACACGGAGTTATCTCTTGCTCGCCCACACACCACTGGTAGCCTTGAATTACACAGTAAATGGGTGAGCATATCACACCCATGTTTGTGTGGGTCGACGTATCACACTTATGTTTGGATTCCACAATCCAAAAGGGTCCACCAGACATTATTTTTAGAGGTAGTTGGTGTAGCATCCTGTCTTTGACCTTGAAGAGGATATCTTTACATGCTTTAGAGCACTGAACTTCCAGAAACTCCACTGAGGCTTTACTTCCCTAAATTTTCATGGGGTATATCTCCCACCTTCGAATTTGCCCATGTCCTACTAAGGCATCTATAGTATTTTCTGCTTCTTGCTCATCAGATTCGATCAGGATGATGTCATCAATGTACTGGACCAATGGATATTGTGAGAAATAGTAAGACAATCAAAGTCCCTAAGTACTATGTCAGAGAGGAGAGGTGATTTAGGCAAGACTGGGAAGGCATACTTAATCCCCTTCACCTATTTCACCCATACCCCAGTCCCCTCCCCTCTGGTAACCATCACTTTGTTCTCTATAGTTAAGAGTTTGTTTCTTGGTTTGTCTCTCTTTTCCTTTGCTCATTTGTTTTGTTTCTTAAATTCCACATATGAGTGAAATCGTGTGGCATTTGTTTTTCCCTCACTTATTTCACTTAGCATTATACTCTCTAGCTCCATCCACATCATCGCAAATAGTAACATTTCATTCTTTTCTATGGCTGAATAAAATTCCATTGTGTATATATACCACATCTTCTTTATCCATTTATCCATTGATGGACACTAGGTTGCTTCTATAATTTGGCTATTGTAAATAATGCCACTATAAACATAGGGGTGCATGTATCCTTTTGAATTAGTGTTTTTGTATTTTTTGGGTAAATATCCAGCGATGCAATTACTGGATCATAGGGTAGTTCTATTTTTAACTTTTTTGAGTAACCTACACAATGTTTTCCAGAGTGGCTGCACCAGTTTGCATTCCCAACCACAGTGCAAGAGGGTTCCTTTTTCTCCACGTCCTCGCCTACACTTGCTGTTTCTTATGTTTTTTATTTTAGCCATAGGTGTGAGGTGATACCTCATTGTAGTTTTGATTTGCATTTCCCTGATGATCAGTGATGTTGAGCATCTTTTCATGTGTCTGTTGGCCATCTGGATGTCTTCTTTGGAGAAATGTCTGTTCATGTCTTCTGTCCATTTTTTAATTGGATTATTTGTGTTTTGGGTGTTGAGTTTTATAAGTTCTTTATGTATTTTGGATATCAATCCTTTATCAGATATGTCATTTTCAAATATCTTCTCCCATCTGGTAAGTTGTCTTTTAGTTTTGTTTTTTGTTCTCCTCACTGTGCAGAAGCTGTTAATTTTGATGTAGTCCCAATAGTTTTTATTTTTGCTTTTATCTCCCTTGCCTCAGGAGACATATCTAGAAAAATATTGCTATGGCCAATGTCAGAAGTTACTACTTGTGCTCTCTTCTAGGACTTTTATGGTTTCAGGTTTCACTTTTAGGTCTTTAATTCATTTTGAGTTTATTTTTGTTTATGGTGTAGGAAAGTGGTCTAATTTCACTCTTTTGCATGTAGCTGATCAGTTTTTCCAACATCATTTGTTGAAGAGACTGCCTTTTTCCATTGGATTTTCTTTCCTGCTTTGTCAAAGATTAGTTGACCATAGAGTTGTGGGTTTATTTCTGGGTTTTCTATTCTGTTCTATTGATCTGTGTGTCTATTTTTGTCCCAGTACCATACTGTTTTAATCACTCAGTTTTGTGATATAACTTGAAGTCTGGCATTGTGATGCCTCCAGCTTTGCTTTTCTTTTTCAAAATTGTTTTGGCTATTTAGGGTCTTTTGTGGTCCCACATCTTAGGATCATTTATTCTAGTTCTGTGAAAATTCTATTGGTATTTTGATAGGGATTGCATTAAATCTGTAGATTGCTTTTGGTAGTATGGACATTTTAACAATATTTGTTCTTCCAATCCATGAGCATGGACTGTCTTTCCATTTCTTCGTGTCATCTTCAATTTCATCAATGTTTTATAGTTTTCAGGGCATGGGTCTTCCACCACTATGGTTCAGTTTATTCCTAGGTATCTTATTATTTTGGGTGAAATTGTAAATGGGATTGTTTTCTTAATTTCTCTTTCTGGTGCTTCATTATTAGTGTATAGATATGCAACAGATTTCTGCATGTTAATTTTTGATCCTGCGACTTTACTGAATTCCTTTATCTGTTCTAGTAGTTCTTCGGCGGAGTCAGTTGGGTTTTCTACATGTAGTATCATGTCATCTGCAAACAGTGAACGTTTTCCTTCTTCCTTACCAATTAGGATGGCTTTTATTTCTTTTTATTGTCTAATTGCTGTGGCTAGGACATCCAATACTATGTTGAATAAAAGTGGTGAGAGCGAACAGGGCACTCTTGTCTTGTTCCTGACCTTCAGGATAATGTTTGCTGTGCATTTTGCATCAGTGTTCCCTCTAAACCTACTTTGTTGAGGGTTGTTTTTTTGTTTTTATCATGAATGGATGTTGTACATTGTCAAATGCTTTTTCTGCAACTCTTGAAATGATCATATAGTTTTAATCCTTTCTCTTATTAATGAGATGTATCATGTTGATTGACTTGTGAATATTGAACCACACTTGCATCCTGGGAATAAATTCCGCTTGATCGTGCTGAATGATCTTTTTAATGTATTGTTGGATTTGGTTTGCCAGTATGTTGCTTAGTATGTTTACATATATGTTCATCAGAGATATTGGCCTGTAGTTCTCTTTTTTGTGGTGTCTTTATCTGGTTTTGGTGATACTGGCCTCATAGAATGAATTTAGAAGATTTTATTTATCTATTTGACAGAGATAGAGACAGCCAGCGAGAGAGGGAACACAAGCAGGGGGAGTGGGAGAGGAAGAAGCAGGCTCATAGCAGAAGAGCCTGATGTGGGGCTCGATCCCAGAACGCCGGGATCACGCCCTGAGCCGAAGGCAGACGCTTAACCGCTGCGCCACCCAGGCGCCCCCACACGGCATTGCTTCTGATCCGGGAACTCACTTTACAGCAAAAGAAGTGTGTCAACGGGCCCATGCTCACAGAATTCACTGGTCTTACCATGTCTGTTCCCCGCATCCTGAAGCAGCTGCCCTGATAGAAAAGTGGAATGGCCTTCTGAGGACTCAGTTTCAGTGCTGGCTAGTCTGATCCTAAACATTTATTTGTTGAGAGTTTTTTGATGACTAATTCAATCTCCTTGCTGGTAACTGTTCTGTTCACATTTTCTATTGTTCTGCCATCTTGACATCACTGAATTTAGGGCAGGATTGAGTTCAAGTTTAAGTCAACCAACCAAATAGGCTGTTCAGAGTCCCTTGCAGCTGCATAGTCTAATGTTAAATACAGAATCTCTCGTAAAGGCACGCAGCTCAATAAATTGTGTCTAACTCAATGTTACATTCTGTCCTCTTTGGGGTAATATCTCTAGAATTCACTCTTACACATAGTCTCCCAGCTTTCTGCCAGTACTTATTAACAAAAATCTTGCTATTCTTTTGGTGTATAAGCTATTTCCTCTTGGGTCTTAGTGTGTGCCTATCCCCCCGAAACTTGCTCAGAGTAGACCCTAGCTATGGGTTTGATGGCAACAGGGGATGGTTGTGGTGGGTCTTGAGGAGAACGGGTACCCTCTTGCAAGGCACCAGAGAACTTGCATGAAAGCCCTAAACATTCTCTTACTTTTTAAGGGACACCTGGCTGGATCAGCAGTAGAGTGAGCAACTCTTGATTTCTGGGTTGTAAGTTTAAGCCCCGCGTTGGGTGTAGAGATTATTCGACATTAAAATCTTTAGGGGCGCCTGGGCGGTTCAGTCGGTTAAGCATTTGCCTGTCATTACTATGAGAGATCCTTCCCTAGTGCCTTGAGAGGGAGCACAACTCTGCCGACCCCTTGATCCTGGACTTTTGGCCTCTGGAACCAGGAGATAATACATTTCTGTTGTTTAAGCCCCCTGGTTTGTTGTCCTTTGTTACAGCAGCCCCTGCAGACTCATGGTACAATGCGTAGGGGCTGCAATTCTTCCAACTTAGCAACTTCCAGACAGGGGCAGGGCCTAGCTAGTGCCAGGGTTCCTGAGCTCAGAAGAGGGCCCTGTGTGGCTGGGACTCAGACCTCTGAGGAGGAGGGGCACTGCTTGCCTGGTGATGGTGTCTCAGAGGTGGGATGCACCAAAGCTGTTTTTGTAAGTGTTGGGAAATTTGAAAATTCGTTTCAGCTGGTGCCATGGGACTAAACTGCTTGCTGCTAGCATGGAGAAGACTGTCGGGGGGACACACAGGAAGGGGCACGTCCCTTCCTCCTCCTCCAGCCTTGCAGTCTCCCTCTAACACCCTCTGGTAGCAGAGCCTAAGATGGAGCCAGCTGGCAAAGTACGAATGTGGTTTGCACACTCCCCACTCTGGCATCACAAAGCAGGTGACAGCAAAGTAGGTTGAGACCCAAAAGACGACAGTTTGATAACTGGCACACCCGCTCCCTGGCTCAGCACCTCTCCGCCCAGGGCATGTACCCCTGAGGGGCTGCACGTACCCACTTTATCCCTAACAGCCAGGCCTGGAAAGCGACAAGAGAATGGGTACATTATTTGTGGGGTGTCCCTACAATGGGTACGACTCAGCAATGAGGAGCAGTGAGGAACTGATACAGACAGCCACACGGATGATGCCACAGGAGAGGTCGTCTCTGGAGCAGCTTACTGGATGGCCGTAGGCATGAAGGGAATGTTCTACAGCTTGATCTGAGTGGTTTTCAGGGCAGCAAAATAATTCTGTAGGGTACCGTAAATGTGGATCAGTGTTGTTATACGTTTCTGCAAATCCATAGAACACACAACACAGAGTGAACTCTAATGTCAGCTGTGGATTCTAGTTAATAATAAACCGTAACTGGCTCATTGGTGGTAGCAGGCATCCCACACCAGTGCGAGATGTTAACAGGAGTGAAAACTGCTGAGGTTGGGGAGTGAAGGACTCTGTGTATGAATTCTACTCTCTGTTCAATTTTTCTGTAAACCTAAACTTGCTTTATTTTAAAAAATTGTTTAAGTAGGCTCCACATACGATGTGGGGCTTGAACTCACAACCCGAAGATCAAGAGTCACACTCTACTGGGGCGCCTGGGTGGCTCAGTCATTAAGCGTCTGCCTTCGGCTCAGGGCGTGATCCCGGCGTTCTGGGATCGAGCCCCACATCAGGCTCTTCCGCTATGAGCCTGCTTCTTCCTCTCCCACTCCCCCTGCTTGTGTTCCCTCTCTCGCTGGCTGTCTCTATCTCTGTCAAATAAATAAATAAAATCTTAAAAAAAAAAAAAAAGAAAAAGAGTCACACTCTACTGAGCGAGCCAACCAGGCGCCCCAAAGTCTGGGGCACCTGGGTGGGTCAGTCAGTTAAAGGTCCAACTCTCCATCTCAGCTGAGGTCTCGATCTCAGGGTCGTGAGTTCAAGCCCCGAGCTGGGCTCGTGCCAGGCACGGAGGCTACTTAAACAAGAGCAACATCCGGGAAGGTGGCAGTTCCCCATCGCCAGGACCCCGGGCTCCCTTGGTGTTGCTGCACA
>NW_024423319.1:1869381-1871921 GCF_017311325.1 Ursus maritimus | reverse complement strand
GGTAGTCAGCTTCCCTTCAGTGGTCTAGGCTGGCTCTTCCCAGGCTGCCTGACATTTGCGTTCCAGCGAGGAGATGGAGTGGGGCAGGGAAAGGCCCAGCCTAGAGCCCACCCGTCCACTCACATTCCACTGGCCCCACCTAGGTGCAAAAGAAGACCAGGAAATGGATCTTCAGCTGAGCAAAAGCCTATTGTTAGGTCAAAATAGGCACAGGTCCTGGGGAAAAGAAGCGGATGCTGACTGCCACAGCTGGAGATTAAGCAAGAATGAGGAGCAAAGACAAGTCTTGAGGAAGCACAGAAACAGGGCAAGAGCCGGAGGGGTGTACAGTGGGAGGGACAGGTGTTTTTAATGATGGAAGCTGTGATAGCATGTTTGTCTGCCCACAGGACTGATCAACAGGGACAGAAAAATTAGAGATGCAGAAGAGAGCAATCCCTGAGCGGCTCACGGACTGGGAGCCATTCCCCAGGCAGAGGGGCTGACCTTGACAGTCTGCAGCTCAGCCACGGGGGTGGGAGATCAAAGGGTTCAGGTCCATGGCTGGGGGACTGATCTGGCAGTGGGAAGGTGGGAATCTGGGGAATTCTCTTCTGATGCTTTCTCTGCTCAGTTACAGATGAAACACAGACTGCGACTGAGCTGTGCGGAAGGCACGGGACCTCACCTTGGAGAGCCAGGGGGCAGATGTACTCAGAAATCCCCAAGGCAGGCTGGTCAGCCCTGAGGGTCCACGTAAGGAAACCGTTCTCAGTAAAATGATGACAGTTCCTCTTCATTCACAGGTTTTTATTTGCCTGTCATAATTCTGATATTTATGTACATATATATATATTTTTGTTTTTTGTAAAGGGCTCATCAACAGACCAAGCAAAGGCATACAGGGAGACCTTGGCTGCCAGGCAGGAGCGCAGCAGAGCTGGGAGAACCAATCTTTCCTTTTTCCTTTCTTTTTTGTGTGTCTGTTTTTATTTTTCCTAGGATGGGATCATCAAAGCTAATTGCTATAAAACCTAGAAACCACCTAGAGACTCAGACATCTGCCTACACACTAGTGGCATATGGGGAAAGGCGAGGGCACAAACTTTCAAAGTCACGGTGTATTTACATTCCCAAGGTTGAGGGGCAGGGGAGGCTGAGGAGGGGCACTACTCAGACCGGGTGGGGTGGCTAGAGGGTCCTGGGCTGCAGGCGGTGGCAGGGGCAGCAGGGAAGTGTGCCTGCCCCACACCCTGGCAGTGACAGAGGCCACTTGGATGTTGTCTGGTGGGCACCGAAGGCAGCATGTGTACAGAGCTCCTGGAAGCCGGCCGCGGGGTTGGGCAGGCCGCGGGAGGAAGGTGCCGACGAGGGTGATGCTGGCAGGTGAGGACTCTGGGCTCTCCAGATGGCCTCCCCTGCACCCGTGGCCAGCTTGCCCAGCTCCCATCCTGGCTGGAGCAAATGGTGGGGACACCGAGTTCTGTCCCCAGTCCCAGCCAGGCTGTCCAAAAAGCAGCCACCCCTTTTTCTCTGCCCAACCACGGCCCAAAGGCTGACGAGGCAGCATGGGAAGGCTCCTGACGTGTGGGTGACTGGCCCCCAAACTGGAACAAAGCAGTGCGTGCCCAAGAAGGGGTGCAGCTGGGTTTTGGCAATAAAGTGGGGACCGGGTAGTCAGAAGGGGATTAGAGGCAGTGAGTTCCTCTCCTCTGCCCCCAACTTCAAGCCTCCCAGAGGCCCAGGGCCACAGGGTGGGGCCGAGGCCTGGCAGGGAGTGGACGGAGCCTCAGTCCCGAGGTCAGCACAGGTGCTGGGCTAGGGGGTCTTGGCCTCTGACTCCCCTGTAGCCCGGCCCTGGCCTTGGCCCTGCCTGGCCTTGCCTGGCTAGAACGCACTACTCAAGGGCCCCGGCAGGGTTGATGGGGGAGGCGGCCCCTGAGCTGTCATTGCCTCCTGCCGCCTCCTTCTCCTTCTTGCCGCTGTATTGGCCAATGAAGGAGCCATCCTCATTGAACTGGACGTCCACGCTGCCCCCATAGTCAGCCAGGCTGTCGTCACTGCCCAGGGGCTTGATGTCTCCATTGAGGGATGGCTGGCTGCTGCCAAAGGCCTTCTCCTCGTTGTCGCTGTAGGGGCAGAGGGCAGGAGGGAGTGGGAGGCTGCCCAGTGGAGCCCAGCAGGAGCTGGCGGGTGCTGGCCTGATGGAGGAGGCCCGGCTGGAGGGCGGGACCCAGGTTCCACCTGCCTTTCATTTGCTCTGAATGCACTGGGGTCTTTAAGAAGTTCTCATCCTTGATGCGCACCCAGGAGGGCAGGTGGTGTGCACACCACCAGAGGGGCAAAGCGTGGGCATGCCTGGAATCCCGGGGGCCGCGAGGAAACAAGTGGGCACTCAGCCTGCAGGTGAGCGAGACACGGAGCAGGGGGCAGTGACAGGTAGGCCCAGAAACTGGGTGTCAGTGTGGGGACCAGCTGGGGCATGTTGGCTTCTCCCTGAAACAGGGAGCTGCTGGGCCAGAAGGCTGGGGGAGTGCAGAGCCCCCGGCAAGCGGCGGCCA
>NW_024423319.1:1866631-1869371 GCF_017311325.1 Ursus maritimus | reverse complement strand
TGTGATAGCATGTTTGTCTGCCCACAGGACTGATCAACAGGGACAGAAAAATTAGAGATGCAGAAGAGAGCAATCCCTGAGCGGCTCACGGACTGGGAGCCATTCCCCAGGCAGAGGGGCTGACCTTGACAGTCTGCAGCTCAGCCACGGGGGTGGGAGATCAAAGGGTTCAGGTCCATGGCTGGGGGACTGATCTGGCAGTGGGAAGGTGGGAATCTGGGGAATTCTCTTCTGATGCTTTCTCTGCTCAGTTACAGATGAAACACAGACTGCGACTGAGCTGTGCGGAAGGCACGGGACCTCACCTTGGAGAGCCAGGGGGCAGATGTACTCAGAAATCCCCAAGGCAGGCTGGTCAGCCCTGAGGGTCCACGTAAGGAAACCGTTCTCAGTAAAATGATGACAGTTCCTCTTCATTCACAGGTTTTTATTTGCCTGTCATAATTCTGATATTTATGTACATATATATATATTTTTGTTTTTTGTAAAGGGCTCATCAACAGACCAAGCAAAGGCATACAGGGAGACCTTGGCTGCCAGGCAGGAGCGCAGCAGAGCTGGGAGAACCAATCTTTCCTTTTTCCTTTCTTTTTTGTGTGTCTGTTTTTATTTTTCCTAGGATGGGATCATCAAAGCTAATTGCTATAAAACCTAGAAACCACCTAGAGACTCAGACATCTGCCTACACACTAGTGGCATATGGGGAAAGGCGAGGGCACAAACTTTCAAAGTCACGGTGTATTTACATTCCCAAGGTTGAGGGGCAGGGGAGGCTGAGGAGGGGCACTACTCAGACCGGGTGGGGTGGCTAGAGGGTCCTGGGCTGCAGGCGGTGGCAGGGGCAGCAGGGAAGTGTGCCTGCCCCACACCCTGGCAGTGACAGAGGCCACTTGGATGTTGTCTGGTGGGCACCGAAGGCAGCATGTGTACAGAGCTCCTGGAAGCCGGCCGCGGGGTTGGGCAGGCCGCGGGAGGAAGGTGCCGACGAGGGTGATGCTGGCAGGTGAGGACTCTGGGCTCTCCAGATGGCCTCCCCTGCACCCGTGGCCAGCTTGCCCAGCTCCCATCCTGGCTGGAGCAAATGGTGGGGACACCGAGTTCTGTCCCCAGTCCCAGCCAGGCTGTCCAAAAAGCAGCCACCCCTTTTTCTCTGCCCAACCACGGCCCAAAGGCTGACGAGGCAGCATGGGAAGGCTCCTGACGTGTGGGTGACTGGCCCCCAAACTGGAACAAAGCAGTGCGTGCCCAAGAAGGGGTGCAGCTGGGTTTTGGCAATAAAGTGGGGACCGGGTAGTCAGAAGGGGATTAGAGGCAGTGAGTTCCTCTCCTCTGCCCCCAACTTCAAGCCTCCCAGAGGCCCAGGGCCACAGGGTGGGGCCGAGGCCTGGCAGGGAGTGGACGGAGCCTCAGTCCCGAGGTCAGCACAGGTGCTGGGCTAGGGGGTCTTGGCCTCTGACTCCCCTGTAGCCCGGCCCTGGCCTTGGCCCTGCCTGGCCTTGCCTGGCTAGAACGCACTACTCAAGGGCCCCGGCAGGGTTGATGGGGGAGGCGGCCCCTGAGCTGTCATTGCCTCCTGCCGCCTCCTTCTCCTTCTTGCCGCTGTATTGGCCAATGAAGGAGCCATCCTCATTGAACTGGACGTCCACGCTGCCCCCATAGTCAGCCAGGCTGTCGTCACTGCCCAGGGGCTTGATGTCTCCATTGAGGGATGGCTGGCTGCTGCCAAAGGCCTTCTCCTCGTTGTCGCTGTAGGGGCAGAGGGCAGGAGGGAGTGGGAGGCTGCCCAGTGGAGCCCAGCAGGAGCTGGCGGGTGCTGGCCTGATGGAGGAGGCCCGGCTGGAGGGCGGGACCCAGGTTCCACCTGCCTTTCATTTGCTCTGAATGCACTGGGGTCTTTAAGAAGTTCTCATCCTTGATGCGCACCCAGGAGGGCAGGTGGTGTGCACACCACCAGAGGGGCAAAGCGTGGGCATGCCTGGAATCCCGGGGGCCGCGAGGAAACAAGTGGGCACTCAGCCTGCAGGTGAGCGAGACACGGAGCAGGGGGCAGTGACAGGTAGGCCCAGAAACTGGGTGTCAGTGTGGGGACCAGCTGGGGCATGTTGGCTTCTCCCTGAAACAGGGAGCTGCTGGGCCAGAAGGCTGGGGGAGTGCAGAGCCCCCGGCAAGCGGCGGCCAATGGCACTCGCAGGCACACTGTCCACGGGAGGGCCCCTGCCATCAGACTCTGACAGTATCTTCCCACCACCTCCGTCTTACCTCTCCAGGGACCTGACATCACCCAGCAGCACAGAGAAGAGAGAGAGACAGGGTCAGATATGAAAGCGAGGGTGGTGCTTGGCGGCCTGCTGGCCCCGGCTCTTACCCCCAGCTCACCTGTACTCGCCGAAGGTCTCGTCCTTCATCGGCCGGGCCTCGGAGTCCACCTGGGTGTCCTCCTTATCCTTCACTGGGGACACAGACACAGAGAAGGCCCGGCTTTCTCTCCCACCCCTGCCTAACTTTGGACACTGGGCCCCATCCCCAGGTTGGAGACACCGGCGAGGCCTCCCCTCTGTGCTCCCAGTGCCCCCAGCGCTCTCTCAGCAGCGCTCAGAAGCCAAGAAGCCTTCAAGGTATACCACTCACCCCACGTGGGCCTGAGTGCCATTTGCTGCTGGTCTGCACAGAAGCTCCCTTCGGGGCCCCTGCCTTCCCCCACATGCCCCTGCCATCCTGCCAGAGGCTCAGGGACCGAGGA
>NW_024423319.1:1860056-1866621 GCF_017311325.1 Ursus maritimus | reverse complement strand
ATATATATTTTTGTTTTTTGTAAAGGGCTCATCAACAGACCAAGCAAAGGCATACAGGGAGACCTTGGCTGCCAGGCAGGAGCGCAGCAGAGCTGGGAGAACCAATCTTTCCTTTTTCCTTTCTTTTTTGTGTGTCTGTTTTTATTTTTCCTAGGATGGGATCATCAAAGCTAATTGCTATAAAACCTAGAAACCACCTAGAGACTCAGACATCTGCCTACACACTAGTGGCATATGGGGAAAGGCGAGGGCACAAACTTTCAAAGTCACGGTGTATTTACATTCCCAAGGTTGAGGGGCAGGGGAGGCTGAGGAGGGGCACTACTCAGACCGGGTGGGGTGGCTAGAGGGTCCTGGGCTGCAGGCGGTGGCAGGGGCAGCAGGGAAGTGTGCCTGCCCCACACCCTGGCAGTGACAGAGGCCACTTGGATGTTGTCTGGTGGGCACCGAAGGCAGCATGTGTACAGAGCTCCTGGAAGCCGGCCGCGGGGTTGGGCAGGCCGCGGGAGGAAGGTGCCGACGAGGGTGATGCTGGCAGGTGAGGACTCTGGGCTCTCCAGATGGCCTCCCCTGCACCCGTGGCCAGCTTGCCCAGCTCCCATCCTGGCTGGAGCAAATGGTGGGGACACCGAGTTCTGTCCCCAGTCCCAGCCAGGCTGTCCAAAAAGCAGCCACCCCTTTTTCTCTGCCCAACCACGGCCCAAAGGCTGACGAGGCAGCATGGGAAGGCTCCTGACGTGTGGGTGACTGGCCCCCAAACTGGAACAAAGCAGTGCGTGCCCAAGAAGGGGTGCAGCTGGGTTTTGGCAATAAAGTGGGGACCGGGTAGTCAGAAGGGGATTAGAGGCAGTGAGTTCCTCTCCTCTGCCCCCAACTTCAAGCCTCCCAGAGGCCCAGGGCCACAGGGTGGGGCCGAGGCCTGGCAGGGAGTGGACGGAGCCTCAGTCCCGAGGTCAGCACAGGTGCTGGGCTAGGGGGTCTTGGCCTCTGACTCCCCTGTAGCCCGGCCCTGGCCTTGGCCCTGCCTGGCCTTGCCTGGCTAGAACGCACTACTCAAGGGCCCCGGCAGGGTTGATGGGGGAGGCGGCCCCTGAGCTGTCATTGCCTCCTGCCGCCTCCTTCTCCTTCTTGCCGCTGTATTGGCCAATGAAGGAGCCATCCTCATTGAACTGGACGTCCACGCTGCCCCCATAGTCAGCCAGGCTGTCGTCACTGCCCAGGGGCTTGATGTCTCCATTGAGGGATGGCTGGCTGCTGCCAAAGGCCTTCTCCTCGTTGTCGCTGTAGGGGCAGAGGGCAGGAGGGAGTGGGAGGCTGCCCAGTGGAGCCCAGCAGGAGCTGGCGGGTGCTGGCCTGATGGAGGAGGCCCGGCTGGAGGGCGGGACCCAGGTTCCACCTGCCTTTCATTTGCTCTGAATGCACTGGGGTCTTTAAGAAGTTCTCATCCTTGATGCGCACCCAGGAGGGCAGGTGGTGTGCACACCACCAGAGGGGCAAAGCGTGGGCATGCCTGGAATCCCGGGGGCCGCGAGGAAACAAGTGGGCACTCAGCCTGCAGGTGAGCGAGACACGGAGCAGGGGGCAGTGACAGGTAGGCCCAGAAACTGGGTGTCAGTGTGGGGACCAGCTGGGGCATGTTGGCTTCTCCCTGAAACAGGGAGCTGCTGGGCCAGAAGGCTGGGGGAGTGCAGAGCCCCCGGCAAGCGGGGCGGCCAATGGCACTCGCAGGCACACTGTCCACGGGAGGGCCCCTGCCATCAGACTCTGACAGTATCTTCCCACCACCTCCGTCTTACCTCTCCAGGGACCTGACATCACCCAGCAGCACAGAGAAGAGAGAGAGACAGGGTCAGATATGAAAGCGAGGGTGGTGCTTGGCGGCCTGCTGGCCCCGGCTCTTACCCCCAGCTCACCTGTACTCGCCGAAGGTCTCGTCCTTCATCGGCCGGGCCTCGGAGTCCACCTGGGTGTCCTCCTTATCCTTCACTGGGGACACAGACACAGAGAAGGCCCGGCTTTCTCTCCCACCCCTGCCTAACTTTGGACACTGGGCCCCATCCCCAGGTTGGAGACACCGGCGAGGCCTCCCCTCTGTGCTCCCAGTGCCCCCAGCGCTCTCTCAGCAGCGCTCAGAAGCCAAGAAGCCTTCAAGGTATACCACTCACCCCACGTGGGCCTGAGTGCCATTTGCTGCTGGTCTGCACAGAAGCTCCCTTCGGGGCCCCTGCCTTCCCCCACATGCCCCTGCCATCCTGCCAGAGGCTCAGGGACCGAGGAGGACTTGTAGAAGCTCTACCACCCTCTCCTGAGCCCCAGGCCAGGGGTTACCTGAGTATTTGCCACCTTTGCTGCGTTTGATAAAGCAGAGGATGAGCAAGACAAGGAGCAAGAGAATGATGGCGCTGATGAAGCCGATGAACCAGCCCTCAGTGGCGAAGCCAGCGGGAGGGAGCCTCACACGGCCTGGGGGGAGGTCAGGAGGACACTGAGCCTGGGCCCAAGCGAGACACCCACTCCCAGCCCTCTGCCCCTGGGGACAGACACCAGAGGGGCCAGGGGTGGTGGTGATGACCTGGGGCTAAAGCACGCTTGAAACTGACGCTTGGGGGGGACCTTCTGCAAAGATGACTGCCCCGGAAACAGTTAAAACAGAAAGGGGCCATTTCAGGGGCCTGGAATTCTCCATCACAGGCCAAGCAGCACCCAGATTCCAGGAGGAGGACAGTGGAGCCATGCCATGGGGCCTGGGGCAGTGGCGGGCATGCTGGGTGGACGGAAGCCTCACCGGTGCCGTTGGTCTTCACGGCCATCTTAAGGAGCACCCTCTCCTTGAGCAGGTGGATCTCATAGTCGGTGTCGGGCTGCAGGTCCCACTGCGTGTAGGAGCTCTGGTTGTAGCTGACATACTGTGGTGGCAGATGAGGGCTCATCTTCTCGTCTGCAGGCGCGAGGGCAGCAGGGGTCAGCAGGAGTGCCATGCAGCAGCCCGGTCCCATGCCACCCCCTGGGGCCCCTTTTGTGCTCACCCCCCAGGGCTTTGAACCAGATCTGGAACCCAAAGTTGCACTGGCCCTCCTTGGGAACCCAGGAGACCACACTGTAATTCTCGCCGGCCATGGCCGAGATGTTGCCAAAATCCGGGGTCCCTGGAGAGCAAGAGGAAGTTGTGGGTCCTCAAGGAGGCTCGAGGCTGGCCCTCCTGGGCCTGGATGTCTGCGGGGGCCTCCTCAGCCCCTCCAGCTCACCGGATAAGGCCATGGTGCCTCCCTCCCGCACAATGGCCTCTCCGGGGCCCTCCTTCGTGGTGGCCTGCAGCTGGAAGCGGTACCGCAGGTGGGGGCTGAGGTTGGTCAGGTTGTGCATCCGCAGCTCGGGGTCCGGAAGGTCAAAAGACAGCTGCTCCTTGTCCCCGTCATCCACTGCGAGGAGAGGCAGGGAGTTGGCTGTGGCTTCCAGCTCTGCCTACCCCCCAGCTCCCCTCTATTTCTCGGCCATGCCGGCCTGGGACACAGGGCCCACGACACACGCACGAGGGTGGTAGGAGAGCACGTAGCCAGTGAGCACGCCGTTGTGGCTGAGCGGGGGCTGCCAGTGCAACAGCAGGCTGGTGTCCGACTGGCACTCCAGGTGCAATGCCTCAGGGTGGCCAGGCACTGTGGGGCACAGAGACGAGCGGCAGGTCCTTGCCCGGGCCTGCCTGGGGTGGGGGGCGGGGTGGGGGGCGGGGCGGGTACAAGTCTCACCTCCCTCTGGGGTCCTGAAGTTCATCTCGCTGGCGGGCCCCAGTCCTCGGCCATTAAAAGCCTGCACCTCCAGATGGTAGGAGCTGTAGGGCCGCAGGCCTCCCAGGATGGCACTGGTCGTGTTGGCGGGCACCAGCACGTGGCCTTTGTGGGCGTGCCTTTTGCTGTGCTTCCTCTGACTGCCCTCCCACCAGTATGTCACCTGCAGGGGGGGGCAGGAGACCCCACAGGGGCAGAAGGCGTCCAGCAGCGCACACCCTCGGTGCGTGCTTCCCACTGCCCTCAATGGGGACCCTTTCCTCCCACCCCAAGGACTTCTGGGAGAGCAGTTCGCAGGGGGAAGAGGCCCACCCCAAATGCTGCTACTCCAGGTGGCCTCACACCTCACCCTGGGGATCCTCCCACCCCTATGCCTTGAACCCTTCCTTACATTGTATCCTCGGAGGTGGCCCTTGACCTGCGCTGGGTCTACGGGCCACCACCTGACCAGCACGGCACTCGAGTTGAGGATCTTGATGCCTTCCAGCTCAGGGCTTGCCTGGGGGTCTGAAAACAGCCAGTGACATGGGTGAGGGCCTGTGGCATCCAGAGGCCAGCCCAGAACCCTCCTGCAGAAGGAAGATGGATTTAGATACTATATGGGGGGCAGGGCATACGCATCGCGTTGCAAGGAGAAAAGATCTTGACCAGGTGATCAAAATTAATGTCTGGTAATGTTCCAGATGCAAGGAAAGGAAAGGGGCAGAACAACTAGACTTGATGGGGGATCCTGGACTGTATCCTGGACTGGGGGAAAGACAGCACTGACTGACACAATTGGAATCACCAGCTGCCAACTTGAAAAATAGAGGGTAACAATGATAAGCTTCTGTACTTTCATGAGGACACTTTGCTTATGGAAGAAAACGTCCTTACTCCTAAGAAATGCTCTATTGAGAGCCCCAGCATGGAGGGAGGGGTGGGGGCCTCGCAGGGGCATGCAGTCTCCACCCGCTGTGGGCAAGTCCAGCTCAATACTCACAGTCTTCCCCCGAGTAGCCAATGGTAATCTGGGGCTCAGGGCCCTTGCCCTGGCTGTTGACGGCCTGGACTTTGATCTCATAAGGCACAAAGGTGGAGGTGTTAGACACAACCAGGAAGGGGTCGCTCACGATCTGTTCCTGCCAGGTACCCCGAGTCCCCTGAGGGCGCCACTGGACACGGTACTGAACCTGGGGGGCATTCCAGTCCATCCACCTAAGGGGCTAGAGGGAGGCAAGCAGAAGAGGAGCTGGTCGGCCAAGAGCACCCCCCTTCTTTGACCCACCCCCGAGCCCAGTCTCATCTCCTATCATCCTCTGGCCCTTCGCACAGCCAGGGGGAGCAGCCAACACCTGGATCCTGGCCTGATGTCCTGGGGCATGCTCAGCCCGGGGCCCCTCACCTTCCAAGTGATGACCATGTTGCTGGTCTCGTTCCCTTCCCCCTTCACGTCCACAGGGTTCTTCTCTGGGGCTGGAAAGTAATGTGTTACCACATCAAAACTGCGCGCGCTGTGAAGGCCAAGACCCAAGGAATGAAGGGCCCTTTCTGGCCCCGGAAGCCAGGATCCAGAAGCTCTGAGAGAACCCTGCCTCCCAACTCCCACTGGAAACCTAGAAGCAGAGGGGCTCGGGCAGGTCACCTCTTTCCCTTGTACCACAGGTGGCTCACCTGCCTCAGGTGTGACCACAGTCTCAGAGGCTGGGCTGGGCTCTCCAGGGCCGTATTTGTTGATGGCAGTAACCCTAAAGGTGTAGTGCACATAGGGCGATAGCTTGAGGGTGGTGGAGGTCTGGTTCCCGGGCACCTTGCCCAGACTATACCATTCCTGAGGCGCCATCTCCTTGTCTTCAAATTCAATGTCATACTCTGCCAAGAAGTGAACCGGTGATTTGGCGTGTGGCTTATGGGGGGGGAGGTAAATGGGGGTACAAGTCCGGCTCTTCCTGAGTGGGGGAGGGAGTGCCCAAGGCGACAGGCAACTTCAGAGTCCCATGAGGAACTGTGAGCCCCAAACACAGGTGCATGCCCCAGTGAGGGGGGCGGTCACGGAGCCGTGGGCCCAGGAGGAGGGCGGTCCCACAAGGAGGGAAGGCTACCGGGGGTGGCAGTAGGGCGGTGGGGGGGGGGGCACGCCACGCTCGGGCCTCTTACTCTCAATGGGGGCGTTATGGTCGTCGGCGGGGCTCCAAGACAGGCGCACCTGGCTCTGCTTCAGCAGGTGGCGGTCAGACAGCTCCGGCTGAGGCACCGGCCCGGGGCTCCCTGAGGGTCACGGAGGGTGGACTCTCTGGGCCACATGCCAGCTGAGCACCCCGCTCCCCGGCTCAAGAGGACCTGTGCCCCCCCATGCCTCTGGGCTATGAGCCCAACACCACTGTAGGACTCACCCACCACCAGGAGCTCTGCCCTGCTCTCCACCACGTCCAGCTCAGTGCCGGCCACACAGCTGTAGTTGCCCTGGTCACTGTAGTCCAGACTGTGGATGACCAGGCGCCCGTCCTCTATGAAGTACCTGGCGGGGGGGGCATGCTTGTCCTTTTGTACTGTTCCCCTCCCCTCCCTCTCACCAGAACCTCCCTGCTCAATGCAAGAGTGCTCCCCGATGCATGAGGCCAGGAGGTTTGGACATCCTGCTTTCCCCACTCTGCCCCCTTCCACCAGGCCCAGGTTGGGGCTGGGCCCGCACTTGTCACTGTCCCCAAACTCCTGGAGGTTTCGACCGTCCCCTCGCCAGGTGATGCTGTGCTGCAAGGAGGGGTCAAAGGAGGCCTTGCACGTGAAAGTCACTTTTGAGCCTT
>NW_024423319.1:1857674-1860046 GCF_017311325.1 Ursus maritimus | reverse complement strand
TGGCATCCAGAGGCCAGCCCAGAACCCTCCTGCAGAAGGAAGATGGATTTAGATACTATATGGGGGGCAGGGCATACGCATCGCGTTGCAAGGAGAAAAGATCTTGACCAGGTGATCAAAATTAATGTCTGGTAATGTTCCAGATGCAAGGAAAGGAAAGGGGCAGAACAACTAGACTTGATGGGGGATCCTGGACTGTATCCTGGACTGGGGGAAAGACAGCACTGACTGACACAATTGGAATCACCAGCTGCCAACTTGAAAAATAGAGGGTAACAATGATAAGCTTCTGTACTTTCATGAGGACACTTTGCTTATGGAAGAAAACGTCCTTACTCCTAAGAAATGCTCTATTGAGAGCCCCAGCATGGAGGGAGGGGTGGGGGCCTCGCAGGGGCATGCAGTCTCCACCCGCTGTGGGCAAGTCCAGCTCAATACTCACAGTCTTCCCCCGAGTAGCCAATGGTAATCTGGGGCTCAGGGCCCTTGCCCTGGCTGTTGACGGCCTGGACTTTGATCTCATAAGGCACAAAGGTGGAGGTGTTAGACACAACCAGGAAGGGGTCGCTCACGATCTGTTCCTGCCAGGTACCCCGAGTCCCCTGAGGGCGCCACTGGACACGGTACTGAACCTGGGGGGCATTCCAGTCCATCCACCTAAGGGGCTAGAGGGAGGCAAGCAGAAGAGGAGCTGGTCGGCCAAGAGCACCCCCCTTCTTTGACCCACCCCCGAGCCCAGTCTCATCTCCTATCATCCTCTGGCCCTTCGCACAGCCAGGGGGAGCAGCCAACACCTGGATCCTGGCCTGATGTCCTGGGGCATGCTCAGCCCGGGGCCCCTCACCTTCCAAGTGATGACCATGTTGCTGGTCTCGTTCCCTTCCCCCTTCACGTCCACAGGGTTCTTCTCTGGGGCTGGAAAGTAATGTGTTACCACATCAAAACTGCGCGCGCTGTGAAGGCCAAGACCCAAGGAATGAAGGGCCCTTTCTGGCCCCGGAAGCCAGGATCCAGAAGCTCTGAGAGAACCCTGCCTCCCAACTCCCACTGGAAACCTAGAAGCAGAGGGGCTCGGGCAGGTCACCTCTTTCCCTTGTACCACAGGTGGCTCACCTGCCTCAGGTGTGACCACAGTCTCAGAGGCTGGGCTGGGCTCTCCAGGGCCGTATTTGTTGATGGCAGTAACCCTAAAGGTGTAGTGCACATAGGGCGATAGCTTGAGGGTGGTGGAGGTCTGGTTCCCGGGCACCTTGCCCAGACTATACCATTCCTGAGGCGCCATCTCCTTGTCTTCAAATTCAATGTCATACTCTGCCAAGAAGTGAACCGGTGATTTGGGCGTGTGGCTTATGGGGGAGGTAAATGGGGGACAAGTCCGGCTCTTCCTGAGTGGGGGAGGGAGTGCCCAAGGCGACAGGCAACTTCAGAGTCCCATGAGGAACTGTGAGCCCCAAACACAGGTGCATGCCCCAGTGAGGGGGCGGTCACGAGCCGTGGGCCCAGGAGGAGGGCGGTCCCACAAGGAGGGAAGGCTACCGGGGTGGCAGTAGGGCGGGGGGGGCACGCCACGCTCGGCCTCTTACTCTCAATGGGGCGTTATGGTCGCGGCGGGGCTCCAAGACAGCGCACCTGGCTCTGCTTCAGCAGGTGGCGGTCAGACAGCTCCGGCTGAGGCACCGGCCCGGGCTCCTGAGGGTCACGGAGGGTGGACTCTCTGGGCCACATGCCAGCTGAGCACCCCGCTCCCCGGCTCAAGAGGACCTGTGCCCCCCCATGCCTCTGGGCTATGAGCCCAACACCACTGTAGGACTCACCCACCACCAGGAGCTCTGCCCTGCTCTCCACCACGTCCAGCTCAGTGCCGGCCACACAGCTGTAGTTGCCCTGGTCACTGTAGTCCAGACTGTGGATGACCAGGCGCCCGTCCTCTATGAAGTACCTGGCGGGGGGGGCATGCTTGTCCTTTTGTACTGTTCCCCTCCCCTCCCTCTCACCAGAACCTCCCTGCTCAATGCAAGAGTGCTCCCCGATGCATGAGGCCAGGAGGTTTGGACATCCTGCTTTCCCCACTCTGCCCCCTTCCACCAGGCCCAGGTTGGGGCTGGGCCCGCACTTGTCACTGTCCCCAAACTCCTGGAGGTTTCGACCGTCCCCTCGCCAGGTGATGCTGTGCTGCAAGGAGGGGTCAAAGGAGGCCTTGCACGTGAAAGTCACTTTTGAGCCTTTCTTCTCGATTGCACTCTGAGGCCCCTGTGTGATCTGAGTGGCATCTGAGGACAATGAAGGAAAGGGAGAGTCACTCCAGTGTCCTCCAGAGACCCTAACCCTCCCTTGTGAAGGTGTTGCTGATTACATCGGCGGGGGGGGGGGGG
>NW_024423319.1:1855947-1857664 GCF_017311325.1 Ursus maritimus | reverse complement strand
GGGGGGGGGGGTATCACCTGACCTTTGACCTGCAGGTTAGCCACAACGGTCACATTGTTCTGGTCATTGGCAGCCTGGCAGAAGTAGTGGCCAGTGTCATTGGCCTGGAGGTCCCGGATGCCCAGGGTACCATTGGTGTAAGGGAAGAAGCGTTCATCCTGTAGCACCGTCTTCCCTTCCTTGTCGAGCCTAGTGTGAGCAAGGCAGGCCCGGCTCAGACCCCACCAGGCTGGGTGTCCTGCCCTCCCCAGCTCCCTGGGCCAGAAGACGGCTTAGAGGTGCCCCCTTTGGGAAGGGCTCACTCACCACTGGACACTGGGCACAGGGGCTCCAAAAGCCTTGCACAGAAGATAGGCGGTGCTGCCCTCAACCGCCATGTAGGTCTCGTTGTCTGGGGTCAGGATCTTGGCCGGAAGCTCTGGGGAGAAGTAGTTACGGAGGACAGGGCAGGGCTCAGGGTAAGGCGAGGGTCCACAAGCCGTCAGGGCAGGCACGAGGTTCAGCAGGGCAGCCTCTCCCAGGAGGGCTTGGGGGGATGCTCAAGTCCCTAGCAGTCCTGCCCATCTTGCTTCCCTGCACCCAGGCTGAACCTGCCTTCCAACGTTCCTCAGATACGCCTCCCATCCCAAACACCCAAGTTTGACCAATTACTTGAGGCCCCACTGACAGCCCACCTCTTCCTGAAAGCCTTCCTGGCCCATCCCCGTGTTCCCTGAGGCTCCGGGAGAGCAGCCACCAGGCTGGCCTCAGGCACACCCTGGCCAGGGTAGGCTTCCGCTCAGTGACATGCGGTGGGCCAGAGCACGCTCTGAAGCCACTCTGTCATCTGTAAATGGTGGCAAGACCCTGCCCTTCTTCCATGCCACCACCCTCCACCCCCACCCCACGCTGTTGATGAAGGTGGGTGAGAGGTTGGGTGAAGGACCCCGGCGAGGAGAAAGGCAGCCGTGGTAGACAAAGCAGCTGTTGGCTGAGTCAGTCCAGTGGCCTTGCCTGGCGGGCTGCAGGACAGACAGACGGGTTACTCACGAACAACATAGATGTAGGCATTGGCCAGCAGGAGTCCATGCCGGTTGCGGGCCTCGCACTGTGTCACCATCGTGTCGCTGGGCTGCACATTGCTCAGGATCAGGGCCCCACGCTGGATCCGGTACTTCTGGTCCTTGGCCAGATCTGCATGAGCAGCAGGGGGGCCCACGGGCCCAGGGCAGAGCAGTGAGGCACGCTGAGGCCCCTCCTCACCCTCCCCGTCCTCCCCGGGGCTCCCCGACACTCCCTGCCCCTGCCTGAGGCCCCACTCACCCTCTACAGGAATCCCGTTGATTCTCCAGGTGACTTCCGGTTGGGGCCTCCCCTGCACTTGGCAGTCCAGGCGGACGGTCTCTCCAGGCCCATACAAATGGCTCTGGGGCTTGTGTAGCCAGTAGGGGGCAGCTGCGAAGGGGAGGAGAGCGGCCCTGAGCCGGCAGCCGGCGCTTGCCCCGACCCAGACCCTGCCCCCTGCCGACCAGTGGGCACCGCAGACTGCCGTCCCGGGAGGTCATTCCTGGGAGCCGGTGCCACCCAGTGGAGGCATCGTACCCTCCACGGTGACGTAGTAGGTGTGCCGGTCGCTGCCCAGTGAGTTCTCAGCCAGGCACCGGTACTCGCCATCATCCTCCTCCATCACGTTCAGCAGCTGCAGGGTCTTGTTGTGGTTCTGGTAGGTGACTCGGTC
>NW_024423319.1:1855147-1855937 GCF_017311325.1 Ursus maritimus | reverse complement strand
GGGGGGGGGGGTATCACCTGACCTTTGACCTGCAGGTTAGCCACAACGGTCACATTGTTCTGGTCATTGGCAGCCTGGCAGAAGTAGTGGCCAGTGTCATTGGCCTGGAGGTCCCGGATGCCCAGGGTACCATTGGTGTAAGGGAAGAAGCGTTCATCCTGTAGCACCGTCTTCCCTTCCTTGTCGAGCCTAGTGTGAGCAAGGCAGGCCCGGCTCAGACCCCACCAGGCTGGGTGTCCTGCCCTCCCCAGCTCCCTGGGCCAGAAGACGGCTTAGAGGTGCCCCCTTTGGGAAGGGCTCACTCACCACTGGACACTGGGCACAGGGGCTCCAAAAGCCTTGCACAGAAGATAGGCGGTGCTGCCCTCAACCGCCATGTAGGTCTCGTTGTCTGGGGTCAGGATCTTGGCCGGAAGCTCTGGGGAGAAGTAGTTACGGAGGACAGGGCAGGGCTCAGGGTAAGGCGAGGGTCCACAAGCCGTCAGGGCAGGCACGAGGTTCAGCAGGGCAGCCTCTCCCAGGAGGGCTTGGGGGGATGCTCAAGTCCCTAGCAGTCCTGCCCATCTTGCTTCCCTGCACCCAGGCTGAACCTGCCTTCCAACGTTCCTCAGATACGCCTCCCATCCCAAACACCCAAGTTTGACCAATTACTTGAGGCCCCACTGACAGCCCACCTCTTCCTGAAAGCCTTCCTGGCCCATCCCCGTGTTCCCTGAGGCTCCGGGAGAGCAGCCACCAGGCTGGCCTCAGGCACACCCTGGCCAGGGTAGGCTTCCGCTCAGTGACATGC
>NW_024423319.1:1853401-1854993 GCF_017311325.1 Ursus maritimus | reverse complement strand
CAAAGCAGCTGTTGGCTGAGTCAGTCCAGTGGCCTTGCCTGGCGGGCTGCAGGACAGACAGACGGGTTACTCACGAACAACATAGATGTAGGCATTGGCCAGCAGGAGTCCATGCCGGTTGCGGGCCTCGCACTGTGTCACCATCGTGTCGCTGGGCTGCACATTGCTCAGGATCAGGGCCCCACGCTGGATCCGGTACTTCTGGTCCTTGGCCAGATCTGCATGAGCAGCAGGGGGGCCCACGGGCCCAGGGCAGAGCAGTGAGGCACGCTGAGGCCCCTCCTCACCCTCCCCGTCCTCCCCGGGGCTCCCCGACACTCCCTGCCCCTGCCTGAGGCCCCACTCACCCTCTACAGGAATCCCGTTGATTCTCCAGGTGACTTCCGGTTGGGGCCTCCCCTGCACTTGGCAGTCCAGGCGGACGGTCTCTCCAGGCCCATACAAATGGCTCTGGGGCTTGTGTAGCCAGTAGGGGGCAGCTGCGAAGGGGAGGAGAGCGGCCCTGAGCCGGCAGCCGGCGCTTGCCCCGACCCAGACCCTGCCCCCTGCCGACCAGTGGGCACCGCAGACTGCCGTCCCGGGAGGTCATTCCTGGGAGCCGGTGCCACCCAGTGGAGGCATCGTACCCTCCACGGTGACGTAGTAGGTGTGCCGGTCGCTGCCCAGTGAGTTCTCAGCCAGGCACCGGTACTCGCCATCATCCTCCTCCATCACGTTCAGCAGCTGCAGGGTCTTGTTGTGGTTCTGGTAGGTGACTCGGTCAGCTGGCATGGGGCCACTCGGACGCAGCCACTTGATGGTGGGTGTGGGGCTGCCCGGGGCCATGGTGGAGGGAGGCCAAGGTGGGGGAGAGCACATTGGAGAGAGCACAAGGCTGATCAGCTCGGTCCCATGACAGAGGTCCCATGGATCTGCCCACCCCCGCCCAGGGCACCCAGACTCACAAGCCCTCAGCGATGCATTCCAGGACCAGTGGCTGCCCCTGCAAGGCTACCAGGTGGCTGCTGGAGTTGGTGGGGAAGAGCAGGCGTGGCTTCCTGTCAATCATGCTGTTGGCTGTGAGGAGAAAGGAAGTGGGTGGCATGGCCCACTCCTCACTCCACCCATGAAGTTACCAGGCTAGGTGCCTCCCCTGCGAGGCCCGGGGGCTTGTTTCCTCCTCTGTCATACAGGGAGGGCCCCATCTCTGTTCTCGCTTCCTGGGAAGGGGTCTGGGCAGGGTGCAAGTCATCTGATCTTTGGGATGGGCCGTGCCTGAGGGCGAGAGAGAGGGCGGGTGGGACTCACTGGCCTTGACCCGGAGGTCAATGGGTTCCTTCTGAATGATGGTACGGGTGCCGGGGAAGTGGGCGTGGCAGATGTAGTCTGAGTGGTTGTCCGAGGTGAGAACGTTGGCGAAGTAGAGATTGCCGTTTTGGCCCATTGTCACCCGCTCATCCTGCTTGATGTGCAAGATCTCTGCGGGGGTTGGGCAGGGGGCAAGGAGGCAAAGGTCAGGCCCCCTCCAGGAGGATACACCCACTACCACCTTCACCCCAGTCAGCAGCCCCTTATGGGCACCCACTGCTATTCATCCAGTAGATCCGGAGCGG
>NW_024423319.1:1821565-1853391 GCF_017311325.1 Ursus maritimus | reverse complement strand
TGTCTGGGGTCAGGATCTTGGCCGGAAGCTCTGGGGAGAAGTAGTTACGGAGGACAGGGCAGGGCTCAGGGTAAGGCGAGGGTCCACAAGCCGTCAGGGCAGGCACGAGGTTCAGCAGGGCAGCCTCTCCCAGGAGGGCTTGGGGGGATGCTCAAGTCCCTAGCAGTCCTGCCCATCTTGCTTCCCTGCACCCAGGCTGAACCTGCCTTCCAACGTTCCTCAGATACGCCTCCCATCCCAAACACCCAAGTTTGACCAATTACTTGAGGCCCCACTGACAGCCCACCTCTTCCTGAAAGCCTTCCTGGCCCATCCCCGTGTTCCCTGAGGCTCCGGGAGAGCAGCCACCAGGCTGGCCTCAGGCACACCCTGGCCAGGGTAGGCTTCCGCTCAGTGACATGCGGTGGGCCAGAGCACGCTCTGAAGCCACTCTGTCATCTGTAAATGGTGGCAAGACCCTGCCCTTCTTCCATGCCACCACCCTCCACCCCCACCCCACGCTGTTGATGAAGGTGGGTGAGAGGTTGGGTGAAGGACCCCGGCGAGGAGAAAGGCAGCCGTGGTAGACAAAGCAGCTGTTGGCTGAGTCAGTCCAGTGGCCTTGCCTGGCGGGCTGCAGGACAGACAGACGGGTTACTCACGAACAACATAGATGTAGGCATTGGCCAGCAGGAGTCCATGCCGGTTGCGGGCCTCGCACTGTGTCACCATCGTGTCGCTGGGCTGCACATTGCTCAGGATCAGGGCCCCACGCTGGATCCGGTACTTCTGGTCCTTGGCCAGATCTGCATGAGCAGCAGGGGGGCCCACGGGCCCAGGGCAGAGCAGTGAGGCACGCTGAGGCCCCTCCTCACCCTCCCCGTCCTCCCCGGGGCTCCCCGACACTCCCTGCCCCTGCCTGAGGCCCCACTCACCCTCTACAGGAATCCCGTTGATTCTCCAGGTGACTTCCGGTTGGGGCCTCCCCTGCACTTGGCAGTCCAGGCGGACGGTCTCTCCAGGCCCATACAAATGGCTCTGGGGCTTGTGTAGCCAGTAGGGGGCAGCTGCGAAGGGGAGGAGAGCGGCCCTGAGCCGGCAGCCGGCGCTTGCCCCGACCCAGACCCTGCCCCCTGCCGACCAGTGGGCACCGCAGACTGCCGTCCCGGGAGGTCATTCCTGGGAGCCGGTGCCACCCAGTGGAGGCATCGTACCCTCCACGGTGACGTAGTAGGTGTGCCGGTCGCTGCCCAGTGAGTTCTCAGCCAGGCACCGGTACTCGCCATCATCCTCCTCCATCACGTTCAGCAGCTGCAGGGTCTTGTTGTGGTTCTGGTAGGTGACTCGGTCAGCTGGCATGGGGCCACTCGGACGCAGCCACTTGATGGTGGGTGTGGGGCTGCCCGGGGCCATGGTGGAGGGAGGCCAAGGTGGGGGAGAGCACATTGGAGAGAGCACAAGGCTGATCAGCTCGGTCCCATGACAGAGGTCCCATGGATCTGCCCACCCCCGCCCAGGGCACCCAGACTCACAAGCCCTCAGCGATGCATTCCAGGACCAGTGGCTGCCCCTGCAAGGCTACCAGGTGGCTGCTGGAGTTGGTGGGGAAGAGCAGGCGTGGCTTCCTGTCAATCATGCTGTTGGCTGTGAGGAGAAAGGAAGTGGGTGGCATGGCCCACTCCTCACTCCACCCATGAAGTTACCAGGCTAGGTGCCTCCCCTGCGAGGCCCGGGGGCTTGTTTCCTCCTCTGTCATACAGGGAGGGCCCCATCTCTGTTCTCGCTTCCTGGGAAGGGGTCTGGGCAGGGTGCAAGTCATCTGATCTTTGGGATGGGCCGTGCCTGAGGGCGAGAGAGAGGGCGGGTGGGACTCACTGGCCTTGACCCGGAGGTCAATGGGTTCCTTCTGAATGATGGTACGGGTGCCGGGGAAGTGGGCGTGGCAGATGTAGTCTGAGTGGTTGTCCGAGGTGAGAACGTTGGCGAAGTAGAGATTGCCGTTTTGGCCCATTGTCACCCGCTCATCCTGCTTGATGTGCAAGATCTCTGCGGGGGTTGGGCAGGGGGCAAGGAGGCAAAGGTCAGGCCCCCTCCAGGAGGATACACCCACTACCACCTTCACCCCAGTCAGCAGCCCCTTATGGGCACCCACTGCTATTCATCCAGTAGATCCGGAGCGGCTCGGCACTGGGCGGAGGGTGGCAAGGCAGAATCACCGACTCCCCTTCCTCCACCTCCACAGGCTTCACTGTCTCTTTCGGCCACTTGGGGGCACCTAGAAGGGACAGAGAGGCTGGCACTATGGCTCCCAAGTCTCCTCCCGCTCAGGGCAGGGCAGGGCAGGGCAGGGGAGAGCAGGAAGGATGGCCAAGGGCGTGGGAGGGCCAGATCATGAGGGAGTTCCCATTATGAGGAGGCAGAGACTCCCGGGCCTTTCTGGGCCCAAGGCTCCGACCCACCGCATGCAGAGGAGAGGCTGGGCGGAAGACCAGATGGCTGTGAAGGGTTAACCCTTCACAATTCTCAGCTCCCACCCAGAGGCCTAAGATGGGGGGTGGGGGAGGCTGTGGTGCAGTGATGGGGGAGGGGAGCTGTGGGAGGATGTGGGAGTCACAGACCCTTCCATCATCCTGACACAGAAACCATGGCAACAGTTCCCAAGGTAACCAAAGGGGTGGAGAGGAGAGAGGAGCATGCTCCTGAGGCAGAAAGCTCAGGGAGGATGGGATGCAGATGGAAAACCCCAGGGAGAGGACGGCACAGATAAAGACAGAGCTGGAGAGCGGCGAGGAGGGAGATGGAGGGCCAGGTCGGAGGTGGAGAAGGAGGTAGCAGGGAGGAGGGAAAGCAGAGGAAAGAGGCCACAGAGTGATGGGGGAGGTGGCAAGAGATGACCTGAGAGCCATGGAGAAGGAGATGGGATTGCAGAGTCCCAGAGGGGAAGAGGGGGACAGAAGGCCAAGCCCCAGCAGTGACTCAGCCAGACACAGAGCAGACCGGAGGGAGGAATGAGGCAGCTCAACAAGCCCAAGCCCTCGTGCGGGAGCCATGCGGCTGGCCCCGAAGCCAAGACAGGACAAAGCCCAGAGGGAGACTCGAGGAGGGGGAGCTACAGGTGACCAGAAAGACGGCAAAGAAAAGGACAAAGCACAGGAGGAGGACATTGCTGGGGAGCGAAGGACGAAGGTGGCTGCAGCTGGCAGGGCCCCAGTCTCCCAGCCTGGACTCCCACGCCAGCTCCCTGAGACCAGTTCGGGGACCCTCGCATGTGCCCCAAGCCCTCCCAGGCCCCTGCAGCGCCTCGTACCCTCGGCCATGAGCTGGATCTCATGGGACATGGCTGTGCCCAGCTTATTGCTGGCAAAGCAGCGGTAGGTGCCCTGGAACCTCTGGGCAAAGTTGCTGTTGTTGCCGATGATGGTGAAGGAGCCGGAATGCAGGGCCTGGTGCACGGTCACACCCAGTTCCTCCTTGGGTTTGAAGTGGACACCGTCCCGAGTCCAGCGGAACCTGTGGGCAGAAAAGGGCTGAGGCCCGAGGCCCTGGAACCCAGGACAGGGGCTGGAACAGGCCAGAGGCCAGGCTGTGAGCAGCCAGAGGCCCTGGGGATGGGCTGAGCAAGGGCAAGGGTCAAGGGTGATAGGAGAGATCTGGGGCATCTGGGCGCAGAAGTTGGCTGAGCGTGGGAGGCGTGAGGACTAGAAGCGGAGACCAGCAGCCAACAACAGGGCTTAGAAGGTGAAGGTCACTCACTGCACTTCTGGTTTGCCACTGGCCTCACACTTGAGGCTGATGTCATCTGTGGGGAAGACGACCAGGCGCCGTGGAGACTGTTCTGTGATGACAGGTGGCTCCATCACTAGGGACAGGATAAACAGAGACTGGTAAGGATGGTGTCTGGCTAGTTTCAAAGCCTCAACCCCTGTCCCATTGTGAAGGAAGCAGGCTTTGGAAGCCCTTAGAGCCCCAAGGCTACAGGGGTGGGGGGGAGGAAGAAGGAGCTAGAGAGCCACAGACTTGTGGGCCACGAAAAGAGGGAGAGAAGGGGACATGGTTCAAAGGTAGAAAGAGACAGGACAGAACAGCAACAGAAAGTGCAAAGACAGACACCTAAGAGTGAGATGAAGCCAGAGACAGAAACCAGGAAGTCCCAGGGAGAGAGGGGAGCAGAGAGGAAAGAGCACCAGCAAGAAGCAGAAGAGTGAGCAAGAAAACCCAGGCCAGGGCAGACACAGAACAAAGATGGCCCACAGGTGGCAAGGTGCGGAGAGCCAGAAAGAACAGCGACCCACATGGTGCACGGGCTCGGGGGAGAGCTGAGTAGGTGGAGCATATGCAGGAGGGGGACTTGCTGGCACCCCTCTTTCCCTCTCTCCCTGGCCTTCTGGGAAACACTCCCATCCTCCCCCAACTTACCACGGTATCCTTCATCTAAGAAATCCAGGCAGCAAGGGAGAGAGCGGGAGAGAAATGCTGACACTAAGCCCCAGCAGGGGGCCGATGGCTGCGGCAGAAGTAAGCCCCAGCAGACTCCTGGGGAAGGGGAGGGAGGGAACCTGCCACGGGTGGTGTAACATGGGGGTTACATGCCAGGCTGGAGTTGTGGCCAGTCAAGACACAGCCCCATCACTGGTCTCGGGGTGGGGTCATGTCCACAGGGGGCCGGGCTGCCACTCTCCGCAGACAGGGAGAAATCTGTGCCTTTTACAAGGACTGCCCTTTGGACAGACCCCCGCATCCCCCCTGGTAGGGCCTGCAGAACTGACCCCCGTTCCACCCAGGGTGCCTCAGAGGGTGGGGGGACAGGCAGCCCAGCATCCAGGGCACCTTCCCCCCCTGCTCCAGCCCACTTCCCTCCTAATCCAATTAGCACAGCTCAGTGTTTTCAATTACCCAGGCACAGCCTTCCAGGCCCAGCTCCCCCCCCTCCCCGTGAAACCCTCCCAAAGGCCTGGCTGCATCTGAGTTTCCATCCCCTGCAGGGCTAACGCCAGTTCTCTCTTTCTCCCGCTCCTTCCTCCCCACTGGCCACCAAGTTCCCTAGGGTAGAGGCCAGAGCTACTGCTTCCCTGCGCAGGACTGAGCCGGGCACTGGCCTGGGTGGCTGTGTGGAGGGGAGAGGCGGCAGGGAGGCAGGACAGGGAGGGCAGTAGTGCGCTGCCTCTGAAAGCTTTGTCTCCGCGGAAGACCTCCGTAAGGGCCCCCAAGAGAGAGGAGGAGGCTTCCTGGGGACACTGTAGAGGGAGCCCTGAGCTGGGGAGGGACCCGTGCAGGCAGCCTAAGAGCAAGAGACGGTGACTGGGATGGGGAACGGGATGGGGAAAATCGACTGGGTGGAGGAAGCGGGAAAAGAGACAAAGGGGCCTGAAGCGGCAGGGAGGGAGACTGTTCTAGCTGGAGGATAGGTTCCAAGGGGAAGGCACCAGGCCACCCACCATATCGTATTGGGGTCAATAACAAGTGCTGGCCAGTGCCCAGGGCAGCCCACTTCTCTCTCCTCACTCCTCCCTTTCTCCAAATTCTCCCTGCCCCTCCACGCACAGACACACCCGGCCAGATGGCCCAGCCAGTGTGGTAGCAGCGCAGGCCAGGCTGGTGCCCAGGGTAAGGCCTGAAAAGACACCAAGAGGAGATGAAGGGGAAGGAGGACAAATACATGTGAGTGTGCAAAAGTGTGAATACAGGCAGACATGTAAATGCTCCTGGGTGTACTGCCTGCAATATGTTTGCCCGGCAGTGTGTCTGTACATGGGTGTGTCTCGCCAGAGTACATCTGAAGGCTCTGTGTGTGCGTGCTTGCATTCACTATTGTACACCTGCCTCCGTCTGTGTGCATGACTCTGTTCCTTTGTGTCTAAACCCCTCGCTTGTGTGTGTGTGTGTACACCTTGTACACCTCCTATGTGTCCTCTTGGGGTCTCTGCCCCTTCTATATATCTGGGCCTGGTTGGATACAGGTGGCTTGTCTGTAACCAGAGTCGGCACAGGCATGACAGCATGGACCTCCATATCTAAGGGGACATCCACACCCTTTGTTCCGTCCATCCCTCTCTACCTCCACCAAACCCTCAGCTGCCTTCCCCCAAAGCCAGGTACCTTCCAAGCCCACCTCCCTCAGCCTCTGTCCCATTCCTGGCATAGACAGTCTTCCCCACTGCCAGCCCCCAGCTCATCTTTCAGTGACACTGGCCTCCTCCAGGTCCAGGCTCAGAGACAAAGGTGGCAAGGTGAGGGAGAAAGGATTGGAACTACCAAGGAAGGAGCAGGTTCAAGATAAACATCATCATGGTAACACACACCCCACGCGCAAACGAGTATTCACATGTGGCCCCAACTCACATGCACACACGACCCACTATAATCAAATGCTAACAGTCAAATACCTGCAGACCTTCACAATACTGACCAATAAGTAACAGTTACAGCGACTCACAAAGATACGCATATAGGAAATCAAAATCACACTCAAGAATATCCACACTTTGTCAATAACAACTACACACTTCCATACACACAAAATATACAGTCTGTGCAACTCACAAGCATACACAAATACTCATGTTTTGTCACAAACCTTCAGCCATACCCCCCAACACCCACACACCTACCCATGACCTTTCACAAACTAAAGGTTCCAGCAGTCCCACCCCTCAGCCCCACCCAATCATAAGGATCCAGAAAGCTGCTGGGCCTTTGTAAGGGGTCTTGTCCTGTCTCAGTTCACAGACAGGGCTACCAAAGTCCCGCGATGGTATTACTCAAGTCAGAAGGAGGGCAAAACTTGAATCCAGGCGTTTGCACAAGCTAGCCCATTACTGGGGCCGGCCCCCTTCTCCTGCCCGTCACAACCCCGGAGGCGGGTGGGGGAGGGAGGGTCAAGGGAGAGCACAGAGGGGGCCCACCCCCGGCCGGCTACAAGCCCGCTGTCCGTGGTCCTGAAACCGCCCGCCCCGTCCGCGCCTATTTCCTATCCATGGTGCTGACACACCCCACTTCTTCCACCTTGTCATCTCCAGAGGTCCTGGGTACCTCCCGCCCACTCTGTGCCCAGGAAAGTAGGAGTGAGGGTCCAGAGCCGGCAGAAGGTGAGGAGGTAGAAGATAAAGAGAAGCCCAGCGCGGCGGCGAAAGGAGGCGTCAAGGCTCCCTCCAGCTACTCACATTCGTCGGGGATCTGGATGAGCAGGCAGGGGCTGCACAGAAGGAGAGGCCACAAGTACCGCAGCGACACGGCCATCTTCCCAGCGGCGCCGGCAGCTCGGCACGGCACAGCCGGCCGGGCTCCGCTCAGGCTCCGGCCGGAGGGAAGGGGGCTGGTGGGTGGCTTGGGGCGGGACCGGGGGTGGGGGCACTGGGAGAGGGAAAGAGGGAAAGGAGGGAAGGAAGGGTGGGGGAGAAGAGAGGAGAGAACGACGACTTTAGTGACTAACATCTGAGCGAGCCCGGGCTCCTGGCCCCGCCCCCCGCCCCGCCCCCAGCTGGCCGGCTCCCCCATCCCTCCCTCCTCCGCACCTTAGAGGGAGAAACCTAGAAGAGTCTTAGCACTAGCTAGACCTCCAGGTCGCCTTTCATTCCCTTTCTCCTCTGTCTGTGCCTTCAGCACCAGCTGCCTCTCCAGCATCAACTTGTTGCCCCAATCAGCTCCCCTGGGCATGCCACAGACCACTCTGTGCATGAGTGTGGATGTGGATGGGCATGTAGCCAAATATGCACATTAGTATTTATATGGCTGGGTGTGTGCATGCAGGGGCACATTTGTATATGTCTTCTCTGGGAGGGGAGCGCACTCACGAGTAGGTATGTGTCTGGGAGAATCAATGCATGGGTCTAGATAGCTGCGTGTGCACACTGGAGCACGTGTGTCTTCTCGTGTATATCTGTGGGGATGAATCTTCACATCTGCTATCTCTGTGTGTGCACACAAGCATGGTGAGCGTGTATGTAGAGAACTCTTGTCAGTCTCATTGCTGTGGGTTTCAGAGCCAACTGATCGCTGGGTGCTGTTCAGGTCTAAAAAGCTGGTGGGGGGCAGCGGGATCTTGGGAAGTGGGGACAGGGAAGGGAAGAAAGGGGCCCAGGAAGGTGGCATTTCACAGAACGGTTTGAGGAAATGGAAGAAGGAGGAAGGAAGCCTGACCTCAAGAAGTGGCAGGAGAAAGGGAAGTAGGAAAGCACCTCTCCTCTGTCTCTCAGGCTCCTGGGGGGCAATAGAAGTGACTATGGCCTTTCCCCTTCCAGATGCAGCAAGTCAGGATCAAGGGGAGCTCTGAGACAGTGTTTCTGTCACCTCTCAAGTGTCTGGCAGGCCCAAGTCTTTTGCTGAGTCTTCGGGCTCAACTGCTAGATGTGTCCACCCAAGCCCAAGTGACAGCAGCCATATCCACATTCCACCTGCATTCAAGAAGCCCTGAAGACTGGATGCCCAGGCAAGGGGGGTTTCTCTGCCAATGACTAGAAGAGGAAATACACTTCCAGAAGACAGCTGATTTTGACTCCAAACAGGAAAGGGTGTGAGAAAGAGACAACTAGAGAAAGTGCAGGAGGGGTAAAAGTAGGTTGCTGGTTGACAGAGAGCTTGAGGCTGGAGCTGGGGTCTGGATGCCCTCCCCAAGACCATACTGGACATGTTCATTGTGCTCAGCCAATACCTCAATGAAGGGGGACCAAGCCTCACCCAGAACAATGAAGGGGTGGGTAGGGAGGCCTAGAATGCCATGCTAAGGCATTTAGACTCTGTCAGGAAGCAACCAGGAGCCATGAACTGGTTTTGGGTAAGGTGACCCGAGAAGAGTGGTGAATGCAGCAGATTGCCTGGGGACTAGGTAGGGCAAATGGATGGTGGTGAAGAGCAGGCAGCTTGGAGCTCTCAGACTCCCACATCCAGAGCTGGATGGGCTGAAGGCCAAGAGAATGACTTAGAGGGCTGAAAGTGGTGAATACATGGCCAATTCCCAACTTGCAAGAACTAAGCTGGGGCCCAGAAGGGAAGAACAGCAGACCTGTTCTGCCCCCACCTTCCCCCACAAAGCCAGTACAAGCAGGGTGGCCCCCAGGCAGCCTTGGCCTCCACTTCAAGGCCTGTAGGAAACAGTAGGAGACTCAGATCAGAGGGCAGGCGATCAAACAACAACCTTGGGAGCTCTGAACACTCTAGTCTTCGGAGGGGGAGGGGAGAGAAACCAGCGAGGGCAAGCTCAAAGAAGGGCCTTCCTGCACGGAGGAGGTCTGAGTGCTCCCTTTGCTGGAATGATGATCATTGTCATGGTAGCTCTTCTTTGTCCTCAAAGTCTAGGCTCTCAGAATGGGGCTCAGCATACATACCCCAGGTGTATATGCAGGGTCAATACAATACTTCCAAGCCCTGGTCCCCATTCTCTGCCCCATCCCAATGCCCCACAGTCTCCTGGTATTTGCCACCCAGCTTGCCACTTTCCCGGGCACTCAGACAGGCAGCAGCCAGAAGGTTGAGGCCCCCTGACAGCTGGGAGGGGGCTCTGCCTCTTCCACTCCCACTGCTGCTGGGTCTCTGATCTCTCATCATTCCTCAGGCAATTACAGAGCAAGCAGCTCAGGTTGTCAGCTCAGCAGGCCCCCCAACCCCCATCAGCACCTCCAGGGCCAGGGAGGCACAGAGAGTGCTCCACAAGCTGGTGTGCAGATGGAGCCAAGGCCATGTCTGCGAGGGCTGGGGATGGGCTGGGGAAGACTGCAGGGTGACAGACAGGGTGAGAAAGAGGCAGGAGGGAGCCGGAGAGGTTGAGAAATGGGGCTGGGGGAGGGAGGACAGGGAATGGGAGACAAAGGATGCTGGACCACCACCACAGTAACCAAGATGGAGAAATCCAGCAACAGAGACTGGCACTGGGGAAAGGGGGGGAGAGATGGCTGCAGTAAGCCCTGATGGGAAATGGTCCAAAGAGCAGGAAGAGTGAGTGGTGTGTGTGCCCATGTGCACAGGCCTAGTGGTGCCTCCTTGGGTGTCCCTGTCCCTTGGGAGGTGTGCCAGGCAAAGGACTGAGAAAGAGGAGGGAGATGGGCCTGAGGAGGGGGGCTTCTTGGGCTTGGAGGTCAGGCTGGACTGACAGGCAGGGCAGAGAGACAAATGGCAGAGAAGATGTTGAGCCAGAACCACAGAGACAAAGCCCGTGATAACAGAGCAGCAGGTCCCCAGCCACTTGTGGCACTGGGGTTAGGAGACAGCTGTAAGAGAAGATGAATGAGCCACTGCTGGCTGGCCCTCCCGGAGGAGGTGGGGACCCCACAGTGGGGAGGAAGAAGCACTCAGAGGGTTCTGCTAGTGCAGAGTGGGCAGCCACCTGGCTAGGGGAAGGTGCCCACACATCCACAGGCACACCAGTGGGTGTCCAGGTGCATGCCTGCACTTCGTGCTGGGGAAACGCACAACAAAGGCAGGCTGCTGCTGAGTGGGTCCGGCTGGGAACCCATCCTCCCCATTGCACAGGCAGGAGGAAAGGGCGTGGCAGGCACTGAGGTAGACTGTCTGGTCCACTGGGGCCTGCAGAGAGAGGCTCAGGACTCCAGAGGAGCTCTGCCCCTTGCCACGCCCTAGCTAGATTGCACCCCTTACTCCCTGGGTCCCCTGGGGAGTCCTCTCCTCTGGCCTCCTGTCCTCTGACTGAGAGGAGGAAGACTTGGAAGGTCAAGGAAGGAGGCCAGACCTGGGGACACTGCTTTCCTACACACACACACACACACACACACACACACACACACACTCACACACACCATGAACCTTCAAGGGTGCCCAGCGTGAATTCCCAGGTCCTGTGTAGAGTCTTCTCTGCCCCTCCCATCTGATAAAAATGCACCTGCTCACGGGACAAGTAGCGAGAGGGCCCTCCAGCTCAAGGTCTGTTGAGAATGGCAGTGTCCCATGGCCTCGCAGGCTCAGGCAGGGGCAGGGCTGGGGGCTCAGTGCTCCAGGTGTGCGAGATGGTCCAAGTGTGGGTGCGGAGGGAACGGCTACGTGTGGGCACACATGCCTGAGCTGTCTCCCCAGCAGGGCTGGTGAGGGCCTTTGAGCCTGTCGGTGGCGTGTACGTGAGGGCGTGGGTGTCACCTGCACCCCATGCACTATGTTCCTTTAAGGCTTCTCCTCACCCTCCCCGCCCCCCAGGCTGTGGCTGGCGGGTTTCCATGGAGATGGAGCCCAACTCCCTCCACTGGCAGCCTGGAGGAAAGACTGCCACAGCCTAATGGGTTATTTAGATAATACATAAAGGAGGCTGCTGGGTGGGAGCCCTCACAGGTACCTGCAGGCCTGGAAGTCTTAAAGGATTGCTACCTTGCCCTCTGTGGTGCCCCCCCACCTCGTCCCTCCCTAAGGCGCTCCCCAGAGTGAGCCCTCAGCCCCCTCAAGGCTGCAGTCTCCAAGGCAACAACAGCTCACCTGTAATGGACCATTCTCCTTAAAGGATGAGGAAGGGGTGGGGCGGAGGTTAACCCTTCATGGGAGAGCGGGGAGAACAGACAGTCTCCACCGGGAGGGAAGCGGGGGAGCTCACCATCAGCGGCCAGGACAGTTTTTCTCCACTCCCTCACGTGTGTGTCTCAGTCAGGTGCCCCATTTTATTAAATAAATGCATGGATACCACTTACCACACGCCAGGAACTCTTCTAAGCACTTTTATGTACATCACTCAATTAATCCTTAAAATCCGTCCCCTGGGGAAGGAGGTGCTATCATGATCCTAATTTTACAGATGAAGAAACTGAGGCTCAGAGAGCCAGAGCAGTATCCAAGGTCACAGAGCTGGCGTGGACGGACACTCACCAGGGGTGAGCTTCTAGTTAGGGCACAGGTTCCCAAAGCCATCAAACACTACTGGGGGGAGCGGGAGGCAGCTCACCTCTCAGGCACCGGGCATCCCAACATGTGTACCTGCTTACACTCCCAGGGGGCCAGGGCCCTGGACAAGGATGGCCTCCAAGCCGTCCTGCCCCCTAGGGAAGGGCTTATTTGCTAGGCAGATGGCAGGCAAATGTGGGGGGCAGGGAGGGAAATCTTGGGAGGAGGCCACGTGGAAGTAGGATGTGACCCATATCACGCTTCAGCACAGAGCAGAAACCATCCATCCCTAGGCCTTGGGCTTTACATGACCCCCCATCCAAGGACACCAAGCAAAAGAAGGCAAATTCCTTTCCCTATTAGGCTTGGGGACAGACGTTGCAGAAGGGGAAACTGAGGCCCAGTGAAGCAGGAGCCAAGACTCCAGCCTCCCAGACCCCTAGAATGCCAGTGCTATAGCCAAGTTTCCCATGCACAGTTGGGGAAACTGATGCCCATAGCCTAAAACCTGCCCCCCTTTATCCCCTCTAAGTCTTCCCTTCAACTCTGGAAAGTGGGCTAAGAACAAGACGAGAATACCCCCCACACACACCTAAGAAATAAACCTGGCACTAGAAGGGGCTTTGGGGACCAGGCTAGAGGGCACAATGTACATCCCATTGCTATGGGCTGGCAGGGCCTGCCTCTAGAACCCGAGGGAAGAAAAGGCAGCAGAGCAGGGGGGGGAAGGTGCCAGGCAAAGAGGAGAGGCAAGAAGCCTCAGCTTGCTGCTCAGATCTGCCAGTCCTGGGACACCTGGCCCAAGGAGGGGAGTGGGGGACGTGCAGGGGGTGCCTAAAAATGGCTCAGAAACTGCCAGGCCCTTCCAGCCCCCTCAGGGCTCTCCACTCCCAAAGGGCTAAAGATCAGAGGGGGCACAGGAAGCCTGGGATGGACAATGGAGCTTCTGTTGTCCCCAGGGCCTCAGCATTCCTAAGGCATGAACGCAGGAGGCCAGAGGAGGGTCAGAGGGTACCCCCCCCTACACAACGGGAAGCTCCATACCATGCATGTCCTGCACCAAGACATGCCAGCCCCCGCTGCCGCCACCATCAGCCCCACCCCTTCCCAGCGCAGGCCCATGGGGCATCTGAGGGGACCCATTTGGGCACAGAAGGATATGTGTGCCCACGCTCTCTCACGAACACAGACAAATGCACACATGCAACCAGATATGTGATCCCCACACATGCAAAGAGGAATACTGGAAGCTGTGCACACAGCCATGTCCAGCCCCGCCCCCATGCAAACGTCCAGCCTGGCTGCCCTCTCCCGATCTGCCTGGCTCTGAATGCTCTAGACCGGAGAGCTGAAGGAGGGCCTCCTGGGAACTCATCTCCTGCCTTCAGGCTCCTCAATCAGCCTGACATCAAGACGGACAGGCTCCGAAGGCCCCCTTGGCTGAATGCACAAAGCGCAGGACGCTGTCACCTCCTGCTCCACCCAATCCAAGGCTGACAGAGCCATCCCTGATGGGTTTAGGGCCAGAGGCTGACACAAGTACGACAGTGACTGGGGGCTTCATGACCTGAGGAGAACATGGAGGGCCCAGGCAAGCTCCTGAGGCCCTGGGTGGGGGGCACTGGACAAAGAAAAGCTTCTGGAAAGGCCAGCAGTCCAGACCCTTCCCCTGCAGAGGGACCCCGGCCCCCTCTCTGAGCCTTTAGGAAGCCACAAAGATTCTGTTGATATCTAAGGAGAAGGCAGACTGGCCTTGCTAACGCCTGTCCCCCAGTCCTCTGGCTAGTGGCCAGGAGGCACCTCCTGTCCACCATCCAGGTCAGATGAGGCCCCTACAGGCAGTCTGGGCCCAACCCCAAGCCATGGAGCCCACTGGAGGAGTGCTGACAGCAGAGCTGTCACCCCAGGTGCTGAGGCTCAGAGCTGGGGCCAAGCTCAGGGCGATTGGGATTGGGGCAGGGGAGGAGCGTGGAGACAGATAGACAAAAGCGGAAGCAAAGAGACCCAGCCCAGGGCACCAAGGGGGAGGGGTGGAGCCGGCAGAGGCGGGGGAGGGGAGGAGGGAAGTAGTGCACCCCTGCACAGTGAAACTCAACTGAGTGGGGAGGAGAAAGGCGATGCCTTTGGGGGGGGGACATGAAGAGCTGAGTGGCTGGCAAGGAGAGCGCAAAGAGGGGCAGGGGAAGCAGAAGGGAGGTGTTCAGGATAGGCCAGGTCAGAGCAAACAGGAAGGTGAAAGACTGGAGGGCAGGGCCTGCTGAGGGCCCATCCCAGTGGGGGCCCCACCCAGGGACCCAAACACAGCCGTCCAAATCGATCTTATGGGAGGAGCAGGCAGGGAAAGACAGCGCCTGCTTGGGACCCTAAAGGGGCGGATCAGACCCCCTGCATCCCCTATTGTCTGAGTCACAGGCTGGGGCGGGGCCCCTGGGACTGCATTCTGCCTGTCATCTCCCCACCTCACACCTGCAGAGGGGAGCCTGGCAGAGTAGGGTGGTTGGCTGAGATGCCCATCTTGGTCGACCTCTGCACAGGACCCCCATCTCTACTCCATTCTCCCCTAGTGCATGCCCTCCCCAAGCCCTGGATAACCCTAGAAACCCATCCCCCTCACCCCAGAACTGTTCAATCTTTTGCCCAAGAAGGGGGTCCAGGAAAAGTTTCTATCACCTTTGCCCTGGTTCTCCTGGAGGCTGGCCTGGCGCTGCAAGTCATGACTGGCAGGGCCTGGCTTGGCCGTTCTGCAAGGCCACATAGCCCTCACTGCTCGCAGGAGTGCCCTGAGACCTTCTTTCCAGTTGCAGCCATTTAGAATGGCACCAGAGACTGTCTCGAAAGGGACCTTGGAGATGAACGAGAGTCTGCGCCCTCATGTGATAGCCAAAGGGACTGAGACTCAAAGCAGGGAAGAGACTGGGGGGCCCAAGTCACTGGGCTGGGGAATAGCAGGTATGGCACATGGAGCCACCCACCTCCTCCATCCTCCCCAGCTGGTTTTGCCCAAGTGCGTGCCATGGAAGGCACCCACCCTGGCAGCAGAAAGAGGCTGATTGGAGTGGAAAGATGCCACTGGAGTAGATCTCGGACAAGGCCCTTCATCTCTCCTTGCTTCCCTTTTCCCTTCAGAGAGTCACAAAAGAAAAAAGAAAACCAATTCTTTCCCTCTGAGGACAAAGGCGGTGTTGGTCTGGTTTGTTACTGGCTTGTCCATCAGTAGCACCGAGCCTGACCCAAGTGGGCACCTGGCAGAGAGCAGCTGCCTAGCGAATGACTGCCCACAGCACGGGCCGCTGGGCTCCTAGGCAGGGAGGAGCATGTCACTGTGGAGAAAGGGGCCCCTGCCGCTTCAGGGCGCTGTACACCCACTCAGTGCTCTGCAGGGGGACTGGGGGCTGGGCACTGGGGGAGGAGCCTCTGGGGAGCCGGTGGTAGCAAACCGGGGAGACTGAGGCTAGGGTGTGCTGAGCAGTGATCAGATCACCAGCAATCCTTAATTTCTTTTGTTCTTTTCTGTGTATCGCAAGCATACCAGGATAGGCTGCGTTACTTCTGGGATTGCACACACACAGACACAAATAAGTATGAAGGGAAAGAGAGACCAGAATGCAGCAAAGAGAAATGACTAGGAGCCAGGCCGTTCCCAGTCTCAGCCCTGACACCAACTTGCCTTGTGGCCATCAATAGCCAAGAGCCCCTGAAGGCTGGGGAGCCCGGGGGGGTGCATGTGTGGGTGCTGCCTGGGTGCGGACTGAGTCCCACCACCTGCGGCAAGGAGCTGGTCAGGAGTTAAGGGGCCAGACAGGGCCCTGCCCCAGCCACCCCATAAGGGACAAGAAAGAGGAGGCTCGACAGCAGTTCATGAGAAGAAAGGCTGACTGGCTTATTCACTGTCAGGGCCACGTGAGTCAGCAGAGATGACACTGGGCTGCCCAGAAGCCCCTACCCTTTGGGTGGAGTTAACTGGAAGCAGGGCACTCCTTGGAGGGGGGTATCAGGCCTCCAACGGCTTGGGGCTGGCAGATGGCCCCGGGCTTGCCTCCCTAAGACAGGCAGTGATGAGCGGGGCTTCAGATCCCTGTAGGGGGCAGCAGGTTGTACTAGGTGCTCTTTGCAACCCCTGCCAACCAAGAGATCCCAGAAGTCTGTCCTAGGGAAGGGGAAAGAGGAATTGCAGGCCCCTCCCTTAGCTGAACAGAGACAGAGACTCGGCAACCGGCAAAAGACGTGCGGTGGGCAGGAACAGCGCCCTGAGCATCTCGCTTTCCAGAATCCCTGGCCCTTAGCCACTGAGACCCTCCCTCCCTCACCTCTACCCCACAGACCCACATTCAACACCCCTGTGCACTGCCGCACATCGGTAGGCGCCCAGGCTGACCTCACACAGTGCACCCTTTCTTGGCCACGAGAGCTTGCACAAACTGAGGCTCCAGACACAACCTGTGCCTCCACGGGAGACCCCGGTCTGGTGCAGGCTTGCAGGGGAGCCCCGGGGAGTCCAGGCTGGGGGTTGGAAAGAAGAGGGAGGAGAACAAAGCCCCCCCTTCGCTACCCGCCCTCGCCTTGGGGCGGAGGGCCAGGCAGCGCCCAGCCCTGTCCCCACCCCCACCTCCCATGGCAGGGGCAGCCTAGGCCAACCCCTACAACGCAGGCAGCGGGATTTTCAGCCAAACCAGCCCTCCACTGGGGAAGAGGTGCAGCCACGCCCAGGGCCACACCCCACAGAGGCCGATGGGGGGGGTCACTCGACCCCCATTGCGCTCCCTTTCTCACGCGCACACCCATAGGGATGTGCCAACTTCAGCCCCCACCTGCCCGCACAGGCCCTGCCTGACTCCCCGCGTAGTGTCCCTCTCCCGATCGGCATTTTGGGCGTCGCCCAGGTACCCCTCACCTGTCGGGCTCCAGCCCCCGTCTCCTTCCCCCCGCCTGGCTCCGGTCCGTGGGGCCCGGGCCCGGTGCCTGGCCTGGGTGGGGCTCCAGCCACCCTGCCCGCAACTGCGGGCAGGGCCGTGCGGCGCTCCTAGCTCTTGTCCCCCCACCCCCGGCAGGGCTGAGCCAGGGGGCCGGGGGCGTCGCAGCCGCAGCCGGGGCGCGAGGGCAGGCCTGCCCGGCTTACCTGCGCTGCGGCTGCCGCTCGGGCTGCCCGCCCAGCCTCCGCGCACGCCGGCCTCGGACCCGCTGCCCGAGCGCGTCTGCGATGCCGATGCTGCGGTGGCAGCGGCGGCGGGGCGGGGCGGGCGTGCGCGCAGGGGAGGGGGAGGGGAGCGCAGGGGAGGCGGGGGAGGAGGGAGTGAGATCACCTCCCCCGCGGCCCGCCCCGCCCCGCCGCGCCCTCGCCCCTCTTCACCGCGGACCCCGGCTGCTGAGCCCGGCGCGGGTCGAGAGTCGCCTACGGCCCCCTTTGGGAGCTCAGTACGACCCACGCCGCCAGATCTCGCCAGACCTGCGCCCGCAACCCCGAAGTCCCTGGCCCCTGAGCGCTCCGCACCGCGGCGCCCGCGCCGCAGTGTTGGCTCGGGGCAGGAATCGTGGGGCTAGGGTGCCCCCGGGGCGCGGGGCTGGGCGGTGGAGAGAGGAGTTGGGTGGGGAATCATCCCCCAGCCCTCACCCGGCCCTCGAGGGCGCTGGCGAGCGAAAGGTACCCACACGCAACGCGGTTCCGGCCGCGCCCTGGTCGTGGGGTGTTTGGACACTCCCCCACCCAGGGACAAGATTCCCAAGTCCCTGGGATCTCCCCTGAATCCCTCCCATCCTAGGCACCCGGTCCGGTAGGGCGCGGGCCTGATTTCAGCCCACCAAGACGCTCCCGGGGTACGTAAGGGCAGCCCAGAGCCCAGGGGCGAGGAGGTCACGGGGAGGGAGCCCCTGGAGCTGCCACTCTCAATTCGTGGATCTTCCTCCAACTCCCTGCCAGCTTTCCCAGGCCCGCGTTTTATTTCTTTGTCGTAAGGATTGGCCCCATTTCGACCTTTCCCAGAGGCCCCACTCTCCGGCAGTCTAGCACTGGAAGCCTGCGAGGGAGCTCCTCCCTAGCTCTCCCCCTTGCCTCCCGCCCCCCGGCCGTGACCTCTGATGGGAGGCGCGGGGGGCGCAGCAATTCCGGAGTGAGCCGAGCCCGGCCGCAGGGCAAGGAAGGCCTAGGGCCCAGATGGCAGATTGCAGCCCTGGTGGCCACGGTATTTTTATGAGCATGCCTGTTGCCCAATGAAGCATTCCCGGGCCTTCATCTCAGCCTCTCGAGACCCTCCAAGCCATGCAGGAGGCCCATGTGGGAGGAGCCCGGGCGTCCTGGCCTGGAGTTCCCACCCCACTGACTGCAGTGCCAGCTTCCAGTTCCCCTGGAAGGGGAGGCTTGGAGTCCTGCCCTCAGTGAGGGTCTGGACGCGATGTTTCTAGGGTTCTTTAGAAGGAGACTCGCTGAGGAGACTAGGCTGCTGAGTGAAGGTGGGGGGCTGGAGAGCAGGAAGAGCCAAGGGAGCCCCGCCCGGCCCCCCAGGGCTGCCACTGCCCCCTCCCCGGTTTGGTTCTAGTAGACCCAGAGTGGGAGTGCTGGCCGCGCTCTTGGGCCGCTAGTCCAGCCCTTTCAGGAGAGGGTGGAGGCTGAACCCGGCACAAGCTCCTTATGGAGGGCGGTCCTGGGCGCCCAAGAGGCCGGGGGTGTGGGGGGGTGTCCAGGAGGCACTGAGCTGCTATCTGCTTCCCTGCCTGCTCTGATCCCACCTCTGATAGGCCTAGTCTCTCTCCTCTCCAGCCACCTCTGCCTTCCCACTCACCCTGATAAAGTTGCCAGCCTCTTCCTCCAGCCCCAACTCCACAAACCCTTGACTCCTCTCGGGAATATAGGGTTTGATGCTGATCACTGTGACAGCAATGACAGGAATGAAGTAAGAGGACACAGCCCAGTTAGTATGCTCCCCCTAAGTGCATAATGATGGGTTCAGCCTCCATTGATTACACTAGTATTCATTCCTATTATGATGCTAAATCACGTTTATTGAGCCCTCCCATGGGCTTGCCATTGTTCTGAGCATGGTTCACGTATAAGCCCATTTATTGAGCACAGCAATCCGGGAAGGTCGATCATTATTAGCCCATATTACAGGTGAGGAGACTAAAGTCCCAAGAGCTCAAGGAATGTGTCCAGGGAGCAGAACTAGAAAGGGTCTCTTTTTCTTCGTTAGATGATTGCATCCACACATGACCCTGTGAAGAAGGTTCTGTTATCCTCACTCTCCAAGTGAGGAGCCTGGGGTCCAGGGAGACTGTCCTGCAGCGTCCCACATGCTGCTGTTCACCTACTCCTCAGCCCGTCACTATGAAGTGGGCGCCATTGTTGCCTCCATTTCACGGATGAGGAAACTGACGTTCAGGTGGGTCAAGTGACTTACCCAAGGTCACCCAGAAGGCAAATGACAGAGCTGGAATTTGCACTGGCTTCTCTTTGACTAAAAAGCCCCTTCTCCCACTTCTGTGTGCTAAGATGGAGGGGCCAACGGGAGTGAGAGCAGGAATAAGAGAGGACCTTGAACAAGAAGTGAACCACGTGCTCACTGTGGAGACTGGGAGACCCTGGAGAGACCGACGGCTGGGTCTTACCCACTCACCCCCTTCAATGACCAGAGCTGTAAGCTGGCCCTTGGTAGCCACCCAGAGTCTGACCAGACCCACTTCCACCCGCCACAAGACAAAGGCCATGTGATGAGGGTATAAGAGTCACTGAAGCTGGTGGAGCCCGCCGGTTAACAGGGCGGACTGATGAGTCTGACATATCTTTCTCTAGTTTTCTCCTTTCGGTTTTTCTGTGTCTTCCTGCCCCAGGTGTATCTCTTAAAACAGCATAGAGCTGGGTTTTGGTTTGGTTTCATCCAGCCTAACAATCCTTGCCATTTTTCAAATCAGCTTTATCGAAGTGTAACTTACATATAGTTAAATTTGCCCTTTTGACGTGCACAGCTCCATGATTTTTGATAAATGTCCCGTAACCATCACCAAAAGCAAGATCTAGAATATTTCCACCTCCCTCAATTCCCTCATACCCTTCTGAAGTTAAGCACTCCCTCTAGCCCTGGTCCCTGGCCCCCACTGGTCTGCAGTCTTTGCTAGAATTTACTATGAACAGAAAGTGGCGGTATATATTCTTTCGTCTGGTTTCTCTTGCTCGTGTAGTTTTTGAGATTCACGCATGTTGCTGTGCATGTCTGCCAGCGTCTGGGTCGTGTCCAGCTCTTGGCCATGATGACTAGAGTGCTCTAAGCACTAACAAACAGGTGTTTGTGTCCTCGCGCTTTCATTTCTGTGCCGACCAAGGAGTGAGATTGCTGGGTTATAGGGTGCCTTTTTCTACCATTGTTTTTTACCTGTAGGGTTGAGTTGATTATGTTGGTGGTGTTTGCTACATGTTTGGATTTGTTCTTATCTGCTTATTAAGTACTTTCTCTTTGCCCTGCTTTCCAAATTTCTCTTTTTCCGTCCCCACCTTCTAACAGCGAAAGTTCAGAGCAGGACACAGAAAGGGGTTTTGTAAGCCTAAGAAAGGGAGTCGCAGACACAACCACTGAGGGGCCAGAGGGGAGTGCTCTGGGCGGGGTCCACAGCTCAAACCCAGTTTCCCTACGGAGCTGCTACATCCACCACCATCAGCAAGATGGTAGAACAGGCGGCCACCAGGGTAAATGCTGGGTTCAAGAAGGTACCACCACAGCCCTGAGTCAGGGATCAGCAAGCTGGGACCATAAGTGGAGACCCAACACAGGAGCGTCGATGCCAAAGCCCCACGCTTCCTTGTCCTTGACACCAAGCAGAAGAACAGCTCTGCGTAGCGGAAAGATGATCTCCTCTATCTTCAGCTTTCCAAATTTCGGGTGAGTGCACCTAACTGGCAGAATCCAACCTGCTTCCCAGAGCCTGGCTGGCCGTGCGCAGTCTGGGAAATGCCAGGGTCCTGGGATCAAGCCCCATGTCGGGCTCCTGGCTTCTCCCTCTCCCTCTGCCTGCCGCTCCCCCTGTTTGTGGTCTCCCTCTCTCTGACAAATAGATAAATAAAATCTTTAATAAAAAAAAAGGGAGGACCCAGCCATTCCCTCTACTCTTGGTCATACTTAGATAGATTGAATTTGTGTTCTTGTTTCATTTTCCTTTCTGTTTAGAAGCACTGTATGAATTTTTTAATAGTTACTCTAGTTATTTTAATGTGCATCCTTAATAAAGCCTAAATTTAATCAATATCTCTGCTCCGGTGGTTTTTAACCTATGGCCACAAATTCTTTGATGTTCCTCGATTCAAGAGGTGGCGCCTCCTTTTCTCCTCTTGAGTGTGGCTGGACTTGATGACTCATTTCTTTTTGTTTTGTTTTTTTAAGATTGATTGATTGATTGATTGATTGATTTAAAAGAGAGAGAGAGGGAGTGCAGGGAGGGGCAGAGGGAGAGAGAAGATCTCAAGCAGACTCCCTGTTGAGCGCAGAGCCTGATGCGGGGCTTGATCTCATGACCCTGAGATCATGACATGAGCCAAAATCAAGAATCAGATGCTTAACCGACTGTACCACCCAGGTGCCCCTTGAGGACTCATTTCTAATGAATAGAATGAAACAAAAGTGGCGGTGGGTAACTTTGGGGAGTCATAAAAGGCCCTGCTGCTTCCTCCTTGTTCTCTTTCCTGGATTGCTCTGTCTGGGACAAGTCAGTGGCTGTGTTGTGAGGGCACTCAACAGCCCTATGGCGAGGCTCTGTTGAGGCTCTTCTCGCTGGGCCTGGCCACCCTCTGCTCCTCCTTGTGTTATCATTCTGCCTCACTCACCAGTGGCTCACCACCTTCCCCTCACCCACATAGCATCCCAACCTCTCAATTTCCTGACCTTCTTATCTCCAAAGACCTTGACCTCACCTCAGCCTCCCCCCCTCACAGTTATGCCTTATGGACCTCGTCATCATCTACAGAATTGCTCTGACATGTTAAATTCCCAATGCCAACTCTGTGCGCGTGACTTCTAACCTGTTCCTTCCTGTTCTCCAACTTCCTCCCTTCTACCAGCCCTGCATTTGGGCTTCACAAGAGCTTTCTAGTCCTTCGACCCCTGTACCCAATCTATCAGATCCCACTGGGCCTCTTTTGCTTCCATGTCCCACTCATGCCTTCGAAAGGCTCCAGTTTCTCCATTAATGGGGAGAACGAGGAATAACATTTGCATCAGTCAGGGCTCTCCAGTTAGAACCAACAGGATGCATGTCTGTGAAGAGATTTATTATAAGGAATTGGCTTATGTGACTATGGAGCCTGTGAAGTCCCAAGATGTAGTCCGCGAGCTGGGGAAAGTTCCAGGCCAAGGGCAGGAAAAGGCCAATGTCCCAGCTGGAGCAGTCAGGCCAGAGGGTTCCCTCTTACTCAGCCTCTTTCTTGTCTTCAGGTCCTCAACAGATTGGATGAGGCCCACCCACGTTAGGGAGGGCAATCTGCTTTACTCACTCTGTTTATTCAAATGTTAATCTCATCCAGAAACAGCCTCTCAGACACACCAGAGTGATGCTTGACCAAATGTCTGGGCACCCCATGGCCCAGTCGAGTCGACGCATAAAATGAACCACCACAATGGTGATCTCAAACGTGTGGACAGGAGCCCAGGCAGAGTCATGCACTTGAGCTCTGCGGAGTCTGAACCAGGGTTTTAAGGAGCGACTAGGGACCAGGTTATCTTATCTGCAGAGCTGAGCTCCTACCCTTCAGCTGCTGTCCTCGTGACTCAGCTCCTGCTGCTTCTACCACCAGCAACCAACTCCATTCCTCCCTCCTCTGTGTCTGTCTTTTTCATGTCTTTGATTCTGCCTAATCCTAATTTCTGCTTCCACTTGGCTTCTACTGCTTCATGACAATTACATTTTCCCTGTTCCCTCTGTGTCCTTTGGCTTCTAATCTCCCTGCAGTTTAAGTAAGAAGGAAGCTTATTGGCCCAAATACTCACTATCCTTACATGGGAGGAGCCCTTGTGCAGGTAAACTGATTGATGGGCAAGTGACCAGTCTAAAGACTGGCTGTTCTTGGCCAGGTACTTGTTTCTGGTCCAAGCAGCTGAGGCCAAGGTTGGGGCAGGCTCTGTGGTATACAGTGTGGCCATCCGGTATGGACTGAATGTCACGTACTCCCTCCATTCATGTTTTGAAGCCCTTACCCCTCATGTGACTATATTGGAGACGGGGCCTCTAAGAAAGTAATTAAGGTTAAATGAGATCATAAGGTTGGGGCCTTGATCCAATAGGATTAGTGTCATTGTAAGAAGAGACAGCAGAGGCTTCTCTCTCTGTCTCTGTCTCTCTCATTGCTATATGAGGACACAGCAAGGACACAACCATCTACAAGCCAAGAAAAGAGCTTTCACCAGGAAACCAACCTTGCCAGAACTTGTTCTGGGACCACCTGCCTCCAGGACTGCGGTAAAGTAAATGTCTGTTGCGCATGCCCCACAGTCTATGGTATTTTGCTGTGGCAGCTCGAGCCCACTAAGACCACCCAGTGTCAATCACTGGCTAGAGAGGCTTCCATGTCTTGGTAGACATGTGGCTTGGCCTGTCCAGTCTAACCACAGTTAAGTCACCTTTTGTGTTTCCTACACCCCCCCAGGCTTTGAACAGAACTGCCCATTTGGTGTGTGCAGTTCTCTCCCGCCCTCCAGGCTGCAGAGAGTCCCATCCGAGAGAGGCGCGTCCGTGTCTGGATGTGAGAGGCCGGCCCGGAAAGACTGCAATGCTGCCGCCTGCCCCCGCCAGCCTCCCTCTTCCCACCCAGGCACTCTTCCAGACTCGCTGCACGTACTGTTGACATGGAGGGGGACGAGCTACGCACAGGCATTGACTTTCTCTCTCTTCCGAAACCCCACTAAAATGACAGTGAATGACTCTTTAAAAGCAAACATTCCCAAGCACAGAACCAAAGGAGATGAGCTACCAGCCGCAGGCTGAGGGCTCACACGCGACGGAGACGTCGGCAGTGGAGACGAGGCCTGCACATCTGTTTACGAGGCAGCTAGACTCCGCCATGCTGTCTGTCCCCCATCCCACCAGAAGAAGAAGTTCCTTCTTTGGAGACGATGAAACAAAGAGTGCCCTGGCTGGGCAACACGGTGGACGGCTGAGGGGCACCACGCCGAAGATGGGAGGACGAGACAAATGGACACTTACTTACCTGCCACACAGCACTCTGGCCCCCCTGCCCGAGTCAGTTCGTGTGCCAACAGCCCATCCCTCTTTCAGCAACTGGATGCTGGAGAAGAGTCACCAGCACATGGCCATCCGCCTGCTTTTCCCACCAGTGGAGGAAGAGGAGGAGGAAGGTGGCCGACGGGCCGGCTGAGGGAGGGCCGCAGGGATCCGACACCTGTGCAATCAAGCTGTCTGAACGGAGCGCGGACTTGGCTCAGTTCAGCGAGAACAAATCGCGGTACCTGATGTGCCGGCCCGGTTGCGCAACAGCCCCGCGGTGCAAGAGCCTGAGCGCTCCCTCAGCTCGCCACTGCCGCTGCTGCCGGACGTCAGCCACCTGGAGGTGCCTGCCAAGACCCAGGGTACCCCCAGTGGTGAACACCCCGAGCATGAGCCCTCACCATGCACACTCATCTACTGCGACATGTTCCAGAGGTGGAAGATGGCGTCTCGTCGAAGCATGAAGATCCCGAGGGGCATGTGCGGGTGACACTGATGTTTCCTGCCCCCCACACCCGGCCCCAGTAAAGTTTCCCCTCCTTCACATCTTCAGAAAAACATAATAAAGGGAGTAACATTGGGATTCTCCGCTAAAACAGCTCAGGTACATCACCCTACAATGAAGGCCCTAAATACGAGCCGCAAGCAAGGATCACTAGACGGCAAAGGAAGCCTTTAACCAAATGAAGAGGAAAACAGTTGGCGGGAAACGGGACCATGAGGGAAGTATTTTCTTAAAATTCCTTAAGGAGTTTTCTTAAAAACTCCTTCATTTCCTCAGGGAGATAATAGAATGCAAATATTCATGAAAGAAGAACAGGAACATTCAAAGAACAACTGAGAGCTTCATCTTCAGCTAGTCGAAGCAGGATAACCTACAGAAGCACAGATTTTTTTTTTCCTTTGAGCCTGTCAGGGAGCCGAAGTTGCCAAAAAAAGTGGGCCCAAATCTATAAAACAGCAGGTCCTTCCTAGGAAAATGACCCATTGGCATTTTTATCCCTGGCGGCGGCAGCAACAGCAGGAAGAGGCTACCATAGACTCCGGTAAGAAAACAGGAACTATTAACACATTTTTAAAGGTCACATAAGGAATGGCATGACATTTTGAATCCCTAGGGGCCTCGGACACAAAGAGTTTGCATTCACCCACCAACTCTTTTCCATGGACTTCACTAAGAAAGTTTGGAGGCAGTATAGGTGGGCTGACATATTTTCTCTGAGATATCGATGTGCTTAGGGGTGCTGAAGTCTGCATGCAGGACAGGAGAACTGAGAGAAACCCCACTCCAGACCTTCCAGGGGCAGTTGGTGGCTGGGGAGGAAGGGCAAAAGAGCTGAGAGGTCATGCCTAGGCTGAAGAAATACAGGGTCTGCTGAAGTCTTAAGCCAGGGTAGGAGGACTGACAGAAAGGTTCCAGGCTCTCTAAGTCCTACACTGAGGACAAAGCAAAAGCCTGCTGTAGCAGGAGTCAAGGCAGAAGACCTGAAAGAGAAACTCCTGAGGCACGTTTTCATGGATTCACTAAAGTCTAAGGGTGACGTAGAACTGAAAAAAATCCCCTGGCACATTAGATCACAAGTCCACAATTTTTAAAAAAAGATTGATTCATTTAATTTAGAGAGAGAGAAAGCACATAGTGGGGGCGGAGCACAGGGAGAGGGAGAGAGAAATTCCGAGCAGGCTCTGCACTGAGCAGGGAGCCTGACCCGGGGCTCGATCTCATGACCCTGAGATTATGACCGGAGCTGAAACCAAGAGTTGGACACTTAACCGACTGTGCCACCCAGGCAACCCAAGTCCATAATTTTTTTTCCAAGTCCACAATTCTTTAAAAGAATTTGGGAAGGGCTCAACTGGGCCATCCTGCCTGAAGGTCTTTCATGTGGTTGCTGTCAAACAGTAGCTGGGTCTCAGAGACCTTCCATGTGGTCTCTCCATGAGGGATACTTTGGGCTTCTTCATTGTGTGGCAGCCTCAGGGAAGTTGGACTGGTTAGGTGGCGGCTAGAGGCTGGAAGGTACCCTGCTAACAAGGCAGAAACTGCACTGCCTTTTATGACTTAGCCTCTGAAATCAAGCAGCATACTCTATTGATTGATGAGCACACTCAAACCATATTATGTTGATTACAGACAAGTCACAAGCCTGCCAATCATAGGGGGGAGGGTTAAATTCTACCTGCTTTTTTGTTTTAAGATTTTAAGTAATCCCTACACCCAACGTGGGGCTCAAACCTACAACCCTGAGATCAGGAGTTGCATGCTCCACCAACTGAGCCGGCCAGGTGCCCCGAATTCCACCTTTTCATGGCAAAATGGCGAGATTCCAGAAGAGCAGACTGGGAGATACTGTTGGGGCCACCTTTGAAAAACACAGTCTGCCACACACCAGTTAAAAGGCAGAGACTGTCAGGCTAGATAAAATAGCTATATGTTATTTACAAGAAGTGTACTTTTAGCATAAAGACTCAGAGAAGTTGAAAGTAAAAGGATGGAAAAAGATATATCACAAACTCAGCATAAGAAAGCTGTTACGACAATATTAATACCTGAACAGAATTCAAGACAAAGAATATTACCAGAGATAAAGAGGGATATTCCATAATGGAAAAAGGACAATCAAAAAGACATAATCATTTCAAATATGTAAGTACCTAATAACAAAGCTTCCAAATACATGAAACAAAAATTTAAAGCACCCAAGGGTTCTAGAAATAGACAAATCTCCAAACATAGTTGGAGACTATAACATCCCTTTCTCTATAACTGATAAAACGGAGAGAGAAAAAAAATCAGTAAGAATATCGATTTGAACAACACTGTCAACCAAAGTGACCTAATATTTATATATCAAGAAAAATAACAAAATACACATTCTTCTCAAGTGTAGGTGTAACATTCACCAACACAGACTACATTCTTATCAGTATAATAAGGTTCAATAAATTATAAAGATTTTTATCTTATGAAGTAGGATTTCTAACCACAATGATGTTGAATCAGAAATCAATAACAAAACAGTATCTAGGAAATTTTCAAATATTTGGAAATGAAAAAATATGCTTTTAAATAAGCCATGAATCAAAGGAGAAATCACAAGTTAAATCTCATCTATTAGAAAAAATCTTATTTAATTGAATAAAACAAAAAAAATCAAAATTTGGGAAGTCAAAACTAAACAAATGATTAAAGGAAATTGTATAACATTAACTGCTTATATTAGAAAAGAAGAAGGGTCCCAAATCAATTATTTGAGCTTCCACTTTAAGAAACTAGAAAAGAGGGGCGCCTGGGTGGCTCAGTTGTTAAGCATCTGCCTTCGGCTCAGGGCGTGATCCCTGCATTCTGGGATCGAGCCCCACATCAGGCTTCTCTGCTAGGAGCCTGCTTCTTCCTCTCCCACTCCCCCTGCTTGTGTTCTCTCTCTTGCTGGCTATCTCTCTCTCTGTCAAATAAATAAATAAAAATTTAAAAAAAAAAGAAACTAGAAAAGGAAGAGCAATTTAAATTTAAAAAATTTTTTAAATACAAAATAAATGGAAGAAAATAATAAAGAACAGAAGTCAATGAAATAGAAAACAGAAAAACATATAGTAAATATATGAAACCAAAAGCTGTCTTTGAAAAGATTAATGGAATTGACAAACCTCTAGCCAGTCTGATCCGAAAAAATGGAGAGAAGATACAAATTACCAATATCAAAAATGAAAGACAGAGACGCCTGGGTGGCTCAGCCGGTTAAGCATCTGCCTTTTGCTCAGGTCATGATCTCAGGGTCCCAGGACAGAGTCCTGCATTGGGGTCCCTGCTCAGCAGGGTTGCTGCTTCTCCCTCTGCCTGCTGCTACCCCTGCTTGTGCGCTCTCTCTCTCTCTCTCTCTCTGATAAATAAATAAATAAATAAATAAATAAATAAATAAATAAATCTTTAAAAAAGATGAAAGAAGGAAAACAATGAAAAGAGAAAGAAAATGAAAGAGAAGATATCACTACAGATATTACAAATATTAAAAGGATAGTAAGGGAATGCCATGAAAAACGCATGCCAATACATTACAATACAAGTTAGATGATGTGGATGAATTCTGTGAAAGATACAAACTATCAAATTCATTCAGGAAGAAATAGATAAGAAATAGATAACTTATATCTATTAAGGTAGTTGAATTTGTAGCTAAAAACATTTCCACAAAGAAAACTTCAGGACTGTGTCTTCACTAAAGAATTCTACCAAACGTTATGGAAGAAAGAACACCAATTCTACACAAACTCTTCCAGAAAATAGAGGGAACAGTTCCCAACTCATTTTACAAAGTAAGACTTACCCTTATACCAAAACCAAAGACATTACACAAAGAGGAAACCACAAGCCGGTTCCCTCATGAATATACATAATGCAAAAATACCAACCAAAATTTTAACAAATCGAATTCAGCAATATATAAAAAGATAATACATCATGACCAAGTAGGCATGCCAGTTTGCTTTGACATTTGAAAATCAGTCAAGGTAATTAACTATAGTAACAGAGCAACAACAAAAAAGAAAAACCACATGATCATCTCAATAGATGCAGGAAAAACATTTGACATAATTCAACACCTACTTGTGATGAAAGTTCTCAGTAAAGTAGGAACAGAGGAAAACTTCCTCAGCCTGATAAAGGGCATCTATGAAAAACCCACAGTTAACATCTTATTTAATGGCGACAGACTAACTGCTTTTCCCTTTTGATCAGGAACAAAGCAAGGATATCTTTCATCGCTTTTACTCATTGTTGCACTGGAGGTCCTAGCTAGTGTGATAAGGCAAGAAAACGAAATAAAAGGCACACAGATTAGAAAGAAATGTGGGGTTTTTTTAAAAAGATTTTATTTATTTATTTATTTGACAGAGAGAGAGAGCACACGCGCAAGTAGGCAGAGCAGCAGCAGAGGGAGAGGGAGAAGCAGGCTCCCCGCTGAGCAGGGAGCCCGATGCAGGACTCGATCCCAGGACCCTGAGATCATGACCTGAGCCAAAGGCAGATGCTTAACTGCTGTGCCACCCAGGCGCCCCCCCAAAGTTTACTTTTTAAAGATTTTATTTTTTTAATGTTTTTCATGTAATCTCTATCCCTAATGTGGGGCTCAAACTCACAACCCCAAGATCAAGAGTCGCATGCTCTACCAACCAAGCCAGCTGGGTGTCCCAAAAGTTTGCTTTTTAAAAGAGACTGTTAGGGGCACTTGGGTGGCTCAGTCAGTTGAGCGTCTTCCTTCAGCTCAGGTCATGATCCCGGGGTCCTGGCATCGAGCCCTGCATTGGGCTCCTTGCTCAGCAGAGAGCCTGCTTCTTCCCTTCCCTCTCGCTTTGCTTGCCACTCCACCTGCTTGTGTGCTTTCTGTCTCTCTCTCAAATAAATAAATAAAATCTTTTAAAAACTAGAAAACAAAAAAATAAAGGAGACTGTTGGGGCGCCTGGTCGGCTCCATTGCTGGAGCATGCGACTTTGATCTCAGGCTCGTGAGTTCAAGTCCCACATTGGGGTAGAAATAACAGACTGTTAGTACAATGAAAGCACAAGTCACATACTGGGGAAAATATTTGCAAAACATATCTCGTAAAGATGTTGTATCCAAAATATATTAAAAATGAAAAAAACTCTTACAACTCAATTATGGGGAAAACTTAAAAAACGATGAAAGATTTGACTAGATACATCACCAAAGAATGTATACAAATGGAAAATAAATATATGAAAAGATTCTCACCATCATCAGTCACAAGGAAAATGCAAACTAAGATCCCAATAAAATACTGCTAAAAGGGCTGAAATTAAAGAGCCAAGGGCTGGCACGGATGCAGCAGCAGGGGCGCAGGATTCCAGCGGCTGACCCAGCGGCCTCGGTGCTGAGGAGCGATGAAGGCCTGCACTCAGGATTCAGAGTAGCCTTATTCATAAAAGCTTCAAACTAGAAACAGCCCACGTGTTCATCAACTAGTAATGGAATCAATTATCTGTGGTCCATCCGTACAACAGAACCCTAACAAACTCCTAACACACACAACAACAGATGGGAACCCAAAGGCATTCTGCTGAGGAAAAGAAGCCAGACACAAAATACTACATGCTCTTTGGTTCTATTTGTATAAAATTCTAGAAAAGACAAATCTATAGCCATAGAAAGATTATGGTTGCCAGGCTCCAGGTGGGGGGAGGGGATTGCAAGGAGCCAGGAGAGAACTTTCCGGAGTGACACAAATGTTCTATATCATGATTATGGTGGTGGTTACACCACAGTGTACATGTGTAAGAAAATTTGTGAATTTTATTGGATATGAATCATACCTCAAAAAGTCTGATTTTAAAAAGTGCGGCAAGCCAAGGAGAGAAGTCACCGCCTAGGCCGTGGCAGTCGGAATAGTGGAACCCCATGCCTGGATAACTCTGACCAGAAAGGAGGTGCCTTTGGCCAGGCTGCCTTCCCATCAGACAAGGACCTCGTGGTCACCTGGGGGCACAGCCTTCAACTGCTCACTTGCCCTCTACCCCCCAGGCCCTCAGCCCGGAAGAGGGCTGCTTCCAGTGGCTGCTGGGGACCCTGCCCCTCCCAGCCTTCAGGGCTCCTAATCCAAGCACCACTCTCCTTCCTCCCGAACCTTCTAAGTAGGCTTTGTCTGACTTCCGAAATTACTGTTCACTGAACTTGGACCTCAGATGAGTGGACGCCCTGTCTTGCTATCACCGTGGACCCATGCATGTCCCATGTGTTTTTATTAAATGTATTTTTGCCCCGGTGGATCCCATCCTCTGCCCCAATGCCCTTTCACGCCATGGGAGCCTCTGCTAGGTGTTTGATTGCCATGGGGCTCTCCTCAACCCGCTCTTCGCTCCTCGCTCCGGCCGCTGTGAGCTGTGAGCGCACGCGTTGCGCGGCTGCCCTGCAGGGTCAGGCCTCTGCAATAACGAGATGTGCCCGTCTCTCCTCCCGGCCTCCTGGGCAGATGCTGTCCTAGCTCCATCGCTCCTTCTCCGTGTGTTTGGCTGCCTCCTCTTCCTCTCTCATCCCTGAAATCTCCCTCAAGGGTTTATTCAGGGCCCGAGAAATGTCTTTCCTCTCCGTTCCATTAACCCACTAACGGGGTCCCACCATCTCTCCTCTGGGCGATGCCCTCCCCCCCACGCCCAGCCCTCTCAGCTGGGCCGGCACAGGGCCCTGCACCCTTTGGGGCAGGGCCGGGGTCCCTCCGCCTCTGCATGCAGGGCACAGAGAGTGACAGAGCAAGACCGGCAGATCCGGGTCTTGCCAGCTCTGGTCCCCTGCCCTGGTGGCTGGCACCTGGGAGGCTCAGTGCCTCGGCCCGAGGCCGCCTGTCCTCTTCTACTCAGACACTGGGCTGGGGGAGACACAGGCCCACATCTTGGCTACCCACAGAATCCCTCCCGCAAATGGAATCCGGAGGCATGGGGTCGGGGGTGTGTGTGCTCAGTCCTGACCGTGGCCTAAGGCCCACCGAGGCTAACTGGCCCGCCCCGTGGCCAAGTCCTTCTCTGGCCTTCCAAAACCAGCTTCTCAGTGCTCCCTGGGGTGAGTGCAGACCCATTCGGCCACCCTCCAAAGACTCCCCAAACAACTCTCAGGAATCCCTCCTCTCTCCTCTCCAGGGGCCCCTGCCCATCTGCCTGTCTCAGGGAGGAGTGGCTTCCAGGTCAGTTCGTGAGAGGACAGGGGCTTCTGGGCCACCCAGTACCATCTCCACCAACTCACGTGGCCCTGTTGGTGAATAAGTCAGTCAGCCTTTCTTCCCGTGAACTGCTGCCGAGCACCATCTCTAGTGCCCCGGGTGGGGGGCGGGGGGGGGGG
>NW_024423319.1:1818791-1821555 GCF_017311325.1 Ursus maritimus | reverse complement strand
GTGGACCCATGCATGTCCCATGTGTTTTTATTAAATGTATTTTTGCCCCGGTGGATCCCATCCTCTGCCCCAATGCCCTTTCACGCCATGGGAGCCTCTGCTAGGTGTTTGATTGCCATGGGGCTCTCCTCAACCCGCTCTTCGCTCCTCGCTCCGGCCGCTGTGAGCTGTGAGCGCACGCGTTGCGCGGCTGCCCTGCAGGGTCAGGCCTCTGCAATAACGAGATGTGCCCGTCTCTCCTCCCGGCCTCCTGGGCAGATGCTGTCCTAGCTCCATCGCTCCTTCTCCGTGTGTTTGGCTGCCTCCTCTTCCTCTCTCATCCCTGAAATCTCCCTCAAGGGTTTATTCAGGGCCCGAGAAATGTCTTTCCTCTCCGTTCCATTAACCCACTAACGGGGTCCCACCATCTCTCCTCTGGGCGATGCCCTCCCCCCCACGCCCAGCCCTCTCAGCTGGGCCGGCACAGGGCCCTGCACCCTTTGGGGCAGGGCCGGGGTCCCTCCGCCTCTGCATGCAGGGCACAGAGAGTGACAGAGCAAGACCGGCAGATCCGGGTCTTGCCAGCTCTGGTCCCCTGCCCTGGTGGCTGGCACCTGGGAGGCTCAGTGCCTCGGCCCGAGGCCGCCTGTCCTCTTCTACTCAGACACTGGGCTGGGGGAGACACAGGCCCACATCTTGGCTACCCACAGAATCCCTCCCGCAAATGGAATCCGGAGGCATGGGGTCGGGGGTGTGTGTGCTCAGTCCTGACCGTGGCCTAAGGCCCACCGAGGCTAACTGGCCCGCCCCGTGGCCAAGTCCTTCTCTGGCCTTCCAAAACCAGCTTCTCAGTGCTCCCTGGGGTGAGTGCAGACCCATTCGGCCACCCTCCAAAGACTCCCCAAACAACTCTCAGGAATCCCTCCTCTCTCCTCTCCAGGGGCCCCTGCCCATCTGCCTGTCTCAGGGAGGAGTGGCTTCCAGGTCAGTTCGTGAGAGGACAGGGGCTTCTGGGCCACCCAGTACCATCTCCACCAACTCACGTGGCCCTGTTGGTGAATAAGTCAGTCAGCCTTTCTTCCCGTGAACTGCTGCCGAGCACCATCTCTAGTGCCCCGGGTGGGGGGCGGGGGGGGGGGCTGGGGCAGGGGCCTGCCCGAGGCCTGTCACCTCTGATCAGCTCCTCGCTGCAGGAGGTGGGACTCAGCCAGCCTGGCCCAGGGTCTCGCAGCACCTGCACCTGCGCCATGGGCTCCCCAGCCTTGGGGGCTCTCAGTGAAGGCTCCAGACTCTCTCTGGCATGCCCTCTGGCCTTGGTGGCTTCTCAGTTCTGGCTAGCAGGGGCAAGCTGTGTGCACAGTCTCCCTTTCGTGTCTGTTCTGGATGTGGACACACAGCCCTTGCCCCTTGGAGCCAGGAGGAAAGCACTGAGGAGGGGAGAGGGCTTCTCCAAGGTCTTTACCCCAGGCTCAGCAACAGGAAACAAGGGGTGCAGGGAGCAGAGACGGTGAAGGAAGTGCCTCATGGCTCAAGGGCCCTGCCCTGCATGTCAGCTCTCTGCTGAGATCTGGGCAGAGAGACCTGTCAGGAGCTTCACTCTCGAACTTTCGGCATGGCCCTACATACAGCCAAAGCGGACACTTCCATGGGCTCATCGCTGGCCAGCTCCAGGTCTTTGCCTATCCCGTCACCATCGTCGGCCTTCAGGAGTTGGCTTCCCATTTTACAGAGACAGAAGCTGAGGCCCGAAGAGCTGGACAGAGCCTGTGCAAGGTCACAAGCAGTAGAACGGCAAGGCGAGGACATGTGCCCTCCACGGGTGCCTCAGTTTCCTGGGCAGATGAGGGAGGTCCCATCCCACCTGCGAGGCTAGGCCCCGGGCACGGGGGTGGGGGGTGCTGGGGGAGGGATGGACATGAGAAAGGATGCTGGGTGTGGTGTGACTTTCTACCAGTGGCTCATAGCTTTCCCTTGACAAAACCTGTTCTAGAATCTTGCCCAGGAACTCTTACTTTCTACCATTGTTGTTCATGTGGACAGCAGTAGAAAAGTTGTTTCTATGCTTGTAGGTTAATAACGGCAGTGTGGTTACGGGGAGAAAGTGAGAATGTTCCTGTTCTTAGGAGCTGTTGCTGAAGGGTTGCGACGTGAGGTGTCAGCATTGTGTGTGTGTGTGTGTGTGTGTGTGTGTGTGTGTGCGGTTGTATTGAATGTATGGTACGTGTGCAGCAGTGCACTGTGCAGGGGTGGGTACGTGATGAGTGTGGAAGACACCCCCCCCACGCTGCTGTCCCCCTCTTCCCGCCAGGCTCTCCGGGCCAGGAAGAGGAGGCCTTAGTCTGGGCTATACTTGGGCCTAGTCAGTGCGAAGCTGTTTTGGCCTTTAGCCTCGCAGGTCATCGGAGAAGACGGACAAACAGGAAAACAGGGCCAACTGGGCCCAGAGCCTGGCCCTAGGAGGCGTGCAGGCCACGGCCTTGGGCTGGGCTGGGCAGGCCTTGGCTGAGCAGGGCCAGGCTCTGTGGCAAGAGCAGGAGGGGATTGGAAAGAGGGCTCCTGGGCCGGGAGGGAAAGGATGAGCTGGAGGGCTCAGGGGTCCTGGATGCCAAGGAGAGGAAGGAGGGAGAGCCCAGCCTTGAGGCCCCTGGGGGGGAAGCCCCTCCCTCAGACTCTCCACACAGTGTGCAGGGACATGAGCGTGTCATGTGTGCCTTTGTGGGCATATGACTGTTGCGCGCGTCTGTGTGTGTGTGTGTGTGTGTGAGAGAGAGAGAGAGAGACAGAC
>NW_024423319.1:1814981-1818781 GCF_017311325.1 Ursus maritimus | reverse complement strand
GCACAGGGCCCTGCACCCTTTGGGGCAGGGCCGGGGTCCCTCCGCCTCTGCATGCAGGGCACAGAGAGTGACAGAGCAAGACCGGCAGATCCGGGTCTTGCCAGCTCTGGTCCCCTGCCCTGGTGGCTGGCACCTGGGAGGCTCAGTGCCTCGGCCCGAGGCCGCCTGTCCTCTTCTACTCAGACACTGGGCTGGGGGAGACACAGGCCCACATCTTGGCTACCCACAGAATCCCTCCCGCAAATGGAATCCGGAGGCATGGGGTCGGGGGTGTGTGTGCTCAGTCCTGACCGTGGCCTAAGGCCCACCGAGGCTAACTGGCCCGCCCCGTGGCCAAGTCCTTCTCTGGCCTTCCAAAACCAGCTTCTCAGTGCTCCCTGGGGTGAGTGCAGACCCATTCGGCCACCCTCCAAAGACTCCCCAAACAACTCTCAGGAATCCCTCCTCTCTCCTCTCCAGGGGCCCCTGCCCATCTGCCTGTCTCAGGGAGGAGTGGCTTCCAGGTCAGTTCGTGAGAGGACAGGGGCTTCTGGGCCACCCAGTACCATCTCCACCAACTCACGTGGCCCTGTTGGTGAATAAGTCAGTCAGCCTTTCTTCCCGTGAACTGCTGCCGAGCACCATCTCTAGTGCCCCGGGTGGGGGGCGGGGGGGGGGGCTGGGGCAGGGGCCTGCCCGAGGCCTGTCACCTCTGATCAGCTCCTCGCTGCAGGAGGTGGGACTCAGCCAGCCTGGCCCAGGGTCTCGCAGCACCTGCACCTGCGCCATGGGCTCCCCAGCCTTGGGGGCTCTCAGTGAAGGCTCCAGACTCTCTCTGGCATGCCCTCTGGCCTTGGTGGCTTCTCAGTTCTGGCTAGCAGGGGCAAGCTGTGTGCACAGTCTCCCTTTCGTGTCTGTTCTGGATGTGGACACACAGCCCTTGCCCCTTGGAGCCAGGAGGAAAGCACTGAGGAGGGGAGAGGGCTTCTCCAAGGTCTTTACCCCAGGCTCAGCAACAGGAAACAAGGGGTGCAGGGAGCAGAGACGGTGAAGGAAGTGCCTCATGGCTCAAGGGCCCTGCCCTGCATGTCAGCTCTCTGCTGAGATCTGGGCAGAGAGACCTGTCAGGAGCTTCACTCTCGAACTTTCGGCATGGCCCTACATACAGCCAAAGCGGACACTTCCATGGGCTCATCGCTGGCCAGCTCCAGGTCTTTGCCTATCCCGTCACCATCGTCGGCCTTCAGGAGTTGGCTTCCCATTTTACAGAGACAGAAGCTGAGGCCCGAAGAGCTGGACAGAGCCTGTGCAAGGTCACAAGCAGTAGAACGGCAAGGCGAGGACATGTGCCCTCCACGGGTGCCTCAGTTTCCTGGGCAGATGAGGGAGGTCCCATCCCACCTGCGAGGCTAGGCCCCGGGCACGGGGGTGGGGGGTGCTGGGGGAGGGATGGACATGAGAAAGGATGCTGGGTGTGGTGTGACTTTCTACCAGTGGCTCATAGCTTTCCCTTGACAAAACCTGTTCTAGAATCTTGCCCAGGAACTCTTACTTTCTACCATTGTTGTTCATGTGGACAGCAGTAGAAAAGTTGTTTCTATGCTTGTAGGTTAATAACGGCAGTGTGGTTACGGGGAGAAAGTGAGAATGTTCCTGTTCTTAGGAGCTGTTGCTGAAGGGTTGCGACGTGAGGTGTCAGCATTGTGTGTGTGTGTGTGTGTGTGTGTGTGTGTGTGTGTGTGTGTGTGTGTGTGTGTGTGTGTGTGTGTGTGTGTGTGTGTGTGCGGTTGTATTGAATGTATGGTACGTGTGCAGCAGTGCACTGTGCAGGGGTGGGTACGTGATGAGTGTGGAAGACACCCCCCCCACGCTGCTGTCCCCCTCTTCCCGCCAGGCTCTCCGGGCCAGGAAGAGGAGGCCTTAGTCTGGGCTATACTTGGGCCTAGTCAGTGCGAAGCTGTTTTGGCCTTTAGCCTCGCAGGTCATCGGAGAAGACGGACAAACAGGAAAACAGGGCCAACTGGGCCCAGAGCCTGGCCCTAGGAGGCGTGCAGGCCACGGCCTTGGGCTGGGCTGGGCAGGCCTTGGCTGAGCAGGGCCAGGCTCTGTGGCAAGAGCAGGAGGGGATTGGAAAGAGGGCTCCTGGGCCGGGAGGGAAAGGATGAGCTGGAGGGCTCAGGGGTCCTGGATGCCAAGGAGAGGAAGGAGGGAGAGCCCAGCCTTGAGGCCCCTGGGGGGGAAGCCCCTCCCTCAGACTCTCCACACAGTGTGCAGGGACATGAGCGTGTCATGTGTGCCTTTGTGGGCATATGACTGTTGCGCGCGTCTGTGTGTGTGTGTGTGTGTGTGAGAGAGAGAGAGAGAGACAGACAGACAGAAATCTGAAGGCGCCCCCTCCTCCTAGGACAGGTAGCTGCAGGTGGGGGAGGAGGAAGAGGGTGGGGGTGGCCCTGGGGAGGAAGCTGGCTCTCATGGGGGCACATTAAGCCCTGGCTTGATCCTGCTCCACCCCCCCCTTCCTGTCCCTCATCTCCGGAGGCCCTCATTAAGGAGGGGCGGGTGCCTCATAGGCCCAGGAGGAGCCAACACTCATGAACTGGGGATTCCATGAGCTCTCACCCCTTCCTTGCGAGGGCCCAAGAGGGACATTCAAGCTGTGCCATGAAGAAGCTGGGTGCCCTTCAGCCTGGCCTCAGTTTCCCCACTTATAAAATGGAGTTGCTGAGCTGATATCCCAGAGCTCTGCCGGACCTGATCTTCTAGCAAGGTGGGCCTTGTGGGGGTGGGCTTAGGCAGGGTTGGGGGTACAGCCTGCCTGACAGTCACAGCCAGACCAAGCTGCGGACCAGTGTAGGAGGGCTCAGGCCCTCAGTAGCGGGGGGAAAGGAGTCCTAGGGACAGACCTGGAAGGGCCGGGACAGGAAGGGCAGCACAAGAGACCAGGAGCCTACTTCCCGGTGCCACAGGCAGGAGGCCAGGAGAGGCACGTGGGGGAGGGGAGGGAGAGGAAGTCCCCTCCTGGGCAGGTCACTCCCAGAAGCCAGGCCGGGGCGGGGCAGGAGATGGAGAGCAGATCTGAGCTCCTGGGCCACCTTCGCGCCCGCCACTGCCCAGCTGCTCGGAGCCCAGAGAGCCCAGCCAGGTAAGGGGCTTCGAGGGGCCCCGGGGACATGCTGGTCCTTTCTGCCCAGCCCCAGCCCTCCCATGGCCGCCTCTCCCAGACTCCATCAGGGTGTGTGTGTGGGGGGGAGGCGGGTCTGTATGTCTGCCTCAGATCTTGAGGGCTGCAAGGTGGGTCCCAGGACGTGTTCATCCACCTGCATGACTGCTGCTTTCTATCTTACCCTACTCAGTACTGGGAGGAGCACAGTGGGCCCTGAGGTCGGTGACAGGCTCAGTGGGGCCAGATCTCACCAACCTTGATCTGACTAAGGGTGTACCCCCACCTCCCCATTGCTGGAACACACACACACACGCACACACACTGTTGCGGGCACAGGCTGGATCCCCCCGGCACCTCTCTAGGGGCCCCTGTCTAGAGACAGGACAACGTGGCTGGCCCCTCAGATGGGAGGCTGAGCTCGATACCGTATCTCCTGCAGGCGCTCAAGACACCTACCCCAGCCCCAGCCCCGCCATGCTCATGGCATCCACCATCTCTGGTAAGGTTCCAGCCCCCGGGCCCCTACCCATCCCCCCACCAATCCCTCCACTGGGATGAGCCAGGTAGGCTGAGTGGGGTTGGATGAAGCAGAGAAACCCTTCTTCCCAAAACCTCCTTCACCCTCCTCACCAGGCTGCCGATGTGGGGAGGGAAGTGC
>NW_024423319.1:1809031-1814971 GCF_017311325.1 Ursus maritimus | reverse complement strand
AGGCGTGCAGGCCACGGCCTTGGGCTGGGCTGGGCAGGCCTTGGCTGAGCAGGGCCAGGCTCTGTGGCAAGAGCAGGAGGGGATTGGAAAGAGGGCTCCTGGGCCGGGAGGGAAAGGATGAGCTGGAGGGCTCAGGGGTCCTGGATGCCAAGGAGAGGAAGGAGGGAGAGCCCAGCCTTGAGGCCCCTGGGGGGGAAGCCCCTCCCTCAGACTCTCCACACAGTGTGCAGGGACATGAGCGTGTCATGTGTGCCTTTGTGGGCATATGACTGTTGCGCGCGTCTGTGTGTGTGTGTGTGTGTGTGAGAGAGAGAGAGAGAGACAGACAGACAGAAATCTGAAGGCGCCCCCTCCTCCTAGGACAGGTAGCTGCAGGTGGGGGAGGAGGAAGAGGGTGGGGGTGGCCCTGGGGAGGAAGCTGGCTCTCATGGGGGCACATTAAGCCCTGGCTTGATCCTGCTCCACCCCCCCCTTCCTGTCCCTCATCTCCGGAGGCCCTCATTAAGGAGGGGCGGGTGCCTCATAGGCCCAGGAGGAGCCAACACTCATGAACTGGGGATTCCATGAGCTCTCACCCCTTCCTTGCGAGGGCCCAAGAGGGACATTCAAGCTGTGCCATGAAGAAGCTGGGTGCCCTTCAGCCTGGCCTCAGTTTCCCCACTTATAAAATGGAGTTGCTGAGCTGATATCCCAGAGCTCTGCCGGACCTGATCTTCTAGCAAGGTGGGCCTTGTGGGGGTGGGCTTAGGCAGGGTTGGGGGTACAGCCTGCCTGACAGTCACAGCCAGACCAAGCTGCGGACCAGTGTAGGAGGGCTCAGGCCCTCAGTAGCGGGGGGAAAGGAGTCCTAGGGACAGACCTGGAAGGGCCGGGACAGGAAGGGCAGCACAAGAGACCAGGAGCCTACTTCCCGGTGCCACAGGCAGGAGGCCAGGAGAGGCACGTGGGGGAGGGGAGGGAGAGGAAGTCCCCTCCTGGGCAGGTCACTCCCAGAAGCCAGGCCGGGGCGGGGCAGGAGATGGAGAGCAGATCTGAGCTCCTGGGCCACCTTCGCGCCCGCCACTGCCCAGCTGCTCGGAGCCCAGAGAGCCCAGCCAGGTAAGGGGCTTCGAGGGGCCCCGGGGACATGCTGGTCCTTTCTGCCCAGCCCCAGCCCTCCCATGGCCGCCTCTCCCAGACTCCATCAGGGTGTGTGTGTGGGGGGGAGGCGGGTCTGTATGTCTGCCTCAGATCTTGAGGGCTGCAAGGTGGGTCCCAGGACGTGTTCATCCACCTGCATGACTGCTGCTTTCTATCTTACCCTACTCAGTACTGGGAGGAGCACAGTGGGCCCTGAGGTCGGTGACAGGCTCAGTGGGGCCAGATCTCACCAACCTTGATCTGACTAAGGGTGTACCCCCACCTCCCCATTGCTGGAACACACACACACACGCACACACACTGTTGCGGGCACAGGCTGGATCCCCCCGGCACCTCTCTAGGGGCCCCTGTCTAGAGACAGGACAACGTGGCTGGCCCCTCAGATGGGAGGCTGAGCTCGATACCGTATCTCCTGCAGGCGCTCAAGACACCTACCCCAGCCCCAGCCCCGCCATGCTCATGGCATCCACCATCTCTGGTAAGGTTCCAGCCCCCGGGCCCCTACCCATCCCCCCACCAATCCCTCCACTGGGATGAGCCAGGTAGGCTGAGTGGGGTTGGATGAAGCAGAGAAACCCTTCTTCCCAAAACCTCCTTCACCCTCCTCACCAGGCTGCCGATGTGGGGAGGGAAGTGCATGGCCCTGCGAGCTCACGGGAGTGCGCTGCTCACTCCCCTCCATGTGAGGTGGGAATGGCGCATGTTCGCTGTGAGTCTGCAACTGGGAAGCCGGAGGGAAGCAGGCGGCCCAGGGAGATGACTGCTCAGGCTAATGGCTCTCTGCTTGGCCAGCTGGAACCTCCTTGGGCCCAGGTCCCCCTGCACAGCACATCCCCTAACTTGGCCTTCTTTCTCCATCCCTGCCCAGCTGTGCCCTGGACCCTCTCTCCACCTATCCCACCTGGCAACAGCAGCAAGGAGCTGCAGGACACCCGGGACCCGCGGCTCGTCCAGGCAGAGCTGGCCCTGCTCTCCACGGTCTTTGTGGCTGTGGCCCTGAGCAATGGCTTGGTGCTGGGGGTCCTAGCACGCCGGGGCCGGCGGGGTCGCTGGGCACCAATGCACGTCTTCATTGGCCACTTGTGCCTGGCCGACCTGGCCGTGGCTCTGTTCCAAGTACTGCCCCAGCTGGCCTGGGATGCCACGGACCGCTTCCGCGGGCCCGATGCCCTGTGCCGGGCAGTCAAGTACCTGCAGATGGTGGGCATGTATGCCTCCTCCTACATGATCCTGGCCATGACGCTGGACCGCCACCGCGCCATCTGCCGCCCCATGCTGGCATACCGCCACGGAGGTGGAGCTCGCTGGAACCGGCCGGTGCTGGTGGCCTGGGCCTTCTCGCTCATTCTCAGCCTGCCCCAGCTTTTCATCTTTGCCCAGCGTGACGTGGGAAATGGCAGTGGGGTCCTTGACTGCTGGGCCCACTTTGCTGAGCCCTGGGGCCTCAGAGCCTATGTCACCTGGATCGCCCTAATGGTGTTTGTGGCACCCGCCCTGGGCATCGCTGCCTGCCAGGTGCTCATCTTCCGAGAGCTTCATGCCAGCCTGGCGCCGGGGCCAGCAGACAGGGCTGGGGGTTGCCGTGGAGGGCACCGGACAGGCAGTCCCAGTGAGGGGGCCCGGGTGTCAGCAGCCATGGCCAAGACCGTGAGGATGACGTTGGTGATTGTGATTGTCTACGTGTTGTGCTGGGCGCCTTTCTTCCTCGTGCAGCTGTGGGCAGCGTGGGACCCGCAGGCGCCCCTGGAAGGTAGGTGTGGCTGTGGCTGTGACCGTAGGGGACCGTGCGGGCTTGGCCCCGTAGGCCACTTTCACTCCCACGGGCACCTCCAACCTTGGGCTCGGGAGCACACAGGGGCTCACGTGGCCTGCTCTTCCCGAGTGAGCAGATGGGGTCGCCGCTCCTCGGCATGGGCACCCTCAGCCCCAGCCCGGGCTCTTCCACCCCCCAGAGGCCCCGTTCGTGCTGCTGATGTTGCTGGCCAGCCTCAACAGCTGCACCAACCCCTGGATCTACGCCTTCTTCAGCAGCAGCGTCTCCTCCGAGCTGCGCAGCCTGCTCTGCCGGGCCCACGGTCGGGCCCCACCCAGCCTGGGGCCCCAAGACGAGTCCTGTGCCACCGCCAGCTCCTTCCTGGCCAAGGACACTTCCTCCTGAGAAGCCAGGGGGCGCCTGCGTTCCAGGGGCTCTGCGAACCCCAGCTGCCTACCTGGGAATGGGCTCCAGGCTAGGAGCCAGAGCTCAGCTCCTTGGTGCTGGGCATGGGGAGGGGCTGGGGCAGCAGCAGCGGGCCGCAGCGCCTGGGGGTGACACGAGGCTCCCACCCCAGCCGGCGCCCGCCCCTGAGGTGGAGGCCCCAGGGAGCCTGGGAGGAAGGAAAGGGGGTGGGGCCAGAGGACCTTCCTCCCCCCGCCTCCAGTCCCCCCTGCCCTCCCCTCTCACTCTCTCCCTAATAAAAGTTCCAGCTCATTTTCCACCGAGTCTCCATAGATCAGGGTAATGGCGGTTGTAGGGCAGCGTGGAAAGACATTCTCAGATCCCCCCACCAGACACCGGGCCTGGTATGCAGGCCACCACACCACACGGCCCTGGCACGGACAACTCTTTGCCAAGAGACCCCTTGTGGAAGCTGTCCCGCTGCCTAAGCTGCCGCTTTTGCCCAGCACCCCGGCATCTGGCTGTGCCTCCACCCTCCCAGCGCCCCCCAGACAGAGACCCGGCTTGCGAGGGGGAGTCAATGCACGCCTTTATAAACGGCCCCCAACGCCTGTCAGCCTCCACCAGGTTCACACCCCCAGCTGAGGCGGAGACAGGCCAGGCCCAGGCGCCCACCACCCGACAGCCAGTGACAAGCCCTCACAGCAAAGCCGGGGAGGGGCCTGCCCCCAGCCGCCTTCCTCGGCGGCCTCCCCGCGAGGGGGCCTAAGCCAGGGCTGGGGCGGGCAGGAGCGCTTTGGGGCAGCTGTCTCCTCCTCTGCGAAGGGGGCAAGAGCAGGACCCCGGCGCTGGCTGCACAGGGCCAGGGAGAAGCCAAAGGTGGCCACCTGGGGCGGGGTGGGGCTGGCAGACCCTCAGTGCTTAAGGGGTGAGTCCAGGCTCTGGGGATGGGACGCCGAGGGCGACGCCGGGACCCCGGAGCCCCGGGAGAAGCCTTTATTTCTGCCGAGGCGGCCGCAGGCTGGAGGCTTCAGGCCGCAGAGCCCGGGGCCAGGGGAGCTGGTGGACGCTGGCCCGAGGCCTTGGCGGGCGGAGGTCTTCCCCAAGAGCTCCTTAAACACGGAGTCCATGGTCTGCGCCACAGCCTAGAGGTGAGAAGACAGACGGAGGGCATCTGATGAGAGCCTCCCCCAACCTACCCAGCCCTTTCTTCCAGCCCCAGGTCAGGGTGTCGCCACCTGAGCCAGGAGTGGGGCCTTGCTCCCTCTGCTGCCCAAGCGCCCACTTGAACTCTTTCTCATTCCAAAACCTAAGTCCTTCGCCACCTTCCTGTCACCACGCCCTCCTCTCCATTGGCCCCAAGGCTGCCGCCCCTCCTTCCCTGCCTGGTTTCCCTCCTGCCACTTTTGGTGTGGCTGTCAAAGCCTCCTCTGGGGACAGCAATAGATCTAAGGTGAGGACTCCTTTGGCTGAGTCCCAGATCCCCCCTCTTCTCATACTTACTCCCTGGCTGGGATCACAGCCACCCCACACTGTCCCCGGGGCTTCTATCTTAGCCCACCGGGGCTCACAGGCAGACCGCAAGTGGACGTGCTAGGCCCATGAGAGCAGGGAGCCGGGTCTCCCCAGCCGGCCACCCACTCCATCTGTCCATCTCTTCCATCGGTCCCTTTCATCCTCCTTGGCCACCAAGTGCCTGCTAGGTCACTACCTATCACTTATCCTGGCTCTAGATGCCATGCCTGCCCGGGAGTCCCACTTGCCACTTCCCACTCAAGAGCCAAACGTGAAACCCATGTGCGTAAGCCTCCATGTCCCCCTCCACCCTGCTTTTGGGCTCGTCCTTCCCCTCTGGGCTCACACCCTTGTCGGCCTGTCCCTCACTGGGCTGGGCTCAGCCAGCTGGTCTGAGGCCAGGAAGGGCAGACTCGAACCTCGGGAGGAAAGAGTTTGGTTCCTAGGGGAGGCAGAGAACCCCCAAGCGGGGTGCCCCCTGTGCCCCGCCCCCCACCACTATCTGCCACACAGCCAGTCCCAGCTCTCACCTTGTCTACCTCCACATATCGCTCCGGGGAGGTGGGGACCAAGCAGTGCCGTCTGTGCCCAGAGGGACCCCCGGGTATGCCCAGAGAGGCCTCAAGTGGGGTGCATGGCTCTGGCCTGCAGGATATAGACAGGGCATGGCCAAGGGAGGGGGAACAGCAAGGCTGGCCCAGTGGATCTGTTCTGTCCTCCTTTGGCGTCCCTCACCTGGACAACTCTCCCCCAACTGGGCCCCTCTCCATGTGGCCAAAGCCAGACCCCAGCCCCTTCTGACCTGGCCCAGCACCTGCTGCCTGGGACAGGCTTGGTTCCCCAACAGCAGTGCTCAGGCCGAGGTGCTCAGGCCACCAAAATGAGTCTTCCCAAGGAACCATCTTTCCCTCGCTCACCGATGGATGAATTCCATGGCCAGGAGGACTTCTGGACTGCTCACCAGCTCCCCTGCAGCCTGCGGCCCCTGGCCCACCGTGTGCTTCTCTGCACTAGAGTCAGAGAGATGGCCCGTTGAAAGCCCTCATTCCCAGGGCAGGCTCTGGGGGCTGGTGGGCTCAGGGCTGGCCAGAAGTGGTCTGGGCTGCCCCGGGCCTAGGAAAGCTAGG
>NW_024423319.1:1798275-1809021 GCF_017311325.1 Ursus maritimus | reverse complement strand
GCTGTCTCCTCCTCTGCGAAGGGGGCAAGAGCAGGACCCCGGCGCTGGCTGCACAGGGCCAGGGAGAAGCCAAAGGTGGCCACCTGGGGCGGGGTGGGGCTGGCAGACCCTCAGTGCTTAAGGGGTGAGTCCAGGCTCTGGGGATGGGACGCCGAGGGCGACGCCGGGACCCCGGAGCCCCGGGAGAAGCCTTTATTTCTGCCGAGGCGGCCGCAGGCTGGAGGCTTCAGGCCGCAGAGCCCGGGGCCAGGGGAGCTGGTGGACGCTGGCCCGAGGCCTTGGCGGGCGGAGGTCTTCCCCAAGAGCTCCTTAAACACGGAGTCCATGGTCTGCGCCACAGCCTAGAGGTGAGAAGACAGACGGAGGGCATCTGATGAGAGCCTCCCCCAACCTACCCAGCCCTTTCTTCCAGCCCCAGGTCAGGGTGTCGCCACCTGAGCCAGGAGTGGGGCCTTGCTCCCTCTGCTGCCCAAGCGCCCACTTGAACTCTTTCTCATTCCAAAACCTAAGTCCTTCGCCACCTTCCTGTCACCACGCCCTCCTCTCCATTGGCCCCAAGGCTGCCGCCCCTCCTTCCCTGCCTGGTTTCCCTCCTGCCACTTTTGGTGTGGCTGTCAAAGCCTCCTCTGGGGACAGCAATAGATCTAAGGTGAGGACTCCTTTGGCTGAGTCCCAGATCCCCCCTCTTCTCATACTTACTCCCTGGCTGGGATCACAGCCACCCCACACTGTCCCCGGGGCTTCTATCTTAGCCCACCGGGGCTCACAGGCAGACCGCAAGTGGACGTGCTAGGCCCATGAGAGCAGGGAGCCGGGTCTCCCCAGCCGGCCACCCACTCCATCTGTCCATCTCTTCCATCGGTCCCTTTCATCCTCCTTGGCCACCAAGTGCCTGCTAGGTCACTACCTATCACTTATCCTGGCTCTAGATGCCATGCCTGCCCGGGAGTCCCACTTGCCACTTCCCACTCAAGAGCCAAACGTGAAACCCATGTGCGTAAGCCTCCATGTCCCCCTCCACCCTGCTTTTGGGCTCGTCCTTCCCCTCTGGGCTCACACCCTTGTCGGCCTGTCCCTCACTGGGCTGGGCTCAGCCAGCTGGTCTGAGGCCAGGAAGGGCAGACTCGAACCTCGGGAGGAAAGAGTTTGGTTCCTAGGGGAGGCAGAGAACCCCCAAGCGGGGTGCCCCCTGTGCCCCGCCCCCCACCACTATCTGCCACACAGCCAGTCCCAGCTCTCACCTTGTCTACCTCCACATATCGCTCCGGGGAGGTGGGGACCAAGCAGTGCCGTCTGTGCCCAGAGGGACCCCCGGGTATGCCCAGAGAGGCCTCAAGTGGGGTGCATGGCTCTGGCCTGCAGGATATAGACAGGGCATGGCCAAGGGAGGGGGAACAGCAAGGCTGGCCCAGTGGATCTGTTCTGTCCTCCTTTGGCGTCCCTCACCTGGACAACTCTCCCCCAACTGGGCCCCTCTCCATGTGGCCAAAGCCAGACCCCAGCCCCTTCTGACCTGGCCCAGCACCTGCTGCCTGGGACAGGCTTGGTTCCCCAACAGCAGTGCTCAGGCCGAGGTGCTCAGGCCACCAAAATGAGTCTTCCCAAGGAACCATCTTTCCCTCGCTCACCGATGGATGAATTCCATGGCCAGGAGGACTTCTGGACTGCTCACCAGCTCCCCTGCAGCCTGCGGCCCCTGGCCCACCGTGTGCTTCTCTGCACTAGAGTCAGAGAGATGGCCCGTTGAAAGCCCTCATTCCCAGGGCAGGCTCTGGGGGCTGGTGGGCTCAGGGCTGGCCAGAAGTGGTCTGGGCTGCCCCGGGCCTAGGAAAGCTAGGACTCGGGGCAGGGGAGGGGCCCAACACCTGGGTGGCGATGGAGAAGTTGCAAACTCACCCGCCAGGCAGCGTGATGTACTTGTGGGGGATGAGTCCCCAGGCACCCGCACACTCGCCCCGCCACCAGTCGCCCGAGGCCCGCTCGTGCAGCCGCAGCACGTCCCCGCGCTGAAAGCTCAGCTCCTGGGCTGTGCGGCCCGTGTAGGCAAAGCAGGCCACGGCCTCCACAACCCCCTCCAGGTCTGGGGAGAAAAGGAGGTCTGAGCTGGGAGGCGGAAGGGGCACCCAGGGCAGGGACAGGATCGGGTCCTCCTTCTCTTCCCCCCTCACCATCCTCCTGGGCCGGGGTCCCAGCTTCCAGCTCTGGCTCGTTCTCCCCGACCAGGCCCTCCAGCTGGGCATCCCTGAGGTCAGAGCAAGGCATCTGAGTAGATAAGGGGGATCCCCTCTGCTGGACCCTCCCCCCACACACACAAAGGGCATACCCCAGGCAGCTGGAGGAGGGCGGTGCCATGCACTTCTCATAGATGGGGCCGGGCAGCAGGGTCAGCGGTGGGAAGACCCGCGAGGGCTGCACGATGAGAGTCTGCACCAGCTGGTTCACCCGGCCCTGCAAGGCCACCGGGTCCTGCCCGGCAGGCACGGGCAGCAGTGTCGGCCCAAAGCACACAGCCAGGTTGTAGGGGTCCATCATGTTCTCGTCGCTGTACTGAGCCAGGCTGGGGGCACACGCAGGTCACGGGCAGGGACCGTCCCGCCTGCTGTCCCCCCCCTCGTCAGCCCTTCTCGTCCCCCAGAAAGCACTCACTGGTTGAGGAAGGTGAAGAGGTAGCGCAGGACCACCAGCACTGCAGCGGGCAGCTGGCCCAGGAGGCGGCTGACGTGCTCCACCCGCTCGGCCATCGCCTCCAGCTCTGTGGCCCAGGCCACCCCCCGGGGAGAGAAGCACAGGAGTGAGGCCCTGGAGACAGGAAGTGGCCTCTCCCGCCCCGGCCGGCCTCAGGCCCTGGCCTCACCTGCAGAGGCCAGCAGCTCTCTGAACAGGTCCGGTGGGAAGAGCGGGGGGTCCAGGCTCCGGAAGTAGAGCTTCAGCACCCCTGCCACTGAGTCCAGGTCGTGGGCCGTGCAGCCTTCCACCAGTGGGTCCTCCCCTGAGGGTGACACGGGGCACAGGAGGCCGGTCACAGCGGCTCCGGCTGCCCCCCGCGCCTACCCCATCCTGCCTGTCCCTACCTCTCTCAAAAGCGTCACGGATCTCGGAGACCCGGGGCTGGGCCCCCGACACGCGGAAGATGCCCTCGTGCTGCAGGCCTGGGGGGGGGATGAGCCGAGGTGCTGAGGCCCCTGTCACCTCCTCGAGGGTCAGGGGCCAGGTGGGCAGCAGGAGGGCCCAGGTCTTGCTTACCATGCAGGTTGATGAAGCGAACACAGCTCTCCACCACCAGGGGCACGGGCTGGCCTGAGCTCTAGGGACAGAGAGGGTGCTCACTTCACTGTCCCTCCTTGTCACTGGCTCCCTTATACTTCTTTTAACAAGCCGCGATGGTTATTGGCAATGAGGCCTGGCATGTGGTTGGTGAGATTCGCTCCCGGGCACCTTACACCGTTTGCTGTTTAACTGCAATCCACTTTTGTGTGTTGACCTCAAACCCACTGACATTGTCGAACTCAAATTTGTTCATTTAAATAGTCGATTGGCTCTTTTGAATACATACATACAAGCACATCATTAAAAAGTCTAGCGCTATTTCTTCTTTTCAGACCCTTCTTTCTTCCCTTACTTTGCCGTCTAGGACCCCCAGTAGCACGCTAGCCAGAGCGGGGTTTGTGGGCTCCACTTCTCACATGCTCCTGCCTGAGGCTTTCGGTAGATGCGTGGGTTTTTGTTTTGGTGTTTTTATGGTTTTTTGTTTGTGTGTTTGTTTTTAAAGTTTTTATTTATTTATTTATTTAAGAGAGACAGAGAGCATGAGCAGGCGGTAAGAGGCAGGGAGAGGGAGAAGAAGACTCCCCACTGAGCAGGGAACCCGACGTCAGGCTGGATCCCAGGACCTGGGGACCACGACCTGAGCCGAAGGCAGACACTTCACCGACTGAGCCACCCAGGCGCCCCTGGGTAGATGCCTGCTACTAGTTAAGGATGTTCCCTTAAATTGGTGGAGGCCTGACAAAGTCCCGTCGGGGAAGGGACAGTTGACCAGTTGTCAGCAATGGAGGACACTGGAGTCACAGGCAGCTGGGCCACAGAAATGGCCCCAGGCTGGAGAGAAACCAAAATGCAGGGGAGGGCCTTCACTCCATTGGAGCATGAGGCCAAGCCAGTACCTGGATAAACTTCTCCATGTCTCCCCCAAAGAGTTTCTGGTTATACTGGGAGCTGGGGCGGGGGTGGCGGCTCTTCTGCTGTTTCCTCTGTGTGTACTGGGTCCTGTAGGGAGCGGAAACCGGCTCTGAGGGGAGGGGACATGGAGAATAGGATGTCCCACCCACTAGCCCAGCCAAACAGGGCCCTAGAGCCCATGAGTTAGTCTAGAACCCACTGGACAAAGTGGGAAATTGAAGTCACAGAACGATGAGCAGCAGAGCTGGGCCCCAAGGAGAGGGGAGGTGGGGACATGGCAGAACCCACTCCTCAGAACTCACCAAGACACCTCCCGCTCCTCCTTGTCACCTGGGGGTAGAAAACATTGGTGCGTTTTTCAGCCCAGGAGGTCCTCGATGCACCGCAGAAAGAAAGGCTAGCAGGATAGGGGCCAGGACCCTTGCTGGGTGCTTTCCAGCCTGCCAACTAACCTCTCTGGGCAGAGAGGAACATGGGCTGGGTGGGGGCCCCAGGCAAGAGAGCTGAGGGCAGGTGCCGCTCCTGGGCCTGGGGGTGGGGAGGAAGCAGCTCAGGGCCAGAAGTGGGGCCCACCTCGCTGAATGGCCTCCTGCAGTTTCTCATGCTTGGCCTGCAGCTTGGCAAGGATGCTTCGTCCACTCAAGTATTCCTGGAGCTTCTAGGAAGCCCGAAGAAGAGCCCAACGTTTTAATCCCAGCTCTGGGCCCTCCCCGTGCCCGGTCCCTGCCCCCCAGCCACCCCCTCCCCACCATGACGTAGAAGGTCTCAGTGTCCTGCTGCTGGCCTCGCCTCCGGCCAGCCTGTCGAGCGCCTGGATCCGAGCTGGCGGACTTGAGAGACTCGGTGGAGGGGCTGGCTTGGAGGGAGTCAAGCACATCCCCCTCTTCTGATGCCACCACCTCCAGCAGGGCCTGCAGTGTGGCCTTCAGAGTCTTGCTCACCTTGGGAGGGGACAGCACCAGGGCAGGAAGAAATGGGGCACGAGTGAGGGACAGGAAATCCAAGTCAGAAGGAAGAGGGAGGGGAGGCCATGGCCACCTGGCCCCATGTTTCCAGGTCTGTGTCCCCACCCTGAGCCAGGGCACTCATACCTCCTCCGTCTCGATGGTCTGTCGGTCCAGGCGGCTCTGGATATTCTGGGCTCTGGGCAGAATCTCATCCCGCAGCTCCATCTCCACCCGGATCTCAGCCACCTGGGCAGGGCAGCGTGCAAGGGACTGAGGGCTGAGCCGGGGGGCACAAAGCTCAGGCGTGGGAGTGGGCTGGGCAGTGGGCAGCAAGGCCTCTGGGCATGAGGGCAGCATGCACGTTTCCAACGCCTCGGCAGCTGCTGTCCAGGACCCCCAGTGCTGGACACATAACACACCCGGTTCTCCCCAAGAGAAAGGAGCTCGTACGTGCCCACGGACCCTTGCATACATTCACAGCAGCACTACCCTTAACAGCCCAAAGGTGGAAGCGAGCCCGCTGTCTATCAGCTGATGAATGGAAAAGCAAGTGTGGGACATCCATACAATGGACTGTTGTTCAGCCACGAAAAGGAATGGCGTCCTGGCTGATCCATGCCACATGTAGATGAACCTAGAAGACATCCTGCTCCATGAAAGAAGCCAGACACAAAAGGCACATATATCATATGATTCCATCTACATGAAATGTCCAGGAAAGGTGAATCCACAGACACAGAAAGCAGATGAGTTGGTGCTGGGGCGGGGGGGGGAGCGAGTGACTGCTTCCTGGGTCCAGGGTTTCTTTTTGGGGGTGAATGTGCTTTGCAACGAGAGAGTGGTGATGGTTACATAACTCAGCGAATATTCTAAAACCCATTGAATTGTACAGTTGAAATGGGTGAATTATATGGTATGTGATTCACACCTTAATAAAGCAGTTGATTATTTTGTAAAACATGGTCAGGAGGGCTGAGGTCTGAGACAGAAGAGGAGGGCCTAGCTAGAAAAACTGCTCACTCGGGGCGCCTGGGTGGCGCAGTCGTTAAAAGCGTCTGCCTTCGGCTCAGGGCGTGATCCTGGCGATCCGGGATCGAGTCCCACATCAGGCTCTTCCGCTGTGAGCCTGCTTCTTCCTCTCCCACTCCCCCTGCTGTGTTCCCTCTCTCGCTGGCTGTCTCTCTGTCACATAAATAAATAAAATCTTTAAAAAAAAAAAAAAAAAAAGAAAAACTGCTCACTCTAATCAAGCAGAAATAGATTCCCTGTGGCAAAATGCAAGTGGCTTGCATTTTGTGGGCAGAGTGGGGGAAGGGAGTAGAAGGCTTTAGGAAGAGAAGAATTCTTTTTTTTTAAGATTTTATTTGTTTATTTGTCAGAGTGAGAGAGAACACAAGCAGGGGTAGCAGCAGGCAGAGGGAGAAGCAGGCTCCCCATTGAGCAGGGAGCCTGATGTGGGACTCGATCCCAGGACCCCGGGATCATGACCTGAGCCGAAGGCAGACACTTAACCCACTGAGCATCCCATGGAAGAGAAGAATTCTTCTCCTTTGAACATTTAAGCATGCACAGAACTCTGACACTGACATCAAGTGAAAATTGGGAGTGAAGACTTCGCTTATCCATGGCAGGCTCAACACGCCCTGCTCTCTGTCCTCTGCAAGCCCCACTGGAAAGGGGCGCATGAAGGCCTAGGTCACAGGGACGCCAGGTGGAGGAGGGGGCGAGGCCAGCACTGGAGATGCCACCAGAGCAGCAGAAACGCCACCAGACTGAGGCGGCAGGCGTCTGGCAGGCGCAGGAGGTGCAGAAACCAGGACCGGCTAAAGTCTGTCCAGGAAACAATACCGTGGCCCCTCCAACAATTACACCTACACTCATCATAGGAGCCAGCAGTGCCACTGTGAAAGTAGGGGCTCCAAGAAAGATTTGCACACTCGTGTTCCCAGCAACCAAAAGCAGGAAGCAATCCAAGTATCTTTCAAGGGATAAATGGATAAGCAAAACGTGCTCTGTCCATACAGTGGAATGTTCGAGGACACTATGCTGAGCGACACCAGCAAACCACAACAGACAAATACAGTATGAGTCCATTCACATGAGTGATCTAGAGTAGTCTAGATCTACATTCAGAGAGACAGAAAGCAGGACGGTGGGTGCTGGGGGTGGGGGGAGGAGGAGCGAGTGTCTAACGCGGACAGAGTTTCAGTTTGGGAAGATGGAAAAGTTCTGGAGACGGAGGGTGGTGATGGCTACACAACAGTGTGAATGTGCTTAAAGCCATTGAACTCACACTTAAAAATGGTTAAAATGGGGGCACCCGGCTGGCTCAGTCAGTAGTGCATGCGACTCTTGGCCTTGGGGTCGTGAGTTCGAGCCCCACGTTGGCTACAGAAATTACTAAAAAAAAAAAAAAAAAAAAAAACCCATATATTATAGTTTAAATAGTTAAAATGGTAAATCTCCTGTATGTTTTACCAGAATTATAAAAAAGATCTCTCCAGGCCCTAGGAAACATTAACATCTGAAAACCCTCCTCCAAACCCATACAATTAGCAGAAAACTAGGGATTTAGCCTCTGGAAAGGATAAATCAGAGGGATTCTGGACTTAGGGACACTACTCACAGCTAAAGAAGGGGACAAAACTTCCTACTGATGACAAAGAAAAAAGCAGCCGCTGCCATCTGGAGCTGCCCAGATGGGACTTGGTGTTATCCTACTGAACATAAGGAATGTCACAGAGCATCAGCATCAGACAAGGTCACTCTGTGACCATGAGAGGTGACAATAAAAACAAGAACACCTTGTAATCACATCTGAGTGCAGACAAAAACAAGAACTTTGTCCAAGCCACAAAAATAACCAAACCTCCCTGTTCAGGCAAATAGGAGTGTCTGCTGCTTTAGGCTCCCTTCATGTCCACCCCCCACCTCCTGCCTTCTAGATAAGATTTATGAAGACATCCAATCAGAGTTACCCCTGTTTCCTGACAGTATCTAGGCCAGAGCCAGAGCTGAGCCCTTCCCCCAAATCCCGTAACCTCAGCCCAGGTCCTACTAGCACCCTCTTACCAGGACACCCCAGGCTTCCCACCATGGGGGTCTCCCTGAAAGCAATGGTCTGAGTCCCTGAGGGGAAGCCCCCTGCTGACGAGCCGTGCTCATGCACATCAGATATCTCATCTAATCTACCTCTCAGCGCCTCCTCTTAAATGTGACCTGATGGCCAAGAATTGCCAGTCATTTGAGGAAAGCTCTAAAATGAAAGAGAAAGACGAAAGCGAGCTTTTTTTTTTTTTTTAACTGCAAAAAAACCCAGAGAAAAGGCAGGGAGCAGAGGAAAATGTCAAGAAAACAAAAACAAACATTTCAGAATGATTTAAGAAAATATGATGTCCACGAAACAAGAACAAAGGATTATTTTAAATAGGAGTTTGGAAAACAAAACAGAACTCTTAGAAACAAAAACTACGAAAGTAAATTTTTAAAAAATGTCAACAAGGGGTTGAAAAAGATAGTTGAAGAAATCTCTTAAGAAAGCAGAACTATAAGGTATAGAGGTGGGAGAAGAGGAAAGAGAACAGACAAGAAAATTAGGGAATCAACCCATGAGGTCCAACATCCAATTACAAGAATTCCTGAAAGCGAGAGAAAAGAAAACAGGGGGAGGAAATGATCAAAGGAATAATACGAGCCCAAAACCTAAGGCCACAGCATTCTAAACCAACAGTGCCCACCGGTTTGCCCAGCACCGTGAAGGAAAAAGGATCCCCAGGGAGCATCATCACAAAATTTTACCAGGTGGGAAAGAGACTCCTAGAAACTTTAGGGAGACAAGTCGCAGGTCACACACAAAGAATCAGAAATCAGAAGGGCTTTGTACTGCCCACCGACAATGCTGAAAGCCTGGAGTGATGCCTTTAACAGTCAAAAGAGAAACTTATTTTCAATTCTAAATTCTATATCCAGCTAAACTACCAACCAATTTCAAGGCTAGAATAAGGGCATTTTCAGAAAAGCGAAGTCACAGACTGCCTGGGGTGGTGAATGGGCTGTGGCAGGGCTGTGGAAGGAAGTCAGTTGAAAAGCAACTAGCAGCCCACACTGCAATTTGAACACAGGGAGGGGAGCACCAGAAACAGCAGCCAGAAGACTGGGAAGTGGCTGTTTCTGGGGAGTGGAATTGGGAACAGAAAGGGTGAATCAGAAAACTGCCACGGGCCATTGTAAGCCTTGAGTAACATTTGACTTTTTCAACTATGACTCGGATCAAAATACAGATTAAAAAGCTAAAAGCTCCATGTAATCCCTGTCCATTCACAATGCCCATTTGGACAAACTGGTAAAGGGAAAAAAACAGCTCAGGGACATGTAAAAAGATGCTAGCTATATTCTACTGCTTGTATGGTTTACTAACCTTCAGCTTGGCATTATGAAATGTCTAAAACATGCAGAACATTTGGACTTAGAATATTCAGACAGCTAGATACCCACCTACTCCCTGGCATCCACCTGGTGATATTTTTGCTGTGTTTGCTGTGGTGGGGAGGCATGCATTCACTGCTGAATTGCAGAAGTGAGCTGCAGAAGTTTGCTTGCTTCAAATGCAAGTGGTGAAACTTCTAGTGAGCCTCATTTGCCTTGAGGCCATTGAATGAGGGTCTGAGAAATTGGCTGCAGTTCAGGAGTTTCAACTCCTTAGCAAAGTGGGATTTATTTGACATAACCACTGTTACAGTGAAGACTAGAGAACACAAAGCCCTTTGCATCCATGCCTGGGGCATTGGGGGCAGGGGCAGTGACCCTCACCTCGTCTCCCTCATGGGGGTGGTAGTCAAAACGCTGTGGGGGACAGAAGGCGGCTGCATGCACCTCCAGCACCTTGGCCTTGTCCCCTGGAGGATCTAGGGAGTCCACGGCCTCTTCCAGGCTGCCCAGGCCCTGCATCTGGGAGGCTTGCGTGCGGCTTTCAGCAGCCGTGTAGCTGCGGAGCACCTGCCCCAGGGCTAAGTGGAACCCTGTGTCGCAGCACTGGGAGGAGGCAGGCACATGGCTCAGGTGGGCCCCAGGGCCTGGGCCCCCCACCTCCCGGCCTGCCCTCCCAGTACTCACATCCATGAGATCCAAGACGTCACGTAAGTAGTAGTTGCCGACAGCAGCGTTGACACTGGCCAGGCTGAGCAGGTACTCGTTGCGTGCCTTTGTGCACTTGAGTTTGTGCTCCAAGAACTTGGCCTGACGCTGCTCAAGGCCACACAAGTACACCAGGGTCACCTACTGGACCAGCCGGCCAGCCCCTATCTCAGGCCTTCCATGGAATCTCCACGTCCACACTCCCCTCCCCATGTGGACATCTGCACCAGGTATCCCACAGGCCCCTCAAAGCACATGGCCCAGAACTCCCAGTGTCTTCCCTTGCCCCACTCTGCCCCACCCTGCCACGCACCAACCCTCCCATCACGGGCCAGCAACCCCTGTTCTGCCTCAGCTCCTCCTGGCTTGGTACCTTCCCAACCTCTCAGGGGCCACCTCAAACATTCTCACCGTACACATCACCCAATCACCTGTCCTATGTGTCCTCTTGCCCCTCTGAGACCTGACAGCATTGTGTGAGGCGGGG